>NC_047679.1:67998917-68687667 GCF_011762505.2 Arvicanthis niloticus | reverse complement strand
TCCTTCAACAGAGGAATGGATACAGAAAATGTGGTACATTTACACAATTGAGTATTACTTAGCTATTAAAAACAATACATTCATGAAATTTTTAGGCAAATGCTTGGAACTAGAAAATATCATCCTGAGTGAAGTAACCCACTCACAAAAGAACACACATGGTATTTACTCACTGATAAGCAGAGATTAGCCCAAAATCTCACAATACTGAAGACAACTCACAGGCCACATGAGGCCCACAAAAAAGAAAGACTAAAGTATGGCTGCTTCAGTCCTTCTTAGAAAGAGTAACCAAATACTCACAAGAGGAAATATGAGACAATATGTGGGTCAGAGACTGAAGGAAAGACCATCCAGAGACTACCCCAACTTGAGATCCCTCCTAGATGCAATCACCATATGCAAACATTGTTGTTTATATCCTGAAGTGCATGCTGACAGGAACCTGATAAACCTGTCTCCTGAGAGGCACTGCCAGAGCCTGATGTATACATAGGCATATGTTTACAGCTAGCATTCAAACTAATCTCAAGGTTCCCAGTGGTGGAGTTAGAGAGAAGTCTGAAGAAGTTGAAGGGGCTTGTGGCCCCATAGGGAGAGCAATAATACCAACCAAACAAAACTCCCTGGTTCTAAACAGCTTGCCTGGGAACACATATGGAGGAACCCATGTCTCTAGCTGTATTTGATGAGAAGGATGGATTTATTGGGCATCAGTGTGGGAGAAGGGACTTGGTCCCTTGAAGGCTGGATGCCCCAATGGGGGAAAATTTGAGAAAGGATCCATGGGAGTAGGTGGGTGGGTGGGTGGGTGGTTAGGGGAGTACTCTCATAGAAATAGGAGGAGGGGGATGGGTTAAGGGTTTCTGGGGGTGAGGAATGGAAAAGGGAGATAACATCTAAAATATAGGTAAATAATGTATCCAATAATAAAAAGAAAAAAAACAAACAAATAATGAAACTGGCTATTGCTACCAAACATTTGAGACTCTTTAGCAGCAACTTAACATTACCCATACCATGGGGATTCCTTATAATTGTCAAGAACAAGAGAATATGGAACAGGCCCATGGAACTTTAAAACAATATCTTCATAAAATAAAAAAGGGGGAGATATACCCCTATACTCTACAAATTTATTTAAATCATATTCTTTTATTTTTTATCTTAATTTTTTTATTAAAAAAATTGGATGCCAAGGAACTTTTTGCTGAGTGCCTGTGGCACTCTATAACTAGGAATACTTATGCATGGGTGAAATGGAATGATCCACTTACTGGCAAAAGGCTTGATCACAATCAGGTATTATATATGAAGAAGAGGGCATGTTTGTGTTTTTATCTGCAGAATGCTGAAGGAGCATGGTGGCTGCCAGAGTGAGTGTGAGACATGCTGATACCAGAACAAAGAATGATGCTGACCTGTGAGCTTGCTGAGTGCCCTGACAATGGTGTCTGTGAAGCTATATTGAACATAATTTCCTGAACCACCATTGCTTATCTATACATCTGATGGAACAAGCTGCCTTGACTCAAGTTCTTAGACCTTGTGGAACAGAGAATATAAAGAGAAATTATAATGCCTCTTGTATTGTTATTAAATCTGACCAGTTATTCAGGCTCAATCGTGGACTGGTCTAGAAATCAATCCAATATTGGAAATAACAGTCTTCATTTGGAAGTCTGGTTCTGGACATTTTCAGAGACAAATATGGAAATTAGCTGCAGTTCTCTATGATGTTATGTTAGCAAGAGATAAAGTTGGGGCAAGATCTGGATTTAAAACAAGAGTTAGCACATGTGTTAAGGCTCTTTTAATTTTCAAGTTATAAATACTTTGTTTCTTCTACATTATTTAATGTAAGTTTCATTGATTGTACACCTTCTAATTGTGTTCATGTTTTGAAATCTGGCATGTCAGTTATGGAGGTCTATCAACTAGCTTTTGTTTTAGTACCCCTCGGTATTCTAAAAATAGCTTGCAAATACTGGAAGAAATGAGTCAGGCTTTAAGAAGAAGCAAGAGGGTAGTGGGCTTAATTATTGCTGGTATAACAGCTTTGATTTCATTAATTGGTAGCACCACTGTTTTTGCAAATGCTGTGATACAAGAAGTTAAGACAGATAATTTTGTTAATCATTTAGAAAAAAAATGTTACTAATGTGTTGAATATACAACAGGATTTAGACAGGCATTTGGAAGAACAGATTGATGCTTTTTATACTATTCAAATTACTGGAAGATGGTTCAGAATTTAAGGGTAAGGATCTATCTTGAGTGTCATTTCAAATACTATTGGATTCATGTTAGTTCTACAATTTCCAGTGGTAGTCATTATAATGAGGAGGAAGTTTAATGACACATGCAGTGTATTTGGCATAATTCTAACATCTCTCTGGATGTTTTAACCACACATAGGAAGTTTATGAATTTCAAGATGCTCTGCTGAGCATCAGTGTGGTAGATATTGCAGATAAAATTACCCATGGCCTGAGGTCAGTATTTCTATTTTGGCCAAGGTTCAAAAATGGCATATATAGCTTGATCATGGTAGCCTTTTTTTGTCCTGGGAATACTTTTATTTGTGCCCATTATGCTAAAGCTTTTCTTCAACAACATTAAAATGTTGGCAGCCAAGTACATGGCTTGAACCTGAAAATAGACCCCCTGACAGAGTTAGTAAATTAACAGGCTGGCATGCCAAGGATGGGTAAGATTCTGCACAGAGCCTTACCAACCTAAGACATAAATGCATTGCTTTTGATAATACATATTCCATGATGGGTAAGGAAGGCATTCTTGTCAGAATGACCTAAGACAGATTTATTCTTGTTAATGAAAAGAAAAAAAGGAAAGTTGGAGAGCTTTTGGGGCTGCTTGGCAAGAATATGATATAAACCAAGGAAAAGAAAATGGGCTGCTTGGCAGGAATATGACATTAAGCTAGAACAAAGAAATAATTACAGACAGGAATCTAAATTTTAGGCAAGAACAAGGAAGTAGGCTTTAGACATAAAAATGACCTTGGGCTAGGACAGGGAAGTAGGCTCAGATACTTTGGTCATTCTGATAAGCCCTTAGAAACAGTAATCACAGGAGTGTTCACATACTGTGGTTTAATGCCTTGCTTTTTCTTTGACTGTGTTTATTGTATTGCTTTTTCCTTGACTGTTTGCATCTATTGTATTCCTAGACCCCCAACCTAGATCTGACCTTAATACATGCATGTAATGAAAATTGTATAAAAGTATAAAGGAGGAGGGGAGATGGGATAGAGGGTTCTAGAAAGAGGAAATGGGGAAAGAGGATGACATTTGTATTGTAAATAAAATATCCAACAAAAAAAGGAAAAGAAAAAGAAAACCAAATACCGACCTATTAATTCCCATTAGCAAAATCATTATATATACATGTGTAATCAAACACACACAGATGAACACACACACAAACATACATACACACACACATACACACATACACACTGAGAGAGTAAAGAGACAGAGAGAAGGAAAGAATTTAGAATATGTTATACTAGCATGCTAAATATGTTAAAATAAGATAATCAGTATGTTATTGGAAAAAATCAAATGTGTCTAACATATTCAGTATCTTATATTTAATAAAATTAACTTTCACTAATAAAAGTTAAAATAGATATTTTAAGATTTAAGTGGTTACATGAATCCAAAAGATTCCACAGAATCTGTCAGAAGACTCACTTCCAAAAATTAATACAGTTCTTCATGTTGAAATAAAATGTAGGTATCATGTAAACAATGAACATAAATAGAGGTGATTATATAATTACAGAATAGTGTGCATGATTATTTTCTCTCCTTGTTTTTCTTGATTTATATTGACCCTAATGCCTAGAGGTGCATTGTATACTCAGAAATCAAAACTCAATGAAGTAGGCACAGGCACAGGTATGGCTTCAGTGGAGTTAAGAAATGATACCCCAAATCATAGCTGTATAAAAGAGTATTTATTAGAAAATAATAATCTTAACACAAAAAGTTTTATAACAAGGACCTAATTATAGTTGAACTACCTCTCAGACTCTCTAGTTAAAATCTAATTTCCAGTGCAACAACTCAAAGAGAAAAGATTTTATGACATACTTCTAACACAATGACCACTTACTTGTGAGTGAGATAAAATTATCCCCATGAAACTTAGCCCTTTTGCCATATTTACTTCTGCCCTGAAAAAAAAAGTTTGTTTTTTAAACCAAATTATTTGGGCACAGCAAAACATATTGGAAACAATATGTAGCCTTACAAGACAAAGCAATCAAGCACTGAAAACCTCATTGTGTATCTCAGAGAGGAAAATTAAACACATTTGGATTCAACTGATGTCTATATGATTACCACTTCATCACTGATCACTGATTTCATGGAATCAAGTTGTTATTTAAGCACATATAAATAACAACCCACCCACCTTTGATCTCAAAAGAATTGCTTCTGATGTTCTACTAAAGTAGATGATTTCATTCATCTTAGAAACATAATACATTAATGAGGTTATGGGCATGGAGTCTACTGTTATAAGATTCAAAAGTTTTTTCAATATTTCTAAAGCCAGTTATAGGGAAAAATAATCTACCTGATTATGAAGACTTGTTTGAATCATTTTGATTTTATTCTGAAGTTCTGAAGTCTTCCTCCTATTAGATTTTTTTAATTCAAATACCACTGAATATAATATAGACACTTCAGATTGCAATAGTATTCTAAGTATCTCAATCAAAGTATAATATCAGTTAATATTTCAAAGAAGAGAAGCTTAGTAAAACATACCTAAATCCAGTTTCTGTTATATAAATTTACTGAATCTTTACCTAGGAGGCACATAAGAGCCTAAAGCCTCAGACTTCCTTTCAAATAACCATGGCAGCTTCTGGGCTTTACTTCTTCACTTGGGAACAATCTTATTGGTCTTCCTTTAGTATGTCTAATTAACTTTCCTATAAAGATGAATTTACATGCCTACTATATTTGAGAGATGACAGAGAAAACAGTTCCCTGTCACATACACTACCCCATAATTCACTTATACATAAGAAATACAATTATTTTACATAAAGTCAGCTGAAAAATATCAGTTTCTATCTTAAAATTTTCATTCTTTCATTACTACCTACTTTCTGTCTAATGATAGTTCATGTTAATGAGTTAATTTTTGAATACTAAACTAGAATGTTTTCCATTATGGCATAATCTTAATTCAGTTATCAAATCTCTTGACCATAAAGTTTTATTTAACAATCTAGGTGTCATCCAGTTTTATCCTAAGCCTTTTAAATAGTTCACTTCTTCCTAAACTGATTTGCATACCTAGTTTGGAATGCATATTTGATTGTGAAAATACATGGAACACCCACATAAAGAAAGAATCTCAAACATGTATTTTCTACATAGTCTTTACTTAGTTTGTTCATGAGCACATACCTTGTCCCTGTTTTTCTTTTTGAAGTGCTTATGATTAATGCCAAAGCTTCATACAAGCTAGACAAGTGCTCTCTCCATCACTGAGTTTCATCCCATCTCCCATCCTAGCTTTATTCTTCTTGTAAAGCAATTTTTTATAATAAACAATCTACCTGAGTATTTTTTTTCAGGTAATTTTAGATAAAGATTCCAATTAAAATTTTCCAAATTCCTCCCAAGTAATGAGTACACTAATATAACAAATGATTGTCAATATTCAGTTGCATTTTCTCCAGCTCTTAAAATTGGTTTCATGTGAGAAAAATGTATCAGAAATATATCTTATCAAAACTATTTAAAATCTAATAATAATTTCAATAGATACAGAGTCAAAAACATAAAATCCAAAATACATTCATGATGAAAAAGCTAAAAATACTAAGAAATTTTTATAACTTGAAAAGGCTTTCTGTGAAAACAATACAACTACCAATATACTTTTTATTTCACAAATAAGAAAAACATATCCACTATGATTACATCCATGTACTAATAGATAGTAGAGTTCATGCGCACACAGAAGGCCAAAAAAAAAAAAAAAATGAACATTGAACATTTGTTTTGGTAAAAACTGAAAGCTTCTTTTTAAAAAGATAAGGTATCTTTGTCCTGGAATATAAAAAAGAAAAATACTCTAAGCATAATAAAACAAGAAGACAGCAGTAGGAAAGCTCATCAAACTCAAAACAAAACAAAAATCCAAGTTATATGATGAAAGCCAGTAAAAAAGTATCAATGTTTTTGATGAGTATTTAAAAACTAAAAGTAATAAAACAATTTCATTGTCAGTTGTTATACAGTCTGTTGGGGGCCGATTTTTAGCAGAAAGCGGCTATCAGCTTTGCAGCCATCTTGAGCCATATACCCTGACATGTGACTTGGATTACAATAGCCTACAACAGCTGAGCACACTCCGATAATCTTGGTTTAGATACCTTGAGATTAAAGGTGCGTGAGATTAAAGGTGTGTGAGATTAAAGGTGTGTGACTTAAGAGTATGATTTAGAAGTGTAGAGATCAGATTTAGAGGCAAGACCTAAGGGCATGATTAAAGGCGTAACTTAGAGGCATGGCTTAGAAGTGAGACATATAAAAGGCAGAGACAGAACAGATCAGAATCAGACACATCAGATATTAGGTAGAAGACACTTGGCTTTAGAGAGAATCAGACACATCAGACATTAGGTAGAAGACACTTGGCTCTAGAGAGAATCAGACACAGCAGATATTAGGGAGACACAGAAGAGAGAAGGAGACACTTCAGAGAGTACAACTTGGAACTAGAAATTAGGTTAGAGAGAACAACTTGGAGTTAGTTATTAGACATTAGGCACTTGGCACTTGGAAGAAGAAACTTGGAACTTAGAGGCACTAGGAGCTAGGCACTAGGAACTCAAGACTTAGGACTTAGACTGAAGAATAAACAGGATTGAATCACACTCTGTCTAGTCTGCATTCTTCGAGTCTGTCCTCTCTCTCTTGCTGAACCCCGACCCACAGACTGGAGCAGCAGCTTGGGCTGGGATACAGTGGCCGCCCAAACGTTGGTCGGCCCGGGCCTCAACATTGTGCTTGGGCCGCGACATTTTTTGGGTGCCCCAACGTGGGGCTAGTGTGGACCCCAACAACAGTCAAAGGAGTAAATCCTTCAAAATTAACAAAAGAATAATTATACAACTACTAAGCATTGTTAAAAGACATTTTGTAAGATCTTTTATACAATAAACCAGCCTGTGTGTATGTGAGTATGTGTGTGCACATGTGTATGCATGTGTGTTTGTGTATGTCTCTCTATATGCACTAAACTTTATGTATTAGAGTAGTTGTAGTTGTACTTCCCTTAATGTTTAATGAAACTATAAATTATAGAAGTACTTATCAAAGTTATAAAATTTAAATATTAATCATGTTAATAAATTCCTTATAAGAAGTTGTCTTCATAAATCACATTACTAAGTAAAATAATCCATATAATAACTATAATATACATATAGAATGGTAAATTCACATACTATAGTTTACATAAGAACCACGATTGAAAAGTAAATATAATTCTTAATAAAATGCAGAAAAATATTTTAGTCACATTTAAAACAATTTTGAAAACCATTCATATAAAACTGAAAACAAATTCCTAAGACATGAAATAAAAAAATAAAGTAGTTGCTTCAAATGTCACCAAGACTGTCATCCAGGATTATCAATATGTCTCTATTCATCAAGTGATTGTTTTATCTGTTCTGTGACAGTGTTAAAGCTAAATCATATCATCCACCTACAACAATGAATCATCCTAGTACTATTGTGCTTCTAAGCAAGTACCTATACAAGGACCAACTTCAGGGAAATGGAGAACTAGCAAAACTTGAATGTGCAGATCCAAGGAAATTAATTTGTCTCAGAAACAGATTGTTTTATGTAAATCTACAGTAATATCCTTTAATTACTAGAGCTATGAATTGAATGTGAAATATATGCAAATATGAGAACAGAATCAAGCAATTTTGTGTTATCTAGAACTTGTCTAATTCTATTTAAATAAGAGTAAATTTAATATCTCTTAGGCATATAATACATATTCAGAAAAACGTGATAAAAAGCATCGACTGATCCATTCAACCGCCATCCATTAATCTACCTTTATTTTATGTATTTAGCTATGTATTTATTTATGAAGGCTTTAAGGGATTCTAGCTCATACTTCTTTCCAACATGAGTTCAAATTATAAAATGATAACACAAAGTAAAAACCACCATATTGAATAGAGGAGAAAAGTAATCATCAGTGTTACCCAGATGTGAATACTGTGAGCTACAATAATGACTGACTCAGCAACACATGACCATCTTGAACAGTAACCTCAATATCATTGAAGTAACTAACCACTTTCTCATTGGATTTAAGTCTCACTCCACAAAATGAAATTTATATTTGGTTCCAGTATTGAGGTTAAAAACCTGTGGATGTTTTCATAGGCTGCAGAGTAGTACACAATAATATTATTATTCAAAACAGACATATATTAAACTGATTTCTAATGACTTGTGGTTTTATCTGAGGAATAACACATCTCAATCCTCTTCATAGACGTTTTTCTTTGTAGCGCAGAGTGATTAACACAGAGACCCACAACTGACCAAGGTACAGAAAATAATAAACAGTAGAATATTCATTCTTAAGAGATATTTATATTACATCCTCTTTTCCAAAACCTGTAACATTGCTATGAAAGAGGAGGCAGAATGTTAGTAAGGGCAAAAGACAGTACATAACTACAACTAAACAATATCCTCTAGGAAGGACATTGAAATGCATATAAAAATTAACACAAATTATGACAAAATGTCAAAGTCTGTTCAAGTTCAAGACACACCTTATATCCCAGGGGCAGGGATATATGAAGTTCCACCCCTAGCCTATGGTAAGACTTAATTTTCTATAAGTATATCCCTGGTAAGTCAAAAACACAACAATAGAAGGCCATACATCTAGGAATATATATACAGAACAAATGGACTTGATTAATGTTCAAAACTGTGATCAAACACATTGTATAAAAATTTCAAATAATTTATTTTTTAAAGACAAAAAAGATTGAAGACAATTTATTCAGTTTCTAGACTCTGAGAGCTTTTATTTCTAAAATTTTCTGCCATTAGGATTTATTACTTAAAATTGTGGTTGTTATCCTGGAACAAAGTTAATACTTTATGAAATGTTCTCATGTATTTGAAGATTTTTTTGTTTTATGCCATTAGCAATTGATTTTTGTGCAGAAGAAAAAATTTCTTTGTCAGAATCTATCAAGGTCAAAATATCAGAGGTATTTTGTTGGCACATCTGTTGTGGCTGTAGATTATTGAAACAGAAAATTTTAAGAAACAAAAATACCCAACATAAATTTTCTTAATTAAAATGTAGACATTAATTATAACATTATAATATAGAGATTTAAACTTTTTAATGTATATTCTTCTTTTGCCTGTGAATACTCATTCATGTGTGCAGATGCCAGAGAACATCACCATGTGGCAGTTATTTCTCCTTTTCACAATTTGGGTTTAGGGGATTGAACTCAGATCTTCAGTCTTGGTGGCACCTGATTAGTAATCTTGTACATCTCCTATGGTGTTGTATTAGACAGAAATCAAGAAGGATAACATTATAACTATATTTGAGACTGAACTTTGGCTTCTAAAAGATTTTCTAAATGACATATAATGAAATTAAAAATTAAAAGTAAAATATTTAAGATAAATAGTTTACAAATATGCTTTTAGAATATGATCTCACTGGTTTTCAGATTGGGCTTCTTAATCATAATTTTAATTATTCTGTGATTACTAAGTTCATCTGGGTAGCTTTCTTGTGTTTTATGTAATAACATTCTGAAACATCCTGGCAACGAGAAAATATTGTGAGTGTGGGACTTGTGGTACAGGCCTGTAATTCCAGAATTTAGTATGTTGCAACAGAAGGACTGTAAATTTTAACACAGCCTAGGCATTTTATGTGAGATACAACAAATGAAAAATTTAAAAAGAAGAGTAGTAGAATTAAACAGTGTGAGATCTTTATATACTTTTTAAAATTGGGTTAAAATTAATTTACCCTTTATGAATTTGACTATACTGTAAGTTTACAACCTTGAGATATACGTTCTGAATGCTTACTTGATAAAATATAGTAAGATGTTGTGGTAGCTTACATGAGAAATGTTCCCCATAGTCTCAAACATTTAAAGATTTACTCACTAGTTGCTGATTCTCTTCTGGGAGGTTTAGGAAGTACTGCATCCTTGTTGAAAGAAGGGTAGACTTTAGGATTTAAAGTCACTACACCCTTTCAAATCACCCTCTTTGCTTCATGTTTTGCTTTTACATATGAGGACACAGCTTTCTATTCCAGCCATCTGCTGCTTGTTGCCATACCTACATTCTGCTATAATGAAACTAAAAGCTGAAATAAACTCTTTCCTCCCTAATTTGCTTTTGTTCATGATGTTTATCACAGAAAGAGGAACACCACCTAAAATAGAAATTGATATTAGGAGTGTGGTATGGTTACGAAAGACATGGATACATTGCCTTTGCAGATTATAGAAGTGTTCTAAACTAGGCTGGAAACAATATTGAGTGTTTGAATCTCAGTGGGCTATTCTGTGGGATCTTGGAAGATACATCTGAGAGAGGGACAGAAGATAGATGCCTGACTTCAGATGTTCCATAGGAAACTAAAGATTCTACAAGAGCTACTCATGTGATTTCTAGACGTATGGTTCTAAAGAATTGGCTGGGATTAAAAAGAAACCCTCATCAGTTAAGTGAAACATTAGCTTTTGTGGAACAGGAGATGCTGGATAGCTGAGGTTGGAAAATACACTGTTATTAAGATAAGACCAGTATTGTAACTAATGTGAAATATTCTTTACAACACAGAGAAGCTGTTATCCAAAATAGAACAAGACTGCATCCCATAGTGGCAAAAGGATTCAATAATGTGTAAGCCTCCCATGTGTTTCTAGTTTTGGTGACATGAATATTACAAGATTCAAGGAATCATGGAAAGAACAGCTGAGGCTTAGCATTTTGAAATGGTAGAAGATATTTTAGAATGTGTAAATGCAATTTCATTAAAAGCTCAGAGTTTGGCACAATGTGTCATGGTAGAAGTACATAAAATGAAACTAAAAAGCCATTTGTAAAGAAACAGTCTTGATTTCAATGTTGTATTCATGAAAGTGGAGAAGGTAAGATAATTTGAAGACCACAAAAGCCAGGATCAACAGTGTACCAGGAGTAGAAAAAGCCCAAGAAACAAATGTATATTGCAAGCAGCAACTGTAGTTGGATAGAGCCATCCAAAACTTTTTTGACATCAGACAGAGATACAAGATGTGGGTCCAGTGTTGCTTTAGTCTATTATTTTTTCACTATGGCACTATTCTTCCACTTTTGGAATAGTACTCTATATTCTGTGTCATTATATATTGTAAATTTTTTTCAGAGAGCTGGAATTAGGGGTACATTTCAGAATTTTAGAAGACACTTTGAACATTTAAATGGTGTTTTAATACTTAAGTCTATACATATTTTTGAAGTTGGACAATATTTATTTAATATTACAATATTGCAATAAGACAGTGGAGACCAGGGAGTGGAATGTGGAAGTTTGAATAAATAATGTACCTATTGTCTTAGACATTTTAGTAATTGTTATCAACTTGATGACACTACTTGCTGAAATTGAAGTAAATATTTTGGAAAATGTTGTATATATACTATATTGTTAGCATTGTATTTGATTGACAAATATTTGAGTGTCATTTTTATGAAAATACCCTACTGTGACTTCTGTTTCTGTGAAAAAGACCATAAGACAATGTAATTTGGAAAGAAAAGCATTTATTTGGCTTATATGTCTCAATAACAGTTGATGATCATTGAAGGAAGACAGACAAGACAGGAAATCAATGCAGGAACATAGTGACTGTAATAAAAGCAGTGGATGGCACAATGCTCCTGACTGGCTTGCTTTACCTGATTTTTTGAAGCACCAAGTACAATTTTCCCAAAGTATAACCTTCTATTTGGTTAAGCAGTCTCACATCAATCATTACATGAGAAAATGCCCCAATGACATGCTTATAGATTATATGATGAAGACATTTTCTCATTGAGTTTCTTTCTTCCCAGATGACTCTAGCTAGGATTATGTTGAAAAAAATTCTAACCAGCACAGTAACATTTAAATAAGACAGTACCTTCATAACTTTAAAGACTATGCTAGGATAGAAGATTGAATGAATTGCATAAACTATTCCACCATGAAGTATGTATGTCAAATATTGTCTAAAGATAATAAACTTTAAACTTAGTGGAGAAGATGTAGTTATTACTCAGTTAATAGATTGATGTCTTTAGCTGCTACATGTATCTTCTTCACTCACATGTACACACCCACAGGCAAACACATACATGAACACACACAACTAAAAATAATTTTTAAAAATCATGTTCTAACATAAGTAAAAACTGAATGGAAGGCTAGAAAGATGACTCAGAAATTAAAAACACTGACTGTTCATTGAGACAATGTGGGTTCAAATCAAAGCACCAGCATGGCACAAGGACATTTGTAATTCCAGTTCCAGGTAATCCAATAATGGCCTCTTCTAATATCCATAGCCACAAAGCACACATGTGGTATAAAAATATACATGCATCAAAAACATAAACATATTTTTAAATATAATCCAAAAAGTTAATGTAAATAAAATACATAAGTAAATAATCAGGATATGAAACAATAACTAGAAATTTACTCAGTAGTGTTTTTTTCTTACTCATATAAGAAATTCATTTACAAAACATTTTTTTTCTTTTTACAAATGAAAGTAAAGTTTCTTATACAATATACTCTTGATCATGGTTTCCCTTCCTTCACCTACTCCCACATTCTGCCCACCCTCCCAGTTACATGTTTTATCTCAAGAATATAGAATTATTATCCTTGTTCTGAAATAGATTTCCAGAAGAAAGATAGAAAATACAAGTGGACTGAGCCAGCCAGTTCAACTCTGCTGTTACAGGTACTTTGTAGCCACCTCATTTGAGTTCTGTGAAAAAAAAATGGGTATTTTTAGAGAGAAAAAAGATAATAAGTATTGAGACATGTCTGCATCATATAGTATTGTGAGTATAGAAAGTATTTCATTCATATAATTTGCCATGTTAACAAATTGTATTAAAACAGTATAATATTGTTATACCTTTGAAAATTTGTTACAGGGTCTATGCCTTTCCATATTAACTTTAGAGTAAATATAGCTGTCTGTGAAAACCTTCCATAGATTTTGATAGAAATTTTAAAAAAATTTATAGGTATAGTTATAGAAATAAGATACCCTTTGTAAAATGCAGAATCTTAAAATACATGAAAACTTCGTTTATTTCCATTCATTTAGGTATTTGGTAGTTTGTCAGCATTTTATAACTTTTAGGCTGCAAATATTTAATGCATTTAAAGTTTATCCTTATCCTAACTACAATTTGTTTGGAATTTTTAATCTTCCATTCTCTAAGGTTGATTCTTAGTATATAGAAATGTGTTTATTTGTTTCATTTGTTCATCTTATATTTTAAGAATTTTCTGAATAAAGTATCAGTACTAAATGAGATGTCTAAATTGCTTGGAAATTTCTACCTAAAATTTTATGTCACATGTAAATGGGGATATATTCGTTTATTACTTTACAATCTGTGTGATCACTTGCCTTTCTTAAGGCTTTGCTACAGCATACAGTATGTTCTATAAGATTAATGAGAACTTCTTTTCTGGCCTCATCCCTTGTCATCTAGAGAAAATAGGTAGTACATATTTATTTAATATTATTTAAATTTATTAAGTATATTATATCTAAGGATTTTTCTAGATGAGCTATATAGTTCATCAGTTTCAGCCATTTTTCATCCTATGTGTAAATATAAATAAATATACCTCTTTCTCTACCTTTCTGAGACTTTTGTCATGACATGTGTATTGTACTTATATAAACAGAAATCAACAATTTTAAAAATGGAATTAATGGGGAGGAGGTTGATTAAAATGGACTCTCCTAATGCAAAAGAAATTATTCCACTAGACTATATTTAGACTGCATACAGAGAATTAGTATTTCTTGTAGTCTACTCCTTAGACTTGCCAGCTTCCAGAATGGTGTAGTAATGAGAAAATATGTTTCCAACTCAATCTTTCCTTCATCTCTTCTTTTATTATGTTTTGGAGGGAATATTGAGTTCCTAAACTTAAATTTTCTTTGTAAATATTGATAGCCTATCAATTGCAATCTAAAAAATGAACACTGCTTTACCTGAGGAAATTGTGACGATTTCCCCTGAAGCAGTAACCTTGTAAATATCCTGAATCAACTTCAACTTTCTTCCTTGAATTATTGCTAATCTTAGGCTCTACCAAGGTCTAACTGGATAAAAGAACAAAGTATGATCCAAGTAAAAATTATTGTGATAGTTCAGTTTCTGCCTCCAGGCTCTTGCTGTGAGCACCCCTCTTCAAAGTATCATATATTCTAAGTTTCTTCCACCTGTTTCTTTTGGCCACAGTATTTTATTGCAGCAAAGAAAGAAAACTAGAATGATTGTATTTGTTAGTATACATCAATGGATGGGAAAAATTTAGCTAGACGATCAGCTGATTTTAGAAACCTAATTTAAATATAGATAACATGGAAATCTGAAGAAGAAAATTGTAGATAAATATTCCTAAATAGGAAAAATATGTTTTCTCATAAGAATCTTCAAAAGTCAACTCAGGATAAAGACCTTGTAATAATGAATAGACATATATACCAGTTTGATGAATATCTTTCTATTAATTTCAGAGTCATATTATCCTGCAATGGTCTTTGAACAAAATGGTTTAAGCAACAGATGTTATAGTATTCTAAACTACGAACTTCTATTCACCAACAATAAAGGTTATAGCCATTTCTGAATGTTATTTATACTAACAATTAAGAAGTCCATACCAATTTTTCTAGTAAAGTTACTATGATTTTATAAAACACCACGACCAAAAACAATTTGGGGAAGAAAGGATTTATCTGGCTTAAACTTCCACATCACTCTTCATCATAAATCAGTACAGGAGCTCAAAAAGGGCTGGAACCTGAAAGCAAGAGTTGACGTAAAGGTATAGAGGAATGTTGCCTAGTGCTTGTCATGGGTTTCTCAGCCTGCATTCTCATGGAACACAAGACTACCAGCCCAGGATGGCAGAATACATAATTTGCTAGCCATTCTCACAACAATAATTAAGAAAATGTCCTTTACTTACAGCTTAACCTTTAGCCAGTACACTGATCATCTATGTAGATCATTCTCTTGTGTGTTCAGCCAACTAACTTATAATATCTGACATTGAGACTCCTCAATCATAGAAATGAAAATGTTCTCTTCATACTGGAATAAACCAAAAAATCCTGATTTGGTATCCAGGTATAAAAGGCTGCCGATAAGATTGTAGTCATTTACAAATGTCTCATTTACCAACTGTAAAATTTACATTTGTGGCATCTAATCAAAGAACTCACATCACAGCAAATAAAATACAACATTGGCTCATGTTCTTGAAACTTACTGATATTGCCCTATTTTCTACTTTCCTGAAAAATAAGCAGGTGAGGTGGCCTTGTGAAGACACTGCAGTTAAACAGCATCAACTAGAGGTATACACCCTGGAAAACAAGCAGAAGATACTTAGAATGTTTTTGAATTATGAACAGTACATGGTTTCATTACTCCCATAGACTGAAATTATATATCCTGCTATGAAAAAAGTAGCTTTCTGTTCTCATAAATTTATACTTTTATTTAAAGGATTGTTTCTTAAAGGGTAGCCATTTCTATGCAGAAGAAATATAATGAGTCCAAAAACCTAGAAGTCAATAGTATCAATATGTTATACAACTAATTGTGCTCCAAACAGTTTGAGTTTGAGCTAGCTGAGATGACAGATATGCATATGCATATACAACATGATTTTCTAAAATTAAAGCATAATAATACTTGTTTCCCTTTTTTTGTTCCAACACTTCCCATGTGCCTACTTCCTCCCTTTCAAATTAATACACATCTACTTTTTATTTTTACATATATTCTATATATGTAACTATATATAAATACAATATGATAGTTGCACAAAGTAATATATATATATATATATATATATATATATATATATATATATATATATATTTACATGATATATGCCTATTATGTACATGATTTCAGGGCTGATTACTTGGTATTGATTGAATTACTTGATATTTCAAGTGAAAGGAATTTTGCCACCCTCAGCATTCCTTGTTGTTTTTAGTTCTTTGTGATAAAGTGAGTCCTCATGAGATTTTTTTTTTCTTTCACTTAACAAAGATTCCTGGTGTCATCTTACCCTGCAACCAAATGTACAGAAATTACTGATATAAATTACCAAAAACATATTAGACTATCATTAAACAATGGCAGTAAGGAATACAGTAACCTGAAGCACAGGAGATTCCTCAAGGCATTTATTAGCATTATCAGGTCATGAAATTAACATTAATGTAGAAATATAACCTCACCCATACAAAGACAATAATTATTCAAGCAGTTCTGAAAGAAATTTTTATCACTCTATCATGTAAATATTCATGATCAACTGAGGTGGTTATTAAGGGAAGAAGTGATCTGAGTGTGTAGTGAACAAACTTTGTATGCATGTGTATGTGTGTGTGTCTGAATAATTTAAAAATAAAGTCTATAGTTGTGAATATTTCTTCCTCATTTAATTATAAAAAAATTCACAAGTTTATACACTGACATTTGATGAGATTCTTTATCTCTCCCTTTCATCTCTTTATTCTCTGACATAATATATAATAATGTTATACCATATTATAGTAATTAATCATGATTGTCAACTGGATTAGGTTGTGCCATTGAGAGCAAGTTAGATCTTGTGGATCCTGACTTGATGAATAATGACTTCTCAAATGTTTCAAACAGTTGTTCAACTATTGGGAAGTGGTAGAATTGTGGGAAGTTGGACCTGTTTGGAGACAGTCTGTTACTGGGAGACAATATCTTTCAGTACTATATCTTGTCCTGGTTCTTTTCTGTTATATATTTGCTCTCTTTCTTGTTTCTTAAAACACAATTTGAGTTGCATTTGGTATGTGTTTTCTACCATGACCTGAAGAGGCCTCTCTTTCACAAGTCCTCAAGATACTTAATGTAAGTACAGAGAATCAAGCACCAATGAACTGAACACTTTAAAAGTATGACTAAAATAAATTATTCTTCTTCAATTTTACTTTGACATTGCTGTCAGAGAAACAATAAAAATGACAAAAAGAAGTAAATACAGAATCCTTAAGTTACTAGATATAAAGAAAAACATTTAAATATAAAAGAAATATATAACCAGAGAAACATATGTTAGTTATTTTTCAAATTCCTAGAAAAAATGCCTGAAAGGTCTAATTTAAATGAGGAATTGTCCATTTTAACTAAGAGATTCATAGATGTTTTGTCCATCACAAAAGGAAGGTATGACAGACCAACACAGTTCATAACATATTAGAACAGGAATGAGAGAAAGAGCAAAATAGTAATCAAAATAAGATATATCCATCTGGAGCTCTAGAGAAAATGCAAAAGTTAAATTCACTTATTGCACTCATAGAAGGTGCATCTTCACTTATAATCTCCCACTTGGTCACTCAAACCATCCCTAGCTCCTGTTCTATGATATCTGATAACCACTTCTCACCACAGGCACCAGGATCACACATAATTCATATTTGTACATGCAGGCAAAACATCCATATCCATATAATAATACAAAATTTTTAAAAAGATAACTCCAAAGATAAGACCTTAGAGACTTCCTAGATGTTATCTCTTGACATTCAATAAAATGTCATTCTATTTAGATTTCATAAAAATGAAATTAACCCATTGATTAGAACAGTTCCCTGATGAATGTTTCTCAAAATTTAATCATAAATAAATCCAGAAATGTACTTTATTCATTACTTACAGATTCTTTAATCCAATGAAGTATATAATTAAAATGAACTGTCACATAAAGTTAGAATAATTTGAGCACTATGCATGTTATACATAAATATAATCCCATTAGTGTTGTTTATTTTTACATGAATTATAAGCATGCACATGTAGGTCTAATTGATGTTGAGTAGGTTTATCTGAGATATATTTAACAATCACCTTGGCTAAGTACCTGTGTGTGTGTGTGTGTTTGTGTTTGTGTGTGTGTACAAACATATGTGGAGGTTGTCAAGATATTTTAGAGAGGAGGTTAAAATTTGGAAAAATTAACTGAATAAATATTTTGCCCATAATAATGTTGGCTGGTTGAATGTAATGTGTACATTCAATTATATAAAATCTGTGCACATTTTCCAGAGACCTATGATACATTTTACTAAACACAAGTAATTTCTCACTAAAAAAATAATTTTTTATTGGATGTTTTATTTATTTACATTTCAAATGTTATTCTCCTTTCCAAGTTTCCCCTCCACAAACTCCTTATCACACCCCCTTCCCCCTTCCTCTATGAAAGTGCTCCCCCACCTGCCCATCTACTCCTGCCTCAGTGCCCTAGCATTCCCATACCCTAGGTCATAAAGCCTCCACAGGACTAAGGGACTCCCTCCCAGTGATGCCTAATTAGGCAATTTTCTGCTACATATGCAGGTGGAGCCATGGGTCCCCTGATGTGTAGTCTCTGGTTGGTGGGTTAGACCCTGGGATATTTGCGGGTTCTGGTTGGTTGATATTGTTGTTTTTTCTATGGGTATCCAAACCCCTTCAGCTCCTTCAGTCCTTGCTCTTTCTTTCTCATTGGGATCCACACACTCAATCTGAATTTTGACAGTGTCGTATTGGTCAGGCTCTTGCAGAGCATCTCAGGGGACAACTATATTAGGCTCCTATCAGCAAGAGTTTCTTTTCATCAGAATTAGTGTCTGGGTTTGGTGTCTGCAGATGGCATGGATCCCTAGGTGTGGCAGTTTCTGTATGGCCTTTCCCTCATTCTCTGCTCTACTCTTTTTCTCCACATTTCCTTTTGACAGAAGGAGATCTGGTTTACTATTTTTGAGGTGGGTGTATCCATCTCTCAACTGGTGCCATGCCTATCAAGCTGATATGGTCTCTACAGATTATATCTCTCCTTTGTTGGGAATTTGAGCTAATGCTGTCCCTATTAGGTCTTGGGAGCCTCTTGGTTCCCTAGCATCTGGGACTTTCTAGTGGCTTTCCACAGTTTTTCCTTTCACACTGCTACCTCAACAGGAGACCTGCAACAACCCAGAGACACGGGAGGCAGGTTCAGACAGATACATGTAGGCCAGTTAACACCAGAGCTAACCAGATAATGGCAATTGCAAAACCAAGAGCAATAAAAGCCAATATACTTTGACACCATCAGAACCCAGTTTTCCCATCACAGCATACCATGGATACACTAAACACACCTGAAAACCAGGATGCTGATGTAAAATTCTATCTCATGAAGATAATAGAGTCCTTTAAGGAGGATATAAATAACTCATTAAAAGAAATACAAGAAAACACAAGTAAACAGGGAAGAGCCTTTAAAGAGGAAATAAATAAATCCCTTTAAGAAATACAGGAAAATACAATAAAACAGAAAAAGAAACTGAACAAAGTGGTCCAGGACTTAAAATTGGAAGTAGAAACAATAAAAAATCACAAATAAAGGTAACCCTAGAAATGGAAAACCTAAAAAAGAGGTCAGGAGGTTCAGATGCAAGTAAAATAAGAGAATAAAAGAGATAGAAGAGACAATCTCAAGCATAGAAGATACCTTAGAAGATATTGACACAATGGTCAAAGACAATACAAACCATAAAAAAATTACTAATGTAAAACATCCAGGAAATCCAGGATACAATGAAAAGACCAAACATAAGAATAATAGGAAGAGAAGGTACTAAAGATTCACAGCTCAAATAGATCAGAAAACATCACCAAATTAAGGAAAGAGATGTCCATAAATGTACAAGAAGCCAACAGAACACCAAATAGATTGGACCAGAAAAGAAAATACTACTGTTATATAATAATCAAAACACTAAATGTGCAGCACAAAGAAAGAATATTAAAACCTGTAAGGGGAAAATGACAAGAAACACAAAAAGGTAAACCTGTCAGAATTACACAAGATCTCTTAACAGAGACCCTCAAAGCCAGAAGAGTATGGACAGTGGTCATATAGATCCTAAGAGAACAAAAGTACAAGCCCAGATTACTATACCCTATAAAACTTTCAATAATCATAGATAGAGAAACCAAAATGTTCTATGCCAAAACCAAATTTAAAGAATATCTATCTAACAATACAGCCCTACAGAGGATCCCAGAAGGAAAACGCCAACACAAGGTGGGTACCAAAGAAAAATATAAAAAATTAATCATTTCACAACAAAACCAAAAGAGTGAATGACATATACATAATGCCACCTACAACAACAAACATGATGAGAACTAACAATTATTGAGCCCCATTTCAACCCTGGTTTGGGCCTTGTAGACAAATCCAAGTCTAGCTTGAGTTTCTTTGGCCTTTAGGGAGAGCCTAAGCCTGGCTCAAGTTTTGAAACCTGTTTCAGTCACTTCCATACAGAAGTGACTCAGCAAGACCTGTTTGGCTCTGTCTCTGTCTTGCTGTTACTAATGTAGAGTTTTGCCATTGGCCCTGTCAGTTACCCCATACCCTCTGTCACCCTTCCCTGCCTCCTATGTCATCTTACCCCACCAAAAATCCCCCTCTCTGTGCTCTGAGTTTATATAAGCAAGAGGCTGATGCAAAAAAAAAAAAAAAAGTTGAATTCCTTCTTCCACATAACTCCTGGCCCATTGTGTTTTTTTGGGCCTTAGTTATTCACAATCCTGTCCATCCCAGGAGAGACCCAGTGGAACTGGGACCTATGTCCTTTCTTTGACCTTCCGGCAAGGAGCTGTAAAATTATCATCTGCCTTTAATATCTTTCAATATCAGCAGACTCAATTCCCTAGTAAAAGACATAACCTAACAGACTGGATACACAAGCAGGACTTAACATTTTGATATATACAAGAAACAGACCTCAATGACAAAGACATATACTACTTCAGAGTAAAAAAAATTTCCAAGCAAATGGTTTCAAGAAACAAGCAGGGGTGCATTCTAATATCCAACAAACTAGACTTTCAACCAAAAGGTATCAATAAAGATGGGACAGGATACTTCATATTCATCAAAGGAAAAATCTACCAAGAGAAAGTCTCAGTTCTGAACGTCTATGCCCCAGATGCACGGGCACCCACATTGGTAAAAAAAAATGTTGCTAAAACTCAAAGCACAAATTGAAAAGCACAGAAAAAATATCACAGAACATCATGGACAACTACCTCTACCTGAAGTCCCAGAGGTCTACTGCATCAAAGAATACCAGCTCTATGTGTAATGCTAGACATCTGCTGCCATCAGGGACCACAAAGCTTGACAATACCAGCTACAACTAGATGTTTAGCAGCCAGGCTAAGAATAAAATAAACAAGAGTCAGGGCAATATGATACCAGAGTACAGATATCCTACTACAGCAAGCTCTGAAATTCATTATACAACTGATTTGTAAGAAAATGGCCTTGAAACTAATTTTATTAGTATGATAGAGGCCTTTAAAGAGGAAATAAATAAAGCACTTAAAGAAACATGGGGAAACATAATCAAACAGGTAGATCTTTTAAGAGGAAACAAACATCTAAAAAAATACAAGAAACTATAACTTCATATTGATAACAATTATACAGATTTCTACCAATAGATTTATGGCTATGAAATAAATCCTAGCTAATCCATTTTTGTATTAATGTTCATTTTGATTAGAGACCTGTCTGTTCCTCACAGCTTCCTGTCTTGAATTCTAAGAAGAAATCAAACATCTTCGAGGACACTCCAGTTGTGGTGAGACAGCCACTAGGCAAGAATTGCCTCTTTCCATCTACAGAAAAATTACTGTCCAGAAAAGGACACACCTGCAGAATAGCCGACTGATTATATCTGCCTAGACAGAGTAATTAGCCCTTAATAATTCTGCATCACTAAGGTCTGTCAGATGATCCTGGGCCAGAAGGCTGAAGATCAGATGCTCCAAAGTTTTGTAGTATAGAGACTGTCCAGGTGTTCAGCAGTATCTATAAATTGGCTAAGTTTTAGAAGCTATGCTTTGTGCTTCCCATAATTTCAGTTAACTTGGTCATTCTGGATTTCTGACGGGGTTGAAAACTTACAGTCTCATAGCCAATCTTGGCTATTTGAGAAAAAAGATTTGAGTGGATGGTTTTCAGCTGACATTCATTCTAAAGCCAAGAAAAAAGGCAGGTTCAGAACTAAGTGTTTTAGTTAGGAGAGATGACAGAGGTTCTGGATAGTCAACAAAATGATGGACTCGGTATTAGCACTATCTTGTACCTCACTGGTACAAATTGGTATAATTATGGTCTAATTGTATTTTGAGAGAAAAGTTTTATTTTAACAGGAAGGGTGATATGTAGGAGGAGCTAAGGTGGGAGGAGTATGGAGAGGAAGAGAAGGAGTAAGGAGAGGAGGAGGAGTAAGGAGAGGAGGTGAAGGAAAGGATAAGTTAGGTGATGAGAGAGAAAGAGAAAGGGGGGCCAGACATGGAGGCAGATGTTCACATGTCTCTGCCAGTCAAAGATAGTTGATATATCTAGGTTGGGTATTGTGTTACACTTCTGATTGAGCATTACCAAACTTATAAAGCCTTTGATTAACATTTTAAAAAATTGTATAAAAGCGAAAAGGAAAAGGGGGCATGAGATAGGGGTTTTCTAGGGAAGGGAAATGTGGAAAGGGGATGGCATCTGAAATGTAAATAAAATATCCAATAAAAAATAAATTAAAAAAATAATAATAAAATAGAGGAAAATACAAACAGGTGAGGAAAATGAATAAAACTGTTCAAGACCTGAAAATGGAAATAGAAGAATTATGAGAACATAAACTAAAGGAATCTTGGAGATGGAACACCTAGGAAAAAGAAGAGGAAATAAGACAAGCATCACAACCAGAAAATAAGAGATAGAAGAGACACTCTCAGGCATAGAAAATAATATAGAAGAAGTTGGTACATCTGTCAAAGAAAATGCTAAAATGTTTCTAATACAAAACTTCCAGCAAATTTGGTACACTTTGAAAGAATCCAAGTGTAAGAATAATATAAATAGAAAAAGAAAAAGACTCCTAACTCAAAGGCCCTGAAAATATCTTCAATAAAATCATAGAATAAAATTTACCTAATCTAAAGTAACAGGGGGCTATGAATATAAAAGGTGCTTAAAGAAGACCAAATATGCCCATGAGTGGTATAGCTGGGTCTTGGGGTAAAACACTTCTCAGGTTTCTAAGAAAATGGCAAATAAATTTCTAAAGTGATTGCACAATTTTGCACTCCCACCATCAGTTAAGAAGTGGGCCCCTTGGTACACATCCTTTCCAGCTTGTGCTATCTCTTCATTTTTTTGATCTTATCCAGTCTGATGGGTATAAGCCATAACCTCAGAGTTGTTTTGTTTTACATTTGCCTGACCACTAAGGAATTTGAACATTTCTTTAAGTGTTTCACTGCCATGGGCATTCTAGTTTCCTCTGTAGAAAACTCTCTGTTTATTTGTTTCTCACTTTTAGTTAGGTTATTTGTATTGTTGTAGTGTAACTTTTTCAGTTCTTTGTAAATTTTGAAAATTAGCCTTCTGTCAGATGTAGGATTGTTGAAAATCCTTTCCTAAACTTCTTTGGTCTGCAGATTTATGTCCTTTGCCTTACAGAAGCTTTGAAGTTTCATAAGGTCTAATTTATTAATTGTTTGTTTTAGACCCTGAGCCAATGATATTCTATTCAGTACCTTATTTCCTGTGCCAGTGTGTTCAAGGGTATTTCCCACTTACTCTTCAATGAGATCCAATGTACCTAGTTTTATGTTAAGGTCCTTGATTCACTTGGGCTTGTTTTGTGCAGGGTGATAAGTCTGAATCTATTTTTATTCTTCTATATGTAGATATCCAGTTAGTCCATTACCATTTGTTGAAGATGCTTTCATTTTCCCAGTGTATCCTTTTGGCCTTTTTATACAAAAAATCTAGTGTCTATAGGTGTGTGGGTTAATTTGGGGGTCTTCGACTTGACTCCATCAATTAATGTATCTGTTTCTGTTCCAATTCCATGCAGTTTTCATCACTATTGCTCTGTAGTACAGCTTGCAGTCAGGGGTGTTGACATCTGAAGAAGTTCCTTTATTGCTCAGGATTGCTTTTGCTATCCTGGATTTTTTCCATATGAAATTGAAAATTGCTCTTTCAATTTCTATAAAAATATGTGTTGGAATTTTGATGGAGATTGATTTTGGTAAGATATCTATCTATCTATCTATCTATCTATCTATCTATCTATCTATCTATCTATTTTCCCAATCTGCTTTTATATCATTTTAATTACATGCAAGTTTTAAGGTCAGTTCTAGGTTGAGGATCTAGCAATACAATAGATGCAAATAGTCAAGGAAAAAGCAAGACAACAAACACAAATGTTCAAAGAACAAGCAAAGCAATAAACAAAGTCCCATGATTACTCCCATGATCACTTTCTAAGGACTTATTAGGATGAGCAAAATATCTGAGCCTACCTCCCTGTACTAGCCCAAAGTCATTTTCATTTCTGAAGCCTACTTCCTTGCTCTAGCCCAAGATTTACACACCTGCCTGAAATTAATTCTTTGTTCTAACCTAAGATTTATATTTCTGTCTAAAATTATTTCTGTGTTTTAGCTTAAGATGTAAATTCCTGCCTGAAATTATTTCTTTCTTCTAGCTTAATGTCACATTTTTGCCTGAAACCCATTTCCTTGTCCTTCCCCAGTGTCAGATTGCTGCCAAGCAGCCCCAAAAGTTCTCCAAAAAAAAAAAAATACACAAACATACATTCTTCCCCATATTAAATACCTGATTGGGGTCATGCCATATGCCAGTAAGTGGATCCTTACTTTTCACCTATACATAAGTATATCTAGTTGTAGAGTGCCATAGACACTCAGCAAATAGTTTTTTGGCATCAAAATTTTTCAAAATTTAAAATAAAAAGAATATTATTTAAATAAATTTGTGGTCTATGGGGATATACCACACCTTTTTTTTTATTTTATGAAGATATTGTTTAAAGTTCCAAACACCCATTAAATAAATAATACCTTGTCCTTGAGAATTATAAGGAATCTCATTAATATGGGCAATATTAAATTGTGGACAAAACATTTCAAAGGCTCGATTGCAATAGCTAATTCCATTATCTGTTTTAATCTGATTTGGAAAAGCCAGCATAGAAAAGCAATGTAAGCAGTAACTAATTGCATTTTAGTTGCTTCTCTTGTTAAAGCAGTTGCAACTAAAAAGCCTTAGAAGGTGTCAATAGTCACATGTACATATTTTAATTGTTCAAAATCAGAAATATGAGTATCATCCATTTGCTATAATTGATTAGGTATGAGTTGTTGAGGATTAACACCATTATGTGGTACAGGTAGAAACTGAGGACATTCAGGACAGGTATTTATTATTTGATGTGTGCATATTCTCTAGAAATACCAAATTGTTGTCTCAAGCTATTAGTATTTTGATGATGTAAAGAATGAAATTGTTTGGATAACTGTTCATGTGTAAGGCCTATAATTTGCCTGGTATACAAATCTGCTGTGTAATTGCCCTAAGGTGTCCAAGCAATCCAGTATGAGATCGTGAATGTCCTATAAAGTTAAGGAATAGTACATTCTCTTAAATAGAGTTATATTTACATAATTGCAAAACCTGAGAATTAGCAGTATATAAAAAAGGAAGTTTCAAGCAATTGTAAACCATGAGATACAAATTAAAAGCCAAATTTTTCAACATTTCTTTTTGTTATTTTAAATTGGATATTTTATTTATTTATATTTCAGATTCATCCTCTTTCCCCATTAACTCCCTGAAATGCCCCATCTTATGCCCCCAGCTCCTGTTTCTCTGAGAGTGTGCCCCCACCCACCACCTACTCCTGCCTCCTCACCCTCATATTCCCCCACACTGGGGCATCCAGCCTTCAAAGGACCAAGGGATTCCTCTCCCACCGAAGCCTGACAAGGCCATCCTCCCCAACATATATGCCTGGAGCCGTGGTCTCACCATGTGTGTTCCCAGACTGGTTGTTTAGATCCTGGAAGCTCAGATAGGTTGGTATTTTTGCTCTCCCCATGAGGCAGCAAACCTCCTCAGCTCCTTCAGTTCTCTCTTTAACTCTTCCATTGGGGACCCCAAGATCAGTTCAATGGTTGGCTGAGAGCATCCATCTCTGTATATATCAGATTCTCGCAGAGCCTCTCATGAATCAGCTATATCAGGCTCCTGTCAGCATGCATTTTCTGGCATCAACAACAGTGTCTGCCTTGGGTGGCTACACATGGACTGGATCCTCATATTGTGGAGTCCACGAATGGCCCCTCCTTCAGTTTCTGTTCCACACATTTTCTCCATATTTCCTCCCATAGGTTTTTTTATAACTACTTCTAAAAGAACCAAAGCACCTGCACTTTGGCCTTTCTTCTTGAGCTTTATGTGGTCTGAAAGTTGTATCTTGTGTATTTAAAGCTTTTGGGCTAATATCCACTTCTCAGTGATTTCATATCATGTGTGTTCTTTTTTGATTGGGTTACCTTACACTGAATGATATATTCTAGTTTCACACATTTGCCTAAGGATTTCATGAATTCATTGTTTTAACAGCTGAGTAGTACTCCATTGTGTAAATGTACCACATTTTCTGTATCCATATCTCTGTTGAAGGACATCTGGGTTCTTTCCAACTTCTGGCTATTATAAAAAAGGGCTGCTATGAACATAGTGGAACATGTGTCCTTGTTATATGATGGAGCATATTTTGGGTATATGCCCAGGAGGGGTATCACTGGATACATAGGTAATGCTATGTCCAATTTTCTGAGGAACACCCTGACTGATTTTCCAAGTGGTTGTACCAGCTTACAATCCCATCAACAATGGAGGAGTGTTCATCTTTCTCTCAACCCTCACCAGAATCTGATATCACCTGGGGTTTTTATCTTAGCCATTCTGATTGGTATGAAGTGAAATCTTAGTGTTGTTTTGATTTGCATTTTCCTGATGACTAAAGATGTTGAACATTTAAGTGCTTTTCAACCATTCAAGTTTCTTCAGTTGAAAACTCTATGTTTAGTTCTGTACCCCATTTTTAATAGGGTTATTTGATTATCTGGAGTCTAATTTCTTAAGTTCTTCAAACCTATATCAGGTTTAGGATTGGTAAAGATTTTTTCCCAATATGTTGGTTGCCATTTTGTCCTATTGACAGTGTCCTTTGCCTTACAGCACCTTTGCAATGTTATGAGGTCCCATTTGAGGTTTTTGATCTTAGAGCAGAAGCCATTGGTGTTCGGTCCAGGAACTATTCCCCTGTACCCATGTATTCAAGGCTTTTCCCCACATGTTCTTTTATTACTTTAAGTGTATCTGGTTTTATGTGGAGGTACTTGATCTACTTGGACTTAAGCTCTGTACAATGGATCAGTTTGCATTCTTCTAAATGCTGACCTTCAGTTGAACCAATACCATTTGTTGAAAATGCTGTCTTTTTTTCCACTGAATGGATTTAGCTCTTTTGTCAAAGATAAAGTAACCATAGCTGTGTGGGTTCATTTCTGGATCTTCAATTCTATTCCATTGATCTTCCTGTCTGTCTCTGTATCAATACAATGCAGTTTTAATCACTATTGCTCTGTAGTATAGCTTGAGATCCAGGATGGTTATTTTCCCAAAAGTTCTTTTATTGTTGAGAATATTTTTCACTATCTTGGGTTTTTGTTTTTCTATTTGTTATTACAAATGAATTTGTAAATTGCTTTTTCCAACTCTATGAAGAATTGAGTTGAAATTTTGATGGGGATTACATTGAATCTGTAGATTGCATTCAGCAAAATGACCATTTCTACTATATTAATCCTGCCAATCCATGAGCATAGGAAATCTTTCCATCTTCTGAGATATTCAAATTCTTTCTTCAGGGACTTGAAGCTCTTGTCATACAGATTTTTCACTTGCTTGGTTAGATTTGCACTAAGGTAATTTTTATTATTCGTGACTATTTTAAAGTGA
Organism: Arvicanthis niloticus; assembly: GCF_011762505.2. Lineage (NCBI taxonomy): Eukaryota > Metazoa > Chordata > Mammalia > Rodentia > Muridae > Arvicanthis > Arvicanthis niloticus. Next base: position 68,659,341 of record NC_047679.1, on the reverse strand, counting down.
GTCATTTCAGTATTTTCTTCCTCAGCTTCTTTATCCTATGAGTAGGGGAAGGCTACTGATTTGTTTAAATTAATTTTATATCCAGCCATATTGCTGAAGTTATTTATCAGGTTTATGAGTTCTCAGGTGGAAATTATGGGTTCACTTAACTACACTATCATATTACATGCGAATACTGATATTTTGACTTCTTCCTTTCCAATTTGTGTACATTTGACTTCCTTTTGTTCACTAACTCTCTGGCTAGGACTACTTTTACTATATTGTATCAGTAGAGAGAGAGTGGGCAGCCTTGTCTAGACACTGATTCTAGTGGGGTTGCGTCAATTTTCTTTCCGTTTAGTTTGATGTTGGCTACTGGCTTGCTGTATAATGCTTTTACTATGTCTAGATATGGGCCTTGAATTCCTGTTCTTCCCAAAACTTTTATTATGAAAGGGTGTTGAATCTTGTCAGATGTTTTCTCAGCATCTAGTGAGATGATCATGTGTTTATTTTCTTTGAGTTTGTTTATATAGTGGATTATGCTGATGGATTTCCACATATTGTACCATCCCTGTATTCCTAGGGTAAAGCCAATTTGATCATGTTGGATGATTGTTTTGATTTTAGTGCTAACTGCATTCACTGTCTCTGACTGGAGCCTGTCTCTCCTGTTATCTTTTTTGTGTCAGAACTCTTCATTGTCCAGCTCTCACTGTGATCCTAGGATCCGTTGTATAAGAGCTCCTGAGAGTCAGGACCTCTGGGATCCTAAAATCCTGTTTTGACCAAGCTCCTGAGATCATGCAGCTCTATGATCCTATGTTCCTGTGTGTGTTAGCACTTCTGGGAATCTAGCTTCCTCTGAGTGTTGTGGGACTGGGTGCAGAGCTATGATCCTGGGTTTGTTAGAGCTTCTGGGAGTCCAGCTTCCTCTCAGTTTTGTGGGATTGGATGCAAAGCTCATGCCCAAAGTCTTCTCAGGGCACAGGCACAGACAGGAAGGTAAGATGGCCATTTTTAATATGTTAATTTTACCTATACATGATCATTGGAGATCTTTCCATCTTCTGATATCTTCTTCCATTTCCTTCTTCAGAGTTCTTGTCATGCAGATCTTTCACTTAATAACCTGGCCAACTTGAGACCCATTATATGGGCAAGCACCAATCACTAATACTATTAATGATATTCTTATGCCTGCAGACAGGTGCATGTTGTCTTCCAAAAGGCTCTACCCAGAGGCCAGCTTGTATAGATACAGACACCCAAAGCCAATCATTGAATAGAGATTGGAAAGAAGGGGATGAAAGATTGTAGTCCCAGAATGAAATAGAAACTCTACAAGAAGTCCAACACAGTCAACTAAAACTAACCCTTGGTGCTATCAGAGTTTAAAACACCAACCAAAGAGCATGTACAGGCTGGACATAAGCCTCCCAGATTATATGCAACAGATGTGCAGCTTGGCCTTTGTGTAGTTCGTGAGCAACTGGAATCTTGGCTATCCCAAAAGCCTTTGCCTGTTAGTAAGATATGATCTACTTGCTGGGCTGCCTTTTCTGGCCTCAGTAGGAGAGGGAGCACCTAGCATCTCAGAGACTTGAAGTTCCAGGGTGAGGAATGATTCACAGGAGTACCCCCAATGGCTTAGTTAAGGGGAAGGGGATGGAGAAAAAATTGTGGGAGGGGGTGACCAAGGGGGAGGGCTTGGAGTAGAATGTAAAGTGAATAAGTAAAACATTAAAATTAAATTAAAAATGCAAGAACATCAACTAGGGTAAACCAAAAATGGAAGTCCTCCAATCACATAATAATCAGTAACCTAAATAAACATAACAAAAAAGAATATTAAAAGCTGTAAAAGATAAAAAGCCAAGTGAAATATAAAGGCAAAGCTGTTAGAATTAAAGTAGACTTCTCAACAGAGACATTAAAGCCAGAATGGCCTAAACAGATGTCTTATAGTCTCTAAGAGATTACACATGCCAGCTCAGACTACTATACACAACAGAACTTTCAATCATTATAGTCAGAGAAAAGATATTTCATGACAAAATCAAATTTAAACAATGTCTTTTCACTAATCCATTTTAATAAAGAATACTAGAAGGAAAACTCCACCACAAGGACGGTCACCACACTCAAAAAATCACAATAAATAGATATTTCCACAACAGCAAAATCAAAAGAAGAAACACACACACACACACACACACACACACTACCATTACTACCATCAAAAAAACAGGAAGTAACTATCATTGGTCATTATTTACTCTCAACATCAATGGACTCAATCCCCCAATGAAAAGACCCAAAAGACACAAGGTAACACAGTGGATGCAGAAACAGGATTTGTTATATCCAAGAAACACATATCAGAAACAAAGATAGGCATTAATTCAGAGTAAATGACAGGGTTGTCTACGTAAATGATACCAAGAAACAAGCTGGAGTATCTATTCTAATATCTAATTAACAAGACTGTCATCCAAATATAATTTTAAAAAGATGCAGAAAGACACCTCATATTAATCAAAGGAAATATCTACCAAGGTAATATCACAATTCTGAAAGTTTATGCTGCAAAGTCAATGACACATTATTAAAAGAAACAGTACTAAAGCTTAAAGCACACATCAAACGTTACACATTAATGATGGGAGATTTCATCAACCCACTCTTACCCATTGGCTGATACAGAGACAGATACAGAGAAATAATAAAATTAACAGAGGTTATGAATCAAATAGACCTAACATATATCTGTATAACACTTCACCCCAAAACGAACATTTATACTTTTCACAGAACATCATAGAACCGTCTACATAACTGACCATATACTCAGCCAGAATATAACTATTTGCATCAAATCAGATGATCATGGATTAAAGCTGGTCTTTAGCATTCACAAAAATGAAAAAAAAAACACAAATACGCAAGGAAACTGAACAACCCTCTACTCAATGATCATGAGGTCATCGGTGAAATAAAAAAAAAATTAAACTAATTAGAATACAATAACATAAAGAATCAGTATGTTAAGGAGTGTTAAGTGATCAGGAATAAAAGGCCCATGCCTCAATACCATAAAGGCAATATACAGCAAGTAGATAGTATACATCAAATTTAATAGACAGAAACTTAAAATAATTCTACTAAAATCAGGGTCAAGACAAGGTTATCTACTTTTTCCTTATCTCTTAACTAGAGTACATGAAATTTCTAGCTACAGCAATAAGAAAATTAAAGGATATCAAAGGGATACAAATTGGAAAGTAAGAAGTCAAACTATTGCTATTTGAGGATGATATGCTAGTATACATAAGTGACCCCTAACTTATCAGATACAATGGAAGCAGTAATAAGAAGAGCGTTCATAGCACTGAGTGCTTTTTAAATCAAATAGAAGAATTTTCATACTAGTGATTTAAAAGTACACCTAAAACCTCTAGAAAAAGATCATATACCAAAGAGGACTAGATGGTAGTCAATAATCAAATTCAGGTCTAAAATCAATCAATTAAAAACTAAAAGAATGATATAAAGAATCAACAAACCAAGAGCTGATTCTTTGAGAAAATCAACAAGATACACAAACCCTTAGCCATACCAACTAAAAGGCAAAGAGACAGTACCCAAAATAAGAATATTTTAAATTAAAAGGGAGACATTGTTGGGCCTTGGCCATTTAACCAGCACCATCAATCATAACACAGGTAGAGGTCTCCACCTCCAGAGATTAAAATATTAATGAGTTATCAATAGGCTGGGGGGCCTAGCTAATTAAGTTATTCCCTCCTCTTTTGCCCCTTTCTATAAAAGTCAGACTCCCCTGGCTTTTGAGGGGGGATAGCACACCATCTACACCCACTCACCACGCTATGAACAATAAAAGCTTTGGAAAACAAGACTCCATGTGTCACCTGGGCTTTCCTTGTGCCTGCCGACATATTTCCAGCCTTTGGAAACCTGAACCTTGCCGATGCAGCTGCTGTCCCACCTGCAACGGCTGCATGAATGTGGGACACTACACCTGCAGTATGAATAGCCCACCTGGGACCCTGCTGCCAGACTACAGTCCCATAGACATAACAACAGAAACTGAGGAGATTTACAGAATCAGATCTTATTTTAAACCTGTACTTCATAACATTGGGAAATCTAGATGGACTATATTATTTTCTAGATAGATTTTACTTACAAAGTTAAATCAAGATTAGGTAAACAATTTACATCATCCTATATCACCTAAGGAACTAGAAACAGCAATTAAATGTCTCCTAAAAAACAAGTAAAGAGACAAACAAACAAATAAACAAAAGTCCCAGTGCCAGATGGTATTAGGACTGAGTTCTACTAGACTTTCAAAGAAGATATAATACCAATATGCCTCAAGCTATTGCGAAAATAGAAACAGAAGAAATACTGCCAAATTTATTCTATGAGGCCACAGTCAACCTTGTACATAAATGACACAAAGACTCAACAAAAAAGAGAATGAGATCAATTTCCTTTGTGAATATTGATACAAAAATACTCAATGAAATAATGGCAAACTGAATCCAAAAACACAAGAAAATTATCAATCACCATGATAAACTAGGCTTGATCCCAGGCATACAGGTATGATGATCCCAGGGATACAGGTATGATTCATGATATAAAAATTTATCTATATAATCCAACATATAAAGAATCTGAAAGAGATAAAACAACATGATCACCTCATTACATGCTGAAAAAGCCTTTGAAAAAATTCAACACCCCTTAATCCTAAAAGTCTTGAAGTGATCAGGTATAAAAGGCCCATACCTTAATGCAATAAAATATACAGCAATATACAGCAAGTAGATAGTATACATCAAACTTAATGGACAGAAACTTAAAAGAATCCTACTAAAATCAGGGACAAGATAAGGTTGTCCCCTTTTTCTTATCTCTTAACTATAGTACTTGAAATTCCAGCTACAGCAATAAGACAACTAAAGGAATAAGTTAGTGAGACAACACCCTCCACAAGATCCAATAATAATATAAAATTCCTTGGTATAACTTTAATCAAGCAAGTGAAAAATCTGCATGACAAGAACTACAAGGCTCTGAAGAAAGAAAGAAACTGAAGAAGAGATCAGAAAATGGAAAGATCTCCCTTGCTCCTGGATCAGTAAGAGTAACTTAGTGAAAATGGAAATCTTAACAAAAGCAATCTACAGATTCAGTGCAATTCCCATCAAAATTCTAACACAATTCTTCACAGACCTTGAAAGAAAAATTCTCAATTTTATATGGAAAAACAAAAATCCCAGGAGAGCTAAAGCAATCTTGTATAAAAAAGGACTTCTGAAGGTATCACTACCCCTGACTTTAAGGTGTACTACAGAACAATTGTAATTTAAAACTGCATGATGCTGGTATTTGTATAGAAGCAAGTTGATCAATAGAATTGAATGGAAGACCCAGAAATAAACCCACAGAACTACACTTGATTTTGTCAAAGAACCCAAAATCACTGAAAAGGGAGAGCATCTTCAATAAACACTGCTGATGTAACTGGATGTATATATGTAAAAGAATATAAACAGATCCATATTTTTCTCCCTGAACTAAAGTCAACTCCAAATTTATAATACCTCAACATCAAACCATATTCTCTCACTCTAAAAGAACAGAGAATAGGAAAGAGCCTTGAACGCATTGGTATAGAAGACAACTTTCTAAACAGTACACACATCATAACTCAGGCACGTAGATCAAAAATTAATAAACGGGACCTGGTGAAACTTTAATTTTCTCTGAGCCAAAGGACACCATTAGTAAGAGAAAATGGCGGCCAACAAAATTCTGAAAAGTATGTCACCAACCCTACCTCTATAAGAGGGCTAATATGCAAAATAGATAAAGAACTCAAGAAGCTAGACAACAACAAAACAAATAATCCAAGAAAGATGATTTAAAAAGATAAACAGAATCCTCAACAGAGGAATCTCTAATGGCTGAGAAATACAGAAGTGCTCAACCTCATTTTGCATCAGAGAAATACAAATAAAGATATCTCGGAGATCCCACCTAATACTCATCAGAATAACAAGTGGCAAAGATATGGAGAAAGAGAACACACCTCCCTTGCTGATGGGAGTAAAAATTTATACAACTACTCTGGAAATCAATTTGGCAGTTTCTCAGAAAATTGAGGTACAGTTCTGCTACAGGACACAGCTGTACCACTCCTTTGCATATACCCAAATGATGTTCCACTATCTCACAAGTACATTTCCTCAATTATGTTTATAGCAGCTTTATCCAAAATAGTCTGAAACTGGAAATAATCAAGATGTCCCCCAACCAAAAACTACATAAAGAAAATGTGGTTCATTTATACCGTGGAATATTACTCAGCTATTAAAAGCAAGGATATCATGAATTTTGTAGGCAAATGGATGGAAGTAGAAAATATCATCCTGAGTGATGTAGCATAGACCCAAAAGTACATACGTGGTATGCACACACTTACAAATTTATATTATCCATATAGTACAGGATAAACATAATATATCCAAAGATGCAAAGATCCAAAAAATAAGCAAAGACCAATGGAGGATTCTTAAATCTTTCTCAGAAGAAAAAATAAAATAGATATTTGTTGGTAGATAAAGAGCAGGAACTAAATGGGAGAGGGGATGGGGAGGGGATTGGGGAAGGGGTATCAGGTTCAGTGAGAGCAATGTAGAGAATGGGAATGCACAGTGGGAAGGTGGGGGGACATCTCTAGGGTCTGGCAGAGACCGGGGACATTGGGAGGCCTCAGAAAGTATATAGAGTTGTCTCTACCTGATACTTTTATCAGTAGGAATATGGATCCCAAAGTGACGACCTACTATAGCCAGTCAGTACCCCCAGTGGAGGGATAAGAACAGCAACCCACTCATATAAACTATGACTCAAAACATATCCTACCTACAAGATGTACAGTAAGAAAGATAAAGCAAAGATAGAGGGAATATCCAACCAATGATTATCCCAAATTAACAGCCATCCCCTGGGCAATAACCAATCCATGACACTATTGATACTCTTGTGTTTGGACAAAGAATCCTAGAGAAAGTGTCCTCTGAGAGGCTGATTGAAACAGATATAGAGACCCACATCCAAACATTTGATGTAGCTCAGGGAGCCTTGTGGAATAGTTGGGGGAAGGATTGAAGGTCCTGAAGAAGATAGGGAGTCCACAGGAAAATGATCAGTGTTGACTAACCTCGACCCTTAAGGGCTCCCAGACACTTAACCAACTACCAAAAACTAACACAGACTGGATATAGACTCCACACATATGTAGTGCATGTGCAGCTTGGTCTTTATGTTGGTCCCTCAACAACTGGAGTAGAGGATATCCCTGAATCTGTTTCCTGTCTGTGGATCCTGTCTGTCTAAGTGGGCTGCCTTGTCTGTCCTCTGTGGGAGAGGATAGGCTGAGTCCTGCAGAGACTTGATATGCCAAGAAGCTCCTAGTCCAAGTCCCAAGTCTCGAGTTCCTAGTCCGTAGGGCATCCAAGTTCCAAGTTTCTAGTCCCAATCCCAGTTCTAAATTGCTAGTCTCTTTCCCAGTTCCAAATTCCTCTTCAAATTACATGCTACTTTCTCCTGTCTGCCTCTCCCCTTTTATATGTCTCACTTCTAAGTCACGCCTTTAAGTCTTGTCTCTAAATCATACCTTTACATCATGCCTTTAAGTCTTGGCTCTAAATTACACCTTTAAGTCTTACACACCCAAGGGAAGATCCTGGGTATCTAAAAGAAGATGTTATCAGAGTGTGCTCAACTGTTGTAGGCTGTTGTAAACAAGTCTGTTGTCAGGGTATACAGCTCAAGATGGCTGCAAGGATGATAGCTCCTTCTGTTGGCTCCCCACATATAACTTTATATATATATATATATATATATATATATATATATATATATATATATATATATATATATATGTCATATATATGGCTAATTATAGGAGATTATTGGTAACACTTTTTCCTCATCTCTGTGACATTGCTGTTCCACCTGCTTGCATATTCATTCTAAAATTCATGCAATAAAAAGCCATTTTTAATACTATGCATTAAAGAATGACTATCTTTCTGAAGAGGTAACAACAAAACCAAAATAATTTTTCGATCTCTTCTCTGTTTATTTAGATGTTTCTGACATATGCATTCCTCCTATTTGGAGTATTGATTTTAATGGTTTTGGCAGGATAGATATAGTAGTTGGGTAAATTTTGTTTTTCTGAGATTCTCAATTTCTTCTTCATTGTAGAAGATTAATTTCATTAAATATAAAAATTTTGGTTTTTGGAATTATTTTTAATCTATATCATTTAGTATTTTATTATATTTCATTTCTTTTATATATTTCCTAATGAAAAGTCATTGCCATTCCTGTCTATATTCCTTTGTGAAATAGCAGTTACTTTTACCTTAGATTATGCAAGACATTTTCATGTTTCTGTACTTTTTACACTAAATGTGATATGCCTCAGAATTTAGCCTCATTGTACTTATTTATACTATCTGTGCTTTTTGAGGCTGTAATATGTAATCATTAATTGGAAGTTGTCAGGCATTCTTACTTTAGAATTTTTCTGTTCTTTTCTCTGTTTTCACATTTTGCAATTCTAATTAAACATGGGATGTAGCTTTTGAACTTCTCATTTTTCTGACAGTTTTCCTATTTGTTTTGTTTTCTTTTCTCTTTACACTCCAGTTTGATAATATTTACTTGGCTTACTACTATGGACATTAATATTTTTATATTTGCATTGAGTCCACAAAGTGTCTTTTAGATGATATGATATCAATTTCTGGTATCCCTCTGTAGTTTTTATCTTAGTAATTTACTTATTTTCTGTTAATATTAGATTATTTTGTCTTTGATTAGCCTTGTCATATTTGCTAGTTGTTCTATAACCTCTTTTTTAATAAATCCAATATCATAGATATTTATTAATCTAATCATAGTATTTATATTTTAAATATTAAGACAGTATTTTCTTTTACATTAAACTACTTTATGACAGGCATATTTTTTTGAAAATAAACATGTATTTTAAAGACAAGTATTTGATTACACAAAAGGACATTTGATAAGTAAGATTTTTAAATTTGGATTTGTATTTATAGGTATGGCAATATTGTCTTTCAGGGGATTGAACTCAGGAAGGTTTTTTTGTTGTTATAAATGCATTAAGTAATTATTGGGTTACTGTCTAATTTTTCTATTGTGATGAAGAGGTACCATAATCAAAATAATTTATAAGAAAAGTATTTAATTGGAGGATTGCATACTGTTTCAGAGGGTGAGTTCATGACCATAGAGAAGGGGAATATGGCAGCTTGCATACAGGCAACCATGATGTTAGAAGAGTAGCCCAGAACTAACAAAGAAAGCTGGGCCTGGATGGCATTTGAAACATTAAAATCTACTTCTAGTAACATACCTCTGCTGGGATTCTGCCCAGCCTGGAATGGGCTGAAGAAGGCCACAATGTTGGACATAGGCTTTAAACTCCCAAACAATACTGAATGTTGAATCTAATGAATTCTAAAAATATCTAAAAACTTCCCTCCTTTTTCTGGGATTAAAAACTGCTGGCTCAAAGGATTAAGAGGTCCTTTGTTCTTTTCTCTATAGGTCCTCCAAGCCCATGCCCTAACCCTGAGAGCTTATTTAACTAAAGAAAGTCACTCACAGGAAGAAATAAGACACTTTTAGAAGAGATTCTTATCTATATCTATACTTATAAGAGAATGAAAATAGGGGTGGGGGAACCTATCAGATTATCTGTTCTCTTAATTTCTAAATTACTCTGCTCTATTACTTTTGTTTTTAGTTCTTACATCATTTTTCAAAATATGTGATAACCTGGTATGCATTTTAAAATTTACCACAAGTTTAAACATAAATTCAAATCACATATTAAATGAAAAGCTTACAATGGAGATGTTTATATGTGTCTTCATTAAGAGTAGTTATCTAATTAGACATTCATTTTCAGTCACTAGTTTCACAGGTTTACTGAAAGTTAAAGACTATAATTGTTATGTCTTAGTTACCAAAAACTTTTACAGATAAACTTAGTCAATATTTTATCTTCTGTCCTTGTATGTACAATAAATCATTTGTTCCCTTTTATAACCTTTGGTTAATTGTTTTTATAGCATTAAGGAATGTATTCCTTAATTGTGAATTTGAAGTGGAATTTTTTGGTTGTGGCATGTAATACAGATTTGCTGAGGCAAATCCTGTGGGAGAACAGGAGATGTTTGAAGAAAATATAAAAAGAACTCCACAGACAGAGATGGATGCTTGCATAGCAAGCCTTGCAATGCTTCATTGGTCTTGCATCTTTTTGGTGATCTTCACTTCTTGAGAAAGAAATGACAGAGAACTCCTGGCATTTGATATGGTCCTGGTCACTCCTGTGGACTTGTGCCAATTTGGTGGAGTCCTAGCCATTTCTGCTGAATCATGTCACTGCTGCTGATTCATGTTTGATATTCTGACACTACTAAACTGCCATTATCCTGACAAATGGATAATGGAATAACCCTAAAGAATTACTTACCAACAAGACCACAACCCCTTGCCCTATTTATTGTCTTTTCTTCCCTACCTAGAAGTGGGGTCAAATCATTTGAGAACTCTTATTAAAGTAGTTTTTGAAATATCCAAGCCTTTGTGAATCCTTCTTCTGTCTAACTTACTGCAAATGACCCATGCCTTATGAAGACTAGCGGAGTTCTAATTGCAGTATTCATATCACAGAGGGCCTTAATCAAAGTCTTATTATAAAAGGCTCAATAATTACTAGCACGAATTAAATCTAGGAATTCTTATACAATTATCATTGGGAATTATGAAACCTTCTATTTGTATATCTGCATAACATCACTACAAGTCAGTACATCTTTGCTGATTTGCAGAAATATCTTCCCAATAGTGTAGTATAGTGCCCAGGTTAATTATATTAAGTTAAAAGAAAGGCAAACAAGTAGCTGGAATCAATCCTGAAATGTTTCTTGAGTCTTGTCTGTAAGGGCTTGTTCACTGCAGTCCACAGTCCACAGTGAAATCAACTCAGAAAAATTACATGCTAGCCTTTCACTTTTACTAGATGTCTTCTGACATAACTTCTTCAACAAGATCATACCTCCTAATTCTTTTCAAAATAGTCCCACAATTAGAAAATAAGGATTCAAATATATGAACCTATGAAATTCTGTAGGGGCCATTCTCATTCAAACAATACTACTATGAAGATCTGTCTTACAAAGCTTCTGGTAAATAAGTTTCTGGTAAATAAGATTGTACTGTATGATTATTTTAAGGTAATAGATTAAAAATACCTATAAAAAGAAATAAAACTCTCATGAAGCATTTGCTTATGAATCTTGTAGACTGAGATCTTAAAAACACACTGTTTTTATAAGGCCGTCATGCAGTACGCTCTTTAAGAACAGTGTTTGCTGCTTTTATCCTCAGTAGTCAATTCATATTCAAGGATGCACAAAGTACCTGGCGTATGGACAATACTGAATATAGTAGCCAATTTCAAAATTATTACTTATTATAAATGTTATTTATTCATTCTGTGGATGAATGATACTTAGGTTCTTTTTAAATTGTTGTCCATCTTTGTATATGCTTGTTAAATATTTGAGAGATTTTTGGTGCATGAAATTTCTTTTGTGGTTATACAGGGAACAGTGGGAAAGTCAACAGCTGAAGCTGCTCAGAGGTGGTTCAGACTTAGGGTCTCCAGGTGTCCTAAGCCCTAAAAGGCAACTCCTGGATTAACAATGTGGGAAATATGCTTTATTGTACAAGAATACAAGTAAGAATGATAAACTGATTCAGTCAGAGAGGGAGCAAAGGACAGGAAATTGAGGGTGAGAACATAGGGTGCTTAAGCTGTGTGCTGAGGCTTTAAAATGCATTGGAAAAATGCTATCTGTATTGTATCTTTTTTGCTTGTGTCATTTCATAATGACTTTTTTTTTTTTAATTTTACTGGTGAATAGTCAGCCTCAGCTTTGGGAAGATTTAGCTGATGGATAAAATGTAACATTCATGTCCTCAGTAAATACCTATCATATATTAAAAAGTAGTAAAATGTGATTTTTGAAAGTGTCTCTGCAGGAGACACTTTTAGACAGAACTGAACTCACGAAGAACTTAGAAGTAAAGGCATGGAAAGTAATGATATTGAGAATAAGGGTATCCCTGTGACATTAGAGCAGGAGAAGAAAGAAAGATTAGAAGTAGAATGCAGAGTTTCAGGAATAACCTAGAAACTATAAGGTAACATAAAAATTCTAGGGAGCCATATGCAGAATGCAGAGGGGAAAAAGAAAATAGAAGATGCTACAGAAAGAGCAGAAGGAGTGGACAGACTTCTCCTTACTATGAGATAGAACAGGTCTTTTCTTAATAGCAAGGCATGCTTAGTCTTATTAAGGAAAACAAAGCTTTCTTCTTACAGACTTGAGCTTAATCCATTTAGCAATAAAAGGGTAGATTCTTTTTCTTTTTCTATGCAATACAGATTGGAGCTCACTTTTTATCCAGAATTAGTAAGCTCTTTCTGCACTGGTGCTTGGTCTTTTGCCCCATATACATATGTAAATATGGATGTGTATGTGTGTAAGTGTGTAATTATGAGTTAATATGAAAACTATTCCTTACTGGACCTAATGGAGATTTAAGAATGTATATACATGAATCTGTATATATGAATTTATATGAGTTTAATTTACATTTGCCTATTTAAAAGGTTTTCCTTCTAGTAGCATGACTTTTGTCTTCTGGTTCAAGAGAAGTTTATTGCTCCAAAATTCCACCTAGCCTAAAAAGGAAAAGTCATCTGAAGAGAAGAGAAATGACTGAGGCAATTAATCCCTTAGGTAATAACCTGCTGTTTTACAATGAGGTGCTAAATGCCAGAGACTGCAGTTTCTGGCCACAAAAACACCCAGGTAGGTCAGCTACAGTAACAAAGTGACTTAGACTTAGGTAAATGCTTTATTATTATACAGCAACCCTAAATATCTAGTAAGAACAGGTCTTACCCCTTTCTTTTTCTATATATTGAGACTCAAAGCTAATACTCATATTTTCCATCTTTCAGGTACTGGCTTGTCATTTCTTGGTATATGTAGTGCTATATCATGGTACAACAAGAAGTCTACTCTCAGATGTTGATCCCAAATCTTATATATCATACAGAATGATATTATACAGAATGATATCATACAGTATGATACAAATCATACAGAAATATAAGATGTGTATATACCCACAAAATTACTCTTTCTGTGGAACTATGTTATACCTAGAATAAAATGTAATAATAAAGAACATTAATACTAAAACATGAAAGGTTACAACAAAATATATGCCTGAAAAGGTAGAAGCAGTTGTCATATATTTGATGTGAATTATATGTAAAACTTGTATTGTCATGAATGTGAACATTATAGACAGATCAGCTAAGGTAAAGACAAAGAAAAATAATAAATTGTAGGGAAAGTTCAAGTTTTCTTTGAGAATAAGGAAATTATTAATGTAAGAATTTTGATAAAAAAGTATCAATGATAAAAACCAATTCTGATAAAATCTCTGAAAAAAATTGGAAACAAGGTATTGAAAACTATAGTTAAAGGACATATTTGTTAAAAAGGACAAATGTGGCTGAAATATATTTCAGTTCTAGGGATTTGTAAAATGCTGAATTGAAGCAGTATCTGCTAAGATATATGATAGAAAAATTACTGGCAAATTATTAAGAAATTGTGTAGTTTTTCATGTGAATATAATAGTGTATAAAAGGAAGGACATTCAAAGACAGGAGTCATCATTAAACTGAAAATCACATTGTTTTGTTTTCAACATTTGCAGACTGGTCTTATAAACATTAAAATAATATCTTTTGAGAACAAAACAAAGTTATGACAAAATAGCCATTATGAAAGGGACTATTGTGTACAGAAAAGAACAGGCTCTTTCAATATAATAGAGAAATGTCCCTAAAGACGTTTCAGAGAACTCTCCATAAGGTAAGGGCTTGAGATCAAGGCATACACAGAGATATCATTGGAATGTCCACATCCCTTGCCCTAGGCTGCCTCAGTACTCTGTTTCTCTCATTCCAGCACTGTTTTCTTTACTGGTTTATGTCAAGACCCAAGTATGCCCAAGTGTACCTATGAGTGAACTTTGAAAAGTATTAACAGTATGTTTTTTGTGATATCAATTTTATTCCAGTAGCAGATGCATAGAGTTATAAAGCTATATTAGAATAATGGAGTCTACAACATTCCAAAAGATATCATTATATAGTATGGATCTCAGACAGAGACAACATTCAGAAGATGAGACATCAAAAAATATTCCTACTAGAGGGATAGCTAATTGAGCCATAAAATATAGCATTCTTAATGAATAGTCACCTAGTACAATACCTAAATGACATGAGGCAGCCCTTGAGATCACATAGCTACAGGGTCACCAGTTCAAGTCTCTGGCATAAAGACAGGAGACTGCAAATGGAGAGCTCTTGTCTAGACTGATTCTAGCAATGTAATGAAGTGAGAACTGCCTGAGATCTTGGAAGCCCAATAACTGCTCTGGAGATTCCAGAATATTTGACATTGATACAATTGAGATCAGCCCCCATATTTAAATATAAATGCAGTTTTCCAGGTTCAAATTTGGACTTACTTGAGTCATGTTACCTATTCTTTTATTCCTCACTTTTATTTTGCAGTACAATTACATATTATGTGCCAACTCCAACAATGTAGTATGATATGAATGTAGATATGAATGTACATATCTTGTACATCAACAATGTAGATATGAATGAACATATTTGATATGAATTTACACGTCCACAGATGGGTGAGCAATGCCTCTTGATAATTCATATTGCATATGTTAGTTATTATTATTATTATTATTATTATTGAACTTCTGACTTAATTCTAGATCAGATAAAATACTTAGATCTACTGAAGTAGAATCAATGTGTTCACATGTGACAAAGACACAGATTTTGAGTTTCAAGGTAAACATGATATATGATTTACATATTTCCTCATACTTTGCGTGCTGACAATTTAATTCATAATGCAGTAGTGCGTTGTGGCCCAAGCTTCCCCACACTTGGAGGCCAAAATGTTGTGGACCGCTCTGTCAGTGTTGGAACCCGCACTGCCAAAAGCCTTGGGGGCTAAACTTTTAGAGCCCAGAGCCCACACTGTCCCAGGCTGCTCCGGTCGGCAGGTCGGGGTTCAGCAAGAGAGAGAGGACAGACAGGAGGAATGGAGACCAGACAGAGTGTGATTCAATCCCGTTTATTCTTAAGTCTCTCTTCCTAGTCCAAGTCCCAAGTCTTGAGTTCCTAGTCCCTAGTTCCTAGTCCCTAATGCCTCCAAGTTCTTTCTCCTTTCCAAGCTCCCTTCCAAGTGCCCAATACTTAATACCTAATTCCAAGTTCTTCCTCCAAGTGCCAAGTGCCTAATACCTAATAATTCTTCTCCCCAGTTCTCTAGTCCAAGTGTCTTCTTCCTCAATGCCTAATTCTTACTCCAAGTTGTACTGAACTCTTCTGTCTGTCTCTCACTGTTTATATGTCTCACTTCTAAGCCATGCCTTTAAGTCATGCCCTTAGGCCTTGTCACTAAATCTGATCTCTAAGTCACACCCTTAAGTCACACACCTTTAAGTCTTACACACCCAAGAGTAAATCCTGAGTATCTAAAACAAGATGTTATCAGAGTGTGCTCAGCTGTTGTAGACTATTGTAATCAAGTCTCTTGTAAGGGTATATGGCTCAAGATGGCTGCAAGGATGATAGCCGCCTTCTGTAGGCTCCCCAACAGTAGTGCTGTTTTTGAGTAGTTAAGTTATAGTGATTCTGTCCTCATGAGTAGATTAAAACCATTATCCCAGTTGTTTACTGATGACTGTAGCAGTATAATATTTCTCTGTTCTTTCTCCCCCATGATGTTTATTCATCTCATTTTTATTCTCCCTCTCTACCTTCTACTCTAAAGTTTTATTCACATAGCATGAAGGCACTCACCAGATGTAGCCCTACCTTCATAGCAGAGTTGAAGTATGAGACAGATATTTCTTCATACTATGATGTTATTGTTGCACAAAGATCTTTATGTTAACAAAGCAGAAGTTTGTACTTTCTCTGATTCCCTTGCTTTTGTCTCCACAGTATGGTTTGCTTTCCTAAGTACTGGTTCTCAGAAAACCTGCTATGAA
The DNA here is from genome assembly GCF_011762505.2 of Arvicanthis niloticus. Lineage (NCBI taxonomy): Eukaryota > Metazoa > Chordata > Mammalia > Rodentia > Muridae > Arvicanthis > Arvicanthis niloticus. The sequence goes on along the minus strand of NC_047679.1, from coordinate 68,643,027 downwards.
CAGCTCTTCATTTTTTTATGTACTGTTATATGGGTGCCTTTAGCAAAATATGAAGTTCTGTAACCTCTTGATTGAACTTTCTTTAGTCGATCTATTTTCCCAGAAATATGCTATTAAAAGTATTTCTCAGCACAATGAAACCTTTTTCTTATCTCTGTACCTCACTTCCTTTTCTAGCTGAAGTGATCTCAATTTGACTCACTGAATCCTTTCTACTATTGCTTACAATCAGAAATGGACTGAATTTGGATCAAAACATTTACTTCAACTGACAGAAGTCCTGAAAGATATATTTTTCTATGGGGAATTAACATTTGTTTGGTAGAAGACTGTAGTCTCCTTCAAAAATAATTATCCTTCTCTTTCTCTTATCTATTGACAAAGGAATAAGGGAATATTTCTTATACATTATCTTTATTCATGGCCTAGAACTCTGGTACACAAATAATACAATAGTATAGGGGTTATATTAGTCAGTTTTCTCTCAGAAACTCAACAATGTGCAACTTGAAATTGGTTACTATTTATTTATTTATTTATTTATTTTGGCTTACTTTTTGAAAGTTTCATGCTATAATTAATTGGCCTAGATAGCTTTAAAGCTTGTTATGGGTCAGTTCTTTATCGCAAGAGTACAGAAAAGTACCAATTTCTCTTCAATGGTCAAGAAATTAAAAACAGAAAAAGAAACAAGGCTCAAATATTCATATGGTGGGCATTTCCTTCACAGCATAAAACATTCCAGTAGTTTCACCTATTGTGGTTTGAATGAGAAATATCCCATAATCTAACTCATTTGAATACTTTATCCCTGGTTGGTAGCATTGTTTGGGGGAAGTTTAGGGAACTAAACTTGCTAAAACTCCTAGAATCAGTAAGTCATTGGAGACAGTCTTTGAGAATATATAGCCTCACCCTCTTTCCAGTTCTTTCTGCTTTGTATTGATAGTAAAAGATGTGATCTCTCAGTGTCCCAATCCTAACTTCATGGCTGCACTTAGTGACATGCTTCCTCTCCATGATGGACTCTTTGATTTCTGCAACAGTAAGTCCCACATAAACTTTTTTTTATATGTTGCCTTTGCCATTGTAGTATTTGAATAAGAACAGCTGCCATAGGTTCATATATTTAAATGTTTAGTCATCAATGAGTGGAGTGGCATTATCTGAGAAGTAGGGATTAGGATTTGCCTTGTTGGAGAGAGTGGGTAACTACGGGTGAGCTTTAAGGTTTCAAAAGCCCACACCCAGCCCAGTTTTGCTACCTTTGAATCAAGATGTAGTGTTTTCAGCTCTAGTTTTACAGCAATATAACAGTGACTAAGATCGCCATCATGCTTTATCACATCATCTAAAATGAAAGTAAAATAGCAGTTGGTACTTAGCGTGGGGTGTTACTGTAAAGAACCTGACTATGTTGATTTTTAGAGGAATGGGGAAGTCTTTAGAACTTTGAGATAGAAAAGATATTGAATGCTATAAACAAAGTATAGTAGGTCTTCCTAGCAACATCTTAGAAGACAGTGCTGAAAGCAAAGCAGATAGTAGAGGCCTGACTCAATAGATCTCAGAGGAAAGTAAGGACTTTAACAACAGTGGACTAGAGGCCATTCCTATGATGTATTGGAAAATAATATAGCTGCCTCTGCCCTCATTTTAATATGTTCTCCAAGGCTAAATTTAAAATCAATAGACAAAATAATTTGTTGAGGGAAATACCAAGGCAGTATAATTTTGAATCTATGGCACATATGTAACTTATTCTGGTCATGTAAGTTTACAGTTAAAACGAGCAAATATAGCTAAAAGAAATATAAAATGAAGAGACAAAAACCACCATGAAGTTGACTTTTACATTCAAAATATTTGCTAGAAGAGAGACTAAATTGTTGAGGAGGTTAGTGTCATTAAGGAGTGACTTGCTTTGCATTAGAATAAAGGCAAAAATATCCTCAGGGCTAGATCCTATCAGTTAAGCTTCCACTGTGAATGAAAATTATTTTGAGTTGCTCAAGGAGCAGAATTCTATCCCAAGCTGGAAACCAGACTTGGGAATGTATTTCATGTGGTACTTGCTTTAGAGGCATGAAGGACTCATGGATTCTTTTCCCATGTTTTATATAGACAATGATGCCAGGCTTCATATAGCTGGAGCATTTTTCTGTAAAAAGACCTGAGATGCCATTGTGTGAATTTACAAAAAAGAAGATAGAAATATTGAGACTCTGAAATGCTGTGGGTACACTTAAAATTGACTTAAATGTAGTTTTTATTATGGTATGTCTATGAACGTATAAGGTCCAGGGAATTCAAATATGGTAATTTGAATAAGAAATATGTTTGATAATCTCAGACAATTTAACACTTGAGTGGTGCTGTTTCACGAATTTAGGAGGTATAGCCTTTGTGTGGATATAAGTCAGTTACTGGTATGGGCTATGAAGATGTATAGATTTACCATACTTCTAACACTTTCTCTCTTTCCTACTTGTAGTAAAATGTGTAACCTCATACCATCCTGATTCTGATATCATACCTATAACTTATCCCCATGTTTCCCAGTAAAAATGGAATATTATCTTATAACGTCTATGTCAATGGAAAATTACCCCCTGACCCCCTCTCTTCCCAGAAGGGTGAGGCCACACAGTCCTAAGAAAAATCATAGGATCTCTTCCTTCCCCAAAAGGATGAAGTCACACAGTTCCAAGAAAACCACAGGTTATCAGACAAATGGAGGCTTCTGGCAGCAGATAGCTCCCTGTTAGAGGGTCCCCCACAGCACACTAATGTCAACCAACCAGTTTATTGCTAAAAAAAACCCTGCCCTGTTCAAACTGTATTTAAGCTTCTGCCCAAGTAAATTCACTGCCACTTCTTATCCTGCTTGAAAGACCAGCCCCAATGTGTTGGTCCAATAAAATCCTCTTGCAATTGCATTGATTACCATCTCCCCGAGCTTCCTTTCAGGAGGTCCTGGTAGTGCAGCCTTCAGGCTGCACAGTACCTCTTATCACCTTTAAGTCCATATAGACATCTTTTATAAGTTTCCTTGGCTATGGTGTTTTAATCACAGCAATTGAAAAGCAACTAATATACCACTGCAAAATACCTACCACTTTACAAGCTTCAGACAATGCTATAAAATGTGATTTTTCATGGACATGGAAGAAACAAACTATGATAGTATCCTAATTATGTGTTCCTTAACGTTTTAATTTTTTTATATTGGTCTTCTGAAGTTTCTAATCTCATCAAATGGATCATAAATATATCAATAATGTCATTTCTGAAAATTTTGAATTGACAGTTTGATTTTATATTTATTCAATGTAGTATTATGGGAATGAATTGTTCTCTCTGAATTTATTATTTTGTAAATAAAATTAAAGTATATTAATTAATTTTACATTGAATATATTCATACTACCTGGAGTTAAGCATAATTTGAATAATTTATATATAGAATAGTATATATATTTTTTAACTCTTAAAACAACTTAGTAAGATAATTGACTGAATTCCCAACATTTTCATTTAAAGATTGAAAAGAAAGCATAACCATATATTTGATATTAAGGTTAAAAGACAACTGATACCCCAATCAATTAATTTAATTTATTTAATCTAAATTGAATAAAATAAAATGGGGTAGATTTTTTTTTAAATAAAAAAGCTTTAATTCAAAAGGTTTGAGGACACTGGGAAAGCATGACTCATTAAAATCATGTAATCTGGCCTCATGGTGGCTAACAGACTGAAAGCAGCAATCAAGGAACGTATATGAGCCTTTAGCAGGTCTTCCACATATACCTTATGGTCATTTACTTGGTGTTTTGGGGGCACTACTAACAGTAGGAGTGGGAATGTTTCTGATATTCTTGTCAGGTTTTGTGACCCTTTGTCTCCTACTGGATTGTCTGGCACAAGTTTAATGTGAGAGTGTGTGGCTGGATTTATGTTATCTTGTGCAGTGCAATTTTTAATTGATGTCCCTTGGGAACACTGATCTTTTTAAGGGTGAGGTTTGGAGAAAAGAGGAGTGTATCTCAGGAAGAAGGAGGATGGCAGAATTGGGAGGAGTAGAGGGATGAGAAAGTACAGTCAGGATGCATTGTCTGAGAAAAATGAATAAAGAAATTTAAAATAGACTTAAGAATCAGTGAAACATGGATTTGAATTTCATATAACCAAGTTGTAATTATGTGGCTGGTTAAAAGTAATTTAAACAAACTTGTTTCATGATAATTCATGGGAACTGAAAATATTTGAATAAGGCAGATTCAAAATGACAAGTTACAAATGCTTTTTTCTTGTATGTGGATCCTAGATTTAAATTTTATATATGTGAGGTACACAGACATGTAAGTCTTAAACTGTAAATGGGGATTATGAGAGGAGAAAAAAGTCAAAATATTTTATCTGAAAGCTGAAATTGGACTACTGAGGAGATAATAGAGACTAATGAGGAGACGATGGATACTGAGAGATTTCAGGAAGACTGAGGAATGAAAGCTGAAAGGAGGATCATAAAGTCATGAGTATGTGTGAAGATGCACAGTGAACTTCATTAATATGTTAGTTTTAAATTTTTAAATAAAAATGTAATGTTTGGAAAAACAGTTACAAGACAATATAGTACTGATCTTGTGGTCTGGTTAACACTGTTAACAGGTTAACAGTGAAAACAAAAAGCAAGTGATATGGGAGCTAAAACAACTGAAAATGTAAAGTTTAATGTGTAGAAAAGTACAAATTTTAAAGCTTTGAAGAAAAAGAGTGCAGAAATATTACCCATGGTTGTTAAAGATATTAGCACAATTATGGAGTAAACTTATACTGCATTGAGAAGAACTACAATGCGAGCAACAAAAGGTTTAGATTAATTTAGCAGAAGCTCAGATTTTTAATACTATATGAATGAATAATTGAGAATACGACTAAATAGGTTTTCTACTAAGAACCAACTCTCTGGAGAAATATATTTCTAGGTTTTGTCATTACACCTTGCCAAAATTATTATAGCTATGGCAGAAATGGTTCAGACTGCAAACTATTTCTTAGCTGGCAAGAGGATACAGCAGCAGCAGCAACAAGGTTCTAATTTTTTATACTGAACGATGTAAGGAGTTCTGAAGTGATAGAAGTTTTTACCCCAGTTTGTTGAAAACTGCTGAGGCCAGGAAATACATGTCTGGGCCAGATTCCCTGCAAAGTTTTGAGAGGCTTTTCAAGAGACTGTAAAGGTTAAGCCTAAATTGTGTTAGAATTCTAATGATGTTGGAAATGCTAGGACTTTGGTAAGGCTGCCAATTAAAGCTGTGGGCAATAGAATTGGAAGGACAGGTCAGCTCAAGGCTTTTGAAATCAAAATGTCACTATGAACACCAGATACAAGACATGGAGGGATAGGATTTGGTGTTTAGTATGCTGTTTTTAGGCCTTCCCTTAATCTAATATCTTGTCATATACAAAGGTCCTTTCTCCACCTTCAAAATGAGAATATTTTCCAAGAATCCTTCCTTATGTACCGTGTATAATTACTTGTTTGTTGTTTAATATGGCCTCATGTTAGAATTTGGTTTTGAGTTGTCTTTAGATGAGATATTACAAAGATTTATAAAGAAGAAATTTTATAAAGATTATGGAAAAAAATTAAAATGAAAAGAACACATTTGGAGTTATGAAGTGGCCTTGTTACCATGGAAGCCAAGAGTAGAATGTTATGGTTTAAAATCACATGACCAATGTATAGTGTATAGAGAGTGAGAGATTTTGGAGCACTTGATCTTAAATAGGATATCCTCATCAAATCTCTACCCTCAGGGCTCAGGGAACCCTGCAGAAGAGGAGGTGTAAAAATTTTGAGAGCCAGAGAGAATGGAAGACACCAAGGAAGTAAGGTCTTCTGTATACAACAGGACTGGCACACATATGAACACACAGAGACTGTGACAGAATGCAAAAGACCTGATCAGGTTCAAGTTAGACAGTACTGAGAGGGAAATTGAACAAAAGTCCACACTTCTAATCAAGAAGCTATTTTTAATCAACAAACTAATGTGCAGGAAAAATCAGTTTTCTCCAAGGAGTTCTACAAGTGATAATAAACCACATTTAAGAATTGGTCTCATGACCAGCAGCAGATGGACAGCAAGAAAATGAACTCATTGGTTTGTTGTTTTTTCCCCTCATGTTGATTTATTTGGATTTTTAAAAATCTTATTGGTCTTTTGCTTGTATAATATGGTTTCTGATTTTGTGGGGGCTTTTGAGCTTGGATGTATATGTTTATTTGTGTTTCCTACTGTCTACTGTTTCCTTTTTTTGTTTGTTGTTTTGATTCTTTTAATTCTGGTTTGCTTGGATTTCTTTTACCTGTTTTTTAAATAGTGAGATAAAGAAGGCTTGTGGTTTGATCAATGTGGATGTCAAGAGGATATGGGTGGATATAGAAACTATGATCAGAATATATTGTATGAATTTTTATTGAAACATAAAAATTAAAGTCACATGGCCTCAATGACAGAAATTGAATTTGTATGTATACTGTCAATTTTGAATTGATTGTATTTGGATATACATTGAATATTAATGAGGTACATATTTTGGGTATGAGAAGTTATTTCTATTTAGGCTTAATTTAGGAGTGAGGACCCATCACTCCTAAATCTCATGAACTATACAAAAAGGATGAAAGAAAAAAGCCACCTGAGCTCTATTTCTACTCAGATAATATAAAAAAATCTCAGCCACATTACTTCACAACTATGTCTACCTCAATATTATACTACTATTCCATCAAACTATATCCAGCCAAGCATTTGGTCACAACAAGAAGACAATTAACTTAGAATAAGAAAAAATGGGATATGACAGAATGTTAAAAAACAGCATACAGGGAAAACTTCAAATGTTAAGTCAATAAGCCTGGGAGTGGTGGCACATGCCTTTAATCCCAGCACTTGGGAGACAGAGGAAGGCAGGTTTCTGAGTTTGAGACCAGCTTGGTCTACAGAGTGAATTCTAGGACAGCCAGGGCTATACAAAGAAACCCTGTCTCAAAATACAAAACAAAAAAATGTTAAATCAAATAAAAATGCCTGTTTTAATCAAAGTCCCTTCTCACAGAGTACTTGACCTCAACAACATATTTCCTGAATCATAAGAAGCAATCACTGACATAGAAACAATAAGCTCAGAGAATATCATTCAGAAAAAACAGGAAAGATTATAAATTAATGGGATGAAGATGAGAATACTTATCTATATTCACTCATAATATTTGTATTCATTATTTTTTAAGTTTTTTTAATCAAATATTATGACCAATAAAATTTATGGTTTAACTTTTTGGCTAATGATTCTAGAGGTTTAAGAGTCTATCATGGTAGGTAAGGCATTTCAGTCAGCAGCAGGCATGGTAGCAAGAGCCAGAGCATCTACAAACGACAAATATTAAACAGCTTGAATAAAGTGGAAGTGTAGGCGAAGCTAGAAATTCTCAGAGCTAGCCCATAGTGAAATACTTCCTTCAGCAAAGGTCTAATACCTGAAACTTTCACAATGTCCTCAGATACCAACATCAATTATGGGGCAGGTACTCACATAAATGGCTTTATAATGGACATATTTCACTCAAACTAATATGGTAGTAAGGTAGAACTAAATAAGGTAAGAGTCCAGATTTAAAATGACAAAATTTAAGCATGCTTATCTATGGAAGAAAAATTATGATATATAGGTCACTTTTATTAATTAATAAGTTATTCAAAGAAGCTTTCTTTTACACTGATATTGCAAACTTCTTTATTTTATTTTTTATTGGATATTATATTTACATTTTAGATTTTATCCCCTTCCCCCATTCCCCCCACCACCCAGGAACCCTCTATCTCATCCACCCTCCTCTATGAGGATGTGCCCCCACTTACCCCCCCACTCTCACCTCCCCACCCTTGAATCCCCCCCCCCACTTGGTGTTCAGCCCTCATGGGACCAAGAATCTCCTCTCCCACCTATGCCCGAAAAGGCCATCTTTTTTAAAGAAATATGCTTTTTATTTAGAAAATTACAGACAAAAATGATATATTTCACTGATATTTAAGTATCTGTAAAATATTTCTCCTATTAATAGTTGCATACTTTCCATTGCATAGAAGTACTATATTTCATCCTATTGATAATTTAAAAATTTATAGTGTCTTCAAGTTATAAACTATGCTTCAGTAAATAATAGTATTTAATTTATCATACAAATTAGCATAAATCTTCAGAAGTGGAATTGCTAAACAGGAGTTATAAAAACAAACAGACAAAATTAGATTTAGGGGTTTAACAGTCTTGCAACAGTGACCGAGCATTATTTCCTTGTTACCTTTGCAGCAGATCATATTCAGTTTTAGTGAAACTTTAGTGGTTTTCTTAAATTACTAGGTGAAAAACTGGTGCTAGTTGTTTTAATTTAACTCTTTCTATCATGCAGTTACTGGTGTTTTGAATTTTTTATTATTATTTATTGGATATTTTATTTACATTTCAGATGCCATCCACTTTCCCCATCCCGCCCACCCCAGAAAACCCCTATCCCATGCCCCCTTTTTCTTTTTGCTTTTCTACACTTTTTAAAAATGTTAATCAAAGGCTTTTTAAGTTTGGTAATGCTCAATCAGAAGTGTAACCTAATACCCAGCCTAGATATATCAACTATTTTTGACGGTGGAGACACATGAGCATTTGCCTCCCTGTCCCCCCCTGTCTTTCTCTCTCTTTCTCTCTCTCATCACCTAGCTTCTCTTCCTCCTCTCCTTCCTCCTTGTCTTCCTCTCAGTACCCCTCTCACCTTAGCTCCTCCTACATATTACAATTCCTGTTAAAATAAAACTTTTCTCTCAAAATACAATTAGAGCATAATTATGCCTATTTTTACCAGTGAGGTACAAGATAGTCCTAATACCCAGTCCATCATTTTGTTGACTAACCAGAACCTCTATCATCTCTCCTTACTAAAACACTTAGTTCTGGACCTGGCTTTTTTCTGGGCTTTAGAATGAATGTCAGCTGAAAACCATCCACTCAAATCTTTTCTCTCAAAGTAAATAGCCAGGATTGGCTATTGGACTATAAGTTTTCAACCCTGTCAGAAATCCAGAGTGACTGAGTTAACTAAAATTATGGGAAGAACAAAGCATAGCTACTAAAACTTAGCCAATTTATAGAGACTGCTGAACACCTGGACAGTCCCTATACTACAAAACATTGGAGCATCTGAACTTCAGCCTTTTGGCCCAGGATCATCTGACTGACCTAGTGATGCAGAATTATTAAGGGCAGATTACTCTGTCTAGGCAGATATAATCAGTCAACTATTCTGCAAGAGTGTCCTTTTCTGGACAGTAATTTATCTGTAGATGAAAAGAGGCAATTCTTGCCTAGTGGCTGTCTCACCACAACTGGAGTAACACCAAAGATGCTTAGAATTCAATATGGGAAGCTGTCAGGAGCAGACAGGTCTCTAATCAAAATGAACATTAATACAGAAATGTTTATAATGTCAATTCTGTGGCCTTCTGATGTTTTAAAAACCAACTATCCATGTAAGGTAATCTGGACTGTTGTCTGTTAACTCCACTCAGCTATTTCTAAATAAAGTATAGAAAACAACCTAACAATAAACTCCAAACCATGAATTTGTTATAGTTTCTTAACTCACAGACTAACAATCTCAAATCAGTTGCAAAAGTTAAAGAAAGACTGGGTCTAGGCCTTGTATTCCTAAATGTGTTATACAGGCACAATGCCTAGGAGAGTATAAATATTCATCTCACTTTTATGTCAATAAAAAGCTCGTACCAAAGAAAACCTTGAATTTGAAATCAAAGTAAATTTTGTACCATTTAAGAAATTATAACTTCATCTTGATAATAATTATACAGATTTATACCAATAGGTTATGGCTATGCAATAAGTCCTAGCTAATCCTCCCTATTCCCACAAAAGCTGCTACTTTTCCCTAGAAAGACAGCCCAATATTAACCATCTTAGTCCCCATGCCCAGGGAGTAGGGGCTCTGACTCTTCATTAACTTCTTCAAGCTGAGTACAGGCATTGAGATGTTAGAAGAGGGGTGGGGGGAGGAGTAAATTGATAAGCCTCTGATGCTGTGTCTTCACTGCATCCAGTTGGAATTTCAGGAACTCAGAGGTTTGAGCAGGTCTGCATAACTTGCTTGATGAATAGATACACCAAGGCTGTGTATTCTGCAATGTACAATTCTCATAACAAATTTTAGTATCAAGATAATTTTTTAGAGGGCTGGCATTTTATTAAAGATGTTGGTTCTAACAGCTTTTCTTTTTCCCCCTTTTTTGAATATAATATTTACATTTAGAATTTTATCCCCTTACCCCATTCTCCCCACCACCCAGGAACCCCTTATCCCATCCCCCCTCCTACTGCTTCTATGAGGGTGCATCCCACCTACTCCCCACTCCCACCTCCATACCCTCAGATCCCCCCCCCCCACTCAGTGTTCAGACTTCTTGGGACCAAATATCTCCTCTCCCACCTATGCCCAACAAGGCAGTCTTCCCCTACATATACAGCTGGAGTCTTGGGTCCCTCCCTATGTGCTCCTAGGCTGGTGGTTTAGACCCTGGGAGGCTCTGGTTTATTAGTATTCTCTCTCTCCTCATAGGGGTATCAACCCTTTCGGCTCCTTCAGTCTTCTCTCTAACTATTCCATTGGGAACCCTTTTTCTAATTAATCGTTAACTGTGAGTATTTGCCTCTGGGTTTGTCAGACTCTGGGGGACCTCTAAGGGGACAGCCTTATCAGGCTGCTGTCAACATGTACTTTCTGTCATCCATATCAGTGTCTATTTTTGATGACTTCACATGAGATGAATACCCACGTGGAATGGTCTCCATACAACCTCTTTTTCAGTTTATGTCCCACACGTTGTCTCCTTATTTGTTCCCTTGGGTATTTTGTTACTCTTTTTAAGTAAGACTGAGGCATCCACACTTGTTCTTCCTTCTTCATGAGCTTCATGCGGTCTGTTATTTGAATTTTTGTTGTTTCAAACTTTTGGGCTAATATCTGCTTATCAGTGAGTAAATACCATGTGTGTTCTTTTGCGATTGGGTTACCTCACTCAGGATGATATTTTCTAGTTCCATCCATTTACCCAAGAATTTCTCAAATTCATTATTTTTAATAGCTGAGTAATATTCCATTGTGTAAATATACCACATTTTTTTGTATCCATTCCTCTGTTGAAGGACATCTGGGTTCTTTCCAGCTTCTGGCTATTATAAATAAGTCTGCTATGAACATAGTGGAGCATATTTCTTTGTTATATGTTGCAGCATCTTCTGGGTATATGCCCAAGAGTGGTACAGCTGGGTCCTCAGGTAGTACTATGTCCAATTTTCTGAGGAACCGCCAGACTAACTTCCAGAGTGGTTGTACCAGCTTGCAACCCCACCAAAAATGAAGGAGTAGTCCTCTTTCTTCATATCCTCGCCAGCATCTACTATCACCTGAAAATTTGATCTTAGCCATCTCAGAGTTGTTTTGATTTGCATTTCCCTGATGACTAAGAATGTTGAACATTTCTTAAGGTGCTTCTCGGACATTCAAGTTTCCTCTTTTGAGAATTCTTTGTTTAACTCTGTACCCAATTTTTTAATGGGGTTATTTTGTTGTCTGGCATCTAATTTTTTGATTTCTTTGTATATATTCGATATTAGCCCTCTATCCGATCTAGGATTGGTAATGATCTTTTCCCATCTGTTGGTTACCATTTTGTCTTATTGACAGTGTCCTTTGCCTTACAGAAGGTTTGCAATTTGATGAAGTCCCATTTATTGATTCTTGATCTTAGAGCATAAGCCATTGGTGATCTGTTCAGGAACTTTTCCCCTGTGCCTAGGTATTCGAGGGTCTTCCTCTCCTTCTCTTCTACTAGTTTCAGTGTATCTGGTTTTATGTGAAGGTCCTTTATCCACTTGGACTTGAGCTTTGTACAAGGGAATAAGAATGGATTAATTTGCATTCTTCTACATGCTGACCTCCAGTTGAGCCAACACCATTTGTTGAAAATGCTGACCTTTTTCCACTCGATGGTTTTAGCTCCTTTGTCAAAGATCAAGTGGCCATAGGTGTGTGGGTTCATTTCTGGGTCTTCAATTCTATTCCATTGATCTTCCTGTCTGTCTCTGTACCAATACCATGCAGTTTTTATCACTACTGCTCTGTAGTACAAATTGAGGTCAGGGATGGTGATTCCCCCAGTAGTTCTTTTATTGTTGAGAATAGTTCTCACTATCCTGGGTTTTTTGTTATTCCAAATGAATGTGCAAATTGCTCTTACTATCTCTATAAAGAATTGATTTGGAATTTTGATGGGGATTGCATTGAATCTATAGATTGCTTTTGGCAGGATGGCGATTTTTACTAAGTTAATCCTGCCAATCCAGGACCATAGGAGGTCTTTCCATCTTCTGAGATCTTCTTCGATTTCTTTCTTCAGAGACTTGAAGTTCTTGTCATACAGGTCTTTCACTTTCTTGGTTAGATTCACTCCAAGATATTTTATATTATTTGTGGCTATTGTGAAGGGTGTCATTTCCTTAATTTCATTCTCAGCCTGTTTATCCTTTGAATAGAGGAAGGCTACTGATTTGTTTGAGTTGATTTTATACCCAGCCACTTTGCTAAAGTCATTTATCAGGTTTAGGAATTCTCTGGTGGAAGTTTTTGGGTCATTTAGGTATACTATCATATCATCTGCAAATAGTGAAAATTTGACTTCTTCCTTTCCTTTTTCTGTCCCTTTTAATTCCTTTTGTTGTCTAATTCCTCTAGCTAGTACTTCCAGCACTATAATAAATATGTAAGTTGAGAGTGGGCAACCTTGTCTAGTTCCTGATCTTAGTGGGATTGCTTCAAGTTTCTTTCCATTTAGTTTGATGTTGGCTACTGGCTTGCTGTATATTGCTTTTACTATGTTTAGGTATGGGCCTTGAATTCCTGACCTTTCCAAGACTTTTAACATGAAGGGATGTTGAATTTTGTCAAATGCTTTCTCAGCATCTAGTGAGATGACCATGTGGTTTTTTTCTTTGAGTTTTTTTATGTAGTGTATTACCTTGATGGATTTCTGAATATTGAACCATCCCTGAATTCCTGGGATAAAGCCTACTTGATTATGATGGATAATTGTTTTGATGTGTTGTTGGATTCAGTTTGTGAGAATTTTATTGAGTATTTTTGCATCAATTTTCATAAGAGGGATTGGTCTGTAGTTCTCTTTCTTTGTTGGGCCTTTCTGTGGTTTAGGTATGAGCGTGATGGTAGCTTCATAGAATGAATTGGGTAGTGTTCCTTCTGTTTCTATTCAATGGAATAGCTTGAAGGGAATTGGTAATAGGTCTTCCTGGAAAGTCTGATAGAATTCTGCACTAAAACCATCTGGTCCTAGACTTTTTTGGTGGGGAGACTTTTAATAACTTCTTCTATTTCTTTAGGGTTTATAGGACTGTTTAGATGGTTTATCTGCTCCTGATTTAATTTTGGTATCTGGTACATGTCTAGAAAATTGTCCATTTCATCCAGATTTTCCAATTTTGTTGAGTATAAGCCTTTGTTGTAGGATCTGTTGATTTTTTTAAATTTCCTCAATTTCTGTTGTTATGTCTTCCTTTTCAGTTTTGATTTTATTAATGTGGATACTGTCTCTGTGCCCTTTTGTTAGTCTGGCTAAGGGTTTATCTATCCTGTTGATTTTCTCAAAGAACCAGTTCTTGGTTATGTTGATATTTTGTATAGTTCTTTTTGTTTCTACTTGATTGATTTCAGCTCTGAGTTTTATTATTTCCTGCTGTCTACTCCTCTTAGGTATGTTTGCTTCTTTTTGTTCTAACGCTTTCAGGTGTGCTGTCAAGTTGTTAATGTATGCTTTCTCCAGTTTCTTTTGGTAGGCACTTAGAGTTATTAGTTTTCCTCTTATTACTGCTTTCATGGAGTCCCACAAGTTTTGTTATGAGGTGTCCTCCTTTTCATTAAATTGTAAAAAGTCTTTAATTTATTTCTTTCTCCCTTGATCAAGTCATCCTTGAGTAGAGTGTTGTTCAGTTTCCATGTGTATGTGGGCTTTCCATTATTTCTGTCATTATTAAAGAACAGCCTTAGTCCATGGTGGTCTGATAGGGTGCAAGGGATTATTTCAATCTTTTTGTATCTGTTGAGGCCTGTTTTGTGACCAATTATATGGTCTATTTTGGAGAACGTACCATGAGGTGCGGAGAAAAAGGTATATTCTTTTTTTTTGGGGGGGGGAATGCTATATATATATATATATATATATATATATATATATATATATTCCATTTGGTTCATAACTTCTGTTAGTTTCATTGTGTCTCTATTTAGTTTCTGTTTCCACGATTTGTCCATTGCTGAGAGTGGGGTGTTGAAGTCCCCACTATTATTGTGTGAGGTGTGATGTATGCTTTGAGTTTTAGCAAAGTTTCTTTTATGTATGTGGGTGCCTTTGCATTTGGGGCATAGATGTTCAGAATTGAGAGTTCATCTTCGTACATTTTTCCTTTGATGAGCATAAAGTATCCTTTCATATCTTTTTTGATTAGATTTGGTTGAAAATTGATTTTATTTGATATTAGAATTGCTACTCCAGCTTGTTTCTTGGGACCATTTGCTTGGAAGATTGTTTTCCATCCTTTTACTCTGAGGTAGTGTCTGTCTTTGTCACAGACGTGTGTTTCCTGTATGCAGCAAAATTCTCGGTCTTGCTTATGTATCCGCTCTGCTAACCTATGTCTTTTTATTGGAGAGTTGAGTCCATTGATATTAAGAGATATTAAGAAAAAATGATTGTTGCTTCCTGTCACTTTTGTTGTTGGAAGTAGAATTATGTTTGTGTAACTTTCTTCTTTTGGGGTTATTGGGAGAGTATTTTCTTGTTTTTTCTACATTGTAATTTCCCTCCTTGTGTTGTAGTTTTCCATCCATTATGCTTTGAAGGGCTGGATTTGTGTGAAAATATTGTGTAAACTTGCGTTTTTCATGAAATATCTTAGTTTCTCCATCCATATTGACTGAAAGTTTTGCTGGGTATAGTAGTCTGGGCTGGCATTTGTGTTCTCTTAGGATCTGTATGATATCACTCCAAGATCTTCTGGCTTTTAGAGTCTCTGGTAAGAAATCTGGTGTAATTTTTATAGGTCTGCCTTTATATGTTACTTTACCTTTTTCCCTTACTGCTTTTAGTATTTTTCTTTGTTTTGTATATTTGATGTTTTGATTATTATGTGACCAGAGGTATTTGTTTTCTGGTCTAGTCTATTTGGAGTTCTGTAGGCTTCTTGTATATTTAAGGACATCTCTTTCTTTAGGTTAGGGAAGTTTTCCTTTATAATTTTGTTGAAGATATTTACTGGCCTTTTAATTTGGGAGTCTTCACCCTTATCTATACCTATTATTCTTAGGTTTAGCCTCCTCATTGTGTCCTGGATTTCCTGGATGTTTTGGGTTAGGAGCTTTTTGCATTTAGAATTTTCTTTAATAGTTGTGTCAATGTTTTCCATGGTATCTTCTGCACATGAGATTCTCTCTTCTATGTCTTGTGTTCTGTTGGTGATGCTTGCATCTATGACCCCTGATCTTTTTCTTAGGTTTTCTATCTCCAGGTTAGTCTCCTTTTGAGATTTCTTTATTGCTTCTACTTCCATTTTTAGATCCTGGACAGTTTTGTTTAATTCCTTCACCTGTTTGGTTGTGTTCTCTTGCAATTCTTTAAGGGATTTTTGTGTTTCCTCTTTAAGGGTTCCTATCTGTTTACCTGTGTTCTCCTCAAATTCTTTGAGAGTGTTATTTATGACCTTCTTAAAGTCCTCTAACATCATCATGAGAAGTGATTTTAATTCTGTGTCTTGCTTTTCCAGTGTGATGTGGTGTTCAGGGCTTGCTATGATGGGATAACTGGGTTCTGGTGATGCCAAGTAACTTTGTTTTCTGTTGTTTATGTTCCTGCGCGTGCCTTTTGCCATTTGGTTAACTCAAGCACTACCCTCTCTCACTGGTTCTGACTGGGGACTGTCTTTCCAGTTATCTTGCTTGTGTCAGAACTCCTCAGGGTCCAGATGTCTCTGTGATCCTGTGATCCTGAGCTCCACCTGCTCTGAGTGTAGTGTCTCCTCTAGGATGTCTCAGGGTAAGGTGTCTTCTTGAGAGCAGACCAACTAGGTATTCACTGCTCTGAGTGCAGTGGTTCCTCTAGAATGTCTCAGGATAAGGTGACTGCTTCTCTGGGTTCCGTGGCTCCTCTAGGATGACTCTGGGTATAGTGTCCTCTGCTCTGAGGTCAGTGGCCTTTCTAGTATGTCTCAGGATATGGTTTCCACAAGGGTGCAGACCCACTGGATGCCTGCTCCTGCCACTGGGATTCGGAGAGGGGCAGAAGGGGAGTGGAATTTCACAAGGGTAGTATTTAGGTACCTGTAGGGGGTTCCTGCGAGCTTCCTACTCCCAGCTGTGTCTCTGGTATGTAAGGCAGTGTGCAACTGGCCCTACCTGCCTCCCTGAGGTCACTGGCCTCCCAGGGATGTCTCAGGATACAGTCTCCACAAGGGTGCAGATCCGATGTCTGCTCCCTTTACCAGGATCCGGAGAGGGACAGAAGGGGAATGGAGTTTGGCAGGGGTGGGGTTGGGTACCTGTGGGGCAAGGGGTTCTGCAAGCTTCCTACTCCCAGCTGTGGGTCTGTGGTATGTAGGGTGATGCACCACTGGCCTTACCTGCCTCCCTGAGGACACTGGCCTCCCAGGGATGTCTCAGGATACAGATTCCCCAAGGGTGCAGATCCCGCTGGGTGTCTGCTCCTGCTACCTAGATGGATCCAGAGAGTGGTGATTTGAATATAATTTTAGACCTCCATTTGTTGGTACATTCTGGCAACTGTCTACCAAATAGTCTCTATACAATAAAAAAATTTAATTCTGAATTTAAGATGTAGTTGTTACAGCAAATAATAAAATTGAATCTGAAAAAAAGAAAGAAAAAAATCAAAAACAAAAAACTATCCAGAGTGGTCTGTCACCTAGGTAGAAAAAAATAGTGTGAAAATAAAATCAAAAAGCTCAAGGAATTGTCAAAGGAATAATAAGTGAAATCAAATAAAAGCTTTTATTTGTCTTATATTTAGGCTTACTAGAAGATAAATATTAAACAAAAACTTCAAGTCTATATCCATCATATGTATACGTATAAATCAATATATATATGTATAAATTAATTTATATTCTAATATATATATACACACACATATATATACATATATATATTAGAATATAAATTAATGAAGTAAATAAGAGTAATGTAGTAATGTGATAGAATAAAGGAAGATTACCTTTGTTTTTGTGAATCCTGTTTTTGTTTTGTGATTACTGTTGTTACTATCTATATTATACATAAAGAAACCACTAGTATTTTAAGGGTATACAATTTACAGAAGAAGAAGAAAACATAATTTATAAAAAATATAATTAAAATTAGAAAATTATAAAAAAGGATTAATAGAATGCAACTATCATAAGCAAATGTTGAAAACTCACAGAAAAGCAAATTATTATGCTTTATTGATTACTTTATATTCTTACTGAGGAACTTTGTCAATTACCAAATCACAACTAGAAGTGTTTTTGTGAATTACTTTGGGGAGCCAACAGAAGGTGGCTATCATCCTTTCAGCCATCTTGAGCCATATACCCTGATAAGAGATTTGATTACAATAGCCTGCAACAGCTGAGCACACTCTGATAACATCTTGCTTTAGATACCCAGGATTTTCCCTTGGGTGTGTGAGACTTAAAGGTGTGTGACTTAAGGGTGTGACTTACAGATCAGATTTAGAGACAAGACCTAAGGGCATGATTAAAGGCGTGACTTAGAGGTGTGGCTTAGAAGTTAGACATATAGAAGGCAAGAGGCAGACAGGAGAGTTCCGAACAATTTGGAGTAACAGAGAATCAGACACTTCAGAGAGTACAACTTGGAACTAGGAATTAGGTTAGAGAGAACAACTTGGAGTTAGTGCCTAATGTCTAATTAGGCACTTGGCACTTGGAAGAAGAAACTTGGAACTTGGAGGCACTAGGGACTAGGAACTAGGGACTAGGAACTCAAGTCTTGGGACTTGGGGAGAAGAGAGACTGAAGAATAAATGGGATTGAATCACACTCAGTCTGGTCTCCATTCTTCGAGTCCATCCTCACTCTCTCTCTTGCTGAACCCTGACCTGCAGACCTGAGCAGCTTGGAGCAGTGCGGGTTCTAACATTGACAGAACAGTCTGAGACACTTAGGCCTCCAAACGTCGGGCAGCTCGGGCTGCAACAAATTACTGTCCTGGTTATTTTTTTTTTTTTTGTTAACCATATCCTACTGTGAGCAATGCCACATAGACAACGTGGCCTGAGTTCTATAAACAAGGGTAGCTGTGTGAGCCAGGGACAACACATAAGTAAACAATGTTTCTCATTATTTCATTATTTTTGTTTCTTTGTTTCAAACTCTCACCTTGAGCTCCTTTCTTAGCTCTCCTTTATGATAGACTGTAAGCAAAAATAAGCTATTTCCTCCTTGAGTGGATTCATTATTTATATATTTACATCCAATATGTTCCCCCCTCCATGTCCCCCTCCCAGATTTCTTCCCCTAACTTCCCTTCCCTTCCCCTCTTAAAGGAAGGGCCAGGCTTCCTCATACATCTCTACAGGATTAGTCATATCCTCTCCCACTGAGGCCTGACAAGGCATTACTCTACTATATATGTTCCTGGGCCTTGGACCAGCCCCGTATGCTCTTTGATTGGTGCATTAGTCTCTTGGAGCTCCCATGGTTCTTGGTTTGTTGACACTGTTAGTCTTCCTATAGGGTTGCTATCCATTTCAGTTCTTTTAATCCTGCCCCAAACTCTTTAACAGGCATCTGAGAATTCAGTCCAATGCTTGGCTCTGTGTATTGGCATATGTCTCAGTCAGCTGATGGGTAGAGCCTTTCAGAGGACAGCCATGCTAGCCTACTCTCTTCAAGCACAACACAGCATCAGTAATACTGTCAGGGTTAAGTTCCTCCCCTTGGGATGGATCCCAAAATGGGCTGGTTACTGGTAGGCCTTTCATTCAGTCTCTGCTTCAATTGTTTCCATGCATTTATTTTTAAATAAGAGTACTTTGGTGTCAAAAGTTTTGTATGTGGGTTGGTGTCACTATCCCTCCAATGGGGGTCTTCTCTGACTACTAGAAGTAGCCTCTTCAGATTCCATGGCCTCATTGTTGGGCATTTCAGCTAAGGTTACTCATCTTGAGTCATGGGAGCCTCCCCATTCCCAGGTCTCTGGGACATTCTAGAGATTCCTACCAGTCTCTACCCCTGTCAGCTACAAATTTTTATTTATTATCCAGGCCCTCTGGGATTCTCTCTTGTCCCCTCCCATACTTAACCTTACAGCCTTCTCCTTCCTACCTTCTCTGACCCAGTTCTCTTACTCCCTCTGCCTCCCATGATAATTTTATTCCTCCTTCTAAGTGAGAATGAAGCATTTTCTCTTGTATCCTCCTTCTTGTTGAATTTCTTAGAGTGTGTGAAGTGTATCATGGGTATTCTGTACTTTTTGTTTACATGGTATTTATCACAGCATTAAAAAAGCAAGCTAGAATAATCATATTCAGATGTAAATACTAATTAATATAAATGATACCTAGCTATCAGAACTCTGACATGTCAACCTATTAATATACTTTTCTAATTTCTTAACTTTATGTTTTTTCCATTTTGATTTAGAACTCTTTCTCACTTTAAGATTTCAAAGTTTCTCTAGTTAATACTATAGATGTTTCCACACCAAACTTTTCAGTACTCAATTAAAACCAATGTTCTTTAATGCAGGCTGATAGTCATTATGTAGCCTATATTATGATTCTTTTCAAAGTTTAAAACTTGCTTCTAATATTTTGAAATTTTGAAAATTAACTGTCCATGTGAGATCTCTATCCATTACATAGCATCTACATAAAACATGAGAATTCATACATCATGGAAGCTAATGAGTATTTAACGTATTTCTGGATCCTAGCATCCAGATGTTATATTTGTATAAGGGGATAAGTCTTGAGAATGTACATGTATGTACCTTTTTACATTACATTTTATTTTTCTGATAACTCATTGTTTTGTAAATGGAGTTAGATTATTTCATGTTAACAGGTTGACATATATATATGCAAATTATCTTAAACAGATAAATCTTTTAATTGCTAACTAATGTGAAAATGTTTAGATATTGAGAATAAACTGATTATTCAGTAGTTTAAAATGAGTACTTGTCAGTGAGTTCAGTTCAGTTCCCAATACCCAAGTTACCAGGCTCACAGCAAACTATAAGGCCAGTTCCAGGGGACTTGACTTCCTTTTCTTCCCTTCAAGAGCACCTACACTCAAGTGAACACATATGCCCTACCTATCATACGTTCCTACACACATAAACAAAAATAAGTTACATATCTTAAGATCATAAAATTATGAAGTGCTCAGGTTTAATCATAACATGAAATGTAAAGGACAAAATGTTTTGTTATATATTTCTGCCATTTAAATAATAAATGTAGGATGTAATAGACAAAACTTATTAAATCACCTTCTGAATACTGCTGTAGTATTTCTGAGATGACTCACCAGTTAAAGGGGCAAGCTGCCAAGCCTGATGAACTGAGTTTCATCCCTGATGATGGAAGTAGAGAACTGACATGAGGAAAATTAATTAATGTTTGATTGTTAGTAAATCAAACTATATAATAGAATTTGTCTTAGTCATTTTTCTATTGCTGTGAAACAACACCACAGTCAATCAAACTGTAATAAAAGAAAACTTTTAATTGCAGTTTTAAACTGCTAGTCAATAGCATCCATTGTGGAAAGCAGACAAGCATGGTACTAGAACAGTAGCTCAGAACTTTATATACTGCTCTGCAGGCAGCAGGCAGAGATAGAACACACCTGATACAGTCTAGTACACTCTTTTGAAACCTCAAAGCAATGCCCCTCAACACACAAGTAATGCATCTCTTCCAAAAATGACACATCTAATTTCAAAAAGAATGCACTTCCTAATCTTTTGAAATATTTATCAACTGGGGAGTAAGTTTTCAACATATGGGGCTGTGAGCACCATTATGATTCAAACATCACACTGCAATCACTAGTCCTGACAGAGCTAAACAAAAATTCTCAATCTCAAATGCTTGAGAAGCACCTATAGAAATGTTCAGCATTCTTAGTCATCACAGAAATGCAAATCAAAACAACCATGACATTCCACCTCACATTAATCAGAATGGCTAAGATCAAAAACTCAGATGATAGCATGTGCTACTGAGGATGTGGAAAAAGAAAGAGGAACACTACCCCATTGCTGGTGGGATTGCCAGATGGTACATCCTCTCTAGAAATCAGTTTGGCGGTTCCTCAGAAAATTGGAAATAATTCTACCTGAAGACCCAGCTATACCACTACTGGACATATACACAAAAGATGTTCCAACATATAACAAGGACACATGCTCCACTATGGTTATAGCACCTTTATTTATAAAAGCCAGAAGCTGGAAACAACCTAGATGTCCCTCAAAAAAAGAATAGATACAGAAAATTTGGTACATTTACACAATGAAGTACTACTCAGCTATTGAAACAGTGACTTTATGAAATTTGCAGGCAAATGAATGTAATTAGAAAATATTATCCTAATTGAGGTAGCCTAGACAAAAAGAAATATACAAGGTGTATATTCATTGATAAGACCAAAAGCTCAGAATACCTAAAATAAAACCCACCAACCATATGGAGCTTAAGGAAAAGGAAGACTAAAGTTTGGATGCTTCATTCCTACATAGAGCATGGAACAAAATAATCATAGAAGGTAGAGGATGGGGGGACCTGAAAGGGATTGAGGAGGGGGAGGGAAAAAAAAGGAAGAGCAGGGTCAGGTACTGGAAGGAACAGAAGTACAGAAGTTCACGAAATTGAATAGAAATATGTAGCAGTGGGGGATGGGGAACTGGGGTTAGTCACTAGAAAATCCAAGACTCCAAGGAAGCAAGAGGCTCCTAGGGCCAAAAGGTGATAGATAACTTTAGCTAACATACCCAACAAAGGGGAGTTATAAACTGTGAAGATCACCTCTAGTAGATATGCACTGCTCCCAGTTGAGGGATGGGGCTACACATGCATCTTAAAATGTTTAACTCAGAAATGTTCCTGTCCAAAAGAAAGATAGGGACAAAAAATGGAACAGTGTGGTAGATTATTGTTTATTCTTACTGCTCAGTCAAGAAGGGTGACACTATAAGGAATAGATCACATTCTCAGGTGATTTCAGGTAAGATCTTAATTGGTCAAAAATGGCTAGAGCCAGTGCTTGGGCAGTTTAAAGAAAAGGTGGACCTGAAAAGTTTTAGAGAAGAAAAAGAAGAAGAAAGAAGAGGAAGATGAGACAGAGGAAGGAGGCAGAAGAAGATGGAAAAAGAAGAGGTGGAAAATGAAGCAGACACATGTGGCCTGGAGAAACTGCAAGTAGCTAAGGATTTCATACCTGGGCAATAAAATAGTGTAGTGATATATTTACCAATCTAGGTGTGCAGCTTGGAAATATATTAACTGTGTTGTGGGTTCTTTGCATGTGCATATTGAGGTTGGAGATTTAACAATATAAATCTGGCTGGTATAAATGTAAATCTCTAGTGTTTTCCTTTCATGGTGATAGAAGTTGCTGAATGAGAGGGAAGTGGTCTTTAGCATTCTGTTCTGCACACCAGTCATGAGGGTTGGCCTGAGGAGGGTAGCTCTAAGTATTTCCAGGAAATCCTGGTTTGGTCAGCTTAGAAAGCAGGCCACTAGCCAAGAGCCAGATGGCTGCTTAGAGCTAGCCTTGGGGGATGGACAAGAACACTGAGGCGGACACCTAGCCAGACTTAGTGGGGATTTTAAAAACTACACACTGCAGAACAGAGACTGAAGGAAAGGCCATTCAGAGACCACCGAACCTAGGGATCTAACCCATCTGCAGACACCAAACCTCCATACTATTGCTGTTGTCAAGAAGCACTTGCCGACTGGAGCCCGGTATGGCTGTTCCCCAAGAAGTTCTAACAACACCTGAACAATACAGATGCAGATACTCATAGCCACCCATCGGACTGAGCTCAGGGAAAGCAATCTAGGTGTCCCTAGGGGAAGGACTGAAGGAGCTGAAGGGAATTGCAACCCCAAAGGAAGAATAATATCAACTAATTGGACAAACCAGAGCTCCCAGGGACTAAAGCACCAACCAAAGAATATACATGGAGGGAACCATGGGATATATATGTAGCAGAGAACGGCTTTATATGACATAAATGGGAGGGGAGGCCCTTGGTACTATGGATGCTTAATGCGCTAGCATAGGGAGATGCTAGAGCAGTGAGTTAGGAGTGGTTGAGAAGGTTGAGGAACAACTTCATAGAGGCAAAGGGGAGGGAGGAGAGGGGAGATGGGATGGGATGTTTGTGGAGGGGTAATCAGGAGGGGGGTATCATTTGAAATGTAAACCAATAAAATGATAAAATAAAAAGACCTGATTACCACATTAAACAGCTTCTTTTTTAATATTTTAAAATATTTTATTAATTACATATTATATAAATGGTTCACATATATAGCAAATTCTTATAAAATAAAGAATTTTGCAGGTAAGGGGCTAAAACTTTAAGGTAATAAGACTTGTCTCATTTTTTTGTTTCTGTTTTTCTTTTATTTTCAATTAGTCTTAGGAGAAAAAAATTCTTTTTTAACTGCTTTTCTAGTCTAAAGTTTCAGCATACTCTTTATTCCTCTAAAGAGTATAGTTTTAGAGAGTCAGTCCATTATCATCATGGCAGACAGCAGGCAGACATAGTATTGAGCAGTAGCTTAGTTTTACATCCTGATTCACAGGTAACAGGAAAAGAGAGAGAGGACAGAGAGAGAGAGAGAGAGAGAGAGAGAGAGAGAGAGAGAGAGAGAGAGAGAGAGAGAGAGAGAGAGAAATTTGGCCTGCCATGAAGGTTTGAAACCTCAAAATCCACCCCAATGATATACCTCCATCAACAAAGACATACCTCCTAATTCTTTGTTAATTTTCCACTAAGGATGAAGTTTTCAACTATATAAGTTTATTGTGGCCATTCTCATGCAAACCACTAGAACTTCTAATAGTTGTTAGAAATAATAACTGATAGATTTAAATTTTACAACATTATGTCCTGTATAAAAGCCCTTTGCCTTTTTACATATATCTTATTTTTACATATACCTTAATTTTTTATACATTTGGATGCATGTTTCATTGTATACATGTGAAAATCAGAGAATAACATGTGATAATTAGTTCTCATTGCTTACAGAAAATCTTTTTTCACATAAATATTGTATTAATATGGAAGCACTCAAATAGTATCTTATTTTCTGTTTCAAAAAATGTAAATCTTCATGAAAAAATATGGTCATAAAAGCACACTATTCATACACAATCAAATAATCAATAGATACTCTAACTTGAAAATTTACAAAGACTGTGTGATAGAAGTCTTGAATTTGCCAAATTATAATTTCTATTTATGTGATTTTATAACCTATTATTTGAGATGAAGAAACAATTGTTTTTTATTAATTTACTTATTTATTCATTTTACATCCTGAAAGCAGCCCATCCCTCTTCTCCTCCACACTTATAAATCCCTCCACATCCACCTCCACAAGTTCTTGTCCCCTTTTCCTTGGAGAAAGAGAAGCCTCCTTTGGGTAGGCTCTACTCTGGGACATTACATCCCAGCAGGACAAAGCATATCCTTTCCAACTGAGTCTCAACCAGTCAGTCCAACTCGGGTAAGGAGGTCCAGTGGCAGCTACCAGAGTCAGAGACAGCCACAATACCAATTGTTAGGAGACCCATATGAAAACAAAACTGCATATATGTTACAAAAGTGTTTAGCCCCTGCATGCTCTTTGGATGGTGATTCAGTTTCTGTGAGCCCCCATAAGCCCATGTTAGTTAAATCTGTAGGTCTTTTTATGGTGTTCTTGAACATCCTGGTTCTCTCAATCCTATTTCCCTTTTCTTCCCCAAAGTCCATTTGATGTTTGGTTATGGGTATCTGCATCTGTTTCCATCAGCTATTCAATGAAGCCTCGTAGGAATAGTTATGCTAGGCTCCTGTCTGCAAGCATAGCAGAGTATCATTAATAGTGCCAGGGGCTGGCTCTTTCCCATGGAATGGGTCTCAAGTTGGGCCAGTCATTGCTTGGCCATTCCTACCTTTATCCCTGTGCATCATGTAGAAAGGACAAATTTTGGGTTGAAGGTTTTGTGGGTGGGTTGTTGTCCTTGTCACACTACTTCATGTCCTGTGGGCTATAGGAAGTATCTACATCAGTCTCCATTTCCCTAGCTGCTAAATGTCTCAGCAATGGTAATCACCATTGACTTGCTCCCAAGAGCCTCCCCAGTCCCAGGTCTCTGGTGAGTCTCAGAGATGACCCTTCTGATTTCCATTCTTACTACCAGTCTTCTCCTGCCCCCAAACCATACCTGATCCCCATTTCTGTTCCACTCCTCACTCCATTTTCCAACCTGTTCCTTCCCAACCAGTTCTTTCCTCCATCTACCTCCCATATCTATTTTATTTACCATTATGATTGAGATTAAAAATCCTCCCTTGGGTCTCTTTTTACTTAGTTTCTTTGGGTCTGTGGATTATAGCATGGTTATCTTGTACTTTATAACCATTGTCCACTTATAAGTAAATACATATCATGCAATTATTTCAGAGGCTAGATTACCACACTCAGAATGATATTTTCTAGTCCCATACATTTTCCTGCAAATTTCATGGTATCTTTGATTTTAAGAGCTGAATAGAATTCCATTGTGCAGATGCACCATATTTTCATTATCCATTCTTCAGTTGAGGGACATGTAGGTTGTCTCCATTTTCTGGCAGTTACAAATAAGGGTGCAAGTGTTCTTGTTAGATGGTGGAGCAGCTTTTCAGTGTATGCTCAGGAGTAGTATAGCTGGATTTAGAGGTAGAACTATTTCCAATTTTCTGAGAAACTGCAAGATTAATTTCCAAAGTGCTTATACAATTTTGTACTCTGACCAGCAATGGAAGCATTTTCCCCTTGCTCCACATCTTCACCCGCATGTGCTGTCACATGAGTTTGATTTTTGCCATTCTGACAGCTGTAACATGAAAATGCAAAGTCATTTTGATTTGCATTTTTCTGATAACTAAGGATAATGGACATTTAATGTGCCAAATATTTAAATTCCTCCTGGATCACAGGGTGTAAAATAGAGAAATTGATTCAGTCTATGGCATTAAACTACAGTTACTGAGAGTTATTTTGTGATTACTGTTTGCTAAACAAGAAATTATCTCTAAAATGATAAACAAATGTTCACTAAAGAGTAAAATTGAAATACAAGAAATTTCTTTACAAATGAAAAGCAACCTTTATATAAAATGATTTAAAAGAAGGAAGAATAAGGGAAGAAGGAAAGTGGCAAGAGGAGGATAAAGAAAGAATGTACCAAGGGAGTAACAACAGGAATAAATATGGTAAAAAATATGACATACTTGAAAGAAATAGACTTTGTGGAACCAAACACTATGTGCAATCATATGCAGCAATAAAGACAAAACAAGAGAGAAGGAAGTTGGTGTCTTAAAGAAATTAAAACTCAGAGATTTATTTTAATGGTAAAGATGAAGCAATGTTTTTTAATTAGAATGTGGAATATTGTCCTAATAAAACTAAAAAATTCTCTAAGTTTAGATAATATGTAAATAATCAGAAGTTATTGTGAAAGTGAGTATTGGGATACAGTAGAAGAAAGAATTAAGGCAAGACATTAGAGAAAAACTCACACATTTATTTACTTCTATAGCTTCTAAGAATTGATTTGGAACATAACATTTACTTTCAATTCTAATTCTGAGATGGGTTTCTTAGTACACTTTTTTACTTTATTTGTAATATCATTACAGTTATGATAAAAGGACCAAGGTCTATACTAGAATTAGTTGGACAAATAGATGATGACCTTGTGTCCAATTGGCTCATAACAACCATAGTCAGAAAAGACAAATGATACCTTTGTACTAAATGCATTTTATCTAAAGAATGTGCTACACTAAATGTTTATCTATTTAATAAATTCAAACAGCATTCTTACCTTGACTTTTGAGTTGACAGCCTGAATTTATTTTTACCAATTGAAGTACGTGTTATAATTTTAGAAATGATTTTTCTCCATCCTTTTATGCCATACAGATATGAATTGCTGGCTTTTTGCTTTTAAATTGCTTGACATAAAAGTCATTATTTATCAGCATGACATGGTCCCAACATATTTAAAACATTCCATTTAATTCTGAAATTTCCTTCTTGTAAACAGTATGTTATGAGCAATAATTCTCCCATAACCTCTCTAAAAAGCATGAGGTCAATTTACTTGAATAATGGATTAAATTAGCACCTGCTTTAATGATTAAGAACAAAACTGATAACTCTCCAAAATAGTAAGAGAAGCTCAAAAACTACATTTCACTTGTAAATGTTGTATACCACTTATGTTTCTTTGTGTCTTTTAATATCTATGGATATAAAGTCAGCTAATAAGTAGTTAAATTTGAATCTGATTTACTATATCAAAAAATTTCCCCAGAGAACCTTCCAATTTAATATCCCATTAACCTCACCCTTTGATTCAAATGTATTTTGTTAAAGAACAACCTTGAATATATTTAAACAATACTTATAAAGATACTTTTTTTACAAATTGGTTAAAAACACCTAAACTGTTAGGATTGATCTGCCATTTTCTCTACATGCACTTTCCCTTCCTGTAGGCATGGCTGCCTTGTGCTTGATGGGAAGAAGTGATGTGCAATGAAGATGTGAGTGGTGGGGAGGATGACTACATGAAAATAATACTTATCTCCTGTTGTGCATGGTGGGAAATTTATACTTTTGTAATTATATCCTGTTGTTAAAAATAGACCATCTGTAATCCTCTATATATTAAATTTTCTAATCTTCCTGATTGTAATTGAGAGATGAAAAATCAAGCTTCAGGAATAAAAAGGAGATCAGAAAAGAATAATGATTTGTGTGTGTTTTTCAACCATGAATTTTCAATTACTCTTCTCAGCTGGGACAAAAAGCTGACAAATTGGCTATGTTCTGATCCAAAAATTAATCCTGTCAGAAATATTGCTTATTTTCTTTAAAGCCTTAAATTGCTTTTTCTGCCACTAAGTACAAAAAGTAAAAAACCATATATTTCATAAAAAGTTCCTTTGCTGTCACAGAAAAAAAAACATTCTGAAATATATCACAAAATCCATCATCTAAAAAATTTCCTCTTATGTTAAATTATTATTGCATCAAATAATAGTGTGTGTGTGTGTGTGTGT
The DNA here is from genome assembly GCF_011762505.2 of Arvicanthis niloticus. Lineage (NCBI taxonomy): Eukaryota > Metazoa > Chordata > Mammalia > Rodentia > Muridae > Arvicanthis > Arvicanthis niloticus. The sequence continues at coordinate 68,614,451 of NC_047679.1, read as the reverse complement.
GTGTGTGTGTGTGTGTTTGTGTGTTCATCATGTGTGTGTCTGACCTCAGTCCAGAGGCCAGAGGAGGACATAAGGTGTTTGTGATCAATTGTTCTCGACTATGAAATATGTTCACTTACTGAGACTAGACTTCACTTGTTTTTGACTATGCTGGTTGCTCATTGAAATAAGAAAATATTTGCCAAGTGGTTAAAGAAACTATACTATCTCTGAAACTATCAGTGATAACATGAAAAATCAAGAAACTTTTGCTAATATCAAAATATAAACATACTTTAAAACAAATATCAGAGTCATATAATCTTTGTTATATCAAAGAATAGCATATTTTTTTAAGAAGCAACTTGTGCACCTCCATAACAGTTTCTATTTTCTCTGATCAATCAAAAGTATAAAGCTCTTTTATGTTAAAATATATTTGCCCTATGCTTTAAAGTTTCTTTTTACTTTTCAGTGTTATTTAAATATGGAATATGGCTTTTTTGTTTTTACAAGATAGCATGTACTCTTTGATTCTTCTGCATTATAAACCATAGAATAATACAACAGAAAAACAGAAAAATTATTAAACATGAATTAGAAGCAGAAATTCAAATGATAAAATGCATATCTTACAATATTAATCTGTGAATGGATACATTTGGAGCTTCTTTAAACATTAATATGAAGTTTGTTAAAGTACATTGTTTTACTAGGTATATGTTTCTAACCTAGCACAAGTCTACAATATAAACTTATAGAGACTCATCCTTATTATAGCTACTGAAAGTAAGAGCAGAGCAACTCATTCTTACTTTGAGAAAAAGACAAACCCTGTAACAAATAAAAATTCCATGTAAGATTATCACTACAAATGAAATGGAAGAGTCATTCAAAATCTATGAAAAATAAATGGCTAATTTCTCCCCCTCATTTTTTTTTACTAGTGATAGAATTACTTAACAGGTCATGATGTAGTGCACCACTGTGCTCTAGTGGTTTGAATATGCTTGGCCCAAGAAGTGGCACTAGTAGGAAGTGTGGCTTTGTTGAATCGGGTGTGGCTTTGTTTGAGGAAGTGTGTTAGGCCTGAGTGGGCTTTGGAGATTTTCTCCTATGCTCAGGCACCACCCAGTGTGGAAGAAAGCCTCTTTCTAGCTGTCCACAGAGATAGTCCCCTCCTGGCTGCCCTCAGATCAAGATGTAAAAGTCTCAGTTCCTCCAGCAACATGTCTGTCTGCATGCTTCCCACCATATGATAATGGGTTTAATTTCCAAAACTGTAAGCCAGGCCCAATTAAATGTTTGCCTTTGTAAGAATTGTCTTGGTCATGCTTTCTCTACAATGCAATAAACACAAACTAAGAGAGAAGTTTGTACCAGGGACTCAGCTATTGCTGTGTTAGGTCTGGACACACTTTTGTTTGCAATATTATAGATTTGAGGACTTTGAATCTAGGAAGCATTGGAATGAGTTAAGCGGGGCTTAATGGGCTATCCCAGTAGGAATATGAAAGATGTTATTGCTGAGGGTGATTTGAACTGTGCAAGCCTGGCTCTAGAGGTTTTAGAAGAAAATAATTTTAGTATATGGCTGAGATACTGTTCCTGTGATATTTTGGTGAAGAATGTGGCTGCTTTTTGCCCTAGTCCGAAGAGTCTGCCTGAGGCTAAAGTGAAGAGAGTCAAATTAATTGCATTGAAAAAGAAGGACTCAAAAAACTGGGTTCAGTTTAGACTCTGCGTTGCGGTTCAATCTTATAAAAAGCATTTATATCAAGTATAGAAGACTGAGAAAGGAAACATACAAAATATATGGTACAAGTCATCAAGGGGCACTAGGAAGTAGAACGGAGCTGAATCCTACGTTCAAGAAGATAAACAGATTATGGATGTGATAAACTTGGAGCAAGATCTCACCCAGATAAACTTATAGTTTATGTGTTTGCAGCTGAACAAAGGATAGTTATATAGTGTTAGGCATTAGTATATAGTTATTGTTTTCATTTGAACTTTTAATCTGTAATAAACTACAATTCCAAAACTGAAGTCATACCTGTGGTGCAGATCTTGAGGCTGGAAAGCACAGGTTCTAGATCTAAATCTTGAGGCATAGTGGCCATGAAAAGCTTAGTCCCAGGCATGATGGTACAAGGCTTTAATCTCAGAAGACAGAGGCAAGTAGGCCTCTGAGTTCACAACCAGCCTTGGTCAAAGCAAGTTTCAAGTAGAAAAAAATCTTAGGTGAAAGCCTGTTGGTACACAACTTTAATCCCAGAAATTGGGAGACAGAGGTGTGTAGGTCTCTGAGTTCATGGTCAATCTACAGAGCAAGTTCAAGGACAACCAAGCTTAGGCAGCGAATGAACTCATCAAAAACAAAAAGCTGATGAAGATGCAACAAAAAAGGGAACTATCTTTCAGCCCAATAAGCAACTTTCATCATTTGGTTTTGTCTTTAGAGTCAATTAAAGCTGATATACTAGAGCTAAAAAATTAACAATGATTAAGAAGAAACCAGCATCACTGAGGTGAAGTTTTATGGGAAGTGTTTTCAGAGAGCACAAGGTAGCTGTGTTCTAGAGATAGCCAAGGTTGTACCTCAGGTTGTAGCTGAACTTGGTAATGTTTAAAAATCTCTAGGTTGTAAGGGTTTTGAAAGAATGAAGGTCATGGAGACCAGCTGAAGCTTGGTACCGTGAGAGGCCAGAGAAGGTCATTGATGATGGTACAGTATCAGTTAAAGTTGGTGGTCCGTGACTAAAGGGGTCATGAATAGAAGTTGAGGATTGGCACCATAAAGAGAGCCTATGAGAGGTTAATGGTGAAGCCTAGTTACAGCAGAAGACCCCAACATATTGGAGATGCCAATGCAGTGAGAAGACAACCAAGAATAACAGCAGCAATGTAGGGGCATCAGCCAAACCCTGGAACTCTATAGAGGGTAGAACTAGAAATGTTATCCATGCCCTTTGAAGAAGCCCAGAAGATCTTATGTTGATCCCATACATTAGAGCAAGAAGCTGTGAAGTTGAAGTTGCTTTGTAGACCCCAAGAAGTTTGAGACACTAGAGCACAGGAACATCTGCCAAGGAAAGCTGTTAATAGGTAGTTTACCGAACCCAAAAGAAAGAAGTTTTTTTCAGTCAAATGAAAGGAGTTGGAAATTTGAAGAGTACTTTGACAACAGACATGAATATGCAAAGTTCAATGTTTTCCCAGCTGATTTCTGGTCTTGCATTGGTTCAATAGTTCCTCACTATGATGTTTTAGAATGGATAATGTATATCCTTTGTTGTTGGAAGTATGTGATCTGCTTTTTTTTAATTTTATAAAGAATTAAGGTCAAGTGATTCTATAAATCTCAAAACAGACTTTGAAATTTGGATTTTTAGCATTGTTGAAACTACGGTAGACTATGGGGACTTTTGAAATTGGACAAAATTTATTTTGCATTATGCTATGGCTAGGAAAGATCCTAGTACAGTCATGTGTTTGAAGAAGCCTATGGGGGCCAGGTAGTGGAATGTAGTTGTTTCAATGGATTTATCCTCCATAGACTCATGTGTTTGAATATGCTTAGCCAAGAGAGTAGCACTATCAGGAGGTATGGCCTTGATTTAGCAGGTGTGGCCTCGTTGGAGAAAGTGTGTCACTGTGGATAGGCTTTGATACCCTCGTCCTAGCTAACTGGAGACAGTCTTCTGACTGCTTTTTGATCAAGATGCAGAACTTTTGGCTCCTTCTCCAGCACAGTGCCTATATGCTGTCTTAATTCTTGGCATGATGATAACTGACTAAACCTCTGAACATGTAAGTAAGCCCCAGTTAAATGTTGTCCCTTACAAGAGTTGCTTTGGTCATGCTGTCTCTTCTCAGCAATGGAAACCTTAATTAACACATATGCTTTATCTTTTCTGATTACAAATGTGGTGTTATCAGTTACCTAAGTCACATCTGTGAATTGTGTGCTTGTTATTTTGACTATTTTTACTGTGTTTTACTGATAATTTTAAAAATATATTCTAAAATGTAACCCCTTCATACTTTTTAGTTTGAGCTATACTATGTCTTAACAGAACAAACCAAAAGAAGATACAGAAAGCACTGTTTCAAAATGAAAAAAAGAATTAACATAGCCAAGAGACTATAGAAAGAAAATTAATCAAGATACAGTTACTGAATCACAAAATATTACTAAGAAAAAATATAAAAATTTCACAATACAAGGATTATCATATAAAATAATCATATAAAATAACATGGATTGGAAGAATGGATCAAGAAACAAAATCAATGTAGCTTTCATCTAAGAAACACATCATAGCTTTAAATATAAACACCATTTAGAGAAGAACACTGAAAAAAACATTCAAATCAAATGGGACCAGAAAGCAAATAGGGGTCGCTATCCTAATATATGACAAAATAGACTTCAAATTAAAAATAACAAAAGAGAGTATGGGTACTTCGTCTGAATTAAGGCAATAATTAAACAAGGAAACATTGTTATTGTTAATTTACCCATAAGAGGAGGTACCAACAGAAGCTCTATTGCAGTCCTGTATCCTCTGGAGCTGGTGTTATAGGCATTTATGATCATTTTGATCTGGGTGTTGGACACTGAACTTGAGTACTCAAAACAGCTTTGGAGCCACATATCCAGTCCTTAGTACATATTTTAAAATATCAAGATATTGAACAGAGGTGTGTAGTAATGTGTGTGTGTGGGGGGGGGGTGAACTAGGGGTAGCCAACAGAAAGTGCCGGACACCAGGAAAGAAGCTTCCAGGACCCAACTGAGATGACATTAGCTGAAATACCCAGCAAAGGGAAAAGGGAACCTATAGAGAACATATTCAGAGGTTAGGCACCCCTGGTTGAGGAATGGGGCCACCCACCCAGTTCGAAAATTTTAACCCAGAACAGCTCCTGTCTAAAGGAAATACAAGGAAAAATGAGTGGGGCAGAGACTGAAGGAAAGGCCATACAGCAACTGTCCCACCTTGGGATCCATCCTATCTCCAGCCACCAAACTCAGCCACTATTGCTGATGGCAAGCAGTACTTGCTGACAAGAGCCTAATATATCTGTCTCCTGAGAGGCTCTGCTAGAGCCTAACTGATACAGTTGTAGATGCTTGCAGCCAACCATCAGACTTAGCATGGGGACTACAATGGAGGAGTTAGGGGGTAAGGACTGAAGGAGCTGAAGGGATTCTCGACCCCACAGGAAGAACAATAATATCAACAAACCAGAACCCCCAGAGTTCCCAGGGACTAAACTACCAACCAAGGAATACATATGAAGAGACCCATAGCTCCAGCTGCACATGTAGCAGAGGATGGCCATATCTGGCATCAGTGGAAGGGATAGCCCTTGGTCCTGTGAAGGCTAGATGCCCCAGCATAGGAAAATGCTAGGGCAGTGAGGCAGGAGTGGCTAGGTGGCAGAATACCCTCATAGAAGCAGAGGGGAGGGGAGGTGGTATAGGGGGGTTGCAGAAGGAAAACCAGAAAGGGGCTAACATTTGAAATTTAAATAAATAAGGTAACCAATATAAAATTAAAAACATATCTGTGTCAAAACATGAATAAATAAATAAATTAAAGACTTTCTAGAATTCAATAAAATTAACAAAACTGAATATATAACATATTCAAACATGTGTGACACAATGGAAGCAGTGATAAATTGAAAATTCATAGTACTGTCCACATTCTTAAAAATGGAGAAATGTCATACTAGCAGCTTAAGAGCACAGGTGGAAACTCTAAAACAAAAAGAAGTAAGCACAAGCAAGAGATGCAGAAAGAAATAATCAAACTGGGGGCTAAAATAAATAATTTTGAAACAAAAGACAATACAAAATATCAACAGAAAGCATTGAATCTTTGAGAAAACCATTAAGATATACACCATCTTATTCAAACTAACTAACTAAAAAAATTGAATGAACATATTTAAATTAATAAAAACATAAACAAAAGAGGAAATAACAATGGACCTTAGGAAAATATAGAGAATCATGAGGGCATACTTTAAAAATATGTAGTCTACAAAGTTGGAAAATCTGAAATAAATTTATAATTTTCTTTCTTAAAGTTAAGTGAAGATCAGATAAACAGTGTAAATGGACCTATAATCAATTGTGAAAGAGAAGCAGTCATTAAAAGTCTCCCAACAGCAACAAAAGCCCACATCCAGATCGATTTGGCACAGATTTCTAATAAATTTTTAAAGAAGTATGAATCTCAATACTCTTCAAATTATCCCACAAATTTGAAACAGAAGAAACAATTTAGTTTATGAGACTACAGTTATCCTGTTCTTCAAGACATATAAAAACTCAAGAAACATATATCTAGGCCAATTTCTTTAATGAACACAGATGCAAAAGTAAACAATAATATACTTTCAAGACAAATCCAAGAACACATCAACAAATTCATCTACTATGATCAAGTAGTCTTCATCTCAGAGATGCAGAAATGGATTGACATAGGAAAATTTGTAAATTGAATTCTCCTTATAAATAAAATAAAAGACCACATGATCATCTATTTAGATTCCAAAATATCCTTTGACAAATCCCAGCACCCCTTCATGACAAAAGTCATAGAGAGATTAGGGAAAAAATGAACATACCTAAATATAATAAAGATAATGTACAGCAAGCCAATAGCCAATGTCAAATTAAATGAAGAGAAACTCAGAACCATTCTACTAAAAGCAAGAAAAAGCAATGTTTTTCTCTTTCTCTCTGTCTATTTCTAGTCAATATAATATTTAAAGTTTTAGCTATAACAATAAGAAAACCAAAGAACAAGGGGACAGGGATTGAAAAGAAAGAAGTCAAAGCATCCCTATTTGCAGATGAGATAATATTCATCAGTGACACTAAAATTTTTACCATTAAATTTCTACATCTGGTAAACACTTTCAACTCAGTGTCTGGATACAAGATTATCTTTTTAAAAAAAAGCCAGTGGTCCTCCTATATACAAATAACAAATGGACTAGGAAATAAATCTTGGAAACAACACCATTCATGATAGCCTCAAATAAGGTAAAATACATGGGGGTAACTTTAACCAAGCAAGTGAAAAACGTCTATGAAAAAACTCCAAGTTTTTGAAGAAAGATGTTGAAAAAGATATGAAGGATATGAAAATATTGCCAATGTTCATGTAATCAGTAGGATTAATATAGTAAAGATTGCCATCCTACCAAATGTAATCTAATGATTCAATGCTATCTAAATTCCAACACAGGTCTCTTGGACTTTGATGGGACAAGTCTCAATATCATATCAAAAAACAAAATACCCAGTATAGCTATAACAATCCTGAATAATTAATGAACTGATAGAAATATTGCCATCTGTATTTCAAGTTGTAATACAGAGTTGTGGTGATAAAACATGCATGGTATTGGCATAAAACATACTTGATCAGTGAAATAGAAGTGAAGAACAAATTTATACACCGATGGACACCTGATTTTTTTTTATAAAAACTCAGAAATACATACTGAAAAAAACAAACAATCTTCACCAAATGATGCTATACTCACAGATCCCTGCCTTGTCTAGTCATCATCAGAGAGGTTTCTTCTGGCAACAGATGAGAGCTGGTCCCTCCCCTCAGAGCATAAGTAACCCAATAGATTAATAAAAAGAAAGACTGTAGGGCTCAGAGGGAATGAAGACCACTAAGAGAACATGACCCACTAAATCAACTAAGCAGACCTCATATGGGCTGACAGAGACTGAATGGAAGTATCAAGCATTGGGCATCCATAGGTCTGCACCATATCCTCCACATATATACTCTGATCGTTACCTTGGTGCATTTGTGAGACTCCTAACAGTGGGAATGAGAGTGTCTCTGACTTCCTTGCTTGCCCATGGAATTATTTTCCTCTTATTACCTTGTCCAGTCTCAATATAAGGACTTTTGCCTTTTCTTATTGTATTTTGTTTTGTACTATTTGGTTGATGTCTCTTGGAAGTCTGATCCTCTCTTAAGGAAAATCGAGGGGAGTCAATCTGGGAGAGGGAAGGTGAAGGGTAGCTTATAGATGTAGAGGATTGAAATTGTTATTCTGATGTATTGTATAAGAGAAGAATCTATTTTCAATGTAATTAATTAATTAAATTTTAAAATGCCTAAAATCAGGGAGTTTTACCAAGTAGTTCTACCAAAAACATGAAATCAACATGAATCTTAAACATTTAGTTTAAAATAGAAGTGAATAGAATCTTGAATTCATAGTATAAAACTTCAGGTCAGAAATACTAATATAAAACAATGTCATCAGATAACTATAAAAACTGAATCTCTTACTGCCATAAACCTGTAATTTTTAAAGTAAATGTAACCAAACGACCTAACAGTTTATAGAAAAATATTAAACAATATGAATAAGTGAAATGTCAGTTAATTGACCATATATGTCAGAATTATACCATAATCACAAAGAATGGAAAAAGGCATGTATGATAATATTAAAATAAACCAGGAACAAAAACTTTTAAAAGCTAAACTGAACAGAAATTCTATTTAATTTAGTAAAATATTTTGAATGCTCAATGTTAGTACTGTAGTTAATGTTTAAAAAATTAATTTTTGTTAAATAAAAACATGACTAGAATATATTTTTCAATATCCTGTGTTATTATAGCCAATAGAACTAGAAAATAAAAATGTATCTAAATCAAAAATGAAAACATAATTGCAGATGAAATGTCTGTCACAAAATAGTTTTTATAAAAAAGAGATATTCATAAAAGTTGTTGGACATAAAATATGATTCACCAGTATAGAACCAAGTATATATTATATAATTATAATTTTATACAGTAGAGGAGACAAAATTGAAATTTAGAAAATAATTTCATCCAAAAATTATCAGAAGGAATAAAATATGTAGAAATAAATATAAGCAAATGTATATAGCACATTCCAGTCTTCCTTCTCCTTCTCCTCCTTGAACTCCTCCTCCTTCTCCTCTGCTTCCTCAACATCATGCTCATCTTCCTCATCCTACTTCTCCTTTTTTGAGATAGGGTCTCTCTTTTTAGTCCTCTTCTTCTAGGGTTTCACTAGACCAGACTCACCTCAAATTTACAGTGATCCTCCTGCCTCTGCCTCCTGAGTGACTGGACTCAAGACATGTGCCATCATGGTCAGTATTGTTAAGTCATTTTTAAAAGTCAAAAAAATGTAAGAACATTATTCATTATCTCAGAAATCGTAAATAGTTGTATGACTAAAAAAAGTCAAGGTAGCCTTAAGGAATGATCCGGGATACATATACCACTGACTATGGGATGCCTGTAACACGGGATATTTATAATTTTGACCTAGTACACAATATAAACCTTATTCTTGTCCAAATTATTAGATAATCAAGATGAAACTTTAAAATTTTAAAAAGGATTCACCACTCATCTCTGTTGTTAGGCAGCATGCTTTTTTATACTGAAAACTGTGTAAAGTTCAATAAAAGGAAATTTGAAATTAAAATTAATAAACTCATTTAAAAATACAGCATAGAAATAAAAAAAGGAAAAATTCAGTGGTGTTTTGATGGCCTATTAAACCCATCCCCAAACAAATCAGGTATATAATCCCATCTAGGATAGAATCACAAAAATATTTAGAAACAGACCCAAGTGGATTAAAAAATAAAACATTTATAAAATAAATAAAAGAAAACAAAAATAAATGTAAATATATCCCATGGTAACAGAGTAATTAATATTTTAAATATCAATAATACTCAAATCATTCTATATCTTTATGAAAATTAAAGTGGTGTTTTTCACATGTATAAAATAATACATTTAAATTCATAGAAAACCATCAAGTCTCTGAAAAAATAAAGGAATTTGAACAAAAAGAGTTGAACTCTAGCTGTCACCATATATTATGTTAAAATCTACAATATATCTAGAGTAATAAACATAAGATGAACAGCAAAAATATGAACATACTGACCAACAGAAAATCAAAGAATTACAAGTGAAGATGTAGACCTGGCATTGATTGATTTTCATGTAAAGTGTTAAAAATGCCTAGTGAGACATTTTGAGGTGGCCAGTGATTAAGAGCACTTGTTTTCTTGTAGAGTATCTAGGTTGTTTCCCCAGTACCAATATGAAAGCTAATAGCTATAGGGGCAGTTTTGATGCTGAGATTCTCTTCCCCATTTGGTTCTCGATATGTCAGTAAATTAAGCCATGAGCCAATTGCTGAGTAGAAGAGATAGGAGAGACTTCTGGGTCCCTGGAGGCAGGCAGGGAGATGCAAGGAAGAAAATGTAAGGTGCAAGTTTTCCATGCTTTGGAGAGAGGAGAACCAGGCAACCATGTGATTTCTCAGGAGGTGCTGGGGCCTGTGACCCCTACTACAGGCCCCTACTAATACTACATGTATTAGTTCCTAATACATGGAACTATGAAATTGATAAAAGCATGCTTTTCTATGCAAGATATAGTGATGCTTAGCAATTTTGCCAAGAACACAAGTTGAAAATGAAAACTGTGTTTGTGTCTTTTTTCAGTGGATTCTTGGGAAGCTGGCTGGGGACTGATAGTGTAGTCACTTCCCAAAGCTAAGACTAGTAGAGTAGAAACTACATGCTACAAAAAACTGCCTATAATTCTACTGGCCTCAAAAAGCAGGGTACATGTAGTGCATATACACACATGCAGGCACCTGCACATCTGTAATACATATACATACATTCAGTCAAACACTCATAAAATAATAATAAATACTTACAAAGTAACACAGCATAAAGTATAATATCAGACAATAAAATTTGATATCACTTAATGTCTAAAAATAAGTTTAAGATAAAAAAATTAATTGTGAAATATGGAAGTATAAATTCAAATGAAAACATAAATATGATGCATTAAAATATATAGACATGTAATGGCACTTCTCAAAAATACAAACAATAATCAGATACATACACACATATACATTCTACATCACTCATTATGAGAATAATGTAAAGTCATAATGATTTATCACCTCACACCTATTAAGATAGGGTGGCAGCTAAGGCCGATTGTTATTATTCAGGATCTATAAGCACCTAGGTGACAATAATTTTAACATATCTATGAAGGAGTGTCTAGACTAGAATAGGTCAGCCTTTGGACATTCCTGTGATAGAAAATATAGGTTAGATTATTTGTGTTGTGATGTTCCACTTGAATTTCTTATGGCATTATTCTTTGGGAAGGAATTTGGACTAAATAAAAAAGGGTAAGCCTTTGCTACCTGACCATAGATGAATTGTGTCCAGCTTCCTTAAACTCCTACAAGAATGTCTTCTCTATCATTATAGTTTTTAACCTTCATAATTTGGACCAAAATAAGACCATCCTTAAGCAGCTTCTGTTGAATACTTTGTAAAAGCAATGAGACAAGTAGCCAATACAGACATTCATTCATTTTTGTGACAAGGGCTGATGTGAGTTTGGAGAAAAGGAGCCTTCTGTACATTATTTTTTTATAGCTAATGTTGAAAATATAGGTATCTCAAAAAATTTTAAAAAATAGAAATACTGAGCTGGGCACAAAGTTATATACCTACAAAGCCAGAAATATAAGGAACATCTGGAGTTCATGTTAATCCTTGACCACACAGAAAAGCCTTGTGTCAAAAACAATAGCAACTTCTATTTAATACAGCAATTCTACTTCTGCATACATGTCTGAAGGAAATGTAAGCAGTTATCCATAAACACCTACACTCTCCTATTCAGACCTACATTACTGAAAAAAGTTATGAAATTAATTTAAAATCTATCAACATATAAACTGGTGAACACTTTTTGAATACAGAAATAAAGGAAAAGGAAATCTGGTTATTCATGTAAAATAAATGAACCTACATAAAATTCATTAGGTAAAGTAAGATAAAGAAAGAACTTAGAAAAATACATAATCTCTTGTGAGGATTCAACAAAGCTGAACTTAGAGAAACAAAATAGTGAAGAAGCCTGGAGTATAGTTTATTGTTAGGGCATTTACCAAGAATGTGGGAGGCCTGTATTCCCTCTCAAGGCCATTTATGCCCCTCTCCCACATTCAAAAATACAATGGTGATTATTAGAGACTGAGTACCATTGAGCTAAGAATTTGGTAACCACAGTAAGCCAAATTTCAATTAGATTAGAAGAATAAGTCTATTAGCCTTCGTCTGGAACTCCAAAGGAGATATTTTCATTTAACTTAATAATGTTCATCAATAAACTGGAACAAAATATTGACATGCTCTATATTATAAAATAATTTCAAAGTATTAGGTAAGTGAAGTAAGTCAGATTGAGAAGTCATATTAGTGGATTAATTTCTTTTTTATATATATTTTTTTATTTAATATTTTATTTACATTTAAGATGCCTTCCCCTTTACCCATTTCCCCTCCCTAGAAAACCCCTGTCCCATGCCCCCCTTTCCTTTTTGCTTTTATATATTTTTTTAAATGTTAATCAAAGGATTTATAAGTTTGGTAATGCTCAATCAGAAGCGTAACCCAATACCCAACCTAGATATAAAAACTATCTTTGACTGGTGGAGACCTGTGAACATGTGCCTCCATGCCCCCTCTCTCTTTCTCTCTCTCACCACCTAGCTTCTCCTCTTCTTCATCTTCTCTCCTTGTTCCATCTCTTCCTCTCAGTACTCCTTCCCACTTAGCTCCTCCTACATATCACTCTTCCTGTTAAAGTAGAACTTTTCTCTCAAAATACAGTTAGAGCATACTTATTCCTAATTGTACCAGTGAGGTATAAGATAGTCCTAGTACCCAGTCCATCATTTTGTTGACTAACCAGAACCTCTGTCTGTCATCTCTTCTAACTAAATCACTTACTTTTTGATCCTGGCTTTTTTTTTTTTTTTTTTTTTTTTTTTTTTTTTTTTTTTTTTGGCTTTAGAGTGAATGTCAGCTGAAAACTATATACTCAGATCTTTTCTCTCAAAGTAAATAGCCCGGATTGGCTATGAGACTATGGGTCTTCAACCCCGTCAGAAATCCAGAATGACTGAGTTAACTGAAGTTATGGGAAGCACTAAACGTAGCTTCTAAAACTTAGGCAATTTATAGAGACCACTGAACACCTGAAAAGCCCCTATACTACCGAACGTTCGAGCATCAAATCTTCAGTCTTCTGGCCCAGAGTTATCTGACAGACCTTAGTGGTGCAGGATTATTAAGGGCTGATTACTCTGTCTAGGCAGATATAATCAGTCGACTATTCTGCAAGTGTGTCCTCTTCTGGACAGTAATTTGTCTGTAGATGGAAAGAGGCAAATCTTGCCTAGTGGCTGTCACCACACAACTGGCATAACACCAAGGATGCTCAATTTCTTCTTAGAATCCACAACAGGAAGCTGTCAGGAGCAGACAGGTCTCTAATCCGAATGAACATTAATATAGAAATATTTGTAGCGTCAATTCTATGGACTTCTGACGTTTTGAAAACCAACTGTCCATGTAAGGTCACCTGGACTGTTGTCTGTTCACTCCTCTCAGCTATTTCTAAATAAAATATGGGAAACCTCCTAACAATAAACTCAAAGCCATGAATTTGCTATAGTCCCTTAACTCATAGGTTAACTGTCCCAAATCAGTTAAAGAAGTTAGAGAAGGACTAGGTCTAGGCCTTGTATTCCTAAATGTGTTATACAGGCACATTGTCCATGAGAGTATCAATATTCATCTCACTTTTATATTAATAAGAAGCTCGTGCCAATGAAAACCTTAAATTTGAAATCAAAGTAAGTTTTGTACCATTTAAGAAATTATAACTTCATCTTGATAATAATTATACAGTTTTCTACCAATAAGTTATGGCTATGCAATAAGTCCTAGCTAATCCTCCCTGTTCCAACAAGACCACTACTTTTCCCTAGAAAGACAGACCATTATTAACCAAATTAGTCCCCAAGCCCAGGGAATAGGGGCGCTGATTCTTCTTTAACTTCTTCAAGTGGATTATGGGTGTTGAGATATTAGAAGAGGGGTGGGGGGAAGAGTAAGTTGATAAGCCTCTGATGCTGTGTCTTCACTGAATCCAGATGGAATTCCAGGACATTGGAGGTTTGGGCAGGTCTGCTCAGTATGCTTGATGAGTAGATACACCAAGGCTGTGTATTCTTCAATATACAATTCTCAGAACAAGTTTTAGTATCAAGAAAAAAAATTCCCCCCCCCAGGGGGCTGACATTCTTTTTAAAGATGTTGGTTCTAACAACTTTTCTTTTTTCCCCCTTTTGAAAATTGGTTGTAATATTTACACTTCAGATTTTATCCCCTAACCCCACTTCCTCCCATCACCCAGAAACCTCCCATCCCATCCCCCTCCTCATGCTTCTATGAGGCAGTGACCGCACCTACCCCCCCCCACTATCCCCTCCCCACCCTCACATTCCCCTCCACACTCTGTGTTTATTTTTTATGGGACCAAGAAACTCCTCTTCCACCTATGCCCGACAAGGCCATCCTCCCCTCCATATACCGCTGGAGTCTTGGTTCCCTTCTTATGTGTTCCCTGGCCAGTGGTTTAGACCCTGGGGGGCTCTGGTTGTTTGGTATTGTTGCTTTCCTCCTGGGGTCACAAACCCTTTCCACTCCTTCAGTCCTCTCTCTAAGTTCTCCATTGGGAAACCCCTGATCCTATCAGTGGTTAACTGTGAGCATAGTCCTCTGACAGTGTTAGTCTTTGGCAGACCTCTAAGGAGACAGCTATATCATGTTCCTCAGATTATGTACTTCCAGCCATCCACAACAGTGTTTAGCCTAGGTGGCTATACATGGAATGAATACCGAGGTGGAGTGGTCTCCTAATGGCCCCTCCTTCAGTTTCTGTCCAATGTTTTGTTTCCATATTTGCTCCCTTGAGTATTTTTGTTACTTGTTCTAAGTAGAACTGAGGCATCCCCTCTTGGTCTTCCTTCTTCATGAGATTCATGTGGTCTGCTGGTTGAGTCTTCGCTAATCCTAGCTTTGTGGCTAACATCTGCTTAACAGTGAGTAAATACCCTGTGTGTTCTTTTGGGATTGGGTTAACTCACTCAAGATGATAATTTCTAGATCCATCCATTTACCTAAAAATTTCTCGAATTCATTATTTTTGATAGCTGAGTAAAACTCCATTATGTAGATGTACCACATTTTTTGTATCCATTCCTCTGTTGAGGGACATCTTGGTTCTTTCCAGCTTCTGGCTATTATAAATAAGGCTGCTATGAACATAGTGGAGCATATGTCTTTATTATATGTTGGAGCATCTTCTGAGTATATGCCCAGGAGTGCTATAGCTGGATCCTCAGGTAATGCTATGTCCAGTTTTCTGAGGAACCACCAGACTGACTTCCAGAGTGGTTGTACCAGCTTGCAGTGGATTAATTTCTTAAGAAATGTCTAGAAAAGGAAACCACAGAACAAATGAATAGTGTTGCTCATGCTCAAGATAAGGATAATCTTGACTATAGATATATGAAATTCTTTTGCCTGGATAAAAATACTAAAATACAGATATAATGACCATCTTAAGACTCAATAGAACTATTTAAATGGCACCTTTAAATTCATGAACTCACAATTTGCACAATATAGTTGAAAAAGTAAATCTAAATCTCATATGACCATTGCATGTTTATCTAATTTATATTTTCATATTTTGTAGCTAGACACATGAGGTATCTAGTATCTCATTCTATTTCTAAGAACACATTTTTCTTCTTTAGTAAAGATGATTAATCTAAGTTTTACTATATTTTATGACAAGTTCTGTACTATTATTGCATTTATTTTGATTAGTGATTTAGATTTTATTTTCTATTCTATTATTTTGAGAAGTTCTCTGCCATCATTTTTTTAAATGAATCTACTAAAAGCAGCATGTAACTTGATTTTAATGTATATGGTAATCTGTACTTTGACTTGTAGTTTAGCATTTAGGAAAATTTTGTGTGTACCTTACCTTAATTGTATATAGGGTAACATATATATTCTCATCACATATAATGTTTATGTTTTGTAACCTTTGGTTTATTTATTTGACTTTTTGCATTTTATTTTTCATTTTCTTTTATGTAAATTTTGATATTATTTTAGTTGTTAACATGGTTCCTAATCATTAGTTAGAAGATAAATTAGTATACTATCCAATATATGTATTATGAAAAAAGTTAGAATTATATACATATATATGACTATGTGTACACATACAGTATTCACATCTTGTTTATACTGACAATCTTGTCAAACATTTTAATTTTTATCATTTTTAAACACTGACTATTTTTTCTCAAATTTACTTGTTTATTATGTTATAGAATCTTTTCCTTTGAAGATTCAATCTTGGGGTCAATTTTACTATTCTATTACTCTAACTTCTTAAAAAAACATCACTTGTCTTCTATCTGATGGATTTCTCTCCTACCCAGTGTTAATCTTATACTTTAATTTCAGTCAATAGTGTCTCCACAAATCATATACAAGTATTTGGTAAAATTTATTAGTACAACTAAAATAATGTACAATTTCATTTAAATTTCTTTTCTGATTCTCTTGGGTTTACATTTAATTTTCTACTTTATTATGTTTGGGTGTTAGAGAGATAATACAATTATAAACAAATTGCTTATTGCAAATACATTCATACTACTTTATCACTTCTGAATTTCTATACTTATAAAACATAATCTGAGACACTACAAAATGAACACCATATAAAACATTATATAACTGCATACTGTCATTGAAATATTGTTGATATAGAATTTAATGAAGAAATATCAGTTGAAACTATTTTTATCACTCCTTTATTATTAGACTAATTTTTTATAATCCAAGTTGATTTATAATATTGTTTTATTATTTTATGCTCTATTTTAATAGCATTTGAAATAACAATGTCCACATGCCTAACATGACAAATGCTTGAACATGACAAATGGTTGAAAATATTAGCTACTTAATGGATCTATGTACAAGTTGATATGTAAGTGATGTTATTCTATTCTCTGTCCCCATACCTACAATAGCTGGTAGCTAGAATACTTGTTTACAAAAAAAATGAGAGTCCATGTCAAACTGAATAGTTATGTTGGTTGTAGTAGCATAACCAAGTCAAATTTAAAAGGAATGTTAGTAGTTTTATTTGAGAGAATCCAATTCTGTCCTATAATGAATATAATATACTTTAAAAAGAAGTATGGCATTTTCTCATTTTATTTAGCCATACAATTAGATGTTTTACTGCAAACATTTTCAAATACTTAAGGCATCCATTTAGTGTGTGATAGAAACAACTCTAAAGCATACAATGGTTATGAGTTAGACTTCCAGTCATATCATAGAATAAAATTTCTAACTATTGGACTATCCTATGATTACATATATGGGTAGGTAGATTTTCCATTAAATAAAATGTTTTCATTGGATATGATCTAAACTAACTTGGTATGTCCTTGACAATCACTCTTATTTTGAAGCACCTATCTGATGGGTAAATAAATACATTTGACTATATTAAACAGAATACTCTCTACATTAGAGAAATGCATGCTTGTCATTTTATACTGATAAAATTAATAGGTAGCATATGTCTAGGAGCTCAGAGTAATGCTGTTTTAATAATCAGTGTGTCCCAGAATATATGACTGGTTAATTAAAGTAAAAATTTGCTAAAATCACCAAGTAACACTTAATTAGAACACTAATTGATATTAAATTTTCTCCCCTTATCTTATTTCATATTAATAATTTTCAAACACATTAATTTCAAGAAACAAAATAAATGATGAAACTTAGGACATTAATAATGATAATACTCTCTGTTCTCTTATCCTCCCTTCATCTATTGGCCTAATTACCACAGGTCTTTTGAAGCAAATATTGCCATGAGTTTATGATAGCCCTATTAAATTAAATTAAATTGGAAGTTTTATTCTTCCTAATGTAAATATAGTTTAACTAAGAAAACAATGTGATTTACTTTTCACATTTTACTTTATGTTAAGTATGTAAGATATGGTGTATGTATCTTTCCAAACTTCACATTGTGTTGCTAACTTCAAACTCTTTTAACCCTGGGTTGTTTTTCTTCTGTAGGAGAAACTTAATCTAGAGTTGAAACTTAAATTTGCCTTCTGGGAAGCATCATTAATTAGTTCATTAATGCATGGCACACCATAGATTATGGGTAGACATGCTTATATATGCTTATAATATATATATATATATATATATATATATATATATATATATATGAATATATTTTAGAAAATCATAGATAGCAAACAAAAATTAGACAGTGAGAGTTACTAGAAGAAATATTAGACATAGTCAAATGAATGCTTCAATATGCATAAAAAAAATCTTACTAAACACCAAATACTATATGTCTATAAAAGAATGATAAATGATTATGAGAAAGCAGGAAAATAATTTGTATGTGTAACATGACACAGGTAAATTACAAATAATCTTGATCAATGTGAACAAGAATAAGGTATCACACTGCATGAATGTGTAAAATGTGAACATGTGTTTTTATTACTAACAAGGCATTTAAAATTAAGGAGCAATTTTTCTATAAAAAAGCCATTTAAAATTAAGGAGAAAATGTAAATTTTTAATTCTAAAAATTTCTAAAAATTGCACTTGAAATATATACTATTAATATTAATTATAGATATACTACTAATTTATACACTTACAGCATAAAAATTCTAAATTACAAATGAGTTGACAGAACTGAGAGTTAACATAATGAATATTAGCTCTGAAATATTCTTAAATGTACATTCTAACAATATAATTAATACCTACTTTGCAACTTCCAAATTATTATACTAATAGTTGACAAGATAAATATTTATCTCTACATCTTTTAAATTTAGCTAACTATAAAAGCAATTTACTTATATATTGTGATCACAGGAAATATAAAATAAGGCAACTATTATCAATAAAAAGGACAAATATATGAACATATATGTTTCAAAATATATATTACTACAAACACATTTGATAAATATTGTTAACTTAGTCAATAAAATGTATGAAAACTGATAGCATTTTCTTTATTATTCTTGCAATAAATGGACAAATACATGTGTGGTTCATTAGGAAGCTCATGAATAAATATCAGTTATATATATTTTTCACTTAAAAATGAATGCTATTTTGTACTGTATTAATTTAAAATAAATATAAAGCATAACTGAGTATTTAGTATATTATATGATATCGACAGACAAAAATAAAATAGTATATCCTGAAAAATGTTAGTTAATTTCTTGCAGGTACAAAAGGAATTTTTTTCTTTTTTTTCCTCAGATATTATATTTACATTTCAGAGTTTATCCCCTTACCCCATTTCCCTCACCACCCAGAAACTTCCTATCCCGTCCCCACTCCTCCTGCTTCTATGAGGATGTGCCCCCACCTACACCTCCACTTCCACCTTCCCACCCTTGAATCCCCCCACACACACACTCGGTGTTCAGCCTTCATGGGACCAAAGATCTCCTCTCCCACCTATGCCTGACAAGGCCATCCTCCCCTACATAGACAGATGGAGTCATGGGTCCCTCCATATGTGCTCCAAGGCTGGTGGTTTAGACCCTGGGAGACTCTGGTTGGTTGGTATTGTTATTGTCCTCATGGGGCCACAAACCCTTTTCAGCTCCTTCAGTATTCTCTCTAACTTCTCCATTGG
This sequence comes from Arvicanthis niloticus, assembly GCF_011762505.2. Taxonomy (NCBI): domain Eukaryota; kingdom Metazoa; phylum Chordata; class Mammalia; order Rodentia; family Muridae; genus Arvicanthis; species Arvicanthis niloticus. Next base: position 68,594,710 of record NC_047679.1, on the reverse strand, counting down.
GAAACCCTTGATGAAATCAGTTGTTAGCTGTGAGTACCTGCATCTGAATATGTCAGATTCTGACAGACCTCTAAGTAGAAAGCTACATCAGGATCCAAAAGCATCTTTCTTAACACCTACCTTACATTAAATCATATACCACAGAAAATAGTTTAGAAAGATTATAATTCAAACTACATAAACAAATAACTGAATTGATTAAAGGTTTGATAAACGAAAATGTATTTAGAGCATTTTATATGTGTTAAATTTTGATTAACAAAATGTCCATTCAGAACCTTTTACAGGTGTTTAACTTTACTAACATTATGTATAAGATTTTATCATCAATATAATGTGTCCCAATGGAGTCACAGATTTTGAACATTTTTATAGACATATGAAAGTACAGCCATTTTAGATATTTATTTTCCTGTCATAGAAACTTTTGAAAGAGATAGAAAACTATATATTTGTTTTCCATTCTTTTGCATGTTTGAAATCCGAATACCTATTTTCTTCTGTTGTATATCACTATCACTACTCCTGTTATTTGATCTTCCATATCATGTTTAAAGCTAGTTTATGGACATATCCAGACTTCAAATGACTACAAGTATCCACCATTCCATTCAAAGAAACATAATACCAACATCAGCCCAGTAGACAAAACTAAGAAACAAAAATGATTTTCCTTTTTTACAAATAAAAGGCTCTGCCAGAGGGTAACAAATATAGAGTAGGATGCTCACAGCCAACCATTGGACTGAGCAATGGGTCCCCAATGGAGGAGATAGAGAAAGGACTGAAAGAGCTGAAGAATTTTTAAATGCCATAAGAAGAACAACAATATCAATCAACCAGAACCTCAGAGTTCCCAGGAACTAAACCACCAGTCAAGGAGTACACATGGAGCAACCCATGGCTCCAGATGCATATGTAGCAGAGGATGGCTTTGTCGGACATCAATGGGAGGTAAAGTCCTTGGCCCTGTGAATGTTCGATGCCCCAGTGTAGGGGAATGCCATGGCAGGGAGGTAGGAGTGGGTGGGTAGATGAGGGAACATAAAATCAAGGGGATGGAGGAATGGGATAAGGTGTTTCGGGGGTGTGGAACCAGGAAAAGGGATAACATTTGAAGTGTAAATGAAAATATTCAATATAAATATTATTATTACTTTTACTTTTTTGCAGTCTAGTCATATCCCCCTCTGGGTCTGCCCTCCTATAGTTCCTCATGTCATTCCTCCTACCTTCTTTCTCCAAGAGGATGGATCCCCCCCACCCAAGCCACCCTACTGCCTGGTGCCTCAAGTCTCTTGAGTGTTAGGCATGTTTTCCACTGAGGCATGACCTGGAAGTTCTCTGCTGTATATATGTTGGGGGACCTCAGACCAACTCCTGTATGCTGCCTGGTTGGTGGCTCAGTGTCATGACTTTTTTTCAGGTATGATTCTAATTTGAGTGTTGTTCATAAATTTAAAAGTCTAAAATTATATATGTAACACAAGATTGAAGTTCTAATTTAAAAACTAAATTAATATCTAAAATAGTTAAAGTTTATACTGAAATTAATTATGCAATTACAAAATTAGGTAACTTAATATTTCTCACTTCAATATTTACTGAGTTTTTTCCAAGTTTCATGTTCCTGACTTGATAGCTGTATAATATATTTTTTAATTATTTGCTTATTTTTAGTTTTGTTTTTATTTTAATTTTTGTATGGTTATATTGTCTGAATATATGCTTGTGTAACAGGAGGTGTATGGACTTTCTTCAGTGGCCAAAACAAGTCATTTGATATCGTGGAAATGGAGTTACAACATGTTATGATCCAATATGTAGAAACTGAAATCAAACCTGGGTCCACTGAAAGAGCAATAAGTACTCTTAACTACTCAGTCTTATCTCTTGATACTATTTTAGGATATTTAAAACAAATTATCTGTTTTGGAAGGACATTGTGACTTATTCTTCACTTCAACATAAACCTTTCATTAGACATTTAATCAGACTTAATTTAATTTTCTTCACAAAGAAACAAACAGAAAAAAAATTTACGATTGCTTTGTTTGTGGTCCTGATTATTGAATCAAAACCCAAAAAAAAAAAACCATAGTAAATAATCGTTCTCTTACTGAATTGACCCTCAGTCCAGTTCTGACACAGTCCATCAGGAAAGATGGTACAGTTTAATACAATAACTCTAAAACATTGCTTAACCTTCTTTATACTCAGTTTTTCTTCTCTATTCCAGGCAGCCCCCAGTTATCCATATATTCTAATATCATTTGAGTGTGTGTGTGTTTAAGAAAGGAACTAATAAAATTAAATAAACCTAGCCATTTTGATATTGTTTACCTTCTTCAGAGAATACTTAAGATTAATTCATGCTTCTATTTTTTATTGAATATTTTATTTATTTTCATTTCCCCTTTACTGGTTTCCCCCCTGGAAACCCATTTCCCACCTCCATACCCCTGCTTCTATGAACTTGATATAGCCTTTTCCTGAGAGGCTCTGCTAGAGCATGGCCAGTATAAACGTGGATGCTCACAGCTAACCATCAGACTGAGCATGGAAACCCCAATGAAAGAGATAGGGGAAGGACTGAAAGAGCTGAAGGTGATTGAGAACACATAGGAAGAACAGCAATATCAACTAACCTGACCACTCAAAGCTCTCAGGGAATAAATCATCAACCAAAGAGTACACATGGATGGAGCTATGGCTCCAGCTACATATGTAGCAGAGGATTGCCTTATTTGTCATCAACATATAAAATGACCTGGTTCAGACCCATGCAGGCCCCATACAGCTGTGTTTGCTTTTGTGAGCAGAAATGAGCCATCCTTAGCTGATTCAATGGCCCATGTTCTTCAGGTGTTTTCAATACCATCTGACTCCTACAATTTTTTTCTTCTGTTCTTCTGAGAGATTTCCTGAACTCTGTGGGGACCTGATAAAGACCTCCAATTTAAAATCTCTCTACATAAAGTCTATGAGTTCTGGGAAAAAGAGACATTATACCTTACACTTATCCCTGCTTCCAACTTTTATTTTCATTTATAACATAATTTCATGTATAACATGGTAAAAAGTGTAAGGATGGGCATTTCAATAATGTTCACATAGCAAATGAGACTGTTATTTAAAAATTACATACTACTCAGAAATTAAAAGAAAATGTTCCACTATGTTCATAGCAGCCTTATTTATAATAACCAGAATCTGGAAACAACCCAGATGTTCCTCAACAGAGGAATGGATGCAGAAATGTATGTACTATAGATTTACGAAAATAAGGTTCTTAATGAAACAAGAATAAGAGTAAATCTCTTAACATGGTAAGACATAATTACCTAAACCCTAAATTGTGATTTCCTGAGTTTTACAAATAAGTAAACAATAAAGACAATGTTATTATCCAGGAAAATCAAGGATGGTCTGAAAATTCAGGACTAATAATCCATGACATTAATCTAGGAATGCCTCATAATGCAGTTTGACAAGAAATCAGAGACAAATAAAAAGTACAAAAGAGATTCTCACATTTTAACTCGGTAAGAAAATGTGTTTTGCACAGGCTTTGTTGTTCCTTCTAGCAATACAAAAGCTGACCATCTTTGAGAAAATTTCATAATCAGTTTCAGCTTGAGTTCTTTTTGACCCATAACCAAAGTGTAGTATCTTCAGCAAAGTGTTTTATTGTGTTGTTTATAACCAAGGGCCATTAAAATATCATGAGTTGTTTTAGAGAATTTTGATGTCTCACTGGCCAGTAACTCATAGAGATGTATTTCATGATCAGTTCTTTTTACTTTTTGTAGACATATTATCTACCCATGAAGGGCACCTGTATTTTAATTCATTTTTATATTTGTATTTTGAAATTAAATTACTATTTGGATATTTTCCCAAAAGTTTTTTCATTCATCTGTAGTTTAGATTAGTACACCTATCTATGCTCTGTGTGACTACCCCAGTGCCATTAAACTCGAGTATTCTCTCCTCTACTTCTAGATTTACACCCCTCCATTAATACTTTTTAATTGGATTGTGAAAAAGACTTTCACACGACTTGTTCATAAACTCTTTTTTTTGGGTGGGGGGGCTAGTGTTCCTTCCACCTTTTGATTTTCTCATAACCCTATGTCTCTCTTCGTTTAACACTTTCTTCCTCTAGTTTTTCACTTCTTTACTAATATTTCTAATATCTTGAAATATATTTTAGTGATAGAAGACATGGCTTATTTAAAAAAGTGTTTGCCATAAAAGCATGGGAATCTAATTTTGGACTCCCAAGCATAGAAGTATTTACTTATAATCTCTGAACTGGAAAAAGTTCAATGAGATATTTTTGGGTATCTCTTCATTTTTAGGTTTATTAAAATATCTGGTCTCATACCATATGGTAGTAGGTGAATGAAAAGAATATTTGACATACATTGTGCACATACATATATACTTACATACACATCCACATATAAACACACATTTACACATGAACATACTAACATGGGCACACAGAGAGAGAGACATATTGCATAAAGACACTGAAGCTTGAAGTGTGGTTATTTTAAATTTTTATAATGCCCAATATACTAATTTTGCTAATATAATAATGTATTTTTGGTAAAATATTTTAATTGAATCTTCAGAAAAGTAACACAAAAATATTTTGTGTCTATTGGAAGAATTTGCATATGTGAAAATTTTTCTATATGGTTCTCTGAAGCAAGTTTATATTTGTATATAATGCAAATTTTTTATTTTTATATTATTTAATTCTGTTAGTGGGGAGTGATATGAATATAAAATTGTTTCAACACAGTTTAGTGAAGTCTTTCAATGTGCTGTTAAATTCTTCTGTATTCTTTTGAAAATTAACATGCTGGCCATATATATTTGGGTATAGTTATTTTAGTGTTATTGGTGCCACTTTAAAAAACATGTTAGAGAGAACAGAGAACTAATATCTAGAGTGGTAAAAGAGCATGGTAAGTTTTTTTTTTTTAATTTATGTATGAAAATACATTAATTTGACAGCTAGTCTAATTTCTTAAGATAAATTTGATTATTTCTTTGTGGTATGTAGGTAAAATCAAAAGAAAGAAAACTAAAAGCAACATGATGATTTTGAATGCCTCTGAAAGCTACCATAGTAAAATAATTCAGAATGTTTGTAAATGGAAACTATTGCTTTTTAACTCTAGATTTGATACCAAATGTTATTTTTTAAATATATTGTATCAAATTCTCGAAGGAAATCTGAACACAGTAAAATTTGTTCAAAATTTGTGTATGGATGGTATGTATAATGGGATGTACATATGCCTGTACCACATTTTGTATATAAAGGGTCAAAGAAAACTTTTAAGGGTTGTTTCTAGCATTCTACCTTCAAGTGAGTTCTGTGGATTGACTTTTGGTTACTAGACTTGTTTAGCAAGGGTCTATATTGGCTGAGCCATCTTGCAAACTTCTGAATGTCAGTTTTTAAAATAAGTTAAAAAATGCCTCAAAAGTCAATTCTATTATCCACTGAGGGTTTATTAGACGTTAATAAAATATCATATGTTTGATAATAATTTCATATTCAATACTATACTTTAATTTCTGAAAGAGATTGACTCATTAATACAGATAAATACAATAAAAAAATGAATTTGAAAGACTACTCTTATGTATTTTGATATCATTGTATATTACATGTACTTGAATTTTCTCATGTTTAAATTTAAATACCACCATGGAAAAATCAGCAGGCAATAGAAAATGTATATTAAGATCTTCTAAGAGCTGACATGGTTCAAGAGATGAGTTTATTTCTGTACTAGTTAGTATTAAATGTCAGCATGACATAGCCTAGAATCACATGAAAAGATAGTCTCGATGAATAATTGTTAATTAATTTTATTGTGAGCGTGAGAGATTATATTAATTGATTATTGATGGAAATGGCACAATCTCTAAGCAGATGGCCATGGGCTGTATATGGAAGATAGTGAGTGAGTCACAGAGCAAGGCAAAAAACAACTTTCTTTCATGATTTGTTCCTTCCAGTTCTTGCCTTGAGCTCTTGCCCAGATTTCCTCCAGTGATGAATTGAGTCCTAGAAGTGTAAGACAAGTAAAACTATTTCTCTGCTAACTTAATTTTTATGGTTTGTTATCACAGCAACAGAAAACAAACTACAGTAACTTCTAATGCAACCAACAGCCAATATTTCTAAGTGTCTTAATTTAACCTGGTTGACACTAGGGGTAGATAATAGTAATGGTGAATAAATGAAAGTGATGTGGTAATCTAAAAATAAAAAATGTACATAAAAAGTCAAAAAATGTTTTTGAGGCATGGTGAGAAGCAGAAAGGCTATAGAAGACAGAGAAAATATTTTGAGCAAGTAGATAATTATCAAAATGAGTAGTCCCACTCAGATATTATGTTCTACACTTAGACATAGTTTCACAAGTGTTGAAGATACTCCACCTGATATCTGAGGCAAAAATTTTAATAATGTGTATAGAAAGCTGAACTATAATTCATTGGATAAATATTATATATAAAAGTTAAATAACCTAGTATGGAGAAGTGGCTCAGCAGGTAAGAACACTTACTGTTCTGGGTTTGATTCTTAGTACCCACATGGTGGAATACAAATTACTGCAATTCCTGTTCCAGATAATTTAATACTTTCTTCTGGCTTCCTAAAACACTGCATTCACAGGATGCACAGGTGTAGATGCAAGCAAAATATTTATACATGTAAAATAAAACTAACAAGTTAAAAATTGATAACCATGCATAAGTTAGCTTTGTGATATGTGTGAAGAAGGAAGGAAGAATATAAATGAAAGAATACAATTGGTGATAAAGAACAATGGTTAGAGCAATATTCAATATCTGCTTCTGAAACTGGAGCAGTTATATATGTTTGCTAGTAAAAAGAACAAAAAAAATAAAGAATGGAGAGTTTGGATATGAAGGAGGAAACAAATGCACATAAATAATTTGGATCTCAAAAGATAGGAAATTAGGCATGTGTGCACACACACAGACACACACACACATACTTATGTGCATATGTTGAAAAATAAAATAGCAAGGTTTTTGTTACTAAAAACTAGCTTATCATCAACAACAAAAATAAGAAGATGAAAGTGCTTGAGAAGGTCTAAGAAGAGCATACAGGAAATTGTGAGAGTTTTTAGAAAAAGGACTTGATACTCCTATCTTTTTGTTTGAAACAGAAGAAAAGCTAAAAATTCCCTCTTGTAAAAAATCTACAAAGAGTCCTGCCAGCACATTTAATGATGCAATGCCTGATCTCCAGGCAAAGAAAGCTTAATCATGACTGGAACCAAGGTAGCTCAATTAATTTATAACACTGTTTATTTCTCACCACCCCCTGAACAGATTCATCTCTAGTTGGCTTCACAGATGCCTCATAAATACCATCTGTAGAGGATAATGATTTATTGAAAGAACTGACGTCTCTTCATTTGTGTCACTGACTGAGTCATAGAACAGCAATCATGAGTCACAAATTGATCAAAGAGTCAAGTAGCTGATTCCTGACAAACCAGTAAGTTTTGATGTAAAAAAAAATAAAATAAAAACGTCAAATGAAGAAGCTCAATTCAGGTCTATAAACTTTGGTCATGAGTTTCAGTGAGCAAAATCAATGTTGTAAATGTTAAGGAACACTTGACATTATACTCAGGATATTATCTACAAAGTATTTCCTGTTTTTTTCTCGTTTTTTTTTTTTTCCTTTTTCTTTTTTGAGAATCTTCATTGCCAGGCATTGCGATATTTACCATGTCCAGTGCTTGATAGGAAGTCACCAGAAACCTAGTCTATGCAGTGATTTGTGGTCTATCATGGGTGGCACAAAAAGAGTCTATCATAAAAAGTCAATATAAACAACAAAACAGATACATGCACACACAGACACTGACAACTATACACACAGACAGAAACACACACATGCACTAAACACAGTTGTGTTCGAAAGAGAATCTTGAATACATATCTCAAATCTTATAACTTAAAATAAGTTACTCAGAGTCTATGAAAATTAAAAGAAGACTTTGAATGGAGAGATGGCTTAGTGGTTAAGAACATTTGCAGCTCTAAAAGAAGATATGGGTTTGTTTCTTACTACACCTGTGATGACTCAGAACCATCTGTATATCCAGTCTTAGAAGACAAAATATATGCTTCTAGCTTGCACATAGCACATATACATATGTGCAGGCAAAATCACAAACATATGAAACAAAAATATAGTTTTTTAAAAATGAAAAAATTAAGCTTGTTCTCACTGTTATAACAACATATGAATTTCAAACTACATATTGAGAAGACATTGCCAGAGAACCATCTTTAATTGAAAGACAACTAAATATTTGCTTAAGTGTTACTATGTTTGAAATATAGTATCAGTGTACATTTATCAAATAAATACAATTGCTCTGTGCATGTGTGGAACTGGTAAACCCATCCACTACAGTGTTGATCATTTTGAATAGGGAAACATCAAGATCTTCTAGTTATTTTCCAATTATTGGAGAATATATTTACTTTGCTATGAAATAGAATACAAAAACTATTTATTTTTTTTCCTAGTAAGAATATAATATACCTGTATAGAGAATCCACCGAAAAATAAATTTAAGCCCTTTTCAACACAAAATAAATCACAGAAATAAATGTAAGACTCAAAACTATTGGGGAAAAAACAGAAAATGTACTTGAAGATATGTGAATGTAACATGAGATCTTAATACATATCCAAAATGTAAAAACTGACAATCTTTAAAAAGAGAGTAATAACCAAGCAGGAAAAAATGTAAACTCTAATCAAATATCTTTCATATTTTAGATTGAACTTTCATTAGAGGTCTTACAAGGAGTGTAAGGGTCAGTAATGTTACCTAAAATATTCTCAATTGTTTCAGTTTATGGTTTAATATCTGCATGGATATTCCTCATAAAAACAAAGAAAAAATGATTAACATTAATATATCAAAAATATTCAAATGAAAAGAAAGAACATGCACAAAGAGACCATAGAGAACTTTTTGTATGTGTGTGTGTGTGTGTGTGTGTGTGCACCTGACACTGTGTGTGATTGTGTGGGTGGGTATAACTGTCTGTCTGTCTGTCTACCTGTTTGTTTATGAGTTTACAGTATCTGTCTGCCTGTGAGCATAAATCAGCAAACACATGTATATGTGATGTCAGAGAACAACTTTTGGGGATGAATTGTCTCCTTATACCAAATGGGTCCTCAAAATTAAACTCATGTTATCAGACTTCATGGAAAGTATCTTTCATGCTAAGATATCTTCCTGGCTTTTATCAGGATATTTTATTACAGTAACAAAAAAAAGAAAGACAGAATCCTGTGTCCACAGAATATTAACACACACATACACACAATCTTGTTTTGAGGAATAAAGTAAAATGGCAACAGAGAAAAGATCCTTTAGGATCTTTGTCATTAGAAACATCAAATTTAACAGCTATTTTTGTACCAAAATACAAGCACAAAATTTAATCATTTGAAGGTAGAGAACACAAGGCAGGCTGTTAGTACATTAAGAGATAAAACAGCATTGAAAGAGCCAGAAAATTGTTGCCCATTGTATTCTCTTCCACAACTCCAAGATGCCCAGTATTGTATAAAAGTATATTTTGCACATGGAGGTTCAAAACAATAAGTATAGGCCTTAGGTTTCAAATCACAGATAAATCCAGTGTGGGACACAGGTATATAAACCTTTAAATAAGAATGACCCCTCTGAGAGGCCCACCAAGCAGTTGAAAGAGTCAGATGCAGATACTAGCACCCAACCAATGAATAGAAACTGGGGACCCCTGTGGTTGAATTGGAGAAAATCTGGAAGAAGCTGAGGAGAGCAACATAGGAAGACAAGCAGTCTTAGCTGACCTGAACCCATGAGATCTCTCAGACACTGATCGGCCAACCAGGCAGTATATACCAGCTGATATGAGGCCCCTGAGACATATACAGCAGAGGACTACCTGTTCTGTCTTCAATGAAAGAAGATGCACCTAACCCTAGAGACACTTGAAGCCCCGAGGAGTAAGGAGGGTTGGTGGAGTTGGGGTTGAAGGGGTAGGAAAATCCTCATGGAAACAGGGGAGGAAGGATGGATGGGATGGGGAGTAGACAAGGGGCTGAAACAGAAAGGGGATATACTCTTAATTAGAAAAATGATTAAAGAATAAAAATAAATGAATTTAATAAAAATTAAAATTAGGAAAAGGAATGATCCCTATAGATTTGAATGCTTAACCATCAAGGATTGAAACTCTTTTAAAGGATTAGGAGGATTAGACAGATTGTCTTTATTGGAGGAAGTGTTCCATTAGCGGAAGACTCTGAAGTTTCAAAAGCCTATACCAAGCCCAGTCTCTGTTTTCTTCCCTGCTACCTATTCATCAATATATTACCTATCAGGAACTTCTCCAGTTCCTGCCTTACACTAACCTCTCTACCATGATGATATTGGTGTAAACCTCTGAAAATGTACGAAGTTCTCCAATTAAATGTTTTTTTTTTTTTTTTAAATGACAGTCACCTTGGCTATGGTGCCTTTTTATATCTTTAAAGTAAAAAATAAGTCATCTCTTATTGTGATTTGAATAAGAAAGTACTGCATAGGCTTATGTATTTGGTCTCTAATTGGGAAGCTTATGGAATATTTAAAATTTCTAATAACCTAATTCAACTATGCAAATAGACTGTACATACAAAAGACAATCTGTAAGATTGTAAGATATAAACATAATTGTCTCATTACCAATCAAAAACAACATTGCAAGATTAAAACTATTATACAGCTTTGTGTACCTGACATAGTTCTGAAAATATAAACAATTCTGAAATTTACCTGATAAACTAGAAGGACAAAAGAATGTACCCTTTAATAGTTGCATTTCAAATGGAATATTTAAGTTCCATTTCCATCATGTTGTTAGGGTATACTGAAGAAAACATTTCAATTTATTTTTTATAAAAAAACTGCCCAAAGCAAATTTATTTCTTATTTTCTCAAACTAAATTTCAAAAAAATAAAGGCAGCCAAATCTCCCAACAAGAGTATGATTATGATGTGTTACACTATACAAGCTATTAGGTCAACAAACCAGAAAATGATTTAAACATGCAAAGTTTAATAGTAACAAAAGTGAGAAAAGATACAAGAGGTGTCTGTGGGGAAATTACTCAAACATAAGAAGCACAACATATTTGAGTTTAACGTTCTACTGGGAAAAGAATGTCAAAATAGTTTTATTACACGGCTCCATATTTTCTGAATTTATATTGCTATTTTTAACTGATGCATAAAATCATTAAAGTTGTATGTATTAATAGTGTAGCATGATGTTATCCTGGATATATTGAAGAATGTTTAAATCATGTTAAATATGTTTATTTCTTCCAATATTTCTTTCTTCCCAGGAAAAACTTTTGAAACACTCCATTTAGACTAAAAATGTAAAAAGCAGTATTATTGTCTATATCCACACATTGTGCATTGGTACCCACTGATGTTCTACTTCTAAAGTGCTGAAATTTAATTACCTTTGCTAGCCACTCTCGGGCTTCCCATTACTCTGATCTCTTAAATATTTGATCATCATCATTCTACTCCAATTTCTAAAAAGATCAACTTATTTAGATGTGTGCCTTTGTTCAGTAAATATAGTGGTCCCAAGTTCTATACATGTTGCAAATGATATAATTTGATTAATACATTATATTTAGACACTATTATATTCTATACATGTTCCACATTCACTTTACAATTTTGGTATTTTATAAACTTCTAGGTTGCAATAAAAAAAAGAGAATAAAGACATTCCATCATAATAGTGATTTGATTAATTTTGAATGTATAGTAAGGCAGAAGATTTCAGAATTTTAAAATAGCATAAATTATAACTTTTGAATAATCTCCATATTATTTACTACTGTGAGAATTTTTGATACTAGAATTTTGTGATGCTTTGAATGATAATATCCTGCTTAGGCTCATGTATTGATCACTTAGTCCCCAGTAGATGGTACTATTTAAAGAGGTTTAGGAGCTGGGGCCTTGTTAGAGGAAGTATGCTTCTAATGGCCAGCTTTGAATGCCTATGTTCTTATACAATATCCACTCTCTGCTTTGTGATTGTCATTAATGATGTGAGCTCATACCTTTTTGCTTTGGCCACCAGGCCTGTCACTTGCTGCCATGCTTCCATGCCATGATGATTTCTAATCCCTTCATAGCCATAAGCTAAAATCTTCTTCCATATGCTGTTTTTGGTAATGTTCTTTATCACAGCAATAGAAACTAAACTAGAACACATTCATAATGTGCTGAGTTCATATCTCATAGCTCTGTGTTTTTCTTATATTTAGCATTGTTACATACTTACTCTTTTCTATATCTTCTTTTGTAAAATGCTTATTTGGATCTATTCCACATTTCTATTCACCATTTTTTCTAATAATTTTTTGAAATCTTTATTGTATATCTAAACAATTCTTCCCCTTTGCATCATTTTCACTTTCTTCTCTATTGATACTTTCCTCTACCATTCAGAATTGTTTGATTGATTGCTGTCATCACATTTGATTTGCTTCCATTACATACATTCTTGGAATAAAATGTCTTTACTCAATATAATGAGAAATACATTTCTACATTTCTTCCACTACCTTTATATTTTTAGGATTTACACATGTGTTTTTACTCATTTTTGAGCTGGTATGTTTAATTGGCCAGCAGTAAAAGCCAGGTGTATTATACATTTGATAGATGGCAACAACTAGTATGTACTTTTCTATAGCCTAATAAAGAAGTTTATGAGTAGCAGGATAAAGGGGGCATGTGGTATTTCTGCTTATTGAGGTGGGCCTTATTTATTACATGATAGTTAAACAGCATTTCACCTATTCTCAAAACCAAACTAAATTAATGTTGATTATAGTGATGATTTTAATTTTAAATATAATACAAATATCTCTTTTGCTGAATAACAGGTAAATTTGCAATAGTTTATATGGTGGTGACAATGTTAATTAAAATCATGATTTGTCAAACAATATAGACAACATATATTATCATTCTGAAATACTGTTTACTCTTTTCCTAAAAATTACACTTTCAGAAAAAGTTGCATGTATTTCATTAATTATACCAAATATTAATTATATCACAACAAAACTGAGAAACTAATAAACTTCAGAATCATAAAATGAAAAGATAAAAAATTTGCTAGTCAATTATATTTGATGTCATAAAAAATCAGATTGTATATTAAAGAAAATCCCTTTTGCCAGATAGAGTAAAAAGTTTAAAGGGTTTTGCTATTTTTTGTTTTTATTAGTATTACTTATTTCTGAGCAAATTTTGACAGAAATTATTCTGTCTACTACATCATAAAGAAAGTTATCGAGGAAGTCATTTTAACATTAAATCAAATATGCAAACATGCCTGATCCTTTAGGTAGAGACCATAATTAATATTCATCTCTAGAATGTATAGAATGTATAGAATGATTAGACTGAATACAGAAAAGTTGGACTAGTATGTAGGTTTTACCTATCACAATTTAGGTAAAATAACCAAGCTAACATAATGTACTGAATGTGAATCTCTCTCTCTCTCTCTCTCTCTCTCTGTCTCTGTCTCTCTCTCTCTGTGTTCTTAACACTGCATTAAACCACATCTCATATCTCATATTTACATATTGTGTAAATTGCATTTTAATTATTTCTACTGAAGGTATTTAAGTTTTAAGATGATTATATTTTTATCGGGCACATACTGATTGTCAAATTAGTTAAAGGAAGTCACTACTAGAACTGTAATGTTTTAAAAGGATGACTCTTTACATATCAATTACACTTTCAGTTTTCAAACTCAATGAATAAAATGCTAGAAATTAAAGTAAATCCCCAGAAAAAAAGAAATAGTACAGTTATGGGAAATGTTAATTCTTTAAGTAATTTTGAATTATTGTATTAAAATATCTTATATAAAGTGTTCATGTCACTATAGACTGTCTTTAATTTCACCAATTTAAATTTTGTAGCTATTTATGAAAACAAGATGGTATCATCTGTTATTTCTGTGACATGCAAGACCAAACAGCACAAGAAACTAAACATGTGAACCAAGTAAACATCATTTAAATGATAGCACAATTCAGAATTTTATATGTATTGTATTCATTTACTCTCTAACATCCTAATATATCTTTTAAAGAATTAGTTGCATGTTTTTAAAAGTCTAAAGAAGTTGAAATAAATTTCTAATTTGTTTTATATCCATGGTCACATGTCAAACAATAATTGTAATGTTAGGCTGAATTGTTGTTTACAAAATCAGTTGAGAGTGTTCTATGTCCAGGAAAAGGTAATATGGTGGGCTAGATACAAAAGCACTGTAAAGTGTCTCCTCATATGTGAAACAAAGTAGTGAATATAGCAGATAAGGGAATAGATGGGTGGCATAAAAAGTCAAGAAATGGCAACAGTAACTAGCACACTGAGAACTGGTAAATGTCAGACACATTCAACCTTAAATTTGTAAAAGAAACAATAGACCCTAACTTGGAGTACTAGACAGAACCACAAGGAAGAAGTGGCATTCCTTTCACTGACAATGAAAGCAAAAGATTAATAGAAAACACCTTTTAAAAAGATTAGTTTAATATGGGAGGTTTGTGTAAGGTAAACTGGCATTGAAATGAGGGAACATTGCTTTTTATCCTAGCTTGAGAAATGTTGCCTTAGGTAGAAGATATCTTAAGAGAGATCATACAATAGAATGTTTCAGCTGGGATGAAAAGTAAACATTTTATTTTGGCATTCCCAAACCACAAACACTTCCTGTCTCCTGTGAATAGGTATGCAGTGGCACAGGGCATCAGATTTGGCAAATGATACTGGTTTGGAATGGCCATCAGACTCACAGACACATTTCTGCTTGGCTGGGAAGTGTGAGTTAAACCACACTACAGAGAGATGAAAAGGGTATTTGCATCTCCTCAAAGAAGCCAGAGCTTCAAATACAATGAGAAGGAAGAAAATAAATGAGTGGAAATAAGAGGTAGGGCTATTGCTGTGACAGAGAACTGTATTTCCCGGGCACACAGTATCATTTAAGAACTCAGGCCTTACCCTCTTAGCACAGATTGATTTGATCTGATGATTTCATAGACTTGAGAAATGTGTTGAAAATCTCTTGATGCTTGAAAAATTTTTATACCAAAATCATAGAAACAGATCTCTTGCAATATGAAAGCAAATTCTGGAAGCAAGTTCTTGAGAATTTGTCAATTTGTACAGTAACGATCTTAAGTGTTTTTCATTTTAGTCTTACTTTGTATTCAGTTGAGATTATTAATTATTTTTGTACTGTCTTGGTCATTGTTGTATTGCAAAGGGACACTTTGATCATGACAACTCTTGTTAAAAGAAAGCATTTAATAGGTGTTGCTTAGCACTTGGGAGGCAGAGGCAGGCGGATTTCTGAGTTAGAGGACAGCTTGGTCTACAGTGAGTTCCAGGACAGCCAGGGCTACACAGAGAAACCCTGTCTTGAAAAATCAAAAGACAAAACAAAACAAATAGGTGTTGCTTACAATGTCAGAGATTTTATCCATTGTCCTTATAGTAGGGAACATGATAGCACATAGGTATACATGGAAGCTGAGTCTTATTCATCTTGATATATAGGTAACAGGAAGAGAAAGGCAACCACTGTGCCCACCTTGGGCTTTTGAAACCTTAAGGCCCTCCCCTAGTGACAAACTTCCTCCAACAAGGCCACATATCCTACTCCTAATTTTTTAAAATAGAGGCATTTTCTGGTGACCAAGCAATCAAATCTCTGAACCTATCAGGAACACTCTTCCAACATAACACATTTTACACCCTTCATAGGCCTATACCCTTAAAATAATTAAATATATATTTAGACAAACATCAGAAGTCCTCATAGTCAATTACACTCCCAGCACTATTAAAAATCCAACGTTAAAGTCTCTTCTGAGACTCAAGAGAATCTCTTAACTGTAACCCCTGCAAAATAAAACAACCAAAGGATGTCATATACTTCAAACATACAGTGGTATATTTACATACATTACAATTCCAGAAAGAAAACAGAAGGGAGAAATACTACACCAAAATATGACTGAACCACAGCAGAGCAAACTTCAAATTCTATGTCTCTATATCTGGTGTTAAATGGCTCTTCAGTTCTTATTCCTTTTAGACTTGTTGACTTCCACATACTTCTCTCTCTTAGATTGGCCCCATATCCTGTTAGCAATACGTCTTGACCAGTATGTCATGATCAGTATGACATCTCAAACATGTTGGAGGCGCCTACAAAATTGAGGTGTCACTTTTAGTTTTTTGCAATGATGTTTGTGAACTTCCACACAGGGACTACCCTAAGAAACACACCTGGCCTCAGTAACTTTCATTTTCCAAGGAGAGTCTCCAACCTATTTCTTATGTCCTTGACTATAAAGACAAAATCATGTGACCAAAACAGTCAAATGCTGCTGCCAAAACTTGGCTTCTTCCTTCAAATACATTTTTACTAGCTTTCTATTTTTGGTAGCTTCTTTGAGAATTCTGGAATTTTGGTTTCTTTGAGAAAACACAGAAAGGTTCTATGAATGTGCTCTCATTTTAATTGCTGGGGAAGGAATGTAGAGCTGCTCTGGATGGTCTGCAGCAACTGACTGACCATGTTGTGCCTCATGCTCTAGCAGAAGGATGGTTTTGCCAACTGCAGATAGTTTCTGAGATTGTGTGACACTTGGAATTCTGAGAAATTTTCAAAGTATGTATAAATGCAAGGGACCCAAGTGGTGGTGAGTAGTTCTTGGTCATTTAGAGAGGTTAGTGGCTGATTGCTAACAGTTATAGTCAAAGATGTAACAAAAGAAACAAAATCAGAGTCAGGGGTGCTCTCTCTCTCTTTTTTTTCTCTCTCTCTCTATCTATGCAAATATATTCTTTTCATTCTATCCTTGTTGTTTTTTCCTGTCTAGTGTTAGGGAATGAAAGTGGGGAGATAAAGGGTGGGAAAAAGAGTAATCCACAAAGCAGCAATATCCAGCTATAGTTTGCTTCACTGCTTAAGATTTTGTTTAATTCCTTTCCACAAGTTCTCAAGTTTGAAGATTAGTTGGGTGGAAATTTATATTGAGGTCATGACTCCCTTTATTCAATTTAGCATAAGATTTTACTTTAATCTTTTTATCTTCTTGAGCAATGGACTTAGGTCACTAGATTTCTGTCTTATTGCTCATTTTCTCTTCAAACTACAAATTTTGTATTTTTTCTTGCTCACCTTCATATTTTTCATTATAGAACTGCATAAGAGTCACTGCAAATATCCACATGCTACAGTCACACTAAGCTCTCTAGAAGTCTTCTCTGCCAACACTATTAATCCAAAACTCTATAGCCTTAGGAGGATTTTTTTGGATAATGGCAGAAAGCAGTCACATTCTTCCCAAAATATCACAAGAATTGTCTCTAGGCTACTCATGAAAATTCTTCCCCACAAAATCCACCTGAGCTGAACCTATCATCTTTAAATTGTCCTCAGTATCATCTTCCATGTTCCTACAATTATGGCCCATTAAACTGCTTAAAATGTTCAAATGCTTTCCTCCTCTAAAGTCTTAAAATCAACATTCATCCAACAAGGAGCATGGCTAGGCTTGTCACAATAACCTACTCCCTAGTACCAACTTCTGTATTATTCAGTGTTCAAATGAAACAAAGAGGCAGCATGACCATGGGAACTCTTATAAAAGAAAGAATTTAATGGTAACCTATTTCTAGTTTCAGAGGTTTAGTGAATTATTCTCATGTCAGGGACCATGACAGTACTCAGGCAGACACGATATCTGAGAGTCCTAAATACATATCTGAAGACATCAGAAGGAGACAGCTAGACACTGAACCTGGCTTGAGCTTTTAAATCTTTAAGCTCTACCCCAGTGACACAGTTCCTTTAAGATGCCACATTTCTAAAACATTTCAAATACTGTCATTTCCTAATGACCAGTCATTCACATCTATGAACCTATGGAGGCTAGTCCCTTTCCAACCACAAGTACATTTAATTATGTTGTATACATATAAATTCATTTTTATGTATGTGAATTTTTTTCCATGTATGTATTTGTACCATGTATAATTCTGGTGCTTGTGCAGACAAAAAGAGCACATTTGATTCCCAAGGAGTGGTACTAAAGATGGTTGTGAACCTTCAAATGAGTGCATGAAACCAAGCCAAGGTCTCTTGCAAAAGCAGCAGGTGATCTTAACATTAAAGCCATTTTTCCAGCCTCCTGAACTGGTGTTCTTATTTACTCTATCTGATTCTCCTACTCTGAGTGGTAGCCAGAGTTATTGACCCAAGAGAAGGCTGCCAACAAATAATACTCTCTATAAAAACTGATATGTGCATACATGTGTGTATCATAATTTAGAAACAAAAGACTTAAAAGAAAAGATAATATGATTCTGCAAAATGTTGATACTTTCTCAGCACACAAATTTGAAGACACTAAAATGTTGAAAATATCAGGCAAAAAGTCTGACTATTTTCTGATAAAAATAACCAAGAAATTAAATAAGGAGTCTTATAAAATGGAGGTTATTTTTTTTTTTAATTTTTACTTAGCTGCTTGTGTAAAATATGTCACATGAGTACAGGTACTCTACAAGGCCTGAGATATCAGATCCATCTGGAGCTGTAGTTATAGGCAGTTTTGAGCTGCCTGATAGAGGTTCTGAGAACTAAACTATAGTTCTGGGAAGAGTAGCAAGTTCTATTAACTGCTGTTAACTGCTAGTTTTCTAAATATATGTTGCATTAAAATAGAAGACAGCTTTTAATTTGCTGGTAGATTTCTCCAATACTTTTTAGAAACAATAATACTACAGAAATTCAAAAGATTTTTTTTGTTCTAAATAAAACCATTGCAGATTGAATTCATATTTACCATGTGGGGAGTTTTTGTCACTTGTTTTAGCATGGATGTGAATGAGAATTTCTGGAAAGAACCTGAAAAGACTGTAAAGTCTGAAATGACTGATTGGCTGGTTAAAAATTGCCCTGATGTAACATTTTTGGAATGTTACAAGTCCAGAGCCTAATTACCTTATCTTGAGCCAGCTTAAGCCTATAGAACAGCTATATTTCATACACTTCTGTCTTTGAAACAATATCCCATGATTAATCAATTTAAAAACATCTGAAATCTATTAAATTAACAGACCACTATCTTCTACCCAACCAAAAGCTAAGAATGTAATCAGATATCACCTTAGGCCTAGAGAAAAGCTGCAAAATATTGTTGTTGCTGCCTCTCTGGTGTATGCACCAGTGCATTTTTATGTTGCCTTGATATGATATTCTTTTTTTTTGGTAAAACAATAAAACCTCACACAACTACTTCCAAGTTGGAATAATAGAATAACATTTTTCTTCACCATGGTCACTCAAAATGACACCAGAGTCAACAATCTCTTAATTTCTTTAAGATGAAAGCATGGCTTTTTACATTGACATATTTAAAATGAATTCATCACTAAAGTAATATGACTTTCTTTGGAATCATTTTGATGACTCATATAACTTGTATATTTCACAGTTATTTTCACATGCCTTAGGCAATATCTAATTCTATTTAAAAACTTGCCAAAGTGTGGTTTGACTTGCTCTTGATCATGCATCACTCTGGTGGTGCTCAGAAAATACTACCTTCAAAAACAGCTCCTATGAAATGATTTCCTGTCTTGATGTTGTTTGAGAGAGCTCCTGACCCATACCTAGCACGAAAGTATCATTCAGAAACAGAGAAAGAAATATATGTCAGCAGGCCTTGACCAGGTTCCTATAAGTTGCTATTATTTCATTGTACTGTGTTAAGTCCCATTTGTCAAATGCCTACTCATTTCCTTAGACTTCATATTGCCATAAATATCTTTTTGGTTTGTATTTTCATGAAACCTTGTGTCATGTACTGTTTCTGTTTGTGTGGAATGTGTGTGCCTGTATGTGTATGTGTGTGTGTGTGTGTGTGTGTGTGTGTGTGTGTGTGTGTGTGTGTGTGTGTATTTCTCTTGTTTTATGATTATCATTAAAGTCTATAATTAATGTTATTCTTATTGGCATACTGTCATATATCCAATGCTGCCTACCACAATATATCCAGTGTAGAAAGGACAGACTTGAAGATTAATGAATATGACAGTTAACTTTGTGAAGAAAATGAGATCTAATCCTGCTTAATATAACTATCAGAATACACCTGTTGGATTATAAGGTATTCTTTAGATGTAGGACAAATGACTACAAAATGGCAGTGTCAAAGTATGGCCCACTTAGGCATGAAATATTCATAAGAGCTCATTGCAGTTACCTCTTAACAAAGTCTAAGTGGGGATCAGATTGCAGACCTTGAATGCTAGCAGCTCATTCCCGCTACAGGAAAAAAAAAAGTGTCCAATGAACTTTAAAAATGTCAGCCAGCAGGGCTTTCAAATGCATAATTTACTATTTTGTTGGCTACTTATAAATGGATAATAATAAACTTCTAGCTGAATGCAAGCTCATAAAAGCTAGATCAAAAAATGGGAACTCCATAGGATGATAAATGATGGACTTTATGGTACTAATTTTCTTCTAAGTAATTACAGTGAGAGCAAAGCGTGATGTAACTACAGTGTTAAAATGTGAATGGAAATTTTGACATTATGCTTGGGCATATCAAGGCTTTATAAAGAAAATCTTTAGAAATATAATGTCCTGCATTTCTGCAACAATATAAGACTAGCAATATTAAAAATGATGCTTAGGGTGGATGCAATTCAAAAGAAAACATCTTCATAACAATGACCATTAGTGTTTGAGTATTTGATTTGTGCCTCTCTTTCTTTCTTTCTTTCTTTCTTTCTTTCTTTCTTTCTTTCTTTCTTTCTTTTTTCTTTCTTTCTTCCTTGTTTGCTTGCTTGCTTGCTTTCTATTTATTTTGTTTTATGTAAGGTATTCTGTAACATAGGCAGGCCTTGAAATAGCTTTGTCAGTAAGATTGCCTTTGAAATTTGGGTTTTCCTACCTCTACTTATCAGATGCTAGAATCACAAACATGCACCATAACTGTTTATTTAATTCTTGATATATTCCTAAATATCAACTAGCTATCTACCCACTAGTTACATTCAGTAGCAGTCATAGAAACTAAATATTTTCTGTTTTGTGCTTTGATGAAAATATTTATATATTATCCATAATATTTGCTCACATATTTTAATTACAGAGATAAATATATGCATATATCAATATGTGTTTATGATGATGATGATTTAGACACAAATTAACAATGACACGTATTTAATTACATAATTGATCAAGTAATTTTCATTAGTAAATTATTTTGCTAAAAATACATTTTGCTGAAGATGATTTAAAGAAATTGCCAAGTATTATACATATTAGAAGATGTTAATGGCAAACTGTCTTATTCTGCTGCTACACTGTCACTCCACTATTACCAAAGAAAACAGAAAGGTAATAATTTTTGTAAGTTACAAACTGAGGTTAGGTGTGGTGAACCATGCCTGGAATCCTAGCACTTGAGAAGTGGAGATGGAAGTGAGAGATTATAAGTTAGATAGATCCCTGCTCTCTAGCAAAGAAGGCTATCCTCCATTATTGCTTCTTCTTCACTGTCCTGATCCAACACAAAACCTGGTAACTTAAAACTAAGGCCTAGTGGACTTCAGCTGGTAGTGTCCTTCTGGTAGCATACAAGCACAAGTTAAAGCACAGATCTGGACATGTTTATCTCATTGTTGTAGAGGGTGTATCAATCTCCATTTTATCTTCAAACTGATCAATCCTAATTTATGGAAGGAAAGAACCTTAACCCTCACCCTCAAGGAAAGACTGTTCCTCAGCTTTCTTAGTCTCTCTTCTGCTCTGTAAAAGTTCTTTCTATGTTTCTTAGTGGTGGTGGTGGTAGGTGTGTGTGTATGTGTGTGTGTGTGTGTGTTTTCTGGCTTCTTCACTTTCATCACTGGTTGACTATGCCTGCTAAAAGATTTTTCCTGCTTCTACCTGTTCTGCTTCAAAGTTCCTTGCCTTTAAATGCTTTAATTGATAGAAAAGAACTTAATCAGACACCTGGAAAATTACAAACGCAATGAGATAAGACAATAAAAGTTATCTTTTTCTGCAAATTTCAAGGTCAACCTTGTGTCCAAGAGACACTGTCACAAAATATACAAACAACAAACCAGTTTCTTTGCCCATGCTCCTGTGAATGGTCATGCATCCATGTTCATACTGGCATTTCTAAATGAATTTAATGGGTTAACAGAAAACTATAAGGCACATAAAATTAAGAGGGGAAAGTGCAGAGTGGCTAGCAAGAAATTTGAAGGGAGGGGTAAAGAGTAGAATTGATCAAAATGTATTATAAGCATGTATATGATTTTCAAACAAAAAAGTATTTAAAACAAAGGTGAATGTATGTGTGTAAATGTATGTGTGTCCCAACTATACAATAAGACATGTAACGTTATTTAAAATAAATTCAGGGTTTTGTTGTTTAATAATTTTGATCTTTTGGATAAATGTACTATATCTACATCAATCCTGGCCCTCATTCTCTTTTAATGAAATATGCCCATTTCTCATCATTTTAAATTCAAGGCTTATCCTTTATTATTGTTTTTTTCCACTTACACATACATACACACACACACACATTGAGTGCACACAATTTTTCTCTTACGTATCTTTGCTTGTCTGATAATTTTAAATTAATATATGATAAATATTGTCAGTTTGTTTGTGCTCTATACAATATAAAAATATCTATGTACATCCAAAAAGTATAGTTGCAAAACTCTCTGTGAACTCACCAAATAGTTTTTAAATGGTGTAAATATCTTCCACCTGTACTAGAATATTCAATGAACAAACATCCCGGATCCTACATGGAAAATACCCAATTTTTCTGTTTGATCAGGCTGAGCAAGAGATATTCTAAAGATCTTCTAGCATGATTGCCCTCTGAAATGCCTAACAAGCATCTGAATCAGATGTAGATATTTACACCCAAACAATGGACAGAAGCTGCTGATCCCAGTAGTTGAATTAGGGAAAAGCTGGAAGAAGCTAAGGAGAAGGGCAACCCTAGAAGACTTGCAGTCTGAATTAACCTGGATCCCTGGGATCTCTCAGACACTGAGCCACCAACCATGAAGCATACACCAGCTGATATGAGGCCCCCAACACATATACAGCAGAAGACTGCTGGATCTGGACTCAGTCAGAAAAGATGTACCCTCTAGAGACTTGGAGCCCCAGGGAATGGGAAGGTCTGGTGGGGGTGGGGTGGTGGGGACATCCTCTTGGACGTGGCTGGAGGAGGTGTGGGATGTGGAATAGTCCAAAGGTGGACTGGGAGAGAGATAAAGTCTGGACTGGAAAAAATATAAAAGAATAAATTTTAAAAGTTAGAATTTTCTCAGAAAACTCATGCTTGGAGAAGAAGAGGGCTCTGTCATAGTGACAGTATGGAATACATCTCTCTTTAAACTTTAATTTAACTTCAGGAGCCCAATGTGTTTGCTGGATCTTTCTGCCCCTCTTCCCAATGTGGCCATATTTCTTACTTTCTACTTTTAATTTGGCTCTTTTAATTGGTTTATTGAGGATCAGTGGCCATACTCAGGTTAAAACAGAAGTTATATCTCCCAAGTTCAATAGCATTTCAGCTATCTTTTACTTCTCAGTAAATGACAATGCAGCATTTAACTTGATTAGACCCCAAAGCATGAATTTGTTTCTCACTTAGAAATTGAACTACCATATGTGTAACACAAACATAATTATACCAATCTGAATGCATTAAGTATCTATTTCCCTAATGTAGCAAAAATGTTGGGGCTTCTGTTATTAGCTTAAAGGTGTAAGATATATGTTTTAAAAGTGACATGGATTTTAAGTACACATTTCAAATATCTAAACAGGTATGAAGATTAGGAAAGTATACAACTTTTACTCTTTTCATAGTATATTCTTACAGCTATGTCTCTTGTCTCATAACTATAATCTCAGCATGAGGAACTGAGACAAGAAAATTATATACATGGTAGTTTTAACCTGACATTTATTCCACTTCCAATAGAAAGGGACATATTCCATACATTTCTCTTTCCACACTATCGGCCTTGATTTGTTTCCTTTTCTCTGCCAGTTAAAGAATGTAAAAGGCAGGAAAAATCAGAAGTACTATACTTTGGCAGGATAGGTGTCTGGCTGAACATGGGAAAGATCACTCAGATGCAGCAGATATCAGGAGACAGAATCTGTTTGTAATGAAAGGCTATAATTTTGAGTAATGAAATGCACACATGAGACACCAAGAGGGGAAAAAAAGAACCTCTGGAAAACAGAAAGGCAACTCAGAAAGTTGCACACACTCTCCTATAGGTATGGGGAGGGTATTAAGGGTCTTTGAATGGTAGTTTTCACCCCCAATTTAGGGATGGACAATTTTGGAGACTCTTGAGTTCACCAGTTTGCAGTAAACATATCTTGGGCTTGCATTTAACTTGTCAGACTGGTCTACTGGCTGTATAAAATGCCACCCTGGCCTTTACTTAAAGATGCCATTTTTTTTGTTTCAGGTTATGAACATGAAAAAGAAGCCAACTGTATTGGAAGTTCATTGTTTTTATTATTTTATCATGTTCCTCTTCCTATATCTGCCAATTAGGGACTTGGTCTAACTCCTAGTCTTTCACTCTGATAGATGTTTATATTCTCATTCACAGTCTTCATCTTTTCTATTATTTTTCCTCCCTCTCCATTTTCCATATTTTGTTGAAGTATGACAATTAGTAGTTAATAATTAATCCTAACATTAAATTATAAAGTCTTTTTAATGAAAGATTTATATCAAAAAGGAAAGTGAAATACTTAATTTGTGATCACTAGAGTCAAAGCCCACAATCAGTGTCTTCTATATTGATGGTGTTATTCTTGTTCACATACATTAATGTGATCAATGATGCATTGTTACTTACATGATTGTCTATGTACAGGTGAAATATGAAAGTATTTGTTCAAGTCAAAGACAATATCTTGTTTGTTTTAAATTTCTGAGGCATCTAAAACAGACAGAAGGCAAAAAAGAGATAAAACCTTGATATTTCACAGACTGGACTGTTTATTATCACACAAAGGAAGGGCAGCCTCTCTGTTGCAGTAAGTTGAGTAGTCTGTCAGAGGAAAAAAAATGCAACTCTTTTGGCGGGGTGGAATAGTCTTAAGAATCAGGACAATATTAAATCACATCAACCATATTTTTGTGTTTCAGTCTTTTCTTACTGAAGTTGTTTGTTCAGTATAAGATAGGTTGTCTCAAGAGATTTATTTCTAGGATAACTGAGTAATGTCCTTGGAAACCTTGTAGAAATACTGTTTTATATTAGAGGTCTTCTCTTGAGGCAAATGAATGGATAAAGATACTGTATTCATTAATAAATTTATTGAATAATTTAGTTGAGCAGGTTCTATGTGATACTATAAACATAGAAAGCACAAAATATCCCTCATGCAACATGGAGAAAATCATTTTTACATGGGTAATGAATAGGAAATATATATGAAGAACAATTTTCTTTCATTTTAAAACTTTCTACTCTGGATCAATTAATGGAGTACTATTTTTATAATAAAAAGGAGATTATCAAAAGAAAGAAGTCTTTGAAAGACTTCACATTTAAAGTTCAATGTTTCAAACTAAAGTTTTGAAATTTTATTTGCTTTTTTTGTTTTAGTAAAGCTAATATATTGACTAATCTAAAAATCTTAATTGAGTATCTGTAAGGTAAACAAACCACATAAACAAATCTTAGAATATAAAATAAAAGCAACATTTCAGAAAGTCACTCTTTTTGTCCTTTCCAAGGGTGTTTTCTATACCCTCTACTATCCTGATTTCCCAAAACAAACTTGACTGTGTTCTCATTTCTATTTTTCTATGACTTAAAAACTGGTATGTGTAGGACAGTCTGGTTTCTTGTCAAGCACAGGCTAGAAATTTCCCAAAGACCCACGTGATCCTGAGGGGCCCCAGGTAGGACCCAGGTGACCCTAAGGGATGCCATGTGTTTCCCCAAATCCAGGCTCCTGACACAAGGCCACAGCCCACCATAGGTTTGTGTCTTTCAGTTACATAGGGCAACTCTACCTAACCCCTCCACAGGTAGAAGGCATGACTACAGGCCACAGAGCCTCAAGACAGATCTCCATATTAATGAACTACCAAAAGGCCAGGAAGGCTTAGCCAATTAAATTTTCCTTTCCAGACACTCCTCCCTGCAAAAGGTATTTAACCTCAGGCCCGCCCTGAGAAATGAGGGTAAAGTTTCTCATCTACTTTCTGCCATGACAATAAACATCTTACAACCATGACTATTTATGTTTATTATTTGGCTTGATCCTTGACTATTTGCATCTATTGTATTGCTAGTTCCTCAACCTAGAACTGACCTTAATACTTCCATGTAATGTAAATGGTATAAAACCATAAAGGAGGAGGTGGGATGGGATAGAGGCTTTCTATGGAGGAGAACTGGGGGAAAGGAATGGCATCTGAAATGTAAATAAATAAAATATTCAAAAAAAAATGGACTGCTTCTTTTCATTGAGATCCACCATAGGGAGCAATGGAACTACATGAGCTACATGGAGCTACAGAGCCAAAATATAATCTCCTGCAGAAGACCTCTCTGAATTCTCAGACACCGTGATAACTAACGCAAACCAGCCAACCTCTGACCAAGCCAAGTACTCTCTCCTTGAGGTGCACCAGGAGCTTCTCTCCTCCTCTCACCTTTGGCCATGGGCCAGTCCATCCCCTGGGCCCCTACTTCATTCTCAGTTCTTCTATGGCTTCCAGTAGACCCTGGGTGCCAAAGAGTCTGAGAACCAGACAGTCCCCGCCCCCCTACCGGCCTGGGGACCCTCCCAAGCTAGCTCTAGTTGTCCCCCACACCTCAAACTGTACTCCTGCACCGCCAGAGCAGTGTCTCCCCAGCAATGGCTTCTCACAGCTTGTCCTCCCTCCAATGGCAACAGCATGGGTCGAGAGCACAGTCAAACTTCCCATGTCCTGCATTCTGCCTCATCAAGCATTGGCCTTAGCTCTGTGGTAAGGCATATGCAGGACCCCCACAGTTAACCCAACATATGTGTATATTTTAAACAGCTCTTTCTCATTAATATTTCTATAATTTATTCCTATAAGCAGTTTGCTCATATTCATTCTGTATAGGAATTATTACCACATTGGCATGATATTTTGTAGAAATATAGCCTTACTGTTTCTAGTTTTACAGACAATATATTTGAAATATTTTTGAACAACATTTGCAATAATAAAAGGTAAATTTACTTAAGATAGCTGTAAGGAAGCCATGATACAAAAAGACATTTTCTCATAGTTAAGTTGAAGATGTTAAACTTTATCAAATAGTAAAGGGTTAAATGAGAATACTTGTACCTGAAGCTCATGTTCAGTAAAACCAAATTTTTGTAAGGATTGCAATAAGATGCTGTTATAGATAGCTTAGGTTGTCCTCTTAATTGAGAAATTGCCACCATCAGATATGTCTGTGGGCCTATCTGTGAGGTTTTTTTTTTTTTTTTTTTTTTTTTGATTTGATGAAAAAGGGTAACAGCTCACCATGGGCAGTATTGTCCTTGAGCATGTGAGCTTGGGCTATATAAACAAAGGAAGTTTGAACACATTAGTAGGAAACATTTTCCAGGATATCTGCATCAATTCCTACATCCAAGTTCTAGCCTTGAGTTCCTGATTCACAACATGTTCAAGTATAACTTCCAAGATGAAAGAAACAGCTTCATCTCCAAATGAGTTATAGTACTTAATATTATAAACTGTGAAATATAGTCTATATCAAAATATTAAAGACAGTGATAAGGAAAATTTTAATGGTTATAAATCTATATTTTCAGAGAATAACCAATTCATTATGCCATTTTAATGATTCAATTGATTTTTCTCTAGTCTCTCCTCATCTCCTCAAAAAATGAAAATACATAATATAAAAAATCCATAAATATTGAATTTGTTGTGTGAATATGTACCAATTACTTTTGAATGACAACTTTTTGTTCCTAGAGTGGTTCTCATGTTTAAAAAGAGTCTTACATAAAATAGGCATCTGGATCGCCCTAATGTATCACAAAGATAATTCATTTGTTTATCCATTCTATACTAGTGTTTTCTGTTTCATGTTTAAAATACCAAATAATAGGCAAGAATTATAATTCACTCTGTGACACTATTTTGTATGTGCCTAAAGCTTCCAAAAATTATTGAAAGCATGTTGTATATGTTCTGTAAAATAATCATTGTAATGGACCCTTTAAAATTGTAAATCTTTATCACATTGTTTTTGAAAACATTTACTTATTTAAATATATTCTCTTGTAGGCCAATCTTGTCTTGAACTTCTGAGCCTTCTGCCACATTGTCTCCAGTCCTAGACTTAAGGAGATGTGTTGCCATGTCCTTTTAATTTCAGATGAAAAACTAAGTCTCAGGATAGATAAACCCCTTTCTTGATATAATAGGAAAGTTAAATTGAACCTAGATTTTGATCTAAGTTTATCTGATTATGGAGGAAAAAAGAAATTATACTCTTTCTACATATTAATAAGAAAAAATATAAAAATAAAAACAGGACAAAAATTCTAGGAACATAGAATTTTTGTCTATCCACAAATTTGAAAAGATTAAGCAGAGATATGGACTTTGAATTGCTACTTTATGGAGACATGATCTATTAGTGAAAGGAGAGTTCTTCCCATGAGTTATTATTACCAGGTGTCTAATGGGATGCCTTCTCATAGGGCTTATTGGTATGTGACTTCTTTAAAAAATTGTAAATTAGCATTCCACTCAAAACTGTTATATAAAGTAAAGTAGATGTTATAGCCTAACTCCCCAACACACATTGACATGTGAAGGAAAAGACTCACTACTTTCCCATGGAATAGAGATATATCCTAATGCCAAATCATTTTCCTTTAACAATTATTACTTAGAATTGAATGTCCTTATTATCAATATATTGTTGTTCTGAACTTACAGATTTGGGGATGTGAGTTTGATGGTTCACTTATATGAGTGATTATGTCAAAACTTTCTTATGAAATACAAACTTAAAACAATTAGAAGCTATTTCTTGCAGTTTCCTAGTACTCAATATTATTCTTGTTAATCAATTTAGTGTTCCCACTCAACATTAAAGCAATGTACTCACAGTGAAGACTTATTTTAATATTCAGAACTTATGTTCTTTTCAATAAATAATCTGTTTATTCTACTATGTTGAATAACAAATGGTTTCATGATTTTATTGTTTTTAGGTAAGCAGTCTATTATTTTTATTTTTCTAGTTTCATTTCTGTTTCTATGATAGTCTGCCCAAATGTATCTAAAGAGAGAAAGGGGTTTAAGTTTACAATTCTGGATCATCATCTATTACTGAAGGATGTCAAGGCAGAAACTCACTACAAACACCTGAAGGGAGGCCTTGCTTGTTATTCCACACAGCCTTATTTTTGACCAAGAAATTCATTTCACAGCCAAAGAAATATAATAGGAGCCATACATAATGCTGTTTTTTAAAATGCTCACTGAGACCAGATTATGCTTAGCTATATACCTTAAACTGTCCAGGAATACCTATTTTTGGCATGCTAATTCTTTGTATATCAAATACCAATAAAGACAACCTCCCAAAAACATGTTGATCAATATAATATTATATTTATATAATATTATATTATTATCATTATAATATCAATATAATATAGGTAATTCCTCGATTATGGCTTTCTTTCCTCTAAGATGATTCTAGGCTAGAAAATGTTGACAAGAAAAGCTAACTAAGACAATTATATGTAAATATTTAAATGTATAAAATTATCAAGATAAGTGTAATAAATAGGTTATAGATTTTGTCTGCTATCTATAAAATATCATTATTAGAATTATGAAACAAAAATATGTCCCTTTTTTCAATGGGATAATAAACTAGGGAGAAGAAAACCTGTCACAAAACATTGTATAATCACTATTATGCTAATACATTTAGTAATTTTATCTCTACTAGAATCATGTAATAAAAAACATAATTAAGAGATCATAGATCATTTAATTACAATTTATCAATTAAAGTCTTCCTCACTAGGTTATATCTTAAATTTTTTACTGTATTTTTCATAACTCCTCTCCCTAAAAGAAATTATAAGAAATAAAATTTTACAACAATTGTGTAATTATCGGCAAAGGTTTATGTTATCCTCTAGAATATAAGTTCCATTAAAGTAGAATGCATACAGCATGGCATGAAGACATACACACAAAATAAATATAGAAACTAAATAAAACTTTAGTTTTATTCTTATTCATTTTTGTTTTAGATTCCATTCTAAAATCTTATTTCAAAAACTTAATAATATTTATTGAGGTATGAAATAATTTTCTAATCTGATTTGCAATTTTTTATGTATTTGTCTGTCTCTGAAAATATTTTACCTATAGAAAGAGAAAAAAGCTAAGTTTCTAAAAATACAA
This sequence comes from Arvicanthis niloticus, assembly GCF_011762505.2. Classification (NCBI taxonomy): domain Eukaryota; kingdom Metazoa; phylum Chordata; class Mammalia; order Rodentia; family Muridae; genus Arvicanthis; species Arvicanthis niloticus. The sequence goes on along the minus strand of NC_047679.1, from coordinate 68,563,959 downwards.
GACAACTCTTAAAGAAAAAGAATATTATACTCCTGATCTCTGTGTTACTCCACTGGCTTTATGATTTACCCAAAAGATATTTTGTCAGAAGAAACTTCAATGGAGAATTACACTTAATACTAAAAACTAAGTAGAAGCCTGAGGATGTTGTTCAGTTGGTACAGTGTTTGCTTAGTATGCATGAGACCATGAGGTATGGTGGTGCAACCTTGTAATCCCAGGACTCAGGAGGTAAAAAAAAAAGACGATTAAAGTTCAAAGTCATTCTTGCCTACTACATAAACTTAGTAGAAGAAAATATATCTATACTATTCTAATCTAAACATATTAGTGGAAATAGAAGCTATAATATGGTTATAGTTATAGTGTTTTAAGGCTCTTGAAAAACCTTATGGTTCACTAATTGGTATATATTCTATTTAAGAAGGCATAAAATAAAATATTTCTTTCATTTTGAATATAATTTCAATATCAATTGCTGTGTCCTATCTTGGAATGTAGATTGTTCAGTAAGACTGGAGAAATTAATTTTTTTATTTGAATAAAATCATTGCCATGCTCTTAATATTTTAGAAATACAAAATTTCAAAAGAATATATGTATATATGAATATATGTAAAGCAATTAAATAAACATCCACAAAATCATTAAATTAGTTAGATCAAATATTGTATCCAAATTAAATAAGTAAGTTTTATTGCAGTCTTGAGTATTATAGTCTTTTCAAATTGTTCCATACAGATATAAGTTAATATAAATTTTAGAAGACTACATTGCTGTTTACATTTATTCTTTCCATCATAAAGTTGTCAGGTGAAACTAAGACAATCATATTTTTGTCTTTGATTAATAAATTTTGGCATATTTTCCAGAATAAGTATATTTAATGAGGCAAGGCATTGTGGTGCATGCCTTTAATCCTCATAAAAAAGAGACTGGCATATTTCTGTGGGTTTAAGGCAAGCTACACTTACATAATGAGACCTGGTCTCAGAATAACATAAAAAGAAGATTTAATAAATTAATTGTTATTGCCAGAATTCTATGATAGGCACTAGACATAGTTTATACATAAAGATGTATTAAACCAGATAAACAGGAAGCACCAAGAACTTGTCATTTTTAAACTACATTAAAAATTATATATTATATTTATTAGAATTTTTATGCTATTGCTCTTCTCATTTTTGGTATCCTGTATGCTATTTAAATAAATGTTAAAGTGGGTACATTAGTGTGAAGGACAAAATATTAGAAATCCAGGGGCTAGGGAATGGTAAGGACAGTGGAGGTGCAGGGAGGTGGCCCAAGTTCCTCTGAATGGAGGATCAGGCAGGAGAGCAAGAGGAACAGGACTCAATCAGAAAGACAGAGCTCAGAGCTACTACCAGTATAGCCAGCGGAAAAAATGGGAGGTCTTCTTTTGTCAATGCACAATGCATGGAAATGATGAGCAGAGAATGGAAAGAGAAGCAGAGTTAAGAAACAGCTGGCTTTCACTCCCAGCTCTTCAAGAACAGCAGGTTGAAGTTTGCCAGGATGTCCAAAAGAAACATAGAGAAGCAGCTCTGGATCTTTGATGTGTAGTAGACTTATTGTTTAGGAAAATATGATGCATGGCACCCTCAATACTATGCTAAGATTTAGCCCTGAACCTTGGGCCTAGGATTTCTGATATCAAAACTTTTATAAGATGGTATTATAGACAGCTGGAGACACATATTAGATATATATTTGCTCTGTTTTTACATCTTATACATCATCTGAAAAGAATAATAATCATTTTCTTCTGAGGAACAAATCCCAGGTCACTTTGCATTCATCTTGGTGATAAGCAGTAGAATAAAGAGAAAAATAGAATAAATAGAATAAAAGAATAAAGAGTTGTAGCAGGAGATCATTCAGAGCAGAGGGAAGTCTGAAGGTCAACCTGTAGACCCATAGAAAAAAGCACATTATGGTGAAAATTAGTAATATTTTCTGATGTCTGTCACACTACATTCATTCAGTGGTGAAAGATTCTAGAAACTTTTGTCACTTTAAAAAAATCAAGTAAAGAACATTCTTTTACCAAAAATATTTTTTTAATCTAAATGGTTCTCCTTCACCTTGGGTCAGCATAGTAAAATCTGAATTAATATCTGTTAAAAGTTCTTCTCAATTAAGCACAGACTTGCCACAAGTGCTATTAAAGCTTAGCATGGACCAAGATCTCGTTTCCATTCCCAGCACCAAACCAAAAGTGACAGTGAATATTCTATATTTTGGGAGAATGAAAGACTTGGTAGAAGACATTCTCAATGTAGCAGAGGAATATTGTATCATTAGAAAGCATTTTAAAATGTCAAAATGTTTAATAAAAACTATTAGAAATAAAGGTCAATCTTATCTGTTAGAATGGTAATTTGTTTGAAAGATTAAATGGCTCATATTCTTATGAGGATTAGAGGAAAAAAATCCTAAGTGGATTTATTTATTTATTTATTTATTTATTTATTTATTTATTTATTTTAAAGTTAAAAAACCTTATTTCACACTGCCTAAATGGCAAGATAATTTATTTTTTTCTTAACAAACTGAGTTGATAAACTATAAAAACCCTTAAGCCATGTACTATCTACTAATATAAATCTAAATCAAAATTAAAGAATTTTACAATGAAATTTCAAAATATTTGTAAAATGTAAAAAGCCTTATATAAAGTTTATGATTGTATACTAAATATAAGCTAAAGAAAATAACACTTTCAATATTTTTGAAATATATTGGCAATACTTCTGTAAAGAAATAGATAAAATTCCATTAGCCTCAGTGTGATTTGTGCCAAGTCCATAGAAATTAACACCAGTCCCCAACTGTTCTTTGTAGCTTTATTGATAATAGTCAGAAAATGGATAAAAACCTACATATCTCTCAAGCAAAGAATGCATAAAAATATGTAGTATATTTACACAATGTAGTGTTGCTTAGTTGTTTAAAAAATGACATCATGAAGTTTACAGTCAAATGGATGCAACTGGAAAAAGTATACTGAAGGAGTTAACCTAGATCCAGAAAGACAAATATGGTACATGTTTATTTAAGTATGGTTATTGGCTATTAAGTAAATGATAATCAAGCTACAGTCTAAAATTCCAGAGAGGTTAAAAGTGGTGTTCTATCAGGAAAGAAAGATCTCCCTGGGAAGGGGAAATAGAATAGATTTTGCAGGTGGGCTTGGTAAGGGTATCCATGGGCATGAGAAGGATAATGTGGAGGGACTATAGGAAGAGTATGTAGGGAAAAATGGAATTGAGGGATGGTATAGAAATTTAGTGCAGTGGAAACTTCCTGGAATCTAAAAAGATGACACTAGTGACTCTGAACAGGCTATCATATGTAGCCAGGCTAGGCTTTTTATAGTCACATATTTTATTGGTTATCTTATTTATTTACATTTCAAATGATGTCCTCTTTCATAGTTTCTCCTCTGCAAACCCCCTGTTGCAACCTCACTTCCCTTTTCTCAGTAAGGGTGCTCCTTCACCCATTCACACACTCCTGGCTCACCCCTCTACCATTCCCCTATGCTGGGGCATCAAACCTCCACAGGACTAAGGGGCTCCCCTGCCATTGATGCTAGAGAATGCAGTCCTCTTCTACATATGTAGTTGGAGCCATGGATCCCTACATCTGACTGGGAGTGAACATAAGTAAACAAAATCTTAAAGGGTACTTAAGACAAATTAGAGATTTAGTCTTAGAGATACCAGGGAGCTCCCAGGGAGACCTTCAACTCAAAGAGCCTCCTTTTTGTTTACTTATGTTTACTCCCTGTCAGATCGTTTCTTGCTCTGCTCCTTGACCTAGAGTTGACTTTATTTATCTCTGGAGTTAAAGGTGTGTACTAGGGATTAGCCACACTACAACAAGGATTTTCCACTTCATAGTCTTAGGGTTCATAATATAATCAAATATAATACAACATATCTGTTGTTCAATATTGTTAACTTTCAGATATAGTACTGTATTTCTATTATAACATTTTCAAATTGAAACAAAGCTTTACTTAAAAAATCTTAAATTCTTTGAAATTGGTTTTCCTTGGCTGGCTGGCAACTGTCTTCTCACCCCAAATCTTCTGTGCTATCCAAACTTGGTGTGCTACGTTTGGTTGATTTTTCCTGGGAGGCCTCCTCTTTTCTGAATAAAAATAGATAAGTAGGAGTAGATCTGAGAAAATGGGAGGTAGAGGAAAGGAACGAGGAAGAGAGAAGGTAGAGGATGGAGACTGAAGTTAGAATGTAATATACAAGAGGAGAATAAATTTTAAAAAGGGAGAATAATAGCAGTATGCAACTTGAAAATGTTTTTAGTTTTTGGTCCTAAGATATGAAAATGGATCTTTCTGCTGGTTAAAAATATTTATAGTCAATCAAGGAAATTAAAACACTCAGAAAACTTCTACCTGTATCAACATGTATACAAATATTTTCTTGTCATTGATTCATGAGCAATAAAATATATTTTCATAACTCTTAAGCACAAATAATTTACACAACTTTAAGTATTGTGAGTAATCTAGAGAGTTAATTAAGTCCATTGGATAATTTTTATTGGCTTTATGCAAATACAACACCATATTATATAAAGTGTAAAATTATCTTTTGTTTGTCTGATGTAATTTTCATCTTAAAGGCTTAGTACAGAATAAACTCTTTCTTACTAGTTATTTTGGAACTCTGGCTGTTTGGGTCAACTCAAGTGTTCTGGCTCAAATGCCTCTCTCCAAGTTGACTGATTCAATTTGCCTTCTCTGGGCTTCTCACTAAATTGTTCTTCTTGTTCTCAAACTAATTCTGCCAATTTATTCCAATCATTTGTATTCTTCTTTTTTTCTGTCTTTAACTGCTGTAGAGAAATGGCATAAGGTGGTGAGATGATTGCTCCTAGCTTGCTAAATGTAAGGCAACGTCAGATTTTTGTGACTCTCAGCATACTGAGATTAGAGAAGACATACTTTCTCAAGCAGAGAATCCTGGTACATGTCTGAGAAAGTGGACTTCAGGATTTTTTTCTCAAGAGAAAATAACTTTTTAAAATTATAAGTAGCAACATTTCTAAGAGTTGGACTGTTGACACATTTTCCAGTCTTCAAGGTTTGTGTCACTTTGCAACAAGAAAAGTTATTGCTAGGGAAACAGCAGTTGGTAAAAACCAGAAATCTTTATTCTGCTTTGCCTTTAAAAGAAGTTGAAACTTAGTAAACTGTGTACTATCTAACATCACAACTAATCCACTTTGTCCTGGGTAATGCACTCTATACTTGGGACCCCAATGCATTAGAAATTGACAAACTGGCTTTGGTGACCTACACTGAGCTGCATGAACTAATGAACAAACTCACCAACATTGTTCTGCATTTTCTGCCCTGACTTCCAAATGACTGACTCAACTCCACTGCACTGTACTCAACTTGCTGGACAGAATGGGCTCCCAATTGTTTGCCATATCTGAAATGAGCTGCCCCATGCTGCACTTAACTGAACTCTCTTCCTTACCTATTCTTAAGTAGCCTCCCTTTTCTGTCTGTTTTCATGAGAATTGGGAGTATTCTCTGACTCATTCTGTCAAATCTGTCTATATTCCAGCAAGAGCAGCCATGTTGATGAATTAAAATTCCTTTAAAGGGAGGTATTTGAGCAACTATGAAATTAGGTATGCATGAGTTTTGTTGTTTTTGTCCCTCATGTTTTATTTTGAAAAAAAAAAGTTCTCCTGAAATAGCAAATGTCAAATCTATGTATTCACTAGAAAAGTATAGAAACAATTTAAGATGGTAAAAATTGAGGAAAGTACAATAGAATATATACAGTTTGCAGATAATAAGAACATAAATATTATTCAGTTTATTTTAATTTCTATGACTTCTATAAAGATCCAGATATTTCTTAGGCATAATCTGTCTAGAAATAATTTAATGTAACAAAAATCAAGCATCTTATACACAACAATAGTATTATAGTGACATGGGAAATAAAGCCAAGAATAAAATGAAGATATTTAAACATGACATTCCATAAGTCATTGCAGAATCAATATGTTTGTTCCCAAATCCTGAGCATTTTAGCAATGTTTTACTGTGACATTATTAAAGTATTAATACTTAAAAAAGAACCCAAAGATACTCATTTCTTTTTAAGTCACATTTTTTAAAAAAGATATTTTTTTCTATAAGTGTAATTTTAAGACTCTTCAAAGGTATTTTCCCCCTTGGAGAAATGTACCTTTTATTACACAGTAAAAGTTCACAAGGGAAATAGAGTTTACTTTACAGAATGTCAAGGCTAATATTTCAGGTAAATGACATGTATTTTTGAAAAATGCCAGCAAGTACTTTTAGAAATAGCTGTTGTTTCTTCAAAAGCAATGCATTTTTCCTATTTGCTGGCTTATTTGTGATTCTTGGCAGAAGAAAGGAGAAACTTTGCAAATTTCTAATGAGGATTCATAATGACAGAGGTAGCTTAGAGGACTGCATATTTTTAAATAACATTACCTTAGTTTTTTTTTTTTTACCTTTAACTGTACTAAATTTATACAGAGAACACTAGTGGTATGTATATACACTGGCATTCTTGGCACTTAGGGTAGATTTAATAAAGAAAACAGTGTGCTTTCTTCACAAAGGTCAGTTGGATAGACAGGGATATTCAAAGAACATATATCAAAGTTGCCACAGGCTACTCATAAACTATGAATATTTATACCTTTGTACTTTTATACTGTTTTAGACATACTGAGATCTGAGAACTGCAATTCATAAAATTCTCTTTAAACAACCATGTAAAAATTATCAACAATGTTATAGGAAAAAACCTAGTTACTAAAATTAAGTTACCATTAAAGTTTTCTTGAATTATTTGCATAAAAAGTCCATTTCAACAGTAATCTTTGATATTTGTGATTTTTCTCTTTTAGCAAATTGAATGGTTTTTACAAATAGTTTGATATGATTTTTAGGGAATATTTTGATCTTGGATATTCTTGAAGCATATTTTAAGTTTAAAACTTATTAATATATGTGCTAATTTTATTTATTTTTCTGCATGTCTTTGTTTCTGTGTCTGTCAGTCTGGGGGCTCCTGAGTGGTAGTCAGAGCCAGCTTATGGGAGGTAGTCCTCTTCTTCCATCATATGGGTTTCCAGGTTTAGGACTTGCTATTCAGTCTTGGTGGCAAAAACCTTTATGCATTGAGCCATCTTAATTGCCTTATTTTGTATCTTTTAATGATATAATTTTAACAGTAGAAAAAAAGTAAAAAACTAACTTGGGATCCATCTCAAGGGGAGACTCCAAGGCCTGAGAGTATTATTGATGCTATGGTGTGCTTACAGACAAGAGCTTAGCACAACTGTCCTCGGGCCCAACAAGCAGCTGACTGAGACAAATGCAGATAGCAGACACTTGTACCTAACAATTGGACTGAAGTCAAAGACCACTGTAGTTGAATTAGGGAAATGCTGGAAAAACTTGAGGAGGTAGGTGACCTCATAGGAAGACCAGCAATCTCAACTAACCCAGACCTCTATGAGCTCTCAGACACTGGGCCACCAACAAGGCAGCATACACTAGCTAGTCTGGGGCACTGGACAGACCTGAGGGAATTGCCTGGTCTGGCCTCAGTGGGAGAAGATGTGCCTAACCTTTGAGAAACTTGAGGCCCAAAAAATTGGGGAGGTATGGCAGACTGGGGTTGTACACATCCTTTTGGAGACATGTGGGAGGAGGAATGGGATGAGAACATGTGGGATGGTGGACCAGAAATGGGTGTAAAAACTGGACTGTAAAAATTTTAAAGTAAAAAAAAAAAAAGACTTCTTTATTTTTCTGTCTGTAAGTTCACTACTCCATTATTTCATACCCATTATGTATCACCATTAATAAAATTCAGTGACTAGATGATATCAGAGAACTTTTAGCCCAAGACTATTTCCAATATTTTTTGTATTTTAAAAGTTACAAATCTTGACATCTTCTTTCATGCCTTTTCTTTATGCTTTCAGCTGACTTTTAGATGACTTAAAATGACATGGATCTTGCAAATTTCTTAATTTGGGAAGGGAATGAACTAATAAAGCTCCAGTCAAGTAAAAGCTCCAGTAGTCAATATAAACAGCAAATGATTTCAAAATTATATTACAAAAAACCAGTGGTGCATGTTCAACTGTGTTGTGTTGATCACATGAATTACAGCTAATATTTATGGAATGTTTATCAGGTCATGCTTGTTTTAAATTACTTGAAATAAGTCAGTTCACTGAAACTTCCTCAATAAGCCTAATATCCTTATGATTACTTTCCATTTGGCAGAGGAAAAGTATTAAAGTTAAAAAGAGAGTAAAAAGAAATTAGGTAATCTTTACAAGGTCAAACTAATATATAAATCCAAACAGACTGGATTCCAAGTTCAAACGTAATGACTAAATTCTAAAAATTATTAGCAGAAGAGACACCAGTCATATTTGACATAGATCATAAAAAAGTTAAAGAGTGAATATATTACTAAAACTCATTTTAAAGTTTGAAATCTATCGCCAGTAACTCTTCGATGTTGCCACAGAAAATGTATTACTAAATAAACATTAATAAAATTATGATTTGAGTGTCCTGGTATCTAGATAGAATAAGGCAAGAGACTTTACACAGTATTTCTCCCCACTATTGTGAAAACTTTATTAAGTTTCCAGAGCCACATACTTTTGATAAATTTGATCTTTCTATTAGCATTTAAAATTTTATGTTTTTGAAGCTATCGCGTTACAAATATCTTTACTTTCAAGGTCTTTTGTATTCCTATTTTGAAAAACAAATATTAAGAATTTTCAGAAATGCTAGGGTTCCTTTCTGTCTGAGCTGGTTCCATGAGCAGACCTTGGGCTCTGCCTCTGTATCCAATCTCACAATACCAAGAAGAAGCTCGAATTTCAGGCACTCCAACACCTCCCAGATTATAGGTAAGAAAGCCATGACATCTCTCTCAACATCCTCAACACCAGGAGTAACTGGAACAAGCTGAATCCAGGGATGTAGGAACCACCACTCAGAAAGAGTTCCTGATTCATTCTCTTCTGAGCAGGCCCTGAGCAGACCTTGGGCACTAGCTCTGCCCTCAGTCAAACAATATCCACAAGAAGCTCAACTCCCAGGTGCTCTAAAACTCCCAGGTGCTCTAAAACTCCCAGGATCATAGGTATCTCAGGAGCTTGGTCACACCAGGATTTCAGAATCCCAGAGGCAGCTTCATTCCCAGGAGCTCTGACACACCCAGGATTCAGGATCACTTGATCCCAGAATTACAGAATCACAGAATCACAGAGACAGCTAAACTCTGAGGAGTTATGAAACAACCAGGATCAAAGGGGGACAGGCTCCCGTCAGTAAAAGCAATGGCTGGTAGTACCAGAGATAACCAGATGGCAAGAGGCAATTGTAAGAACATAAGCAACAGAAACCAAGGTTACTTGGCATCATGAGAACCCAGTTCAAGCACCATAGCAAGTCCTGGATACATCATTACATTGGAAAAAGCAAGATTTGAATCTAAAATTACTTCTCATGATGATGATTGAAGACATTAAGAAAGACATAAATAACTCCCTTGAAAAACACAGGAGAACACAGGTAAGCAGTTAAAAGGCCTTAAAGAGCAAACACAAAAATCTCTTTAAAAATTACCAGAAAAAAACAACCAAACAGGTGAAGGAATTTAATAAGACCATCCAGGATCAAAAAAATGGAAATAGAAACAATAAAGAAAGCATAAAGGGAGACAACCCTATAGATAGAAAACCTAGGAAAGAGGTCAGGAGTCATAGACAGTCATAGACAGAAGCATCACCAACAGAATACAAGAGATAGAAGAGAGGATCTCAGGTGCAGAAGATACCATAGAAAACACTGATACAACAGTCAACGAAAATGTAAAAAGCAAGAAGCTCCTAACACAAAACATCCAGAAAATCTAGGAGAAATGAGAAGACAAAACCTAAGGATAATAGGTATCAAAGAGAGTGAAGATTTCCAAATTAAATGGCCAGTAAATATCTTCAACAAAATTATAAAAGAAAAATTTCCTAACCCAAAGAAAGTGATGCCTAAGAGTATACAAGAAGCCTACGGAACTCCAAATAGACTGGAACTGAAAAGACATTCCTCCCATCACATAATAATCAAAACAACAAATACACAAAACAAATAATACTAAAAGCAGTAAGGGAAAAATGTCACATACAAATGCAGATCTATCAGAATTATACCAGACTTCTCACCAGAGAATACAAAATCCAGAGGATCCCAGGCGAATGTCATACAGACCCTAAGAGAACACAAATGCAACCCCAGGCTACTATACACAGCAAAACTTTCAATTGCCATAGATGGAGAAAAAATTTTTCATGACAAAAATAAATTTACACAATATCTTTCCACAAATCAAGCCGTACAAAGGATAATAGAGGGGAAGTTCCAATACAAGGAGGGAAAATACAACTTAGAAAATGCAAGAAAGTAGTTCTCTTTCAACAAACCCAAAAGCAGATAGCCACACAAGCATAATTCCACCTATAATAACAAAAATAACACTAAGCAACAATCACTCTTCCTTAATAACTGTTAACATCAATGAATTCAACTCAACAGCAAAACAACATAGACTAACAGACTGGAAACAGCCCCCAAATTTTGCTTCATATAGGGAACACACCTCAGTGACAAAGACAGACAATACCACAAAGTAAAAGGCTGGAAAAAAATTTCAAAGCAAATTGTCCCAAGAAACAAGCTGGAGTAGTCATTCCAATACTGAATAAAATTGACTTTCAACCAAAAGTTATCAAAAACGATAAGGAAGGACACTTTATATTTATCAAAGAAAAATGTACCAAGATGAACTCTCAGTTCTGAATATCTATGCTTCAAATTCAAGGGAACCCATATTCATAAAAGAATCTTTACTAAAGCTCAAACCACACACTGCACCTCACACAATAATAGTGGGAGACTTCAACAGCTCACTCTCAGTCATGGACAAATCATACAAATAGAAACTAAACAGAGACACAGTAAAAACTAACAGAAGTTATGAACTAAATGGATTTAACAGGTATCTATAGTACATTTCATCCTAAAACAAAAAAATATACCCTTTTCTCAGCACCTGATGGTACCTTCTCCAAAATAGGCCACATAATTGGTCACAAAACTGGCAACAACAGATACAAAAAGATTGTAATAATCCCTTGCATCCTATCAGATCACCACAGAATAAGACTGGTCTTCAATAACAACATAAACAACAGAAAGCTCATATACACATGGAAGCTGAACAATGCTCTACTTAATGATGACTTGGTGAAAGAAGAAATAAAGAAAGAAATAAAAGACTTTTTAGAATTTAACGAAAATGAAGGCACATCATACTAAAATTCATGAGACATAATGACAGCAGTACTAAGAGGAAAACTCATAGGTCTAAGTGCCTACATAAAGAAACTGGAGAGAGCTAGCTTGAAAGAACACCTGAAAGCTCTAGAACATAAAGAAGCAAATACACACAAGAGGAATAAATGGCAGAAAATAATCAAACTCAGAGATGAAATCAATCAAGTAGAAACAAAAATAACTACACAAAGAATCAATAAATCCAGGAGCTGGTTCTTTGAGAAAATCAACAAGAGAGATAATAGTATCTAAATTAATAAAATCAGATATAAAAATTAATACATAACTCTGGAAACCAAGGAAATTCAAACAATAATCAGATCCTACTACACAAGCCTATACTCAACCAAATTTAAAAATTTGGATAAATGCTCAATTTTCTACACAGTTACCAGGGGCCAAAGTTAAATAAGGATCAGAAAAAACATCTAAACAATCCTATAACCTCTAAAGAAATAAAAGCAGCCATTAAATTCTCCGAACCAAAAAAAGGCCAACATGTGGGCTTAGTGCAGAATTCCATCAGACCTTCAAAAAAGACCTAATACTAATACTCTTCAAGTTATTTCACAAAATAGAAACAGAAGAAATGCTTCCCAATTTGCTTTATGAAGCCACAATTACACACTGATACCTAAACCACACAAAGACCCAACAAAGAAAAATAACTTCAGACCAACTTCCCTTATGAATATTGATACAAAAATACTCAATAAAATTCTAGCAAACCAAATTTAAGAACACATCAAAATGATCATTCACCACTGTCAAGTTGACTTTATCCCAGGGATACACATATGGGTCAATATTCCAGAATCCATTAATACAATACACTCTATAAACAAACTTAAAGAAGAAAATCAAATAATCATTTTATTAGATGCTGAAAAAAGATTTGACAAAATTCAACACCCATTCATGGTAAAAGTCTTGGAAAGATCAGGAATTCAAGGCCCATACATAAATATAATAAAAGCAATATACAGCAAACCAGTTGTCAACATCAAACTAAATAGAGAGAATCTTGAAGCAATCTTATTAAAAATCAGAGACTAGACAAAGCTGCCCACTCTCTCACTATCTATTCAGTATAGTACTTGAAGTTCTAGATAGAGCAATTATACAACAAAATGAAGTGAAAGGAATACAAATAGGAAAGGAAGACATCTGTGAGTTTTATCTTGGTTATTTCAAGCTTTTTGGCTAACATCCATTTTATCAGTGAGTACATACCATATGTGTTCTTTTGTGATTGGATTACCTCACTTGTAGGACCCTGAAATGATAGCTTAGTTTCTGGTTGAGCACTGGCTAGAGATGCCTGGAGACACAACAGGGATCCCTGGAAGGGACAGCATGCATTTCACCACACTCCCAGACTCCAGGCTCCTGACAGGAGGCTGAAGACCTCAATTGATCTGTGCCTTTCAGTCACACAGGGCAATGCCCCTCCCAGCCCTGCCACAGGTAGAGGGTGTGACTACAAGCCACAAAGCTTCAAGAGATCTCCATATTAATGATATACCTAAAGGCCAGAGGGTGTAGCCAATTATGCATTCCTTCCCAGACCCTCCTCCTACTTGCAAAAGCTATTTAATCTAAGGCCTGCCCTGAGAAAAGAGGGTGCAGCTTCATCTACTTTCAGCAATGACAATAAACCTTTTAAAAACATAGACTTCCTCTTGTCTTTGGGGCCAGCTGTGAAGCACCATAGAGGTGTCCTTCAACCATTGAACTGCTGCCTTATCTCCCACCGGAGGAGGAGGACATCTCTACTTTCTAGCCATGGAGGCCTGCCTCCAGCAAAGGGAGTTGCTGTGACCAAGAGTCTCATTTTCCTGTGGGGCACTGCTGAAGCTTCTCCCCCTCTCCCCTTTCAGCTGTGGGTGGGTCCAGCCCATATGATCCCCCCTCTCCCATCTCAGTCCTTCTGCAACCTCTCAGGTGTGCCTGGGAACCCAAGTCCTGAGAAAAGCAGGTCTCCGGGCAGCCACCTTGGCCTGGGGACCCCCTAACCCAAGAGATCTGGCCAACAAGGGAACTCAGGCTGGGATCTCCCCATGCCCGGAGTGGAGCTCTGTGGCTTCATCTCCCCAGCACCATGTGGAGTCATCTCAGTCCAATTCTGGTGCTTCTGTCCTCTGATCCATGGTCTTAACTGCCTGGGGCTGCAGACATGTGGGATGTACAACTCAGCCCAATTGGACCCTTGCCAGTGCGGGAGCCCCACATCTTTTTTTTTTTTTTTTGAAAATTTTTGGTTGGAAGTCGATTTTATTGAGATATTAGAATGGCTACTCCAGTTTGTTTCTTTAGATTTTGCTTAGAAAATTGTTTTACAGTCTTTTACTCAGAGGTAGTGTTTATCTCTGTCATTGAGGTGTGTTTCCTGTATGCAGCAAAATTCTGGGTTCTGTCTGCATACCCAGTCTATTAGTCTTTTTATTGGGGAATTGAGTCCATTGATGTTAAAAGATATTAAGGAAAAATGATTGTTGCTTCTTGTTATTTTTGTTATTAGAAGTCAAATTATGTTTGTGTAGCTATCTTCTTTTGTGTTTGTTGAAATATTACTTTCTTGCTTTTTCTAGGGTGTAGTTTCCCTCCTTGTATTGTAATTTATTTTCTATTATCCGTTGTAGGGCTGAATTTGTGGAATGATACTGTGTAAATTTAGTTTTGTCATGGAATATCTTGGTTTCTCCATCTATAGTGATTGAGAGTTTTGCTGGGTATAGTAGTCTGGACTGGCATTTTGGTTCTTTTAGTGTCTGTATGATATCAGTCCAGGATGTTCTGGCTTTTATAGTCTCTGGTGAGAATTCTGGTGTAATTCTGATAGATCAGCCTTTATATGTTACTTGACCTTATTCCCTTACTGCTTTTAATATTTTTATGTTTTGTGCATGTAATGTTTTGGTTATTATGTGATGGGAGAAATTTCTTTTATGTTCTAATCTATTTGGAGTTCTATAGGTTTCTTGTATGTTCATGGGCATCTCTTTTTTAGGTTAGGAAAGTTTTCTTCTATAATTTCGTTGAAAATATTTACTGGCCCTTTAAATTGGGAATCTTCACCCTCATCTATACCTATTAACCTTAGGTTTAGTCTTCTCATTGTGTCCTTGATTTCCTGGATGTTTTGGAGTAGGAGCTTTTTGCATTTTGCATTTTCTTTGACAGTTGTGTCAGTGTTTTTATGCTATCTTCTGCACATTATATTCTCTCTTCTATCTCTTATATTCTGTTGGTGATCCTTGTGTCTACGACTCCTGATCTCTTTCCTCAGTTTTCTATCTCCAGGGTAGTCTCCCTTTGTTATTTCCTTATTGTTTCTGCTTCCATTTTTAGATCCTGGTTGGTTTTGTTTAATTCCTTCACCAGTTTGGTTGTCTTTTCTTATAATTCTTTAAGGGATTTTTGTGTTTCCTCTTTAAAGGCTTGTACCTGTTTACCTGTGTTTTCCTGTATTTCTTTAAGCTAATTATTTATGTCCTTCTTAGAGTCCTATATCATCATCATGAGAAGTTATTTTAAATCTGAATCCTGCTTTTCTGGTGTGATAGAGTGTCCAGAACTTGCTATAGTGGAATTACTGGGTTCTGATGATGCCAGATAACCTTGGTTTTTGTTGCTTATGTTCTTTCTTTTGCTTTTTGCCTTCTGGTTAACTCTCGTTCTACCTGTACTCATTGTCTCTGACTGGAGCCTGTCTTTCCAGTTATCTTTCTTGTGTCAGAACATCTCAGAGTCCAGTTGTCTCTATGATCCTTTGATTCTGAGCTTCTGGGTGGAAAAACACTTAGGAGTCAGGCTGCTTATGGGATCCTAAAATCCTGCTGCTCTGAGTGCAGTGGATCCTCTAGGAGGGTCAGGATATGGGATTTTCACAGTATCAGACAAGCTAGGAGTCTGCCCTAGCCAAAAGAAACAAGTGAGGAGAGATATTAATTCTCTAATAAATAAGTTATTGGTGTGACTGCTTCATAAAACAGAAAATACAAAGAATTTTTGCCTTTTTCTCATTCATCTCAAATATACTTTTATAATGCTTATTTTCTTTTTCTTTTAATTTATTTAATGTTCTAGTAGTATGACTGTGAAAATTCTTTTTTTAGAGTTTAAAATATGATAAGATGTTAACAGTTCTTTGATTCATTCCTCATATTATATTTGAAACAGAGGTTCATTATCCATGCAGTTAATAATAAAGTATATATTTATTTAAAAAAAGTTATTGTTCTGTAGGAAAAGAGAATATCTGAGTGACTACAAATAGCAGGAAAAACACTACATAGAACATATTAAATACAACATCACATAAATTGAGTTAACATTTAGGGCTATGATCATCTAGAAATACTAAGACAATATCTGTTTCAGCAAGCATAGGGGACATGCTTCTGCAAAGAATTTCCTTGTTCTAAACCAGCTTCCTGAACCAGAAGATTATAAATATATAGGGGTCACTTCTTTGTTTTGTTTTGTTTTGTTTTGTTTTGTTTTGTTTTGTTTTGTTTTTGAGACAGGGTTTCTCTGTGTAACCCTGGCTGTCCTGGAACTCACTCAGTAGACCAGGCTGGCCTCGAACTCAGAAATCCGCCTGCCTCTGCCTCCCAAGTGCTGGGATTAAAGGCCTGCGCCACCACTGCCTGGCTAGGGGTCACTTCTTATGTACAAACAGTGTCACCTTTCCTTGTATTATTCCCTCTCTGAGTTGAGATCCTGTTCTTTCCACTGTGTCATCATCTAGCATATGCTCTTTATATCTGACACTATGATGGAGTCTCACTTTAGGCTGTACCCACCTAGCTTCAGGCTTCCTAATTTGTGATTTTTTTTTTAACTTTTCTAAGGTAGCTCAGCTTGTGTTTGTTTTGTTTTGTTAGTTGTGAATATGTAATTGTTTGTGTATATGTCAGAATGTGCATGTCATAACATGAGTGGCTGTCAGAGGACTTGTCAGAATCAGTTCTCTGTGTCTACCATGTGGTTTCCTGCATTGAACTCAGGTTACAGGCTAGACAGTAAGCATCATTAGAAGTTTAGTCACCTCATTTGTCCCTCACGTTTTATTGTTTGATTCTGTCTCAATGTGCCTAGCCAGGTTTCTGAGATATTTGGAAAATACTGTTCACAGAAATTTGCATTTAGATTTGAGGATTCTGAGAAGTGTATGTTTGACTAATGCTTTTCGTTGCTGATTTCTTCACCAGGGCTTCCTGGATTGCTTTTTGGATGCAGTTTCTGTATCAGGTAGCTTTGGGCTATGAGGGTTGGTTGTAGCTTATTTCTTTTCCCAGTCAGATTTTCTGTTACATGACTTTTCAACTCTCCTATTACACAGTATGGATTCTATTTGGAATGATTTTGGAACAAAATCTATTCTTTCTCATTTTGATTGTAGTTTCCTGTAAGTTAGAACCTTGGATTTAATATGAAAGTTTTTCTGCTGTATCCACATTTGTTCTCCTATATGGGCTACAGTGACATAGGATTATGGTAAGTTCATAGGAATTTAATTTAACTAAGTCACCCTTTAACAAGTACTCACAGAAAAAAATTTGAAAACAAAATGTGGAGCAGAGACTGAAGAAACAGCTATCCAAAGACTGCCTTACCTGGGGATCCATTCCATATACAGTCACCAAACAAGATGTTATTTCAGATGCCTAAAAGTGCTTGCTGACATAAGCCTGACATGGCTGTCTCCTAAGATGTTCTGTTAGAGCCTGGCAAATACAGTGGCTTATGCTCACAGCCAACCATTTGACTTAATGTGGGGTCCCTAATGGAGGAGTTGGAGAAGAGACTGAAGAAACTAAGGGGGAGGTTGCATGCCAGTGGGGAGAGCCACAATGGCAACCAGTTAGACCCCCAGAGCACCTGGGGACTGACCCACCAACCAAAGAGTACACAGGAAGGGATCCATGGCTCTAGCTGCATATGTGACAGAGGATGGCCTTGTTGGGCATCAGTGGCTGGACTACAGAGAGGTCCTCAGTGGGAGATTATACAGTGGCTCAGAAGTTGAAGACCATCTCCATGGTCACCCACAGAGGGCCCCAAAACAAGAGCGTGCCTGCCCTGGTATGCCCCCAATCTGGAGTATCAAGTATGTCTATATTTATAATAGCTATTATTTTCTTTACATTTTTATTCCTTTCTGATATACCAATTATCTTTTAAAATATACTTTAAAAGATTTATGTCATTTTTATGTATATGATTTTACCTGCATGAATTTATGAGCATGTTGTATGTGGATGGTGCTACAAAGGTCAGAAGAGGACATTTAACACCTAGCTAATAAAAGATGGGAACCACCACCATGTGGGAGATGAGAAGAGGGAAAATGGTAGTCTGAGTTATCAAATTAAGTCTATTTAGCCACTAATACCATAAGTAAAATGAACCTTTTATTCATTTTTCTTATCTGACTGATAGCAAATTTATACAGTTGTCTTTCAATAAAAGCATTACTTAGTATTTATTGATACCACAGTACTTTGAGGCATGGAAAAGCTTTAAATGTTCACATAAACCTTAATTTAGAAGTCAGCAAACTTAGTTTTGCTGGAACCATAAATTCTATGCTTTGTATTTTCATACTGCTCTACTCAGGCAGTGCCATTTATATGTCCACATTGTATAAAATTACTTAGTATTGATTTTCAAATTCAGAAACTCATGTTTCCTAGCACTGGGTCTTTAACATAGTGATGACTAGAAAACATTTTAATCACCACTTTCAAGAACATTACTCTTCAACTGAGATCAATTTCCATACCCGGGATGCAGCTATTAAACTCACCAGTCTCATCCTTTATCTGGCTTTCTGTCAAGTAGCTTCAAGTTGATAGGGGACGCTAGGTAATCTCTGCCCATTATCATTTATTTACTTTGAAAATAGCTGGACATCCCAAATTCATAAATGTGGAAATCAAAAATCTTTTATTATCAAAATAAATTATCTGATATAAATTAAGATATATAGCATATTATGCCTTCTGTTTTCAATGTTTATATTGAAATCATATATATATAATATATAACAGACACACACACACACATATATATATATATATATATATATATATATATATATATCATACAAATGTTTTTAGAATTCATATGTCTTTTTGGAGGGATAATAGTACTTCAAAATACCAATATGACATGCATTAAAAAAATCCAATATAAAAATATGTTTTAATTACTAATAATTTATTGTGCTAGAAATTTCATATTTTTTTATTTCTATGCATTTGAAATATATCACTTATAGTTTTTTAGTGAATTGTCAACCAACTGTTTTAAAGAACAAATGGAAATAAATTCTTCATTCAGAGGGAGTTTTTGGTGAAACCATTCTCATCACTTCTGTATAAATGGCCTCTTGAGATGCCATGCTTCTGCAAGGGTGACATATTTGTTTCCACAATTGAGTAAAAGCACATCATAATTATATTATTGTTTCTGACTTGTTTCTCTTAACATAGTAGTCCCTACTTTTATTCAAGAGGCTAGAGATGACAGGATATGTTTATTTTTATAGCTTAAATATCCTTATAGAATTCTACTGGGAAAATATACCATGTTTTTGTTTTATTTTGTTTTGCTTACCTTATCAGGCACTGAATGACATCTTGAATAATTTTATGATTTAGTTATTGTGCCCAGTGCTACAACAGATGATAGGAGAGTACAAGAAGCAAACTTTTTTTTCTCTTGCTGTGATAATTTCCTAGTAGCGGAATTTCAAGATTATGGAGGAGAACTCCATGTAGCTTTTCAGGAAACCACCATGTTGTTTCCATAATGATTAGTCTTATTTACATTCCTATCAAAAGTGTAGAAGAGTTTTCTTTCCTTTCCTACGAATCTTTACCAGCGTTGCTCATTTCTTTCTGTGTTGGTTTTGGTTTTGTTTGAAGACAAAGACTTACTGTGTTGCATCATATCTTGAGTGCTGGGATTACAAACCCATACTACTGCTATATTTCACATTTTTCTTTTCTTGGGATTAGCATCTATTCAGTAATTGCTTTTTGATACTTCATTCATCTCACAGTACAAATTCATTCTCATATAACATTTAGAAATATTCTCACATTATTTTTTATTCCTGGTTGCTCCTTTGATTTGTAGAAGCTTCATACTTTGACATGATTAGATTTATCTACCTTTTGTTTTTGTTATTTATACCTTTAAAGTTCTATATAAAATATTGTTGTCTATAATAATGCCTCCAAGCATTTTCAATATAGGCTGTTCTTTGCAGCATTTTGAATGTTAAAATGAGAAGATTGTCATGAATTTGAAATCAGACTGTCATAGATAGTGATTTCCAGGATATCCTGGCATAGAAAGTGAGATTATAAACTCACCTATATACCACCCCACCTCCCAAAAATCTTTTGAACTCCCTTGCATTGATCTTTTAAAAATATGTATACACTTAATTTTATTTATGTTTTAATTATTATTTATTTATTATAAATTTTGTTTTGGCTTATTTTTAAATTATTTTATTTATATTCTAAATATTGCATGATCCCTTCCTAGTCTCCCCTCCATGAGTTCTTCACTCCATTTCCCCTCTCCTTTGCTTCGGAGAGGGTGCTTCCCCCACCCCCCTAGAATCTCTCTTCCCTGGAGCATCAAGTTTCTACAAAATTAAGTACATTATTTCCCACTGAGGCCAGACAAGGCAATCTTCTGATATATATGGAGAGGGAGCCACTAACCAGTTCTTTGGTTTGTGGTTTAGTCTTTGGGAGCACTGAGGGTTCCTAGATAGTTGATACTGTTGCTTTTCCAGTGGGATTGCAATCTCCTTCAGCTCCTTCAGTCCTCTAATTTTTCCATAGGCATCTCTGACCTTAGTCCAATGGCTGGCTGTCAGTATCTGCATTTGTCTCAGTCAGCTGCTGGTAGAGGCTGTCAGAGGACAGCCATGATAGGCTTCTGTCTGCAAGCACAGCATGGCATCAGTAATAATGCTAAGATCGAGTGCCTACCCATGCAATGGATCTAATATTGGGCCAGTCTTTGGATGAACTTTCCTTCAGCCTCTGCTCCATTTTTATTCCTGCATTTCCTTTAAATAAGAACAACTCTGGATACAAAATTTTCAAATTGGACAGGTGTATCCATGGCACAATTGAGGGCCGTGTTTATCTACTGAATGTGGTCTCTTTAGGTTCCATCTCCCCACTGTTGGGCATTTCAGCTAAGATCATTTCCACTGGGTCCAAAGAACTTCTCACACCCCTGGTGTTTGGGAATTTCTAGAGGTTCCCCTGGCCCCCATTCCATAATAATGCATATTTCTATTCACTTTGATGACCCTCTCAGCTCCTCTACTGTCATCCCCCATACCTGATACTGTGCCATTTTCCCTCCACCTCCACTTTCTTACTCAGTTCCCATCCTCTTTCTACCTCCCATAATTATTTTATTCCTTCGTCTAAGTGGGATCTAAGTATCCAAACTTGGGCCTTCTCTATGGTCTATGAGTTGTATCATGGGTATTCTGAACTTTTTGGCTAATATCCACTTATCAGTGAGTACATTCTACCATATATATACTTTTGGGTCTGGGTTAAGTCACTAAGGATGCTATTTTCTAGTTCCATCCATTTGCCTGCCAAATTCATGATGCCCTTATTATTAATAACAGCGTAGTAGTCCATTGTGTAAATGAGGCATATTTTCTGCATCCATTCTTTTGTTAAGGAACATCTTAGTTGTTTCTAGTTTCTGGCTATTACTGATAAGGCTGCTAGGAAAATAGTAGAGCACATGTCCTTGTGATATGTTAGAGCATCTTTTTGGTATATACTCAGGAGTGGTATAGCTGGGTCTTCAGGTAGAACTGCTATCAATTTTCTGAGAAACTACTGATTTATTTTCCGAGTGATTGTTCCAGTTTGCAATGCCACCAGTAATGCAGTATTTTTTTCTCTATTTTCACATTATCATCAGTGTCTGTTATCACATGGGTTTTGATGTTAGCCATTATGGATTGTGTAAGGTGGAATTACAGGTTTGTTTTGATTTGCATTTCCCTGATCACTAAGAATTTCCTTAAGTGCTTCTCAGCCATTCAAGATTCCTTAGTTGAAATTTATGTTTAGCTCTGTTCTTCCGTTTTCAAATTTGGTTATTTAGTTTTCTGGACTTTAACTTCTTGAGTTCTTTTATATTTTGAATATTAATTCTCTATTGAATGTAGGATTAGTGAAGATCTTTTCCTAAATTGGAGATTGCAGTTTTGTATTATTAACAATGTTCTTTGCCTTACAGAAGCTTTTCAAATTAATGAGGTTCCATTTGTTTATTGTTGATCTTAGAGCCTGAACCATTGGTCATCTCTACAGAAATTTTTCCCCCTGTGACAATGTGTTTGAGTCTATTTCTCACTTTTTATTCTATTAGATTCAGTTTATCTGGTTTTATGTGGAGATTCTTGATCTACTTGGACTTAATAAATATGGATACACTTGATACAGATGGATCTATTTGCATTTTTCTACAAACAGAATGGCAGTTAGACCAATAGCATTTATTGAAGATGATTTCTTTTTTTTCTGCTGTACATTTTTTGGCTTCTTTTTAAAATATCAAGTGTTGCATATGTGTGTTGGTTTATTTCTAATCTTCATTTCTATTTCATTGGTCAACTTGCCTATCTCTGTGCCAATACCATGTGGTCTTGAGTCTCTAAATTTTTAGGCTTAATTTCTTGAGACCAATGTCAATTCTGAGGGTATTTTTCTGTTTTGATGAGGTAGATAGGAAGCTTCAGGTTACTTGGAACAAGAACAAATAATGCTAAGTTTGTGGTGCTAGTCATATCAATTTTTAAAGAATTAGCTATGAAGAGGTTACTTCATTGTGTAACCAGTCATGTCAGGATAAACATATTCTAAAGGCAGTAGGGATCCATTGCTGAGAACAATATTAAAAGATGTTGTTGAAGAAGAAGTCAAGCTGTTGCCTGTATGGAGCATTGACCCTTATGTTATAGTCTCTGTGATAGAAGTTTTTCTGCAGGCCACCATAAGAGAAATGTAGACACAAAATCATTGACCCACTGTTCTGCCTGCATTATACACTAGGGTAATGGTAGCACAGAACTTGTGGGAGTAGCCAACCAATGGGTGATTTGACTTAAGGCCTACTTCAGGAGAACGAACCTGTATCTGACATTGCTTGGATAACCAAGAAGCAGAAAGTAGATATCCCAAATCTTAGATAAAACTAAACAATATTAGTCAAAAACAAACAAACACACATATAAAGAACACAACAAACATGGTTGCAAATGATAGTGTATTATACACATAGATGAGTGCCTTATCCAGTAATTATATCAGAGAGTCTTCCTCAGGAAGCAAATAGGAGTGTATGAAGAGAAGAAAAGCCAGAAATCATGTAGAGAAAGTCTAAATTGGATGTCTGCATCAAATCTCTTCATTCAGAGCTCAGAAAATCAAATGGAGGAGGAGCCAAAAGCATTGTAAATGTCACAAGTTATGGAGAAACCCAGGAAACAAGGCTCTCTGAATTAATTAATCAAGGTACATATGACCTCACAGACACTGAAGGAGAAAACACAAAACATGCATTCATATGCATTATGTCTTTTGTGTATACATTATACCTTTCAATTTAATATTTTTATGAGAATACTGATTATGAAAATGAGTACATTTTGACACACACACATATATATATATAACATGAGTTAATATGTACTCACATAGTTGGAAAGAATATTGAAGTAATATAAAAAAGGCACAAGAATGCACCAGAAAAAATATTGATAGACTAAAAGTAAAAAAAAAAAACAAACCAAATCCCTGGATATATATTATTCAGAACAATTCTTCTAAAATAAGGAAAAAGACAAGGTTTTACACTCTTTCCACATCTGTTAATATGGTAGTTAAAATCTTAGCTAGAGAAACAATAAATCAAGAAGTATAGCAAGGGAATACCAACTGGTAAAGAGTAAGTCCAAGTGCCTTTATTTGCAGATGATATAATAATATGTATAAGTTATCTTATAATTCTACTGGTTAAAACTTTCATCAAAGTAAATCCATAAAAGTATAGGCCCCTCTGATTTGATAAAGAAACACACACACACACACAGAGAAAAAAAAGAAAGGATCTTCAACAAATGGGGCAAATCAAAGCAAATGGCTGATTATAGAATTATTAAACAACAAAATTAACACACAAAACTCAGTACTCTTCCTGATACAAAAGACAAATGAACTGAGAAAATACTCAGAAAATAATATCTTTTCTAATATCCTAATATAACTTAATGTATCTTGTGCTAATTCTTACCAAGCTAGTGAAAGATTTGTATGATAAAATCTGTAAGGTATTGAAGATATCAGAATATTGAAAGATCTCCCATGCTCATGGATATATAAGGCTAATATAGTAAAATGGCCATTCTAATTTTAAAAATTGACTGATTTAGTGCAATCTCCACCAAAATCCCAATACAATTCTTTACATACTCTAAAAAGCTAATTTTTATCTTTGTATGTAAAAATAAAATACCCAGAAGAGCTAAAACAAGCATTAATAATAAAAGAAATGTGGAAGGTATCATTTTTCCCAATTTTAATTTTTACAACAGAGTCACAGTAACAAAAACAGCTAAGTATTAATACTAAAACAGATATATTGTTCAGTGGAATCAAAGTGAAGTCACAAACATAAATCCATAAAACTATAGACTCCTCGGATTTGATAAAGAAACACACACACACATACACACACACACACACACACACACACACACACAAACAAACAAACAAAAAAAAACAACAAAGAAAGGATCTTCAACAAATGGGGCAAGTCAAAGCAAATGGCTGATTATAAATTTATTGAAATAAATGTATTCTTATCAGCATATAAAAAATTTAACTCCAAATGGATCTAAAATCCCAAAATAAAACTAGATACTTACACGTCTGATAGAGGGTTAATATCTACAATATATAAATAACTTGAAATACTAGATATCAAGAAAATAAATAAGACTCTTTAAAATGTGATACATACAAACAAAACAGATAATTATAAAATGAGGAAACTCAAGTAACTGAGTAACACTTAAAAAACTGTTAAATATCTTTAGTCATCAGGATAATGCAAATCAAAATGATTTAGATATTTCATTTAAAAAACATTAGTATGGTAAAGAACACTAAAATGAAACTTTAGACTGATGAGACTGAGGATGTGAGGTAAGGGGGATAGTCATCTATTGCTAGTAAGACTACAAATGTGTACAGTTACTATGAAAATCAGTGTGGTGTTTCATCATGAAGATGTAGATATCAATCTCCCTAAAGATGCAACTATAGTGCTCTTGGACATATCTCCAAACAATGCTTCATCCTACCATAGAGACAATTATTCAAGCATGTTCATTGTTGTTCTATTTGTAATAGCCAGAAATTATAAAACACCAAAATGTTCCTCATGAGAAGTCCACATAAAATAAATGTGGTATATTTACACAATTGAAATTACTCAGCCATTGAATAAATGACATTATGGAAGTTGTAGGCAAATTGCTAGAACTAGTAAAAACAAATCACCTATAGTATCAAATCTTGAAAGAAAAATATGGTATTCATTTACATATGAGTGGACATTAGTTGTAAAATCAATGATAACCAAGCTACAATCCATAGAACCACAGAGTTTAGGTATAGAGTAACAGATATGGGTGAAGGGGGAGCAGATGTATCTTCTTAGGAAATAAAAATAAAATAGATATGAATGGATGGATGGGGAGCTATAATGGAATGATCCAGTAGGGAGTGGAGAAGGAAAATGGGGAGAGACAGATAAAATTAAGGGGCATTTGAGGCATAGTATGATAACCTAATAGTAGAAGCTTCTTATCTATCTATCTATCTATCTATCTATCTATCTATCTATCATCTATTTCTACAGCTACATCTACAACTACATCTATATCAATATAGGAAATCTAAATAAAATAAGCTAATAATGGAGTTGAGGGAAGACAGAAACTGAATTAGCCATTTCTTGTTACTAAATGAACGTCCAGTATTGGAATTGTGTTACATCAAATTGAGTTTTTGCCAAAGTGTTCACATGGGAATTTCCAAACAGCCCAGACTATTGCCAAAGTAATGCCTTCCATTTTAATTATTCATAGACTCTTCAGTAATCAAACCTGATTTAACTGTGGAAAAGTAGCTTATATTTGCCTGATATGAGAGTCTTCTTGGAGGCTTAGTGCTGAATAAACTCACCCATTCTAAGACTACTGAATAAACTTACCCTTTCTAATTATTTCTGAACTCTGGCTGGCTGGTTCATCTCAGATGCTCTGGCCCAAACTCCTCTCCAAGCTGACTGATTCACTCTTCCTTCGCTCAGCTTTTCACTAAATTGCTCCTTTTGGCCTCAAACTAACTCTAGCAATTTATTCTAATCTCTTGCTCATTCTGATTCGCTGACTTGTTCTATCGTCACCTGTGTTTAGCTTGTTTTCTCTGCCTATCTATGTGAAATTGTCCCTATACAACTGATTTTGAACTTCACAAATTGAACTGACACAACTCAACTGTACTGCACATCCTCTCAACTCACCGACACAGCTGAACTGACTCAATTCTCAACTGACAGACCACTAGTTCAACTGCACTGAATTTACCATACTGAATGGAACTCAATTCTGTTCAATTGAACTGAACTGTCTCCTTGCATTACTCTTAAGTAGATTTTTTCCTTTGCTTGTGAGACTTGGGTGCATTATATCTTTGATGTATTCTGTCAATCTATTTCTGATACATCACTTTGTATGTGTGCAACTCAATTAAAATTAACTTTCAAACATGGCTATGTCTTCTACAAAGTAATTTTATCTTAAAGGTATGTACTCAGGACATTTCTGTATTCTGGCCAGAGAGAATGAAGGTGTGTTCCTTTGCTAGAGCACCCATGTTGCTCTGGAATCAACACCGTTGAGTTCTATTTCGATAATTATTAGGTTAACCTTTTGTCATTTAATGAAAAATTTCATACTACACTTTAAAAAATTAAAAGAAACAAAAATGTATTTGGAAAAAGACAGTATCAATACATACTCTGTAAACACTGAAACATTAGCCCAGTAATATTATGAATAACTGCATATATATAAATTTGACACCGTAGACAAAACAGACCAGTACTTAAAAAGCGACTGCCAAAATTATTTTTAGAACTTCCAGAAGCAGCTATTTTTATTCCAGAATTCTATCAAATAACCAGGGAAAATCAGGACTAATCCTCTGCAATCTGTTCTGTAAGAGAGGACAAGATATTTTATATTTATGAAATAATTATTAATCAATAAAGTAACAAAATATAGTTTATAATGCCAAATGTATGGAAAAGTACTTTTATAGCTGTAAGAACAAAAATCTATTGAAAGTAATAAAAAGAATAAGAAATAACTCTATATTTTTTATCTACTTTGATGATATACAATTTATCAAAGTATTTCAGGTAAATAAAATTAAAAAAAAATGTCAGTTGGCTGTCTGAACAAGAAAAATGACAGTATATTAGGTAATGAAGAATACCCTAAGATAAATTTCAATGCTTATTTATGGTTTTGTAATAAAATAACAGTAGTAAAAAAAATATACAGAACTTGATAAAGTTGGTATATAATTCTCATAAAGCCAACATTGTATTTACAAGTTAAAAAAAAAAAGGATAATAGTAGAAATAATATAAGGATGGCCACTCTCACTGCTAGTATTCATCATATATCAGAAGTTCTGGTCAGTACAATGAAGAAACAAGTTAGTGTGGAAGTCATCATTTTGAAAACAAGAAACAAACTTTTTCTTATTTAATAGTGTTATGATTGTAAACATAAAACTATCAACCTTTTCACATAACATCTTTTAGAACTAATAAATTAGTTCATCCAGGTATCTAAATGTAAGCATTAAAAATACAAAATATATATCTATGGTAACAAAATGTAGGATACTTTACAGGCTATTAAAAAATTATTAAACTATTATGGGTAATTTTACCAAGTAATGCATAAAGTTTTTATGATAAAACTATATATCATTAGTAAAATATTATAAGTAATCTTAGTGAAGATACATACAACAATCATTGTTTCTGTGACTTGGAAAACTGTATTATTAAAATTTCATTTCTATATGAATCAATATATAGATTCAACAACATTTCAAACAAAATTTTATAATAATATTTTTATAAAAGTTGGCAAGTTCTATCTTAAATTTTTATAGAAAATAGATTATCTAAAAAGATCTTTTGAAGACAAGAAAATACTTGAAGTCTGCATGATGCCTATGGCTTATAAAGCCATGATAATTATGATACTATATGACTGATTTAACCATGAAACATAAATACAAAAACGGACCTATAAAATACAGTATGTTATTTTCAACAAAGTCACAAGGACACTTTAATGCATTTAGAATAAACTTTTCAATCAGTGGTATTTTACTGCATTTCTTTAAACTATAAATTCATATGTTACACTTTATAAAGTACATAACACAAAAATGTTCACATCTCTGACTCTACAAGAAAAAGTATAAAAGTTATGGAAGAAAACATTGGAGAATATCTTTGTATACTGATCTGACTACATAAGAAATTCTCGAATTTTACAAATAAGAAACAATCTATTAATAAATATTTAATAGTAACTTTAAAAAGATTATTAATTGGTGACAGATAAATACTAGAAATGAAGCTCCACCTTATTAATCATTACAGAAATTAAAAAGCAAAATCTCTCTGTGATATTTCGTACCTCTCAGACTAAAATAGATAATCTTAACGTGTCAATCACCAACTGTTAAGTATAGCAAAATAGCTATAAATAAATGCTGCCTAAAGAGGTTACTTTATAAAACTTTATTATCAAATTTTATATGTTAAAAAAACTGTACTTATCATATGACTAGGTAACATTTAAATTCACCTGCTGAATTAATGAATCAATCTTTTTTTAAAGATATAACATAACAATATAGAGGAAACAAAAACTAACACATCAGAATAGAATAAAAGAAACAACAAGAAGGAAAAGAGCCTCAGAAAATTCACAAGAAATAGATATAGACACTGAGATCCACTTCTCCACAAACATGGAAATCGTATTAAACTTGAAGGCATAGTATATACTGAAAGAACATATTCAGGTCTTAGGCACACTGCCAATCTCTGTGAATTCATATGTGTAAGAATCATGCTTTATTAGAGGGTCTCTTTGGTATTCTCCATCTTCTCTGGCTTTTACACTCTTTTCACCTCCTTTTGTATATGATCTCTTTGGGGAGGAATCTGATGAAGACATATGTTCATGGCTGAATATTCTGAAGTCTCTCACTCACTACGTATTGCCTTGCCATCTCTGTATTTTTCCCAACTGCTGTAAATAGCAGCCTCTATAATGGCAAGGCATTAATCTATGAGTATATCAAAATTTTATTAAGAGTCTTGTTACTGCTATGATATCTGTTGTTGTTTTGTTTTTAGAGCAGTGGCATTTGGTTTTTATTTCCTAGGTTCCTGGAATATCTACTCTTAAGCCCTTGTTTACCCAAGTAATGCTATATATATGCTCTATAAATCAATCATTCATGTTCATAAAAGAGAAAGCCACTCAATATGTTTAATAAAAGAACATGATACTTAACACCATAGATATATTATA
This sequence comes from Arvicanthis niloticus, assembly GCF_011762505.2. NCBI lineage: Eukaryota > Metazoa > Chordata > Mammalia > Rodentia > Muridae > Arvicanthis > Arvicanthis niloticus. The sequence goes on along the minus strand of NC_047679.1, from coordinate 68,534,701 downwards.
AGAGAATTATAACACATAAAAGAAAATATTGGAAAAATTCACATGTGTGTTTTAATTCCAATTTTGGTTATAAGAAAGTCAATACCATAACAACTAAAAAACAGATCAATATCTGTCCAGAGTTTAGAGTGGAGAGAGTAAAGATAACAAAGGAAGGTATCAGTCACCAAATGTAGTTTAAATTGATTTCATGGAAACCTAAGTGCCTATTAAATGTACTAATATAAATTAATATATAATCAAATACTGATAAACATTAATATATAATCAAAGTCAAATATGTTAATACCATAATAGTAAATTACTTACAACTCTAGTATGAAAAAGTGACATTTTTGAAAGGAACTTTAAAAACATATTACAAGTTTTTATAAAACAGATTCATTGATAAGTGGATATTAACCAAAAAGAAGCTTGGAATCCCCACAATACAACTCACTGACCATATGAAACCCAAGAAGAAAGAAGATAACACCAAAGTATGGATGCTACAGTACTACTCAGTAGGTGGGAGATAATAATCTCTGGGAAGTAGAGGGAAAGAGGCATGTGGGAAGGAGTTGTGTAACAGTGGGAAAGGGGGAACAGGGTAGCCACTAAAAAGTTCAAGATGTCAGAGACCCAAGAATTTCCCAGGACCCAAGGGGGAGGACTTTAGCTGAAATACCCAACAAAGGCAAGATAGAACCTGGAGAGACCATATTCAGTGGATAGGCATGGCTACAAGTTGAAAGATGAGGCCATTCACCCACCTCATAAATATTAATCCAGAATTCCTCCTGTCAAAAGGAAATGCAGGGACAAAGAGTGGAAGAGAAAATAAAGGAAACACTATCCAGAGACTGCCCCACTTAGGCATCCATCCCATCTGCTGACACCAAACCCAGACACTATTGCTGATGCCAAGATGTATTTACTGACAGGAGCCCAGTATAACTGTACCCTGAGAGGCTCTGCCATAGCTGAACCAATACAGATACAGATGTATACAGCCAAACATTGGACTGAGTGTGGGGACCCCAATGGGGAAGTTAGGGCAAGGACTGTAGGAGCTGAAGGGGTTTGCCGCCTCATAGGAAAAGCAACAACATCAACCAACTAGAACCCTCAAAGTTCCCAGGGACTAAACCAACAAAGAAAGAGTACACAGTTGGTATCCATGACTTTATCTGTATATGTAGCAGAGGATTGTCTTATCTGGCATCACTAGGAGGGGAGCCTCTTGGTAGTGTGGAGGCTTGATGACCTAGGATAGGGAAACACTAGGCAGGAGTGGGTGGGCAGGTTGAAGTGCACCCTCATAGAGTCAGGGGGAGGAAATAGGAGATGGAGGCTTGTGGAGGGGAAACTAGATAGGGGGATAACATTTGAAATGCAATAAATAAAGTAACCAATAAAAACAAAAAATAATACATTTGATTATCAAGACAGAAAAATCAGTAAAAAAAAAATAGTAATGATCCACTCTATCAAAAATATAAATAAGAGACATGTACAATAGCATATTCTATGCTAGAGCAACTTAGTATACATTATTCTTAAACACATATAAGATACTCTTATCTTTGAGAACAAAACTAAGAAATCTAAATCAAGTGTCTTTTCTAACTGTAATGTTATGAATATAGAAGGAAATGTTATGATAACAGAAGAAAAAACTATAAATTTTACAAAGATATGAAAGTTTAAAAAATAATAATAAAGGAAAGGTGTCATATTCTTAAAAGTACTTTTATTTTAAATATGGGTTATTAATATGAGTTATTTATATGGGTTTTTTATTTCTGGTGGATACATCTAAGTTTATTGATGGTATTCAAGAGAATAAGTAGTGTTCCTTAGGTCCCTCCTGTGTCTGGGATGGAAATTGTAAGAAAGTTGCTCAGTATTGGGAGCCAAGTTGTGACAGGGACTCCTCAGAAACCAAGAGTGCCTCTCTTGCTCTAGGTGTCCTTTCTGAGGTAGGTGGTCCAGGCTTTCTTCTTCCTTGAAGACCATGTAGGCCATGAGGTCTACCACCCTGTTGCTGTAGCCATATTCATTATCATACCAGGAAATGAGCTTTATAAAGGTATCCTCGAGAGCAATGTCACCCCCAGCATCAAAGGTGGAGGAGAGGGAGTGGCTGTTGAAGTCGCAGAAGACAACCTGGTTCTCAGTGTAGCCCAGGATGCCCTTTAGTGGGCCTTGGGATGCCTGCTTATTTTTAAAGGTGGGAATTCTGTCAAGAGATGTAGAGGGCTTAAGCAGAATTGTATTTAACAAATACAAGCAAAAGAAACACTCCAAAGTTAAGTTAAAAAGGAGGCTTGTCCCAAGGCAAAGGGCAACATAATGGTTTCTATATTGTGTATTTAAGGAAAATCATTAAGACTTTTCATGGGGTAGATGTTAGGTGGGCTTTAAGGGAACCATCTAGAGCCTGCTGAGACTGGCTTGGTTTTCCCAGAGCATTACCCTTTGTTTTTTATCTCATTTCAGATACTCTTGCATGCCTTTTGTTGTTTATCCCTACGGTTTCCAACCTTCCTCCTTTATCTCTTATTGTTCTTTTAAACTCATACATAAACCTGTAGAAAAAAATCAAACTGAATTGTAAAAATATCTTGAAACAAACTAAAATGGAAACAACTTATACCAAAATATATAAGACTCATAAAAACAGTGCTAAGAGAGAAGTTTGTGGGAAAATGTACTATGACAATATTTTCTATAAATTGAAATACTTGGCTTAGACTATGTATGGGAAAGGGGGATGTCTTATTTCACTTACAGGTTTAGGAGTTGTATTACAAGCAGATTATTGGTGATTTTTATTTTAAGTAGGAACAATGAATAATAAGGGATATTAGTTATACTTTTACTTTTCTATTTATGTAATGAAACAACATAACCAAAGCAATTTAGGAAGTAAGTGTTTGTGGTTACAGTTTTAGAGAGTTAGAATCCATGATGACTAGGAATCATGAAAGCAAGGAGTAGGCATAATGACTACATCTAAATGCTGATATTTCAACAGATGAACTACAAGTATGAAGCAGAGAGGGCAACTGTATTTACATAAAACTTTTCAGTCTCAAAGTCCACCATAAGTAATATCCTTCTTCTACCCAGACTAGAATTCCTAAATTTCCAAAAACAGTGACACCAATTGAGGATGAAATGTTCAAATCCCATGGCTATGTAGGTGATTTCTTATTTAAATCACCCAAACAGGGTGTATATAAAAGGAGAGTATCATGTTGGATTTAGATGGCAAAAGAAAAAAAAATGAATCCATCAATGATTTCCTAGGATGTAGTCATAATATCTGAAGTAACTTTAACTGGTCTTCATATCTTAATATCCCACATTAACAACTAAAATGTAAGTCAAAATGAACCATTAAGAAACAAAGAGGTTGGCTTGCCTGGTCCTGGTGGTTAGGGCACACACTTAGCTGGTCTGCTCCTGTGAGGACACCATATTCTAAGACATCCTAGAGGGGCCACTGAACTCAGAACAGCAGGTAAGAACCCCCGCCCACTGCCCTAAGCCCCAGAGGTATAACTAGAAGGAGGGGAAGCTCAAGACCCACCAGGCACCCAACCCCTTCCCTGCAGAATACCACTCCCCTTCCTCCCCTTACCTAGTCCTTGTGGCTGGGGCAATCACTTAGCTGGTCTGCTCCTGTGAAGACACCATATCCCGAGACATCCTAGGAGAGCAACTGAAATCAGAGCAGAGGGTAAGAACAATCACCCACTGCCCTACACCCCACAGCTACAACGGGGAGCAGGGGAGCTCAGGACCAACCAGGAACCCAAACCCCGCCCCTGTGGAATACCATTCCCCTTCCTTCCCTCGCCTGGCATTTGTGGCTGGGGCAGAAACCTAGCTGGTCTGCTCCCTTGAAGACAGCATATCCCAAGACATCCTAGAGGACCAACTGAACTCAGAGCAGTGGACACCATATCTCAAGACATTCTAGAGGACACACAACACTCAGAGCAGCAGACACCTACCTTGTCTGCTACCATGGAGACACCAAATCCTGAGACATCCTACTGTACTCAGAGCAGCTGGAGCTCAGGATCACACGATCACAGGATCACAGAGACATCTGGACCTGAGGAGTTCTGACAAAAGCAAGATAACTGGAAGGAGAGGCTCAGAAACAGACACTAAACAGAGACACAATGAAACTAACAGAAGTTATGAACCAAATAGATTTAAATAATATCTATAGAACATTTCATCCTAAAACAAAAGAATATACCCTTTTCTTAGCACCTCATCATACCTTCTCCAACACAGAGTATATAATTGGTCACAAATCAGGCCTCAACAGATACAAAGAGATTGAAATGATCCCTTGCACCCTTTCAGACCACCATGGACTTAGGCTGGTCTTTAATAATGACAAAAGAATGGAAAGCCCACATACATGTGGAAAATGAAAAATGCTCTATTCAATGATGACTTGATCGAGGAAGAAATAAATAAAGAAATTAAAGACTTTTTAGAATTTAATGAAAATGAGAACACACCATGCAAAAACTTATGGGACTCCATGAAAGCAATACTAAGAGGAAAACTCATAGCTCTAAGTGCCTATAAAAACAAACTGGAGACAGCATACACTAACAACTTCACAGAACACATGAAAGTTTCAGTACAAAAAGAAGCAAATAAACCCATGAGGAGTAGACTGCAGGAAATAATCAAACTCAGGGCTGAAATCAACCAAGTAGAAACAGAAAGAACTATACAAAATATCAACAAAACCAGGAGCTGGTCTTCAAGAAAATCAACAAGATAGATAAACCCTTAGCCAGACTAACCAAAGGTCACAGAGACAGTATACAAATTAATAAAATCATAACTGAAAAGAGAGACATAACAACAGAAACTGAGGAAATTAAAAAACTCTTCAGATCCTACTACAAAGGCCTATACTCAACAAAATTGGAAAATCTGGATGAAGTGGACAATTTTCTAGACAAATACCAGGTACCAAAATTAAGTCAGGAGCAGAAAAACCATCTAAACAGTCCCATAAACCCTAAAAAAATAAAAGCAGTAATTAAAAGTCTCCCTACCAAAAAAAGTCCAGGACAAGCTGGTTTTATTGCAGAATTCTATCATACTTTCCAGGAAGACCTAATACCAATTATCTTCAAACTATTCCACAGAATAGAAACAGAAGGAATACTACCATATTTGTTCTATGAAGCTACAATTACACTCATACCTAAGCCTCACAAAGACCCAACAAAGAAAGAGAACTACAGACCAATCTCTCTTATGAACATTGATGTAAAAATATTCAATAAAATTCTCGCAAACCGAATCCAACAACACATCAAAACAATCATCCAACATGATCAAGTAGGCTTTATTCCAGGAATGCAGGAATGGTTCATTATTCAGAAATCCATCAATGCAATCCACTACATAAATAAACTCTAAGAAGAAAAACACATGATTATCTCAATAGATGCTGAGAAAGCATTTTTCAAAATTCAACATCCCTTCATGTTAAACACCTTGAAAAGATCAGGAATTCAAGGCCCATACCTAAACATAGTGGAAGCAATATAGAGCAAGCCAGTAGCCAACATCAAACTAAATGGAGAAAAACTTGAAGCAATCCCACTAAGATCAGGGACAAGACAAGGCTGCCCACTCTCACCCTACCTATTCAATATAGTACTGGAAGTCCTAGCCAGAGCAATTTAACAACAAATGGAAGTCAAGGGGCTACAAATAGGAAAGGAATTAGTAAAAATTTCACTATTTGCAGATGATATGACAGTATACTTAAGTGACCCTAAAACTTCCACCAGAGAACTCCTAAACCTGATAAACAACTTCAACAAAGTGGCTGGATATAATATCAACTCAAACAAATCAGTAACCTTCCTCTATTAAAAGGATAAACAGGCTGAGAATGAAATTAGGAAAATGACACCCTTCACAATAGTCACAAACACTATAAAATATCTTGGAGTGAATCTAACCAAGCAAGTGAAATGTCTGTATCACAAGAACTTCAAATCTCTGAAGAAAGAAATTGAAAAAGAGCTTAGAAGGTGGAAAGATCTCCCATGCTCCTGGATTGGCAGGATTAATTTAGTAAAATTGGCCATCTTGCCAAAAGCAATCTACAGATTCAATGCAATCCCCATCAAAATTCCAAATCAATTCTTCATAGAGATAGAAAGAACAATTTGCAAATTCATTTCGAATAACAAAAATCCCAAGACAGTGAGAACTATTCTCAACAATAAAATAACTTCTGGGGTAAACACCATCACTGACCTCAAACTGTACTATAGATCTATAGTGATAAAAACTGCTTGATGTTGGTACAGAGACAGGCAGGAAGATCAGTGGAATAAAATTGAAGATCCAGAAATGAACCAACACACTTACGGTCACTTGATCTTCGACAAAGGAGCTAAAACCATCCAGTGGGAAAAGGACAGCATTTTCAACAATTGGTGTTGGTTCAACTGGAGGTCAGCATGTAGAAAACTGCAAATCAATCCCTTCTTATCCTCTTGTACAAAGCTCAAGTCCAAGTGGATAAAGGACCTTCACATAAAACCAGACACACTGAAATTAATAGAAGAGAAGGTAGGAAAGACCCTCGAATACCTAGGCACATGAGAAAAGTTCCTGAACAGAACACCAATGGCTTATGCTCTAAGATCAAGAATTGACAAATGGAACCTCATAAAATTCAAAGCTTCTAGAAGGCAAAGGACACTGTCAATGGGACAAAACAGCAACCAACAGATTGGGAAAAGATCATTACAAATCCTACATCCAATAGAGGGTTAATATCCAACTATACAAAAACTAAAGGAATTAGACTCCAGATCACCAAATAACCCCATTAGAAATGGGGTACAGAGCTAAACAAAGAATTCTCAACTGAAGAAAACCAAATGGCTGTGAAGCACCTTAAGAAATGTTCAACATCCTTAGTTATCAGGGAAATGCAAATCAAAACAATTCTGAGATACCACCTCACACCAGTCAGAATGGATAAGATCAAAAACTCAGGTGATAGCAGATGCTGGCAAGGATGTGGAGAAAGAGGAACACTCCTCCATTGCTTCTGGGATTGCAAGCTGGTACAACCACTATAAAAATCAGTCTCGTGGTTCCACAGAAATTTGGACATAGCATTACCTGAGGACCCAGCTATACCACTACTGGCCATATACCCAGAAGATACTCCAACATATAACAAGGGCATATTCTCCACTATGTTCACAGCATCCTTTTTTATAATAGCCAGAAGCTGGAAAGATCCAAGATGTTCTTCAACAGAGGAATGGATACAAAAATGTGGTACATTTACACAATTGAGTATTACTCAGCTATTAAAAATAATGAATTCGAGAAATTCTTAGGATAATGGATGGAATTAGAAAACATCATCCTGAGTGAGGTAACCCACTCACAAAAGAACACACATGGTATCTACTCACTGATACTTAGATATTAGCCCCAAAACTTGAAATAGCCAAGATTCAACTCACAGGCCACGTGAAGTTCATGAAGAAGAAAGACCATGTATGGATGCCTCGGTCCTACTTAGAAGGAGTAACAAAATACTCAAGGGAGCAAATATGGAGACAAAGTGTTGGACACAAACTGCCAAGGACAGGTTGTCTGAAGACTATTCCACCTGTTGTGGATGTCAGGAAGTGCATGCTGACAAGAGCCTGATATAGTTGTCTCCTTAGAGGTCTGCCAGAGTCTGACATATTCAGAGGCAGATGCTCACAGCTAACCACTTATCTGATCAAGGGGTTCCCAATGGAGAAGTTAGAGAAAAGACTGAAGGAACTGAAACGGTTTGTGGCCCCATGAAGAAAGCAACAATACCAATCAACCAGAACTCCCCAGGGTCTAAACCACCAGCCTGGGAGCACATAGATAGGGACCCATGACTCCATCTGTATATGTAGGGGAGGATGGCCTTGTAGGTCATAGGTGGGAGAGGAGATCCTTGGTCCCATGAAGGCTGAACACCGAGTGGGAAGGAATTCATGGGTAGCGAGGTAGGAGTGGGGTGGTAGTTGGGGGCACATTCTCATAGAACAGGAGGAGGGGTGATGGAATAGGAGGTTCCTACGTGGTGGTGGGAATGGTGTAAGGGGATTAAATCTGAAATGTAAATATAATATCCATTTAAAAATAAATAAATAAATAATGCCTCAAAAAATAAAAAAAAAAACAGGTTAAAAACAAACTGTACCAACAGCTTTATAATAATTAGAAATATATTTTAAAACCTATTGAAGTAAAAAGAGTAATAAATGGAAATTTATGAGTTTAATATTTTATTATTTTATCAAAAAGGCAGATGTCCTACTTCAATATGCTTGGTAAATGGAAAATATAAATTCACTGCTCTCATAGATGAAATGTAATAATTAAATATTAAAATAAATGAAATGGAGACTATGAAAGCAATATTAAAGAAACCAGCCAAACTAAAATATGTTTATTTTGCATATAGCCAAATAAACTCTAGCTTCTTTACCAAAGAAAACAAGAAAGGTGTCAAATGAATGGAACCAGAAATATAAAAAGAACTATTACAATAGATACAGCAAGAATAAAAATAAATGAATTGAATGACCTCGAAGAAGGAAATAAATTTCTAGAAAAACATAAGCCATGAAGATTAACCTGGTAAAACGAAAATGCTTGAACAGGAACATCACCATGAGATTGAAGTACAACTTATAACACTGCCTATTAAGAAAAGCCAAGGACCAGACGATGTCACCATAAATTTACTCAAACATTAAAATTAGTGATATCAGTCATTAAGTGAAAGGAAACAAACAAGCGTACAAACACACAAACACAAAAAAAAAAAAAATAGAGTGAATACTTTTAAATTTATTTCATGAAGTCAGGATCACCCTAACAGCAAAACCACATAAAGACACTGAGAAAATGAAAGCCACAGGACAACATACCTCACAATACTGATGAAAAAAACATTATTGAACAAAACTATGAATTCTTTTTTTATTGGATATTTTATTTACATTTCAGATGCCATCCCCTTTCCCCAATTCCCCTCCCTAGAAAACCCCTATCTCAAGCCCCCTTTTCCTTTTTGCTTTTATACAATTTTTAAAAATACTAATCACAGGCTTTATAAGTTTGGTAATGCTCAATCAGAAGTGTAACCCAATACCCAACCTAGATATATCAACTATCTTTGACTGGTGGAGACATGTGAACATCTGCCTCCATGCCCCCCTTCTCTCTTTTTCTCTCTCTCATCACCTAGCTTCTCCTCTCCTTCTTTCTCCTCCTCTCTTTATTACTTCTCTTCCTCTCACCTTAGCTCCTCCTACATATCACCCTTCCTGTTAAAATAAAACTTTTCTCTCAAAATACAATTAGAGCATAATTATATCAATTTGTACCAGTGAGGTACAAGATAGTCCTAATACCAAGTCCATCATTTTGTTGACTAACCAGAACCTCTGTCAACTCTCCTAACTAAAACACTTAGTTCTGAACCTGGTTTTTTTCTTGGCTTTAGAATGAATGTCAGCTGAAAACCATCCACTCAAATCTTTTGTCTGAAAGTAAATAACAAGGATTGGCTATGAGACTATAAGTTTTCAACCCCGCCAGAAATCCAGTATGACTGAGTTAACTGAAATTATGGGAAGCAAAAGCATAGCTTCTAAAACGTAGCCAATTTATAGATACCACTGAACACCTGAACAGTCCCTATATTACAAACCACTGAAGCATCTGATCTTCAGCCTTCTGCCCCAGGATAATCTAACAGACCTTAGTGATGAAGAATTATTAAGGGCTGATTACTCTCTCTAGGCAGATATAATCAGTCGACTATTCTGCAAGTGTGTCCTCTTCTGGACAGTAATTTTTCTGTAGATGGAAAAAGGCAATTCTTGCCTAGTGGCTGTCTGAGTTAAGGGCCTATAGCAAATTCATGGCTTGGAGTTTATTGCTAGGGTGTTTTCTATATTTTATTTAGAAATAGATGAGAGGAGTTAACAGACAACAGTGCAGAAAACTTTACATGGATAGTTGGTTTTCAAAACATCAGAAGTCCACAGAATTGAAGTTACAAACATTTCTGTATTAATGTTCATTTTTATTAGAGACCTGTCTGCTCCTGACAGCTTACTGTCTTGGATTCTAAGAAGAAATTGAGCATCTTTAGAATTACTCCAGTTGTGGTAAAACTATGAATTCTATTTAATAACTCACTGTGCAGGTTAGTTTCTGTCAACTTGACACAAAATATAACATAAGAAGAGGAATCCTGAATTTAAGGGTTGGCTCTGGTCCTGTGAAGGATCAATGCCCCAGTGTAGGGGAATGCAAGGAGAGGGAGGTGTGAATGGGTGGGTGGATGGTGGAGTACCATCATAGATGCAAGGGCATGGGGATGTGATAGAGAATTTCTGGAGGAGAAACTGGGAAAGTGGATAACATTTAAAATGTAAATAAAGAAAATAGCCAAAAAAGTACATTTTTTAAAGATTTGGCTCTGTTAAATTGGCCTCCAACCATGTGTAGAAGACACCTTGTTCATTGCAAACTGATAGAGCATTGCCTAGCCAAATATAGGTGGTTCCATGCTTTGGCTTGTTGGGTCTAGTATATGTCGGAAAGATAGCTGAACAGGTCATTGAGACCAATGATCCTTCTATCTCTGACTTCTGCAGCAAAGGAGTTACAGGTATGTAACTTCACACTTCTTTTAATTTAGGTATCTAAGATTAACACTCAAGCCTTAATGCTCATACATAATCCATGGTTCAGTTTTTGCTCCAGTTTCCTACCTTAGTTTTTCTCTGGGATAGACTGTATCCTGTAAAATGAAATAATATATTTTCTTTCTATATTGTTTTTTGTTATGGTGTTTTATCACAGTAACAAAACAAACTAGATTAATCATCAGAAAGATGTTACATCATGATAAAATGAAATATAACTCTGGAGGGTAACATAATATGTGAATATCAACAATGGCAAACACAACATAAACAAACTAAAATATAAAATAAAATATCACAATGTATGCCATTAGAAACATTTAAGAAAATCTTAACCACTTAGACAAAGAAAAATTTGTCAACAGAATAAAGAGAATTTATTAATATCCGTAAGCTAACATCAAAAAACTGAATCAAAACTGATTCAGTACGAAGTAAGGAGAAATTTTCTAAATTTACAGGTTTTAAAAGTTAAAATTAAAATATTGGATATTTCAGTTTTAACAAAAAAAAAATGGTATTTTATGAGCAAGTCTGAGGACTTGGGTTCAGATCCTCTGGCCATATAAAAACTGATCATTGCAATGTATTTCTACAGTCCTAAGGCAAGAATTCAATTGGTAGGTCAAGGGAGCTAATCAATGAGTTTCAGATTCAGTCATAGATGATGAACCAAAAGCTAAAATGGTAATATACAGAATAACACAGACTTTATCTGCCTCTGGTCTCATACAAATGTGCACTCATTTATACTCATATCTGTATATATATGAACAGTATTCTGACTAGTTTCATACCATTTTGACTTAAGCTATAATCATATGAGAGTAGGAAGCCAAAATTTAGAAAAACTCCTTTATAAGACAAAGAAACCACATATAGTAGTATAAACCAAATAAACTCTTTTCTCTCCAAATTGCTTTAATAGCAGTATTTCATAATAGCAATAGTAACACTAACTAGGTCATAAACACAAGTACATGTATACACCAAATACACACAGACACACAGACACACACACACACACACAGAGAGAGAGAGAGAGAGAGAGAGAGAGAGAGAGAGAGAGAGAGAGAGAGACAACCATGTAAATTGTCAGTCGCAGTTTCACAGTAATATGAGTTACCAAGAAAATGTTAGAAGGTGACATTTATGATAGCACAGAAATACTTACCAGTCTAAAAAATCAGGTATAACATTTCTATTTAAAGCTGTGAACTACTGATGAAAGAAAATGAAAACACAAGTAAAAGAGCACATTCATACATTGTTAGGATTAATTTTGACAAAATGTCCTTTCTACATGTCTCAGGGTTCTATTGTAGTGAATAGGCACAGTGATTATCACAATTCTTATAAACAAAAACGTTTAACTAGGGCTTAGTTGCAGTTTATATTTAGTCCACATTCATCATGGCAGGAAGTATGGTGACATGAAGGCAGGCATGGTACTGGAAAGTAGGTGAGAAGCGTTCTACATCTAGATTTGCAGGTAGCAAGAAGAGGTAGACTATGAGCTTGGAATGGGCTTCTTGAAGAATCACAGTCCACCTTCAATGACATGCTTTTATCAACAAGGCCACAGCTTCTAATCATTTTAAATAGTGATTCTAATTAGGAACTAAGTATTTAAATTAAATTTAATTTAATTCTCTCATTCAATACCATTGTACTCAAAATGGTACACAGAATCAAAGTAATCTCTGCAGGACAGAAGCAACCAATAATTCTACCCATGTGTGACACTGGTGAACCATTACAATGACTGACTAGCATGCCATGACAGTTCTAATGATGCAAACTTGACACATATATATTTTTCCTGTCAGATAACAGATTTCTAATTGTACTAAAGTCATACACAAAGAAGAGAAATGATTTCTTTTACTAGAAACTTACTCAACCTACCCTAGGCTAGTTGTACATATTGGAGAAGCACCTACTGCAATCACTTTTCAAAACCAGATTAAATGCTGCCTACATTCTAAGTATTTTTCCTTTTAACAAGAGATTAGTGTAGTTCTTGCCTCTTACAATGAAAATGTCTCCCTGTAACAGATATAGACTTGTACAGAAAACCACCATTGACCAAAATGCACACTTACATAGCCCAGTCCCAACTGATATATGTACTGCATGTAAGATTTGTGGATGGTTGTGGAAAGATTGCACGATCCAGTGGAAAATGGAATTAGCTCTAAGATTATTGTTTATTCTAGAAATTTCATAGAAGCCATACCCATAAATGCTTACTAGAGTGGCTGCGGAAGTATGACTTGAACAAGGCCAATAACAATACACATGCTAATATAAATAAGGGATATCTTACAAGTTCTTCATCCTATATTAAAAACTAAGTAAGTAAGTAAGTAAGTAAGTAAGTAACACCTGCAAACAACTAGTTAATCTTGAGACCTAGAGAAATAGGCTTTCCCTAAAGAATCACACATTAATTGGCTACCCAATGCCAAATGGTTAGCCCTAAAAGCGTGTATATACAACTAAAAATATGCAGAATAAGTAGGTTGTATTTAAGTATTTAACAATACAAACAACAATAACAATAAAACAATGGAAGTAAAATGGGCATGGCATTGAATGTGACCAGGGGGAGTAGTTCTAAAGTCATTCGTTATTCATCTTGCAATACCCTCAGCAGATATATATGTATGCTTAAAGAAAGAGTACACCCATGTTTACTGATAAACAATTCAGTGTAGTTGTGACAAGAATAGACAAAAATAAAAAATAAAATCAAATAATACATAGAATGAAATATTTTTCAACTAATAAATGTGAAAGTTTGCCAATATCTGATAATATGGATGAACTTGGAAAATATGTTACTAACCAAAATAACTAAAAGAAAGATACTTAATATGTGAATCTACTTTCATGATATCAAAATTGCTCGTATTCATAGATTCAAAAAACTAAAAGATCAATTATGAGAAATCAACTGTGAGCAAATCACCACACTTTAACCTAAAATATAAAGTTTTAGGGCATTGCTTTAGTTTGCAATTTGCTGCTGTCATAAACAGGGTGACTAAAAGCATCATGGAAAGGAAATGGTTTGTTTGACTTCCTACATTTCCTCAGTTTATCAGCAAGGAAAGACAAGGTAGAAACTTAAGTCAGGAAACTGGAGGGAAGAACTGAAGCAGAGACAATGGAAGAATGCTGCTTCTTGACTTGTTCTCTATTGTTTAGTAAGTTTGCTTTCCCATACAACTACTTAAAGAAAACTCAACATTTAATATGAACATATTGATAGAAGATGAAGTACACTGAAAATACACTCTGATGATTATAACTATTAAAAATTCACACATATTGCTTGCTAGAGGACTATCCTATTTTTTATGTTGTAATAAATTACCAATTAAAATCAACTGAGGCAGGAGTGGGTAAGTGGATGGGGGAGCATCCTCATAGAAGCAGTGTATGGGGTGGAAAGGGATAGGAAGTTTCAGAGAGAGAAACCAGGAAAGGGGATAACATTTGAAATGTATATGAATAAAATATCCAATTTAAAAATGCAGTAAAAATAGACAATGAAAAAAAAATCTACTTGAGGGAAGTAAGGCTTTCTTGGGCATACATTTACACTTTGTAATCTATCATTGAGATAAATTAAAGCAGGAATTTAAACAGGAACCTGGAGGTAAAACATCCAACAAGAGACCATGGAAGAACAGGAATATGGTTTACTGGCTTGCTCAGCTACATTTTCTATATAGACCAGAATCAATCGCTCATAGTGGGCTAGGCCCTTTACATTAAGATCCAGGTAATATGTCACAGTATTGCCTACAGGCCAATATAATGGTAACATTTTAGTTTTTCAAATGAGGGTTCCTCTTCCCAGAAGATTCTAGCTTGTGTCAAGTTGACAAAAAGTCTAACCATCACAAAAAAAAGTGTTTTCTTATACTTCAGCTTTTAGAAAGAATTTAAGTGTTGATGTCAGATATAATACTGGGAACTTAAATGCACATCATGAAAGTGAAATCTATATCTTTGTATTTATATATCATACTTTGTAGTACCTGTGTCAGATTTTTATTTTCTCTGAAAAACACATTCTCATTTTATAATTTTTTTTCTTGCAAGACATATATTTTCTTCTTTCATAGCCAAAGTTGTCTCTAGGAAATCAAAATATTCTGGTGACTTTGAAAAATCAGTTTATCTACAAATAAATCTTGAGCTGCAAAGACTTAACTGAAAATAGTACTGCCCATCAGTGTTTTGGAATGCCAATTCTACAAATCCATGATTTTCTATAAAAGATTTATAGGGGAAAAAGCAGTAGGTTTCTCTCTGTTGTATACTGAGGGAGCAAATGGAACCAATCAGTTTTAAGACAGAAAGAGTTTGTTTGTGATGTTCTAGAGTGTCTCACCTTAGACCAGGGCAGCACAGGTCCATCAAGGTACCCTAGGGTTATATGTTATCATTTAAGCTTTTGTTTACAGCATGGAAACAATGTTGACCTGCTTACTTTTCAATACCAAGGTAAAATGTCATGCATTGTCAGACAAACAATGTTTGTCAGAGACATGGATATATTTCTCATTGAACTTCATTTTTCCCTCTATAGTCTCAACCTTCCGGAAATCAATCTTTTAATAAAGAAG
This sequence comes from Arvicanthis niloticus, assembly GCF_011762505.2. Taxonomy (NCBI): domain Eukaryota; kingdom Metazoa; phylum Chordata; class Mammalia; order Rodentia; family Muridae; genus Arvicanthis; species Arvicanthis niloticus. The sequence goes on along the minus strand of NC_047679.1, from coordinate 68,519,277 downwards.
AAAATGTCTACTGTTGATTTTTATAGACCTAAAGGTCAAGATTACAGTTACTCATATAAAAACCAGATTTATTTTAAATCAAGAAAAAAATTTCCTCCAGGAAACTGAAGTTAATATAGTAGCCCTCTTTTCTTCTACAGTAACAACAGGAATAACTTTGTCTTCAAATAAGTTTTATTTACTGCTCTAGGTTACAAAATTTTCTCACATTTAAAAATTCTACTGATTTTTGTGTTAATTGCTGTGAATGAATTAGTCATCTTATTCATTGAAGGCAATATAATATTATAAATTCAGAAAATTAGACTTAAATGTGAATTGTGCATTAAACTAGCATGCCATATTTAGTTATTCTTTACTTTATTTGTGGCTTGTGATAGAATATAGTACTAACACAGTGTTTTTATAGACACTGAAATAGTATGAGTTTCTCACTGTTAACTTTATTCATCCTTTCTGCAATATTACTAAGTAGCTACTCTCATTTCCTACCTTTAAATCTGAACCTGCATTATGGCTTTTCTTTGGCTAAGACTATAAATATAGTTCAGATAGTCTTATAAAAATCTCATTTTATCATACTAGTAGCAAAATGCATTCATAAACCTCAACTGTCAAATGAAACAGAGTTAAATTTGTTGTTTTTACTAGTTTAGGGTGATAGTAATCAAGTCTAAATATAAAGTATCATATATTTTAGGTAAGTAGTCTAACACTGTGCTATACTCACAAAGCTAACTGTGTTGTTTATATTTTTAATTATTATGTCAATAGGATCAAATGGCTATGAAGGAATTTTCATCTGGAAACATGGCTTCTATGGCAAGTGATAATATCTAAAATCCTTCTAGGCCTATGTGATCCAGCTGGAATCACACACCTTTAATCCTTATGACTGGAATATAGACACACCCTTAGTACAAACCTTTAATTCAAAACAGTGAAAGTACATTACTCTGTAGAATGAAGGAAAATGACTTCTAATTAAGTGTCAGAGAAAATAACTAATAAGAAAAAGGTTTGCCAGAATGAGACAGAAATAGGATACACCCAACCCTCATGAGAACTGACCAGAAAAACAGGCTACTTAAGAGCAGTGCTGAGTGAGACAAGAAGGAGGGCAGTTCAGTGAGTCCAGTTCTGTTTAGTTCAGGCAGTGTTGTGGAGTTCATTTGTGTTCCCTGCAATTCAATGCAGTTCAGAGTAGTTCAGTGCAGTTCAGTTGAATGAAGTTGAGTTCAGTTTAGTTCATGCAGTCAATGTAGTCAGTAAAATTCCATCTGTGAAATTTGGAAGCAGATTTTCCAAGCAGAGAAATTCAGTGAGAAGCTGAGACAAGATTGTTTGAACTGATCAGTTTAGAGAGAAGTTTTGAGCTGGGGCAACTGAGTTAAACTATCAAGGCAGAATTAAAAAAAAAAAAAAACAGAAAAGGGTGAGCTTATTTATCAGTAAGCCTCTGAGATGACAATTACATCTTGAGAACAATAGTTACTTTTACACATGGCTTGGCATGTTGGTATTTGCTCTACCACTTAGCAAAACTGTAATCTATGCATATAATTTTAAGTTACATAAAAGTGCAGTACATTGTTACCTGGTATAGGGTGTGTATGGGGAAACTGATGCATAATGAAGAATCATGTGTCCCATGTTTTACTATTTATGCTTAATTATTTCAATAGAATTATAGAAAATAACATTTGTTGAACAAAATTGCTATAATCTGAACCATAGATAATGTTTGGAGAACACTGTTATACAGGAATTGATATACAATCAAAGCATAGATTTTTCTACATTTAGTTATTTCTGTGTAAGCATTTCAATAATATTATAGAAAATGACTTCTGTCTAACAAAAATTGGTTCCATGAGTTTACAAATCAGTGGTTTGCATGGGGAAATCTCAGATGGATGCTGCTGTTAGTGTATGCTCTGTTCTAAGAAAGATCCAAATTAAGGCAGACTGAGAGAAATCTTGAGGAATCTTGGCTATCTAGGAGAGGAGGATATCCTTTCTGTATGTTCAAGGAGTTTCAGCTAAAGCTTAAACAAACAAGTTCTCAAAGTAAATATTGGCTTGCATAAATGCTACTGAAATAAGTGGAACTGTGTAAATACATCTGTAAAACTTATCATTTAGAGTTAAATAGACACAAAAGAAGTTGTTTGATAGAATTTGAATGCCTTCTTAAAGTTTAAATTGATATTTTGAACACATACAAAGCATTATTTTAAGGGGTTACTAAAGCATATGTCATGGACAAGAGAGTAAATTACATGCGCTCTAACCTCAAGAGGGTTGGCGGAATTCATGCCAGGAATTTATGTCAGATAATAGATAAAATAAACAAGTTAGGAAAAAATGTCCAACAATATTTTCTTTATAATTGTTTTGTTTCTTTTATAGAAATTAGGAGTAGAAAGGCAAAAATTATAGGCATGAAAATTCCTCTTGAGAAAACACAAATTTATCTGAATTAATTATCCAAACCATTATTTTTGTCTTTATCTGTACGTAAAAGAATAGGGTGAAAGAATATTTGTACTCAAAGCAAAAAATAATTTGAAAATATTATACACCTTGCTAAACCTTTGAGGGTCCTCTTATCTTGTTCTTGACATTAGGCTATAACACATAGCTTTTTTCTTAAGCAAGATTCCATGTTTATAAATAAAACAAAACTAATGACATAAAGTCACCTTGAGTTAAAATAGCCACAAGCCTTACAATGCAACATCTCTTAATGTATGAAAAAGGTACAATATTTACTCTGTTCATTATGAATTATTTGAGCCTCAATATATAACATTAAATACAATGTAATTTCTAGGTGCAACATCCTCTTCATTAGTTCTGTGAACTACAATAAAATGACAACCTTTGTCACTAGTCTGTAAATATAGTTGCTTTCACATTACATAATTTTTTCCACAAGTATTGTTTGGGGAAATTAAAATTTAGCATACAGTGAAGTATCCAGAGCAAGAAAAGAACTTAAACTGAGCTACATTGAATATGATGTTGAATCAAATTTTACCCCCACTTTACCTTTTATTCCTCGTAGCAGAGGTTCACATTCAAAAATAAATTAAATGTACTTTTGCCACTGCCAGTGTACAAGAGTTGTGCATTAGCTTGTTAGTAAGAGTGAGTAAATGAAGACAATCATAGACCCACAAATTCTCCCACACAAGGAATGAAATCACTTGGAATTATATTTGGAAAATAAGTCACCATTTTTATTCAAATTAAATAGATAAATATTAGTTATCACATTAGTCTCAATGATCCCAACTAAACACTAATATGTAAATCATACAACACACTATTACAACTAAACTATAAAATAGGGAACATAATGTGAAGGCAATTAATACAAAAATATATACTATGTGAAAAATCTATTCACTGCTTGGTCACCCAATTCCTAGCAAAGTACCTTGCATAAAGTAGCAACAATGTTACTGTTGAGGGAATTGCAGCTAAATACTTATGACAAGTGACTAGTAAAAAGGAGGTTAATCTTTGATATCTAGTGTGTAGACATTTATAGATACAGAGATAACAAGTAAGACATTAAAACAAAGAAAACATTTTTAAAACTATGTCAGAAATTTTAGAAAAATCAAAAAAATTCAAGTGTTTGCCAACCATGTTTTAGTTGTAAGTCATCCAATATACTGAGAGAGAATTTAAGCTTCTAAGGTTTTGTAAAAGTTATTACATCAACCCCCACTTTACTAAATCAGCATAATCAATAAATATATTCTAAATATTTATTCTGGTACCCAAATATAAACTTAGTACTCACCATTAATCAAGGAAACTTCCTTTTTCAGCAGATTTGGACAACTACAGAAAATTACCATGAACTAAAATACAAAGTTGTGTAGTACAGTCCAGCCTTACCCACCTATCATGTAGCTTCTGAACCTATGGATCAGTTTGAGATTATTGTGTCTTCCTGGAACATCACAAAAGCTACATATATGATGCCTCACCTTCATGGTTGCTTAAACATGACCTAAACAAGTCAACACCAACAGACCTACTTATTTGGAAGAAAGCAAGCTCCAAAGGTATGAATTATAGACAAACAACTACAGACAGCTGTGATATATTAAGTATACCTAAGTCTTATAAGGAGATAAGTACTCAAATTTCAGAATATATCTAAAATAGATATTATAGATATAAATATTATAGTTATTATAGATATAAATATTATATATATGCATATATATTAGCTTGATGTACTAGTCTAGTAATGGTAATTGAGGAGCCTTAAATATAATGTCACAATTTATCAGTTTGTTGATATACAATGAAGTGATTCATAAGTTTTCACACTGCATTTTAATCTAAAAACTAAAAACTGAATGTTTTTGTCATAATTTTGACATTTGTTAGATACTGCATTAGATCAATGGTCTGTCTATGTAGACATGAGATTTAAATGCAGAGCTCTTTTTCAAGTGCTTCAAAACAACTATCCATTCATTATTATGAAGGAGGATATGAGGCCCAATTTTTGCTATCATTTTGTCTAATGGAGTCTAAATATATTTGTTGTAGAAATATGATGCATTATTATTACATTTTTCATATTCAATATAGTAAACAAGAGTTAAATTTGCTAAGTGTAAGGCAACAAAATATACTGGTAAATACTGTATGAATATAAATATATTTGAATGTTTGATCTGCAGTTGGTGGAACTGTTTTGCAAAGATTAGAGGGAGTGGCCTAAGCTTTGAGGTTTCCTAAGCACATGTCATTCCATTCTCTCTCTCTCTCTCTCTCTCTCTCTCTCTCTCTCTCTCTCTCTCTCTCTCTCTCTCTCTGTCTCTCTCTCTCTCTCTCTCTCGATTTTTGTCTCAAAATGTAGTGGGAGGAAAAATAGAAGTGGAGACACCATTTGACATGCCACACCCATGCACATATAAGCAGCACTAATAAGACTCATTGAATTATAAAAAATGAAAGAACTGAATATATAATATTAGAAAGATAACAGGGAGAGCAACTGAAAGGAGGCTGTAGGAGGCAGTGAAGGTTAGTATGATCAAAATACAGTTAGGAGGAATAGATCTTTCAAAAAATAAAGAATAAATATTACATTTCTTTTTTTTTAAAGCCTTTTCAATATTGCAGCAGGTCTATGTCTGTCTGCCTGGTTCCATACTCCCACCCATGATAATCTGAAACTGTAAGCAAGTCCAAAATTATGTGCTTTTTAAAAATAAAGTTGCATTGGCAATGGTGCTTTGACATAATGATAAAAATTATCTAAAACAACTGGATTATTTTAATAATTGTATTTATATCATGAATAAAAGGGCTAATATTTGTCAGAACTGACATCATGTATTAAAAGCATACAAACAAATGACTGTGTTTGATTGAAAATATTTGGTCAGTTAATTTAGGCATAGGGCAATATGCTATGATTAACCATATTACCTTTATTTTCAATTATAAAGTAAGCAGGGAATGGAAGCATAAGGTGACATATCTCTATGTTCAAAATTACCAAAATTTTATTGAAGATAAAAAATACAACACAAAATAATTCCAAAGATAAGACAGAGTTACATACTATTAAACATAGTGGAAATGAAAAGAAATATGTATTATATTAAAATATTATATTCTCTGCCTTTTTTTTATTATCAAATGGCATCATGGGGAGAGAAAGAACTCCAGGACTAATCTTTCATAGCATGAAAAGAAAGAATGAGACAGTGTCTGAATATTATTTGTAATTAAAATTAAATTATGACATAACAGATTCCCTAGTATATATGTTCATATCTATATCTATATCTATACAAAAAATATATATATATTATTTATGCAGGTATTTTAATGTGTTACTAAGAAAATATAAATATAATTTTAGTGCTTAAATTTGTGAGCCGTTTTAATATTTATTTATATATACATGATTATATATATGTAATGCATATATAAAATATTGTTCACTGATAATATATTTTGCTATTTATGCAGCTATTTTAAGAGATTATTAAGTGTATATAACCATAGTATTTAATATTAGGAGCCAATATTTATTTATTATATATTTTTCATGGATAATGTATTTGCTATTCATGAAGGTATCTTAAGGTGTTCCTAAGAAAATATAATTGTAGTGCTTAATTTCAGCAAAATAGATTACCTATGAAAACATACAATGTTTGATTATTTCTGCTATATATTATAAACAACTGAGGACACATTACCATCCAAATATGCTTATAAGGTTAATGTATTTTCTCTAATTAATTTCTAATTTAGTCTATCATTCATGTTCCTGTTGACTGGAGTATGAGGGAATTAAGGATATAAAAATCTAAGAAAACAAAAAACTAAAGGCTTATCAATTGAAAAACAAATAGCAGTCACTTAATTACAGTGCATTATGGAAAGGCAAAGAATTCATATATCAACAAAATATTGAAAGAAGAAAATATGATCAAATGACTTATCTTATACAGCAGCAATTACTAAATAGATACGTTAATCAAGAAAGTACTAGAGTGATGCTTTGAGAAAGGCCTATAGTGTCAACTACTTGTATATATGGGCTACTGTGAGGAGGCAACAGAAGGCAGATATCATCCTTGCAGCCATCTTGAGACATATACCCTGATAAGATACTTGATTACAATAGCCTACAACAGCTGAGCACACTCTGTTAACATCTTGTTTTAGATACCCAGGATTTTCCCTTCGGTGTGTGAGACTTAAAGGTGTGTGACTTAAGGGTGTGACTTAGAGCATCTGTTCTTCTGCCTTCTGGCCCAGGATCATCTGACAGACCTTAGTGCTGCAGAATTATTAAGGGCTGATTACTCTGTCTAGGCAGATATAATCAGTCGACTATTCTGCAAGTGTGTCCTTTTCTGGACAGTAATTTGTCTGTAGAAGGAAAGTGGCAATTCTTGCCTAGTGGCTGTCTCACCACAACTGGGGTAACTCCAAGGATGCTCAATTTCTTCTTAGAATTTAACATAGGAAGCTGTCCGGAGCAGACAGGTCTCTAATGAAAATGAACATTAATACTGAAATGTTTGTCATGTCAATTCTAAGGATTTCTGATGTTTTGAAAACCAGCTATCCATGTAAGGTAATCTGGACTGTTGCCTGCTAACTCCACTCAGCTATTTCTAAATAAAACATAGAGAACACCCTTATAATAAACTCCAAGTCATGAATTTGCTATAGTCCCTTAACTCACAGGCTGACCATCTCAAATCAGTTAAAAAAGTTAAAGAAGGACTGGGTCTAAGCTTTGTATTCCTAAGTGTGTTATACTGGTACAATGCCTATGAGAGTAACAATATTCATCTCACTCTTATATCACTAAGAAGCTCATGCCAATGAAAACCTTAAAATTTGTAAACAAAGTAAATTGGTGCCATTTAAGAATTTATATCTTCATCTTGATATTAATTATACAGATTTCTACTAATAGGTTATGGCTATGCAATAAACCCTAGCTAATCCTCTCTATTCTGACAAAACCACTACTTTTCCCTAGGGAGACAGCCCAACATTTACCACCTTAGTCCCCATGCCCAGGGAATAGGGGCGCTGACTCATCATTAGCTTCTTCAAGCTGATTATGGGCGTTGAGATATTAGAAGAGGAGTGGGGGGGAGAGCAAGTTCACAATCCTCTGATGCTGTGTCTTCGCTGCCTCCAGATGGAATTCCCGGACCTCAGAGGTTTGAGCAGGTCTGCCCAGCTTGCTTGTTGAGTAGATACACCAAGGCTGATCATTACATTTTGAAGTAGGGCGAGTGTCCAGGTGTTCAGAGGTCTCTATAAATTGGCTAAGTTTTAGAAGCTATGCTTTGTGCTTCCCACAATTATAGTCAACTCAGTCATTCTGGATTTCTGACGGGGTTGAAAACTTATAGCTATTTACTTTGAGAGAAAAGATCTGAGTGTATGGTCATCAGCTGACATTCATCCTAAAGCCAAGGAAAAAGCCAGGTTCAGAACTAAGTGTTTTAGTTAGGATAGATGACAGAGGTGCTGGTAGGTCAACAAAAGGATGGACTGGGTATTAGGACTATCTTGTACCTCACTGGTACAAATAGGCATAATTATGCTCTAATTGTATTTTGAGAGAAAAGTTTCCTTTTAACAGGAAGGGTGATGTGTAGGAGGAGCTAAGGTGGAAGGAGTACTGAGAGGAAGAAAGGGAGTAAGAAGAGGAGAAGAAGGAGAGGAGAAGCTAGGTGATGAAAGAGAGATAGAGGGGGGAGACAGGGAAGCAGATGTTCATATATCTCCACCAGTCAAAGATAGTTGATATATCTAGGTTGGGTAGTGGGTTACACCTCTGATTGAACAATACCAAACTTATAAAGCCTATGATTAACATTTCTTAAAAAAATGTATAAATGCAAAAAGGAAAAGGGGGCATGGGATAGGGGTTTTCTAAGGGGGGGGGAATGGGGAAAGGGGATGGTATCTGAAGTGTAAATGAAAGATCTAATAAATAAATAAAAAAAAGGGTGTGACTTAGAGATCAGATTTAGAGACAAGACCTAAGGGCATGACTTAAGGGCTTGACTTAGAGGCTTAGAAGTGAGACATATAAAAGGCAAGAGGCAGACAGAAGAAATTATTATTAAGTATTAGGCACTTGGAGTAGGCACTTGAGACTCAAGACAGGCAATTAGGTATTTAGGCATTTGGTACTTGGAGGAAGAACTTGGAGTTATTATTAGACACTCGAGACTGGAACTTGGATCTGGAAACTTGGAACTTGGAGGCACTAGGGACTAGGAACTAGGGACTAGGAACTCAAGACTAGGGACTTGGAGAGAAGAAAAGAGACTGAAGCATAAACAGGATTGAATCACGCTCTGTCTGGTCTCCATTCTTCTAGTCTGTCCTCAGTCTCTCTCTTGCTGAACCTGACCCGCAGACTGGAGCAGCTTGGTGCAGTGCGGGCTTTAACAACTTAGCCCCCAAGGCTTTTGGCAGTGCAAGTTCCAACACTGACAAAGCAGTCTGAGACGTTTTGCCCCCCAAATGTGGGCTAGTGCGGTTCTCAACATTTTTGGCTCCCAACATGGGGCAGCTCAGGCCTCAACAGGCTACAGAGGGCAGCCTGGGTAAATTAACAAGAATTTGTCCCCTCTTTCTAAAACGAAAAAAAAAAAAACTAATAACAGTACTGAGGATGTAATTTAGTGGTTGAGAACACTAGTCTATCAATTATTATGTCCTTTATTCAATATCTATAACAATATCAAGAACAAACCCACTAAAATTTATGTTATATAGTATAGACACTAATCAAAGAGAGGAGGCTCAGAAGATAAAGTATTGTAACACAATAATAAGGACATGAAGCTCAATTAGCTTCTTTCTGGAGTAGAATCTTAGGTAGGTGATTGACAGGCCCATATGAATTAATTCTAAAAGAAAGAGAGAATGTTCTGATCTTTGGTGTAGATCAGACTACCATATCTCCACCCATGGACAGAGATAGCACATTCTTTTGACTTTGAGAAATACTTTTCCTATAATGGACCTCAAAAGGACCTGATATCTCAAACTTTCTTTTCTTTTTTTAATTAGATTTTTTTATTTACAAAACAGATGTCATCCCATTTTCCCACTTCTCCCTAGAACCCTATCCCACCTTCCCTCCTCCTTTACATTTTTATACCATTTTGACTACATGCATGTATTAAAGTCAGTTCTAGATTGAAGGTTTAGCAATACAATAGATGCAAATAGTCAAGCAACAAGCAATACAATAAACACAAATAGTCAAAGAAAAAGCAAGGCATTAAACCCAATTACATGAACACTCCTGTGATCACTGTTTCTAAAGGCTTATCAGGATGACAAAAGTATCTTAGTCTACTTCCTTGTCCTATCCCAAATTAATTTGATACTTTAAATCCTACCAAGTGGCCCAGATCATGTAACATACACAGTGTTATCAAGTAAAATAGAGGTAAAATAAAAAGACAATTATGGGAGAAAGGCCCATCCACAGTGGCCACTAAGGCAATTAGTTCCTGGACAGCTACTTGTCATAGACAAGTTAAAAAATCCACAAAAACTTCTTTCTGATGAAGAAAAATATATTTTTCTCCCAGAAAGAAAGCATTTTCCCTACATTTTAGTAAAATTAATAAATGATTCTTTCTTCAAAATTTAGTGTTCAAAAATGTTAGAAAATGTGCAAATTCATTTTTATAATGAAAGAAGTACTAAATGGTCTGATACTGTAAACCTTGTGGTAGTGTTATTTGTTCTCAAATTACAGATTAGAGTGTAATTAACCTAGACTTATGGGTTTATCGTATTCTAGATGAGAACAATGGCAATTTTAGATTTTATTTTAGCATACTAATTGAGCTCATAAACTGGCTGAAACTGCTACTATAACTAAGGTCTCTATGGAAGCCTTGGTGAGAGAGGAAATAATCAAAACAAGTATACTCTCCCTTGGTTTGGATATCAACATCAGTTTGTTGTTGTTCCCATACAAAATTAATATATTTATCATAAAATTTGGAGTCAGGAAAATTGAAGCTGACCTCCACAGAAAGGACATAAATTCTTCCTTAATTATAAGAGTAGTGGTAATTTCTCTACCGTACCTGAACAAGTAAGAGTTCTACATTCCACAAAACCAGGGGAATTTTAAAAGTCAATTTTTAATACTCAAATTTGAAACAACAAAATTTTCTATGGCCAAACTACAAATAAATTAATTTGTCTTTACTTAATCCCATTTCCTAACTGCTTTTGGAGTACAGAGAATTTGAAATGCTGAGTTCAAATTTCAGTGCTTGGGTAACATTGTGCCATGAATACAAAAATTCTTCCTGACTTTATTTTTCTTTCGTTTAAATAAATAATATAATACAGCATTTCTCCTCCATTTCAAAGAGAATAAAAATTACTTTATTAACACTAGACAATTACCAGGATGCTTTAAAGTACTAAAATGCTTTAAATTGTAGTTATGAAGATAAACAAGTATCTGTACTTTTTATGACAAGGACCAAATGAAATTATGCTTTATGTCCAAATAAAATGAAAATCACTGACATCTTAAAATAAAGAATTAAATACTTAAATATACAATGTATATTCTTTTATATTAATCAATGATGGAAGTAATTTACTTCTGATATACCTGAGCATTCATCTAATAATTTTTGTGTGTCTTTTATTTATTTATGGAGATAAGATCATATTCAAGGATCATGTGAACAAATGTCATGACAGATTTCTTAATTAGAGTTAAGGTATAGTAAAGTGATGCTCTTATAATTTGTCATTAATATCACCATATTCAGAGAGAAAATCAACAAATATTTATTATTCAAACACCTGATAAAGCACAAGCATACCAAAGCAATTATTGAATGCTAAGACTAACAATATTCTCCCTTTAAATAATAAGGTGTCAAGCACTAAGTATATTCCTTAATACTACTGAAGACATGCATTTGTAGTTAAAAATGGCAGTTCTTTATAAAAGATATTGGTACACAGATCACTTTTCCTAAAATTTATCCTGCTTTGTAAACCAATTTTTATTGTTCCTGGAATGTTCCTAACCTCATTTTCCCATGCCCATTCTAATAGCTCAAAAATGGCATCATCTCATATCATCTCATATATCTCATATGATGATCTATACTTGATCTTTTCTTCTCAAAATTACTTTAAGGGACCTACCATGACTATCCCCTAAAAGACCCAACAATCATCTAAAAAAGTCAGATGCAGATATTTGCAACCAACCTAATGGACAAAAGCTGCTGTCCCCTGTGGTTGAATTAGGGGAAATCTGGAAGATGCTGAGGAAGAGGGTGATCCTGTAAGAGAACCAGCAATCTCAATTAACCTGGACTCCCATGATCTCTCAGTCACTGGACCACCAACCAGGCAGTATACATCAACTGATATTAGGCCCCCAACACATATACAGCAGAGGACTGCTGTGTCTGTGTGCAATCAGAGCTGATGCACCTAACCCTCAAGAGACTGGAGGCCCCAGGGAGTTTAGAGGTCTGGTGGGATGGGTGGTGGGTACATCCTCATGGAGACAGGGCAGCAGAGAGGTGTTATGAGATATGGAATGTTCAGAGGGTGGACAAGGAGGAGAATGGGGTCTGGAGTACAAAAAAATGAGGAAAGAAAGAAAGAAAGAAAGAAAGAAAGAAAGAAAGAAAGAAAGAGAAAATGAGAAAAATATAGAACAAGTGTTGAGTTTAACATTTTATTTTCTAATGATATTATGTATAGCTACTATGGCATAGTATTTTCTTTGTACAATAGGAAAACAATATGATATGCATAATATTATAATGATAAATCATACTCAGAGTTCAACATACTTATTGTTGGTAGTAGCTGCTGGAAAACCCTAAAAGTTCCTCCTGCTGTGGGTTGGGTGGTTGGGAACGCTGAGGGTTCCTCTAGGGGAAAGTTAAGCTTGGCAGCTGTGGCCTCAGCTGCTAGGCTCATTAAAGGCTTCTCCATGGTTCCTCACATTCTCACGGTTCCTGTCATTGGTGCAGTCCCAATGACAAGAGAAAGCCCATGGGTTTTTACAGGCTTTAATGTCGTGGCAGATGGTGGATGGATCTGGATGCACCCCCTCCCCCCAATCCCAGGGCAGACTGCGTTAAATAGGGAGGGAGAGAGGGGGAGGGGCTGGGAAGAATGCTTAATTGGCTCCACCCTCTAGCCTTTGGGTACCTCATTAGTATGTAAATCTCTCTAGGGCCTGAGGCCTGTTCCTCATGTCTGATGGCCTTAGACCTCTCTGTGGGAGAGGCTGTGGATAGGGCTGGACTCCTGCCCTCCAATAATGGTCTGGGGTTCTAAGCTCATACTTGACCAAGTACCCAGCTGCTTCTCACAGCTCACTGTCCCACCGCCCCACAGTTTATTTGTGAATGCTTGTGATATAAGCACTCATTCTACAACAGGAATTTTATGTTTTTTGTCAAAATATATAAACTTAGGAACCTAAATATGAAATTTCCTAAGGCAGAGTGTATTTTGGCTATGTTTCAGCACTCACAATAACAACCACTAGAATTTTAACCAAAACAAGGAAATGTAAGCATAGATCTCTATTTCACAGTTGATATGGGCAGTGACATAGCCAGTGTAGTTTTAAATAGCTCCTAGGATGATTTTAAAATATTCCACATAAACTAAGTGCACAGATGATAGACAATATGTATGGCATTGCCCTCCAAAGAGCCTTTGCTTCCATAGCACTTAAAACTTACAGAGGGTTATATTGTTAGTTTCTGCTATATGATGAACTCCACCTAACAACAAATATTCACCATTCCATAGCTCTGGTCCCCGTGAAGGTAAATCTAACACAAGGAATGACTCTCAGCAGGAATACCTCTGACTGAAAAGAACAAGACCATATCTTGCCACCACTCAGATCTGACAAAATCACATTTGGGGATACTACAAAGTCAGTGTGCAACATAAGTTGAATTAAATCATTTGTGTTTTATCTTTCACTTGCTATTTACTAGGCACATAATCATTGCTTTATTTGTTTGGCCAGTGCCTGGTTATATTTTTCTCTTGACACATATATTAGAAATCCAATAAATAGTGTTGATTTAAAATCAGTCCCTATCTCTTGTCTTAGACTACAGTGTACTCTGTTTTGATCAACAGTCTTTATCCCTCTTGACTCTAATATAGTATTCCTGTCATATGCTTTTTATCTTTTAGAATTGTAATATTCTACAGTCTAGTTTTCTTTATTCTAATAGTACTGTGATATTGTAAATCTGAAGAGTTCCTTGAACACTTAATTTACTGATCATGTTATTTCAGCTGTCTTCCAATTTCATGAATTTCACATAGGACTTAATTAGGAATTTTTTTTTATTCACTCTGAGAAGGATTTTTAGGCTATTTCAGGTATCTTTACATATTCTTTAAATTTATTGAGAATGACATATAACAAGGAAAGGAGAATATTCACTTCTAGACCACTGCAGTGTGCCTAGTGTCTCTTAGTAATATGTATTAAGCACCTACTATTTACCAATTATGCTAATGACTGCCTCCAGAAACATGTAAGTTACTAGAATGCTATGCATTACAAACCTGCTAGCATAATCTTAAAAAGACATGTGTGCCACAAACAACTCCAGTATCTTAAATTCTTTAACAGATTATTTTAATAGGTGTATGCATGCATAGACTAGCACCCTTTGAGGTTATGAGGAAGAAATACATCTGAAAGTAAAGGAAATTTGGTTTGCTGAACTTTCAAGATTAGTTTATAATATATAGGAACTGAAAACCTTTTTTCCTACAAAAAGAAATAGTACACAAAAAATATAAAATTAAATATTATAGCAATATTAGAAAATAAGAAATGTTGATAGCTGGATTTTGAGACAAGAAAGACAATATCTGGAGAAAGGCCCAATTTGGGGGACCATCCACAAAATTTTTAAAAATATGGACTTTAGAGTATAGACTAGTGAAAGTCAAGAGAATTTTACTTCTTGATTTTGAGGAAAAAATTCTTTGAAGCCTACCATTGAGGTAAAGTTGAACGAAGAAAATTACTTTGCCATAATTTATTATTTTATCCAGCAAAATATTATTGATAAATGTTGATTTCTAAAACTAGACCTGTATACACATCAACTGTGCAAAAGAAAACTATGATCAGAGCTGGGGAGATGGTCCTTGAATACTTCCAGCTTTTGCAGAAGACTCAGGTTCAGACTTTGTACCATATCGAGTGATACACAGTAATCTGCAGCTCCAGCTCCAGCAAACTCAATGCCTTTTTCTGACCTCTGCCATCATCAGCTTTCATACAACTTCATGCAGGCCAACATACACACAAATCAATCAGTCAATCAATCAATCAATCAATCCATTAATCAATCAATCAATCAAATGAATAATAAATCTCAAAAGATAAAAGATAACTGGTAGGTTTTATTGTATAGGAGCCTTTGGAAATAATTAAAAAAAAATACACATGAGGAAATTCTAAGCTAGAATAGATTACATAAATCATTAAAGATTTATTTTAAAGAAGAAAATATGTTATTCAAGGAAATTTAATATGATGTGCGTCATTTCCTTAATTTAGGCTTACTCATCATTCCCTAATTTGTGGGAAAATAATTTTTATGCTGTATTATAAATTAATTTTCATGTAATTAATGAAGAATAAACTACTACAATGATTTAGTTCATTATTCATATAGTCATCAAGAGTAAGCATATATTTGTTGTACTTTCACTAACATGCTATCATGCTATGGTAGATCAAGTATTGCTTAGTGCATGCTGAGTCTGTTTCTATAGTATTCGATTACATACACTTGAGAAATGAAATAATACAGCCATTAGATTGAAGATGAAACAATGATTCATATTTTGTGCAGCAAAATAATGAAAGTGTCATCAATTTAATTCCAAGTGGATTTGTTCATATTACACAACTATGCCAGAATGAAATGTGTAAATTAGGTCACTTAAGCTTCAAGGGTCCTCAAGCAATTTCGTATAAGAGTTTCACACTGTGTTAACTGAAATTTAAGAAAAATTAGTTGAAACTCTAGAAGCAAATTTTCCATCAATCCACAGTGAAATAACAAATACTAATATATTTTGAGACTTAATTGAAATTGAAGAAGAAAATTCCTATCATTTATAAAAGTCCTCTTATAATAAATAGGGACATGACTTAGATATATAGTTCCATTCATGTTTTCTTAGTTACATTAATATTTTTCTTATTAAATTTTTATTGAATTTTTTCTCATGGTGTAGCTTATTTATAAGAGAAAATAATTTTATTTTATAATATCAAAAGCTCTCTGTTTTTCTTATTATTTCTTTATTTATTATGTTTTAATGTGTGTGTGTGTGTGTGTGTGTGTGTGTGTGTGTGTGTGTATGTGTGTATAAGATAGAGAAAGAGACAGATAGAGAGAACATCTATTCATATACTTGTGCAATGGTGCCCATGTGGAGATCAAAGGACAACATGCATGTGTCAGTTCCTTCATTGCAACTTGATGTGAGTTCCAGGGATCTAATTAATACCATCAAGTATGGTGACAGGTATATTAAACATATCTAATTTTATTTTCAACAAAAATATTTTTTAAAAATGTAGCTGGAGAGGTTTCTTAGCAGTTAAGAATATTTGCTACTATTTTAAATTTGAATTTATGTATATAGTTGCTTTACTCATATGAGTATTTGTGTCTCACTTGTGTTTCTGACACCACTGGTGCCCAGAGGAGTGTCTTGGATCCATAAGAACTGGAGTTACAGAAAGTAGCAAACCACTATGTATGTCTAGGGAAACAAACTGAAGTCTTATGAAAATGATGTCAGTATTCTTAACTGCTGACACATTTCTGAAACTCCATAAATATTGCTCATGTAGAGGACACAGATTCAGTTGTTAATATCCACGCAGCTACATACCACTGCCTGAGTCTCCAGTTCTACCATTCTATTCTGGCAGTTGGTACCAGGCACACTAGTGGTACACAAATATACATGTAATCAAACACTCACTATATATATATATGAATGATTAATGTAAGATTTATTGAAGCCATTGTTAAAAATATATTTCAAGATGTCTTACACCTTATCAATATCTAAAATTCTTCCTTTTTATTGGTTATTTTATTTATTTACATTTTATTGTTGCCCTTCCCAGTTTCTCTTAAACACTCTATTCCATCTGCCTTTCGGCTCTATGAGGGTGCTCCCCCACCACCCACATACACACACTCCTGCTTTGCTGCCTTAGCATCTCACTACACTAAGGCATTGAGCATTCACAGGACCAAGTGCCTCCCCTCCCATCATTGCCAGATAAGTCAATCTTCTGCTACATATGGAGCTGGAACCATGGGTCCCTCCACGTGTACTCTTTGTTTGGTGGTTTAGTCCCTGGGAGATCTAGGCGATCTGGTTAGTTGATACTGTTGTCCTTAATATGTGGATCAGATCCTTCTATCCTTCCCCTAAGTCTTCCATTGTGGTCCCCGTGCTTAGTCTGATAGTTGGCTATAAACATCCATATTATATTGGTCAGGCTCTGGAAGAGCCTCTTCAGTGACAGTCATACAAGGCATCTGTCAGCAAGTGATTCTTGGCATCTGCAATAGTGTCTGGGCTTGGTGTCTGCATATGGGATGGATCCCTAGGTAGGGGCAATCCCTGAAAATGGCCTTTTTCTTCAATCTCTGTTCTACTTTTTGTCCCTCCATTTCCTTTACAGAGGAACTATTCTGGGTTAAAATTTTTGGAATGGGTAGGTGGCCTCATCCCTCAATTTGGGGCCATACCAATACACTGGTTATGGTCTCTATCTGTTGTTTTTCTACTTTGTTGGCTATTTTGGCTAATGTCATCACCATTGGGTCTTGGAGCCTCTTGCTTTCCTAGCATCTGGGACTTTTTAATGTCTACCCCCAGTTTCTCATCCCCCACTGCTACACACAACATTGAATTTCCTAACCCTCTGTACTTCTTCCTGTCTTTCCCACAGATGATCCTGTCCCTCCTTTTCCCTTCCCCTTCTCTTTTCCTCTCAGGTCCCTCCGTCTCATGATTATTTTGTTCCGGCTTCTAATAGGACTGAAGCCTTCACACTTCTGTCTTCTTTCTTCTTGAGCTTCATATGGTCTGTGAGTATTATTGTGGGTAATCCGAATTTTTGAGCTACTAGCCACTTATCAATGAGGACATACCATGTGTCTTATTTTGTGATTTTTGTACCTCACTCAGGATGATATTTACTATTTCCATCCATTTGCCTAAGAATTTCATGAATTCATTGTTTTTAGTAGCTGAGTAGCACTCCATTGTGTGAATGTACCACATTTTCTGTATTCATTCTTCCGCTGAGGCCCATCTGAGATTTTTCCAAGTTCTGACTAATATAAACAAGGCTGCTATAAACATAGTGGAGCATGTGTCTTTGTTATATGTTGCAGCATCTTTTTAGTGTATGCCCAGGAGTGGTAGAGCTGTGTCCTCAGGTTGTACTATGTCTAATTTTATGAGGAACTGCCAGATTGTTTAACAGAATGGTTGTACCAGCTTGCAGTCCCACCAGCAATGGAAAGGTGTCCCTCTTTCTCCATACCCTTGCCTGACCATTATCTTCTACCACCTGAGATTTTGATTTTTAGCTATTCTGACAGATGTGACAGAGAATCTCAGGGTCATATGACTCTAAAAAAGCCAAGTGTCTATATGAAAAGAACTTCAAGTCTCTGAAGAGAGAAATCAAAGAAAACCTGAAAAGATGGAAAGATCTCCCATGCTCATGGATTGTCAAGATTAACATAGTAAAAATAGTCCTCTGACAAAAAGTGATCTATAAATTTAATACAGTCCCCTTCAAAATTCCAACTCAACTCTTCACAGAGGTAGAAAGAGTAATTCTCAAATCCATCCGGAATAATTAAAAAAACACAAGATAGTAAAAAATATTCTGAACAATAAGAGAACTGGGGCAGGGGGGTGGAATCACCATCTCTGACTTTAAAATGTATTACAGAGAAATAGTGATTAAACACACAAAAAAAGAAAAAAAAAAAAAAAAAAAACACATGGTATTGGTACCAAGACAGGAAAGTAGATCAATGGAATAGAATTGAAGACCCAGAAATAATCTCATACACCTATAGTCACCTAATCTTTGACAAAGAAGCCAAAACCATCCAGTGGAACAAAAACAGCATTTTTGTCAAATGGTGCTAGTTGAACTGGTGGTTGGCATGTAGAAGAATGTAAATTGATTTATTCTTATCTCCTTGTACGTAGCTCAAGTCCAAGTGAATCAAGGACCTCCAAATAAAACCAGATATACTGAAATACTTTCTGTATAAAAAAGAACGTCATATAATAATTAATTAAGAGATGAACCTAATAAGAATTTTAAATTGTTCATAGAAACTAAAATGGTTAAATTCTTTAGTATTCATTTCTTTTAAAAAAAGAGAGAAAGAAAATACCAAAGTGACACCTATATTTTTCAAATGTCAAACATCTTAAATAATAACTTTGGCTATACAACATATACATTATTCTATCAGACTACAGTTGTGTATGTTTCTTCCCGTCCAAACATAATTAAACAGAAAAAATATAAGATTTAATTTTTTTTAATTTTCCTCTTAACAATGCCTAAGGTCCAATGTTCAAAAGAAGTGCTTTGCTTACATTCTAAAACATATAATAATCCTGGTACCAACTCAATATTTTTGAGAAATATGTTAGTTTTTATCACAATCACTATGAATTGAGTAGCTTAAATTAATATGTATTTGCAATTTTTATATCACAAATCTAATAACATGAGTCATTTCTGTATTCACAGTTAAAAAATGAATGTCAATATTAGTAATCAAGAACTAGCCTGGATAATTTCTTAATGTGTTGCTTCTAGCATGAAAAAAAAAAAAAACTTCAATTACATTCTAGTTTTGAGTATATTTCAGTTCTATTGGGTAGTATGATCAGACTTCAAAGTTGAGGACCTGATTTACAAACATGACACTTCTCATATTTCTTCATATTGGTCCCTATAATGTAAAAATAAAGAGAAGTAATAAGTTGCATTTTGTTCATGGTTCATATCTATCTGGCTATATTTGTCTGTCAAAATTGTCTATTCTTTTAGTCTCTCACATAATTATGCTGTGTCCATCTAGAAGACCAACATCAATTATGTCATATTATATAACATGATTATGACATTGATGTCTCCCTATCCTCATAGGTTCTGAGAGTTAAAGTGACATATCTCTTGGATACTATTTTAGAATTCTGTTTTCTGAAATCGCACAAAAACTATATGTGGTATTTTTGAAAAAAGTCATCATTGTCACTAAGAAAACTGAGATTTGTATCTGAAGGAATAATACATACACAATGTAAAGAAATGTCCTACTGAATGCAAACTTCAAATGCATGAAAATCCCACTGTTCAGACACAGGATTCCATTTCCTCATGCTGAAGCTACCATGAGGTTTTCCATAGGAACTCAATATAGTATGGAACTTTCGACAGTTGTTTAGAGATTATATTTTAGTCAGTGAACAAAAAGTGGCAGAAACACCAACAAAAACTAAATTTTACTATAAAATATTATTTCAACTAAAATACATTTTATGATGCACAATATGAATGGAAAGTTTGACAAAGACAAGAACCAATTTCTTCTAAAAAATGCCTATGATAGATGTGTGTGGATATACACACAGACATATACTCCACATGTTTTTATGTTCCCATGTGTGAATGGAGGAAAATGATTTTGGAGATGATTTTGGAGATAATGAACTGAAATTTGCCTTCCACCTTCACAATCTGTGATTAATCATAGGAGAAATAGCTTTTTAATAGAACTATAATATTTTAAATTAAGAATTTTCTACTATTTGTTTCTGCCATGATAGTTTATAAGATTTTTTTAAAGAAAAAATACAACTGACAAGTCTACAGGTTTAACTAAGATAATGTCCTGTGGAAGAGTGATCGCTAACTCAAGAAATCAAAGCGTTCAGGCTGGGGTAATTTTAGGACTAGAAGTCTACAGAGCAGAAGAAAAATAGAAGGTTTCCCTTTTTATCCTGAGGTTGCTTATTGTAAGTATAACTAGGGAGTGTTGAACTTTGGAATACTATGGGATAGCAAAACATGTTTTCTGGCTTTCTTACTTGGGTTGATAACATACAAAAAGCAAAAATCTAGAGAAATAAGGTATTTTTTTTAATTAAGTGATTTTAGATTTACAAATTGTCACTATTCAAACTAAACGGAGGAGCTCTGGAAAATGGCAGATTCATATCTACCAGCAACAATTATGACAGTGGAGCATCCAAGCAAGGCTGAAGACACTCGTCCTAAGGTACTATGATATTATTCTCCAATATTCATATACATGCAAGAAATCATACACACACAGTAAATTAAAATGATTCATGCATGTCTATTCTGTGTTAGCTTGGTATATTGAGAATTTTAGCATATATGTCCAAATTGTTTTTTCCTTTTTCTCAGACCCTTGTGCAAATATCACCACACATATGCTATTTAAGATTTTCTTATCAAAACAATATTGCTATTCACAATCTTAGTCACATAAGATTTTGTTTATTACTACTTATCTTTACCTGACACAACATTATGCTTTTTGATTATTTTGTCATTCATTTTCTAGCAATATATGGCCCATAAAGCAGAAGAAATCCTGTCCTTTAATTTCAGTATATTCTATCATAGAACAATGCTAAACCCAGATTCTATACATAATAATACATTCAATGCCATAACAGTAGAACTTATTTGTAAACAGAATAACCCTATGAATTATATAATGTTACATATGCAGATACAAAGGTATCCTGTTTTTCTGAAATTCAGATTTAATTCTCATTAATTAAATCAGTTTATCTTTGAAAAAAGACCAATTATTCAATTGAGGATATGAAATTATCAGTGATTTCATATCAATGAATCAGTTTTAGTAAGAATAAACACAATCATAAACTTACATTATTTTTCTGATTCTTTGATCTGCTGACAGGCCTAAATAGTTCAGATTAATGGAAATATTTTTTCAGAATGATTATTTAAATTTTTCATTATAAAATTATATTTTAAATACTTTTTACTACCAACAAAACTAATCTGCTCATATATTAGGGTATGTCAACATTCTCAAAAAATGAAAGGAGGCTATTTTATGTTAAATGCAATTATTTTGAAGAAAACTGCACTTTCTAAACATTACAGTGGCACTGTCTAAACATCAAAGCAGGAAAAAGTAACCTACAAAACAATATGGCATCCATAGCAGTATAGTTTTGATGAAAGACTGGTTTACTGTTTTCTGTACCTTTCAAAAGATATGTGACAAAACTACTCTTACAACCAAATAATTTGAATTGCTGCTGAAATAATGTTGTTATACTCTTCATTTGAGTGACAAATTATGACAGTACACTTGAATTCTCCAAATCCCTGGGCAGTGACACTAATGACTGTGTTAGCTGTACATTAATGTTCATATGTATATTAGTAATTGAGCTCATCATTCATCAGAGGTACAGAGCTTCAGAAAACAATTCAGGACATGGGTTTTATAACATGAAGGCTATTTTTAAACATTTAAGTTTTATATAACATGCTTAATACATTTATTATATTTTTGAAACTACATTTCACTGTAATTAGCACTAATGTCTGAACATTAATAGGTTATATTTCTGATATTTAGCCTTTTTTGTGAGTCTGTTTTAAAGATTTACTTGATCTATAATAATAATATTATAAGATAAAATTACAAATAACCAATTTATGATGAACTATAAATTATGAGACCTCGAAAATAAATGAATTACAACCCGTTTCCACAATCTGACAAGATGTTCTCTGTTTTTTCACTTTCTACACAGGCTGTCATTTTTGATTAAGGGTGAACATAAAATACAACAGCAGAAGGCAAAAATTAAATGGGTCTTGACAGCCCAAATTATTCCACTGAGATAACTGGGTAGAGAAAAGACTTAATTACATTTTTAGACTAGGCATGTGAACCAAATTTATCAAAATAGCCTAAACAAAAGAACTATACTCATTGGGAACCAAAGATTAATTCTTTAGAAACCACAGTACAATACTCCGAACTGGGAATGCTAAGTTGCCTACCTCTAGCATAAAATCATTTCCTAGTATACTATAGAATATGTTAAAACAGCTTTTCTGTCACTTGTGATATTAACTGTGATAGCCTTCAAAATTACTCATCAGAGGCATAAAATGTTTAAACCTAATGTTGAAAGAACACTTCAGTAATTCTCCAAGGTACTCAATTATAATTGCAAAACATGTTTTCAGTTCATACAGATTTATACATGATATATTTAAATGATGCTATTATGAACACTAGCATTTTGCTTATGTTCTCTAATGTGATATTGTAGATAATTATTATTTAGTACAAGATGATTTTGAACATTTACCTGTGTCTCTATTCTTCAATATTCTTTAGGGAATTTTAGAACATTCATTGCAAATAAAGTGTATATAAACAATTAATGAAGAGACTGCATACAGTATTTTGAATGAAGATGATTTAAGAAAATTATGGTTTACAATCTACTTATTATAAGATAAATCAGCTTCTATCTTCTTTCTATGAAATTAATGGAAGAATATAATTTTAAATATCTCTTTTTATTCTAGTTACTATATGTTGTTTATAATTTACTCATCTTGCATCATATTGTTTCTTCAATGGTGGCAAATATATTAGAAGTTATGATAACTTAAACAAAATTCTGCCATCTCTCACTGCACATCTACATATACATCTTGTCATTAAGAAATAAAGTTCCTGAAATAGATGTGAGATTTATTTTTAATTTATTTTTAGATTAATTTTTATTGCATATTTTATCTACATTTCAGATGTTATCCCCTTTCCCCATCCCCACCCCACCCAGAAACACCCTATCCCATCTCCCTTCCCCCTTCTTCTATGAGGAAGTTCCTCCATCTACCTACCCACTCCCATCTCCTCACCCTTTCAGTACCCTACACTGCAACATTAAGCCTTCACAAGACCAAGGGCCTCTCCTCCCATTGATGTCCAACAAGGCCATCCTCTGCTACATATGTGGTTGGAGCCATGGGTCCCTCAATGTGTACTCTTTGGTTGGTGGTTTAGTCCCTGGGAGCCCTGGGGGCCTGGTTGGTTGATATTGTTGTTCTTACTATAGGGTTGCAAACCCCTTCAGCTCCTCCAGTCCTTTCTTTACCTCCTCCATTGAGAACCCAGTGCCCAATGGTTGGCTGTGAACATCTGCCTCTGTATTTCTCAGGCTCTAGCTGAACCTCCCAGAAAAGAGCTATATCAGGCTCCTGTCAGCATTTTTATTTGGAATATACTGCTTTATACAAAAATCATGGTAACTAACAATCAACTTAAATTAATCTGATATTGTACATCATTTTGTATGAAGCTTTCTTCAATTTTATTTTTCATTTTGAGGCTTGATTTGTGACCAAGTATGTGGTCAGTTTTGGAGAATGTTCTATGAGGTGCTAAAAAGAAAGTATAGTCTTTATGTTTGGAAGAAAATGTTCTGTATATAAACTGTTAGCTTCATTTGATTCATAGTGTCTGTTAGTTTCATTTTTTTTGTTTGTTTAGTTTCTATCTTGATGACCTATCCATTGGTAAGTGTGGGTTGTTGAAGTTTCTCACTTCTAATGCATGGGGATTAATGTGTGAGTGAAGCTTGAGTAATATTTTATTTTACATATGTGGGTACCTTTGCATTTAGGGCATAGATGTTCAAAATTGAGATGTCATCTTAGTGGATTTTTCTTTGATGATAACTTCTGAAGTGTGTTTCTCATTTTTATTATTTTTGGTTGAAAATCTATTTTATTAGATATTAGAATAGATACTCTAGTTTGTTTCTTATGTCCATTTACTTGGAAAACATTTTTTCCAGATCTTTACTCTTAGGTAATGTCTATGTTTGTTGCTAAGTTGTATTTTTTGTGTGCAGCAGAATGATGGTTCTTGGTTTTGCATCCATTGTATTAGGCTTCTTCTTCTGATTAGGGGATTGAGTCCATTAATATTGGGAGATATTAATGACCAATAATTATTAATTCCTGTTATTTTTATGTTTCATGGTGGTAGTGTGTGTGTGTGTCTTTGTGTGTATGTGTTTCCCTTATTTTATTTTTGCTGGTGTGAAGTTATTTATAAAACTATGAAATGCTTCACAAATTTGTGTGTCATTCATGGCATGTTAATCTTCTTTGTATGGTTCCTCTTTTAGTATATATGTCTCCAAATGAGCATGTATGGTGGTTCCTTAAGTACACAGAGGTTAATCCTCCTCAAAATATTTTGTCTAAAATTTTCTCCAATTTTCTAAAAAGTCCATTTGTTGATTTATAAAGAATTGTTACCTTCATTAATAGGAGAGTTAATATTATTCCAGTAAACTTCAGAGCATATTTGTATTAAGCTTTTTTTATATTGTGATGCTTTTTGGGGACATAAGATGTCTTCCCTACTGTGTGTAAATGCTAATATGTGCACCTATAAAAAAAGAACTTAAACAGTAAATTAATTGTATTTTAAATGTTTTCCATTTACAATTTCTATATTTTCTTTTTCTAGTTAAATTCAGCATACATGCTCTAAATTGAGCATTCAAGGCATTAGTTGGTCTTTGTGAAACTTTTTACATCAAAAAGCAAACAATAACACAGTTCAAAGAACATAGGTAATATCTTCAAAAGTTATAGTCTAGATTCAATTTTTGTGTGAGCTGTGTAAGAAGAAATATAGAATAAGAAAAATTCTTTATCTAAATAAAGAAATCAAAGAAAGCTTTTGGAAATCCATGAAAGAAATGAAATAAAATTGTAAAGGAGAAGACTCTGAAAGGTACATAGCTCAAGGAAACAAACAAATCAAAGCTTTACCCATATATTTCCCTGGCTGATGATTCAGGATTGAAGGGATGGGGAGCCTATCCTAACTAAAAGTCCACAGCCCTCACAAGTCACAAATTCAGCTGTAGGTTTTTGAAAGATAATTCATTTGGTGAGGAAGTCATCACTGAATAGAAGACACATTTTGTCATGTCACAAGACTTGGAATGAATTTGTTGAACATCAGCTTGAGAGAGTTTCTATTGCTAAATACTGAGATACTTCAACACTCTACAACATACAACTAATAAATGCTAAGTGTGGGGTAATATTTTTGCCAGGAAAAGAATGCACCAATTTGTTATCTAGTACAATAGTCAAACTTGGAAATTGTAGAAGAATTTTAATCCAGTAACATGCCTGTTCTGGGAAAGAATCACATACAAAGAAATTCTAGGTCTGTGAGATCTGGCTGGAATGAGGACATGCCATAGTATACACCTTTAATCCCAAGCAATGCGGGTAAGGTTATTCAGTTGAGTTCAGAGAGTGAAGTTGAAGCAGCTAGGTCAGTACAGTTTTCATGCAGTGAATTTCAACAGAGACAGTTGAAGCCAGAAAATAAGAATGAGCCAGACTATTTAGTAAAAATTTCCAGAGTTATTTTGAGGCCAAGCAGAAAAATTCAGTAAGAAGCCAAAAAAGCAAGCTTGAATCAGACAGTAGGGGAGAAAATTGAGCCAGAAAAGCTAAGTTGAACCAGCCAGCCAAAATTCAGAAAGAACTAGAATGGATAAGCTCATTTAGCAGTAAACTTCTGAGGTAACAATTATATCTGGTGAATAAAAGGTTACTTTTATAGCAAACATACATACAAATAATGTGCATACTGAGAAGGCTGTATTTAGAAAGAATACACACACACACATTTTATATGCATGTAACAACAATTGGTAAAAAAAAAAAAAAGACATGATTTTAAAAGATGCAATGAGATATATATGGGAAGGCTTGGAAGGAGGAAACAGAATTGGGAAATGATGAAATTATAATTTAGAAACCCGTTAATCAAAAACATATTTAAGGGGAAAAACTGAGCTACATGAGGTCAAGAGATCAGAAAACATGCATAAGCTGAGGAGTCTTAAATTTTTCTGTTAAACACTGTGGTAGAAAACTTGAAAAACACAAGTGTAGAGAGCAAGAGGAACTAAACTTGATATCTTAGAAGATGGCATCTGCAAGAAGACAGCTGGCTTAATTTTTAAGGGCAAAGAAATCATATCCCTGTCTTTGTTGCTGGGAACATATCTAAGTGACAGAATTACCTTGAAGGTTGATAGGGCTTAACATGAGGTTAGGGGTGGATAAAATTTAAGTGACACCAATCTGTCATTAACTGTTATAGAGCTTATTAATACAGAAATATAAGGACTAAACAAGATACCTAAAACAGTATCCTTTTAGCAAGATGAATAATGCTCTGGTTTTAAAAGTTAAAGGGGAATTTCTCTAACTGTACTGAACTCAGTTCAGTACTGACTGTTCCCCATTTGTAATATGCCCACCCTATGCTCACCTAAAATATTAAACACTCAAGGGACAATTACACATAGAATTCTGGAAGAGTGAGAAAATCTGAGTAGCTCTCAATGTGAAAAGTCAAGTACAGTTAACAGAGACTATTTGTAGGCAAAAAGTAAAACTGTACCTGTGAATAAATGTGTAGCAGATATGAAGAGCTTATCCTAACACAGATTGAGCCACAGAATGAGCAAAGGAAAATAGTCCACAAGTTCAAAAACATTCATCTCATCATCATTGTATTTTTTCCCAAATGCCAAATTTCTTCTATCTTACTATTTATGATTTCCACACTCAACCCAAATAATCTTTAGCTTCATGAAATGTTCTACATTGACATTATAAAGCTATACAGCAAGAATGAAATAAACACTCATGAATAACCAGCAGGCAATTAAGGATATCAGAGAAGACACTTAGAATTCTTTAGAGTTAAATGAACATGAACACTTTCCAGAGCCTTTGGAATATGGCTAAGAAAGTTCTAAAAGGAAAGTATATAGTTAGAAATATTTATATTAAAACATCAGAAGATTCTTGAATTAATATTTTAGTAATACTCTGCAATTTCTTAGAAAACAAGACCATCCAAACCCTAAAGAATTAGCCAGCAAAATGTAATAAGTAGCATGGCAGAATTAACAAAATAGAGACCAAATAATTGATACATAAAATTCATTAAAGAGTTGGTTCATTTAAAAAGGAAATAAAATAAACAAACTCCTAGCCAACTAACCAATAGAAGGAAGTCCCAAACTTCTTTAAAATAATATGAGCATCAAAAATAAAATATGTGAACTTAAAGATGATAGGGTGCTACATATTCCAATGAAATACAGAGAAATATTACAGGATGTTTGAAGGTGTAGATGCCCCAAATCTGGAAATTAAAGAAGAAAGAGATACATTTCTAGGGATATATGACCCATCAAAATTAAACCAGAAAGATATACTAGACAGATATGCAACAGTCAATAGTATTTGTGCAATAGTAAAATCTTTCAACAATGCACAGCCCAGAACTAGATAAGTTCTTCCAAATCTTTAAAAGAGACTAACACCAGTGATACTCAAAATGTTCCATAAATTTTAAAGTAAAGAAGACTACCAATATTGTCCTCTAAGACAACATCACCATTGTGCCAAAACTATATAAGGGTAGAGTATAGAAAAACTAGTTTTTCACATGAAAACAACTGTAAAAATTCTTTATTATTCTTTCAAATTTCCATGATACTTACTCTGATCCCATCCTTTTCCCTCAACTTTATACTACACCATTACCTTTTAATTGGCTTCCTTACCCTTCCACAGTTATCACCTCCCAGACCTCAAACTTCCATGCATAATCACAGAATTTCCTTATATTTATTTTTATTTCTCCAAGTCCTCCCATTCCACACTTTATCCCTCTCAAATTCTTGGTCTTCATTAACTGTCATTGTTACACTCATGTATATAAACACATAAATATGCAAATATGACCTGAAGAGTTTGTTCAGTTTTCTTTGAATATACATAATTTTAGATGACCAGTTTGGCTCTTCACTGTGAGAAAACTACTTAAGCTATTCACAGAATTTCTTAATTTCTTACAGGTCTTTGTTGATCAGTGTGATTCTGAGGTTTTATTCTTCCCCATTAGCATTGTATGTGGATGTTGTGGTTTTTAAAGCCTTATTTAGGCAGGAAAATTGAGGTGTCATGGGTGATGTTTCCCTATAGTTTCTATGATACATAATTTCACTGAAAAACTTCTATACCTCTATCTCGAATATTTCTTCAACCCTTTCTTTCCCCATGTTCCCTCAGTTATGTTGTGAATGTATCATTAGAGCTATAAACAGAAATCAGTTTTTTTTCTGCATTTTTACTACTTATGACTTTTTGTATTGGTCTCTACCATAAAAAGAATCTTCTTGGATAATGGATGAGAATGAGACTTATCTATGTGTAGAATACATTTTAGATATAGTTAAGGATGATATAGATTTGGGGAATTGGCTGTAGTAGGTTTTCTTCTAAGATATGTAAACTTATACACTTTGGGTAGTTTTCGGATTCCAATACAATGCAAGATTTCCTTCTTGTTAAGTGTGTCTTTAGTGCTATTAAACAGCTATTGGGTATCACCAAGAGATGAGTGCCACTATACACCTTAAGGTTAATCTTGACATGCTTGCTATTATGGTGGTTCATAGGTATCATAAGTGAGTAGGACTCTTGATTGCTTCTATCCATTTGAAGCTTGCATAGTCATTTCTATTACTCTAAGAAGAATCCTCAGAAGAGAGGCTTTTAGTTCATATCTAGCTTGGATCCTCTGAGACCTATGTTAATAGTACATGATATCTTAAGTAATAGGGATTAATCTTTAACATCTGGGAAACAACCATAAAGGATAGCTTGTATTGATTTGAGAGTCTTTTGAACTTTTGAAACTGAAAAGGCAGTTTCTCATGCCTGTTACTGATGCTTTTATTATATAGTCTATGACCATTAGTGAAATCATTATCAACCCAAGGTAACTTTATTTACACTATATGTTTATATTTGTACTCATACTCATATATGTATTATATATAATTTGGAGGAAACAAAAATATTTCCCCTTTCAAACATCCTTAATGTTATCACTGGATATAATGTGATCAGTTGCATCAAGCTTCTGCCACTAGATCTTCCATGCTGTGCAGAGATATATTCTTAAAATGGGAGCCAAAATAAACCTTTTTCTCTCAGTTGTATTCTTCCATGGCATTATGTAGCAGTAAAGGAAAATATAGCCAAGACAAGCCACCAAGGTCAGAGACTTGCATTTTTGGGTCCTGGCTTTGAGTCTTAATTGCAGAATGCTTCTGAAATACATTCCCATAAGATGTTCCTATATCTTAATCTCTGTTATTTCTAAGATATATCCCCATGATTGTGCTTCTTTGTCACTATTTGTCTCACTTTAGGTATGTATACCCTGTGCTTACCAGGCATATAGTCAACATTCTCATGAATAACTTTATCTCAAACAGAAAATAAATTAAAAACAAAAAGCAATTTTAAACTACAAAGAAGTTTTAAAAAATATACTTATCAATGAGGAATACTTTCTATTTGAAGCAATACAAAGGAAAAGCTACCAAGCAGGAAAAGAGAATGTGAGTCTAATTACATCTTAAATGCTTTACAACAATTAGATATGACTCTTCTACTAAGCAATGGACAGATGCTTTTACAATTCATAGTCTTGTGAAGCAACACAAATAGGTGAATCAAAAAACAGAAGCTAATGAAAGGCAAAAGAAACTTCTAGCCAAACTGAAACCTCCCATAGCTACCTTCCTCAGTATCTTTTTTCATGTCTGACCTCAAAAACACAGTCAATGGACCAGAAAATGAGTCTTTTTTTGATCAAATTTACTGCAACTGTTGCCTTTGGCAGAGTATTAGAAACAAGAGGAAATTTCAAACATGGATTAGGACAACTCAAAAAAGAAGAGTCAAAAATCCAGGCAGATTTTGAATGTTTGAATAGAGCCATAAATCTTCACATATGGGAGTTCAAAGGTATAAACAATGAAAATCATTCATGGAGGAAAGTTTATCCAATGCTAAATGAGTGATATTCATTACCCGCTGAAGAGGTAGCTTTAATAAAGTGCAGAAGACTTCTGAACAGTGTAAAAAATATATGCTACTGTGAATATCCAACAGCATAATAAAAATTAGAGAGATGGAAAAAAAACTACCACAAACTGCCATGGAATGTATAGAATAAATAAAAGGATGACTCCAGAGTAAAGTCTTTGACTAATTTTCCTTGAATATAGATATATTTTATAGAGTTATAATATGGTGACTTCAAAGACTCCCATATCTACCTGAAACACTACAAATTAGTGACATAGTAATAATTAAATCTATTGTGAAGCAGATTGTAAACAACCAAAAATATATTTCAATGGTATCAAGCCCCCTAATAAACATTATGACTTTAAAATAGGAAAAAATCCCTCTGGTAAACAGAATAGTCTTTGGAAAGGTCAAAATCACTGATTTGGATCTATAAAAACAATAAATGATAATAGCTATTGTATAAAAAATAGTTTTAACTTCCCAAGAGATGGACACTTAGAAGCTGTTAATTCCTGGGTATTTTATCATTGTAAAAGAACTACCAATAATTTTGAATAAGGTTGAAATGTGATCAGTTAGTACCATCTTTGATTGTTTCTGTAGTAGAAAACTGGACATAATCAAAGTCAGTAACTCATTTGCATCTTTTAAGTCAGTATTAAATGCCAGATCCAATTCGCTGTCAAACCAGTTATAAGCAAGGAATCCTAAAGTTTATATACGTTTAGAATGACAGAAAGATAAGTTTAATGTGTACAACTAATTCTCCTATATGACAAGATAAATGTTTCTGGAATCATCCATGTGGAAAGAATAACACAATATACTCATAAGATTTTACTTCAAGTATAATTAATGACTTTTTTCAAAACTTTGAAAAGCAGAAGATCATGGATCAATACATCCCAAATCCAAAATATGTGTGACAGACAACCTTCCTCAACATATCCAGTAAAACAATCCACCAAACATCAGGGAGAAGGGAGAAAGAAAACCTTTCCATGATATAATATGAAAATATAAAATAGTATATAGTAATATATATATATATATATATATATATATATACATGTATATATATATGTATTTATATATTTAATTAATTTATATATATATATATATATATATATATATATATATATATATATATATATCAATGATCTAAACCTAAAAAATACAAGAGGCATTAATTCAGTCTGAAGGGTGAAATGATAATAGCAAAGAGAAACTAGAGAAAAATACCAAGCCATTATTGTTAAAACACAAAGTATACCTGAGAACATATATATTCCCACCAAAAGTCAACAGCATGATGATCATATCTGACACATGCATTTCAATAATAACTTTAAATATCAATGATTTAATTCTTCATTCAAAAAGCGTGAAATCTCTATATAGATCATGAAACAAAATTAATTTTCCTGTTGTCTACAAAAAATGAGTTTTAACTTAAAAGATAGGCACTGACTTAGAGTAGAAAGGGTTAGGAAAAATTTTTGTTGTTTATATTATTAAAAATAGTTTGGAAGGATTAGATAAAATTTAAGTGTCTCATAGCAGTTTTTCATGAATCTATCTCACCCTGGCTCTTTTTTGTGAGTGCTTAATAGCCTCAGTTATTACTAGTTATTAAAAGTATCAAGCCTTGGGGCCTAAACTTGAACTGGATTCCAATTTGGGCTTGTCACTGGACCTTTTTTGTCCTCAGTCACTTCTCCATTTTTGTCCCTGAAGTTTTTTCAGACAGGAACAATTATGGGTCAAAGTTTTTAACTGTGAGATGGCAACCCCATTCCTCATTTGATGTTTTATCTTTTGGCTGCAGGTAGGTTCTAGAAGTTCCCTCTCCACACTGTAAGGCATTTCTTCTAAGATCTCTCCCTTTGAGTCCTGGGAGTCTCTCACCTCCCAGATTTCTGGTACATTCTGGAGGGTCCCCCCAACTCCTGTGTCCAGAAGTTGCCTGTTTCCATTCTTTCTGCTGGCCCTCAGGGCTTCAGTCCTTTTCTTTTCTCCCACTCAATACCAGATCATGTTCTCTCACTGTCCCCTTTCACATCTAGGTTCCTCCCTCCCACCTTGTGATCATAAAAATTGATATAGGAAAATCCTTTGAGAAAGTTTAGCATGCCTACATGATTAAAATCTTAGGATATGTAAAGCTAGATTGAAAATAACATATTAATAGCTATATATATGAGAAATTCAGAGATAACATCATACTAAATGAAGAAAATCTTGAAACAGTGCTACTGAACCAGGAATTAGTGATATCAACTAGTCCCATACCTTTTCTAAATTTTTCTTGAAGCACTAGTTGGTAGAAGAAACTTAAAAGGATACAAATAATGAAAGAAGTCAAAGTATCCCTGTTTCTAGACAATAAGACACTACATGTTCGAGAATCAAAATATTATATCAGAACACTTCTAGAAATGATATATTCAGCAATGTGGGAGATACAGAATCAACTTGCACAAATCAATAGACTTTCCGTATATCAATAATAAAACATACTAAACATGAGATCTTGGAAACTCTCCCAACCAGTCCCAATTGTCTCAAAAAATTAAATATATAGGAATTAATATATAATTAAATAAATAATTCATTATCTCAGAATTCATTTATAATAAAAATTCTAATTATCTATAGAAAGAGATAGAGAAAGACAATAGAAAACTGAATATCTCATGCTCATAAATTGTTAGAATTAATAGTTTGGCAATGATCATTTTACCAAAAACCATTTATAAATTCAGTGCACTATCAGTCAAAATCTCCATCTCATTCTTCATGGAAACAAAAAAAAATAAGGTATCACAAAATTATGAATCTTCAAAGTAGGAACCTTCAAATTTCCCTCAATACTCCATGTAATCTTGAACAAAAATAACTATGCTTAAAAGATTACTGTTTCTGAAATTAAGATATATAATAAAGCATTAAAAGAAAAAAAAATTTGATACTGGCCCAAAACAAACCAATGGAACAAAATTGAATACATGAGTACATGTAATTTTTCACATCTGACATTTGACAAAGTTGCTCTAATCAGAAACTGGTGAAAACAAACATCTTCATCAAGTGATGCTGGGAAAACTGGGTGTTAACATTAAGAAGAATAAAATTAGACCCATACCTGTTACCTTAAAAAAGTTTCCAAATGAATAAAAAACAACTGTGAAACCCAAAACACTGAAACTTCTAGAAGAAAACACAAATCATTCCTTACATTATACAAGTGTAAGAAGGAACATTCTGAAAAAACTCTATTTTGCCTAAGTATTAAGGCCAACAATTGACAAATTGGGCTTCATAAAACTGAAAAGCTCTGCACAGCTAAAAGAATAAAAATCTGGTTGAAGAGAGAACACACAGAATTAGAGAATATCTTTGCCAAGTTTACATCCATTAGAATATTAATATCCATACTAATTAAAGAACTGAAAAAGCAACAAGTAAAAAGATCAAATGACCATTTGGAAAAATGGGTGTAAGATTGTAACAGAGAGTTCTCAAATGAAGAAAAATAACTAAGAAAATTATTGTGGTGACACACACATTTCATTCCAGCACTCAAGAAGCAGAGGCAGAAGGATCATGGCCAATCTAGTCTACAGAGCAAGTTCCAGGAGAACCAGATCAATATACATAAACCATGTATCAAAAAACAAAAAACAGGAAAAGAAAAAAGTCTTAGAAATTTTTTATTGTTCATAAGAGAAATAAAAATTAAATCATCTTTAATATTTCATTTTACCCAAATCAGGATGTTAAATATCAACTACAAATATTATAAGGGAGTAGGAGAATAGGAGCCATCAATAACTGTTGGATTTTTGTGAATTGTTTTAGATACTATGGAAGTTAGTGTGAAGAATATTCAAAAATCTAAAAATAAATCCATCATATGATCCAGCCATATCATTTCTTGGCATATGCCCAAAAAATTAGGCATCTTACTCTGACATCCATATCCATCCATGTGTGACACAACCACCTAGCTTTGACGGAGTTCTTTAGAGCCATGTTTTTCAGTCTTTCTAATGCTGTGACCCAATGAATGATACAGTTACTCATATTGTGATGACTCCTAACCAAAATATTATTTCAGTGCTACTTCATAACTGCAATTTTGTATTCTTATGAATTTTAAAGTAAATATCTGATGTTCAGGATATTTGATATGTAACCTCCCCCCAAAATATTATTTCCCATGGGTTTGAGACCTACTGCTCTAGTGGAACAGAAACAATTGGATGAATACAAGCATATATACATACATACATGTGTGTGTGTGTATTTCTAAGCTAATGCTGAAAACCTAAAAGAGCCATTGATCTTTAGTTTATGAAAGAAGTCTCGAAATTCTGGTTTGATATCAGCAAAGAATTACCAATAGAAACAACAAAGTAAATCAACTCAGCACACAAAAAAAGTCAAACAAGGAAATGGCATCTGATTTTCCTTCTGTCAATCTATTTTAAAACTTATACCACTTGAAATTCTTCTAGATTACCCCACACCAAAGAGGAAAATAGGTCAGTTCTTCAGGTGAGGCTTCCTATCCCAGTAATTCTAATTTTTAGCATATTGAAATTTAAAAAAAAAATGTCATGATGGTTTCCAAAATCAACTAGAGTAAAATCAAACTTTGTGTCTCTGGGTATCTATTCTATTGGAGTAACACTATAAAACCTTATATTATAGCTCAGATAACCATAATTAAATCAGTTTATTAAAATCAGCATTTTTAAACTCTCTGAGATTAAAAGGATCTTCTTTCTTAAAATTGAAATGTTCTCAACTGTTATGATTTCTCATTATTAAAGAGTGGAAAACATATTTCTTCAGCTGCAGTATAGAACAGTTTTAGAAATTGAGTTTTCGCCCTTCCGCCTCTGGCCCGGATACCAGTGGCTCGAGCAGTCTCCCAGCCGATCTGCTCCTCTCTGGAAACTGAGTATAAGTTCAGTTTTATAAATAAATATTATCTCTGGTATCACTCACATTTTACTTAGTAACGTATAAATCAACTTAATTCAATGTTTTGACTTTTATGTTGTGCTTACAAAAATAAAAGATCTATGGTTTCAGAACATATAACAACATAAATTCTCTTCTTACACTATTATTTAAGATGTGCTTAAATGAAGAGGCAAAATAAATCTAACAGAATAAGCCACGAAGCTGATAATGTTCCTAAAAAGCTAAAAGCAAGATTTGTTAAAGGTGTACTATAACGTAGAAAATCTGCTAGCAGAAAATTGAAAGTTGATTGCAGATACAAAGCTGGTTGCTAGCGCACGTTTAAAAGAAACCTGAAAAAAAAAAGAGGTAAATATTGCATGAAATAAATAAAAGGAAGAAAGGAAAGGGTAAAAAAGGGAAAAAAAATATGCAAGTGAAAAAGAAGCTTCCAGAACTTACATATCCTTTTAGTGATTCAGTTGTATACAATGAAATAACATCCTATAAAAACTGTGGCTTAATCAAATAGGAAATCCTACTCTGGCTACATTCAAATGTAGAAATCTAACTTTTAGTGTTGCTATTGAGAAATCTATAATAGTAGAACACTATCATTTCCTTATACATACATACTACTAAAACTTATTTGCCATATAACATATTGTATATAAATACATAAACAATAGCAGTCACTTCCATTAATACACAACACACAACACAATAACACAATAAATATGACAAATCAAGTAAGTTAAGGGAAAGAAAACTAAACTTAGATTCTTCAAGACTTCACTGCATGATTTTCAACTAAGTTGTTTTCAGCTTCATAATATGTTCTCCTTTAATTCCTGATTAATAACTTCAATTAGAATGGATTGCTAATTATTCATTCATTTCAAATGTCCAAAATAGCATAAGCAATAGAGTTTTAAACTTAAGAGTCAGAAACCACATTTACAGTATTTATATCTGTGACTATCAGATGAAAAATGCTTTCGAATAATTTTATTTGTAAAATGTGGTATTAACATGCTCTATATAGCTCTCATTTAGAATGTCATCTAAAACATTAAAATATACAATGTCATCATACATTAAAATATACACTACAGATTTCTTATTCAATTTTGAGATTACTTTTTTTAAAAAAATTAATTTAATTCATTAATCTTTTTGGCGGCCATTTAGCTGTGCCTTCTGTGGTATCAAACAGGCATATCAATCCTCGGCCCCATATAATTATAGGTCATATTAATTTTTATATTGTAAAATGCTAGTTAATCTGTTGAACATTTTAAAACACTGGATTCCTTTTTGAGAATTTTATATACGAGCACCGTATTTACATAATTTTTCCCTTTCTCTCCTTCCTCCCACTCTCCCCAACCCCCATACACCTTATTATTTAATTATTGTTTATATATGGGTACATGTATAAGTATATATGTATATACAAATGCTGATAAATAATGTGTTTTGAAAAATTAATTTATTTTATTTATATGGGTGCACTGTAACTGTCATCAGATACACACCAGAAGAAGGCATCAGAGCCCATTTCAGATGGTTGTGTGCTGCCATGTGGTTGCTGGGAATTGAACTCAGGACCTCTGGAAGAGCAGTTGGTGCTCTTAACCACTGACCCATCTCTCCAGCCCTGAGCTTACTTTTTTATAAAAATTCTTATTCTCTATCTAAGTACTATTAATTTTGCCAAGCTAGTCTTGTGCCTGAGACCTGCCCTACTGTGTGTTCTATTTTCAGGGATCAAGGAGTTAAATTATTAAAGAGAATGACTTTTCTTATTCCACTAGATATCAAATGCCAATTCCTGCTCATCTAGTTGTAGGATTCCATGCTTACCTACCCAAGACCCCCATTGTAGGATTTTTTCTGACTTGATCTTACACAGGTTTTGTGCATGTAGTCACTGTGATTTCACATATGAAACTGCCCTATTATATCCATAAATCACTCTTTCCTGGTAGTTTTTCAGTGTTTCTGGCTCTATTAATCTTTCTGGGGCTGGAGAAATGGCTCAGCAGTTAAGACTACTGGCTGTTCTTCCAGAGGCCCTGAGTTCAGTTCTCAGCAACTACATGGTGTCTCACAGCCGTGTATAAGTAGATTTGATACTCTTTTCTGGTTGTTAGTGACAGTGTGCTCATATACATAAAATAAATAAATAAAAATCATTCTGGTCTCTGATCTATGAAGACACCTGGAGCCCTGAGGAAAATGGTTGTAATATAAATGTCTTATTTAGGAATAAATGCCCTAAGATATTTTGTTCTCTGCTCGTTGACTAGTTATGGGGGTTCTGGCTGTATATCTGGGTTAATTGCCATCTACTGAGATTTTCAAATAAGGGTTGAGAAATGCTCTGATATATGGGTATAGCAAAATGTCATTAAGAAACATTTTAAAATTGTGGCCATTTAGCAGAATAATTGTATTAAGTTTCTTTCCATGATCTATGACCTATCTCTCTATCCATAACATCTTGGCCCCTTTGTGGGTTCTATCTCATGGAGTTGGCCTCTGACATAATCAAAAACTGTTTGGTTAATACCATAAATATTTGCTTCACTGTTGTACCATGGAGCCTATCTCTTCAGGCCAGTCACTGTTTTAGCTTGTAAGGTCCACAAATGGGTGATATTGAAGCTAAATTTTCTTCTTACATAAGAATACATAATACTTTTCAGCACCAAAAGCACTAGTCAGTAGATACAATACTTCCAGCTGCTGCCAGATTGATGCTTACATGTTCAGTCTCTGAAATCTAACAGAATGTCAACTTATACTTTACATGTTCTTGCCACTCAATAATAAGAGTTTCCATCATTGAAATGCAAAGTCAACAGCTATAATTTAATTGGCAACAACTTACACTGCCTTATTTCATCTCATCTGAGATGTGAATCAACCTTTTGACTACTTTACCCACTGGTTATTCTTAGTAGTTTTGGATATATTGTTGACACAGTAATATTAGCCATATATTGTTGTTCTATGTGTCCCTATTCATTTTGTAACTAATCTCTAACCATATCTAAATATTTAAATTAATTATTGTCTATATGTATGCATATAATAATATATAACTATAGATACATTGGGTATTCCCTATGGGTTCAGTTATCCACTGGGGAACTTGAAACCTATCATTCACTTTTAAAGAGGATGCCACTGTGTTGAAGTTTGTTCACCTAAATTCAGTTGGCCACGAATGTTTGTTTATCTGAATGTTGTCCTATGCTAAAAACATGTACATGAAACTTTTACATTATCATATATGGTCACGAAATCTGCCTCTATAATTTTATCCTTTTGGTATAGTAGTATTGGATTTTTGACGTGTATTTTAATATATTATTGTGTTAAATAATAGTAAAACTTAGAAATTAATGTTAATCAAGATAATTACATTGTTTCATGAGATCTAACTGCTAAGCACTCAAAAGGAATAAAAATATAAAATCCTACATATGTAGTCGGATTGTTTAACAAATTTGCACAGCAAACTTAGAGATGGGAGTGATTGGTACTCATCACTCTATAACTGATCTGATTGTATATTTCATCCTTTGCTATACCTTTGTGTTAATTGATTTTACTGTCACATTTTCATCATTATATTGAAAAGAACTGAAATATGAACAACGATATATTACCTCTATACCATAAGACAAGTAGACAGCTTCTAACTTTTTCATTTTTTGTTTAATTTAGGAAAATAAACACTTGTGATATACAACTTTTAAAGGAAAAAGGACTAATTTTTTAGAAAGATGTCACTAATATAAACAGCATTTTAGAAGGATCTCCTTAGAGTTATGTAAACTAAAATTGCAATGTATAACTTAATTTGAACAGATGTTAAACAGAACATGTTATAAGCCCATTAAATTAAAAGTTGATATCCAAGTATATTTGACAATATGTATGCTTGCATCATTTTGTATCCTAAAGTATACTTTCTTCTTTTATATATTTAAGCTAGTGCATAATTAACTCTTCTCCTGGGTCTGTCATTTTACACTCATAATCTCTGAGAAAATACCAGAAGGAAATGAAAGATAGACTCAACCTACCTTCTAGTTTTGAATTTGAAGTAGAACACAAATTTTATATTCAATCAAAGCCATTTCAATCTTGGCTAGATTAGTAGAAAAATGAGTACACATCAATCATGATATACATGAGCTAAACTTTGCTTCAATTCCCCTTTGTAATTATTCCTTAGGATAATTGTCTTTAATTTTTGTCAGTATATAAAATGAGAATTTGAAAAGAACATAATAGTTGTTTGGAGGCTTATATGAGCTTTAATTTTGATTTACATTTTAATCAAATCAGGCTAACTTATTAAGAAAATATGTCATTTACACACACAGACACACACACACACACACATAAGTTCAAGTCAATATTTACAAATAGTTACTTATCAGTTGCCATACCTTCATTATATTTTTAAAATTAAATTTTAGTTTCAGTATTGCTAGAGAATTTTCATCCTGGGGAGGACTAGACACCATCTGCCTGAATCTTCATTCATTTCCAATGGCAAATCAAAGTATGATTTCACCAAAGTTCCTCCTTGAAATCCAATTAATTGTTCAGGGTTACATGTAGAGCATAGGTCAGGGTGTGTGAGTAGCATCAATGGAAAGTTTGTACCTAGCATGGATGATGGCTTCTCCATGGTTGAATTAATGGAGCCCTTTATCTCATATCCTTCTATATCTATATACTTATACCATTTCTCCAATGCTACATTCAGAAATTATTTTCATATATCTGTTTAGAATGAGTAGCTAGATCCTGAAGTTAGAGTACCAAACCTACCCAGTACCCTGTCCTATGAAGAAATAGCAATAATCAATAAGCCTAGCAGTGACATTCTTTTGCAAGGGGCACAGCTACTTATAAAGATGGTGGCAGTTTGTCTTAGATAAGAATTCTATAAAACAATTATATTATCTATCAGTAAAGAACATTATAAAATAGAATAGTATTTCATAGTCCTTATTTTTTCAGATTGTTAAAAAATACTGAGGAAATTTAAAAAGAAGTATGTTTAATATATGAAAATATTTTAACTCTTAGTGAAATACTGATGTGAAGAACCATCTATATGTTAGTCTAATATGTAGGAATCTGAATTACTCCAAATGAGGAATATATCTGATTGGAAATAATGCACACAACACTCAATTTGAAAATTTTCTTCTTGTTACAAGTAGAATATTTGTACCAGATATAGACAACCTGGAGCAAGAAACAGTAATTAAATTGTCATACATATATTCTAAGAGAAGCTTTAAAACTCAATAACATTTCCAGAAATATTTTAAGAAATCAAGGAATGCTACACAACATTAATGGAATCTTTAGTCTCCCTGGTACTGGGAAGATGCAAATCACCTTTCTATATTAAGCATATCCAAAAGAGAAAAATCTTCTAGCAAGAAGAAATGGCAATAAATTTTCTAAATGTATTCTAAAAGACTAGATTTGCAGCCAAGTACCATACCTGGGGTCCCATTAAAAAACCTGGACCTATAAGCTTGGATAAGCATGAATTTTCATGGATTACTTTTACTAAAGTTTGCTACTGGCTTTAAATCAAGGTAACAGGATGCTCCAAGTCATTAAACCAAAACATCCTGGACACACATTACATTCTTAGGAAATGACATTGCTAAATCCAAAAATCACAGTAGAAGCAGATTTGTGGTAACCTTAATTACAACTGTAAGAAAGCCAAAGTATCAATTGTAAATCAAGCAGCCTGATCAATATACTGAGTTAATTCAAAATAATTTCAGTTAAAATGATTTTGTAAAATTTATGAGTAAATTTTTATATTTATTGTAAAACATTTTTTAATGTTAGTAGAGCATATGTCATGTTAAAGAAGATGAGACCTGAAGGATAAATATTTAAGGAGGGTGTAACTGAGGGGTAAGGTAGAGAAAGAACTATGGTATATGATAACTAAAACTAAAATAGTATGGAAAGCCTTATAAGCAATTATAAAATGTACACACATTTTGAAAAATAATTTGATGAAAGTATACTGCATATGATGCTGTCACTGGAAAATATGAGTTATTAAATAAAAATAAGAGTGCCTGGCATAGGATACATTCCCTCAGGGATGTCCCAGAGGCACTCAGAGAAACACAAGCTAGTGACATTCATCCTAGTTTCAAACCACACCACTTACTTTGAATGTAGGACAGAGATCTTCAACTGACTGGAAAACTTCCTTACTTGAGCTAGCTTTCATGGTATAATGTGGGTTGCTAGGGGACAAAAGGCTTCAGTGGTTTTATCCCGAAGTGCATGCTTAAACAGTTATTTGTCAGGCAAGATGTGCTTCCTGGTATGATAGAAACATGACTGTAATGAGGGGATAGTGGTAGCATGCTAACTCCATGATAAAGCATTTGTGCTTAATACTATAAAACCAGTCAAAAGTCTATGGATATGGAGGTCATAAGTTTTTGTCTTAGTTTGAATTTTATTGCTTTGAAGAGACAACATGACCAATGCAATACTTATAAATGAAAAAAAATTTAATTGTGATGGCTTATAGATTCAGAGGTTCAGTTTATTAACATCATGGCAGCATCCACACAGACTTGGTACTGGAAGAGTCACGAGTTCTACATCTTAATTTGAAGGCAGTCAGGAGGAGACTTTAATTCCACACTTAGCAGAGTTTGAGCATAAGAGATTTCAAAGCCAACCCACACAGTGAAACATTTCTTCCACATCTACTCAATCAAAGACACACCTGTTAATAATGGCAGTCCCAGCAGGCCAAGCAACAGATGAATCTATAGTTGACAAATCTATTCAAAACACTACAGCTTTGATGAGGAACCTATTATTAATACTTTGCAAACATTTCAGTTATCAAGCTGTCTTTTAAATATTTATATTTATATACCTATATTTATACCTCTCAATACTTTGGTTAGAGAGATTTAATTTTCCAATGATCTATGAAAACTGGAGAGAGTCCTAACTGTTCAGTGTGGTAAAAATAAAGGAATGTGAGTGCTCAACCCTAAATGAAACATTTATATATTCCCACATACAAATTTCAAAGAACATCCATGCAAAGGAGGCAGAAAAATGTAATAGCTAGATGATAGTTGTTGTACTCATGAACCCATATGAACTCTGCTTATCTGCATGCTCTGTTTGGTTTTTATATACTGAACAAAAACCTAAACATATATGCAAAGAGAAAGTTGTAATTCAGGAATTGCCTTCATAAGATTGGCCTTTAGGTAACTCTATATTGTCTTGATTAATGATTGATGAAGGAGGGCCCAACTCAGAGTGAGGGGTCCTACAACTTTGCAGGTAGTCTTAAGTTTTATAAGAAATCAGGCTGAGAAAGCTGAGATGAGCAAGCCAGTAAGTAACATTCTTCCATGGTTTCTGGATTAGTTCCAGCCTCTAGGTTTCCTCCATGGAGGTGTTCTTTTCTTGACTTCTTCAGTGATGGCCTTTTTCTTGAAAATAGAAGATGAAATGAACTCTTTCCTCTCCAAGTTTCTCTGTGTTATGGTGTTCTATCAAAGCAATAGAATACTAAAGTAATATCCTAATTCATTCCAGAAAAAGTTCTAAAATAAATTGAAGAGAGACATCACAGGGCCTTATTCCAAGAGAAAAACTTATACATGATCGGTGGCTGTTAGGTTAAAGAAAGATTTTTTTTAGTGTATGATCATTAATATTCTCATATACCAATGTACCTATTTGCAGCAGTAATTTGACTCAATGAGAGTGGAAACAACAAAAGGAACAGTACTTGAAGTTGGCAGGAAAATATATTGGGGGTAGTCTGGGAAGAACTGGCTTGGTAAACAGGATATAGATATGATCAAAATATGATTGATACACTAAATTCCAGAGGAACAAATAAAATGTTATAAAATATTTTAATGATATTCTGACTATGGGGAAATAGTTTTAAGGTTTTTAAAATTTATTCTTCTCTTATACAATACATTAAGAAGGTAGCCTTCCCTCCCTCCACTCCTTTCAGCCACTCCCCTAGATGCACTCCTCCTCATTTTCCCTTCAAAAGAAAGAAAGAAAGAAAGAAAGCCTCCCCCAGGGATATCAACTGCTCATGGCATAATAAGATGCAATGAGAATAGGCACAAACACTCATACCAAGACTGAATAAGGCAACCCAGTGGGAGGGAATTGGTCTCAGGAGAAAGAATCAGAAATAGTCCTACTCACACTGATACAAGCTCCACAAAAACACCAAGCTAAAAAACTACAGCATATATGCAAGGAACTATGAAGACTCCATGATTCTTTTTTCACTCTTTGTGAGCACGTATGACACCTGCATAGTTGATTTAGTAGGCCTTGGTCTCCTGGTATCTCAAGACATCATTAATATATATGATAATCCAGAAAAGAGATGTATTAGGGAACATAGGTGATGGCCAGATGTACTGACTATAACATCTAATAGTACATTCTTAGAGCATCATTATCCTGAAGAAAAGTGTTCAAGATATCTTTTAGTGAAATAAGATATATAAGGCTTCTAAAAGGAGTATTGATTGTCAGATAGCTTACTTTTTTACAGTAAAAAAAGTAAAATTATCTAAACCATAAAATATAATAAATGTTTAGATTCTCAAGTGGTCTATTAATTTTTTAATAATATAGAAGATAAGACAAGAAATAGTGGTAAATATTTATGTTATTGTACTTTAAAAATGTTAGGAAAGTCATGAGTTCAATGTCATCTTTAGCCAGACAGCAAGTTTGATGCCAGCCTAGATTATACGAGGCCCTTTCTCAAAACAATAAGTAAATGAATATACCAAGAAATTAGTTTGTGTAGCCTAATCTGCCACCAGCAAATCACAGGAAAAAACTAATTTTCTATATATTTAATGACCATACAACACTGGATAACAGTTTAAAAATATGATAGTGGGCTTGCAGAGATGGCTCAGTGGTTAAGAGCTTTTGCTGCCCTTACAAAGGACCTGGGTTTAGTTCCTAGAACTTACATGGTTTCCAATAACCACCTATAAATCAATTTCTAGGAAATCTGACAGCATCTCTCCCTCTATTGACCTCCATAAGCACTAGAAATGTGCTTGGTACACATACATAAAAACAAGAAAAACACTCAGATACATTAAATTAAATTTAAAAACTAAAATTAGAAATACAAAAATGGTATTTGAACTATGTCAGC
The DNA here is from genome assembly GCF_011762505.2 of Arvicanthis niloticus. NCBI lineage: Eukaryota > Metazoa > Chordata > Mammalia > Rodentia > Muridae > Arvicanthis > Arvicanthis niloticus. The sequence continues at coordinate 68,474,296 of NC_047679.1, read as the reverse complement.
ATATTGTGAATTTAAATGTGTGGATTTGGATAGCTCTTACAAGAAACCTGATTTTCTACATTTTTTATTTTACAAGCCTAAGTAGAACCAACTGCTATTAAAATACATTATACTGAAGAATAGTGTGGTACTAACAAAAAATGGTGACAAGATGATTTAGGAATTAAAAATATCCGTTACTTCCCAACTCTACCAAATACAATACATCTTCAGAGTAGATGAGTCATTTCTTCTCAAATTTTAAAACAGCATTTTATAATGCAGGTCAGGTATATGTACGTTTCTTAAAAATATGAAAAGTTTTGAGTCACTTAATAGTCTATCATTTGAAGGAAATTCTCTTTATGCCATTTTACAGTAGTCAACATTTTCAACATTTTTGCTGTATGATATTTTCTCTCTAAAGTATAACACTTTTCAAAACTTGAATGAAAGTTAAATGAGTTTATACTAAATTAGCAAATATTCTTGCATCAAGGAGATTGTATATAGTTGTTTAAAAGAAAAAATATGGACAATGGACAAAGAAAATATGATACATTTACACAATGGAGTATTACTCAGCTGTTAAAACATTGCATCATAAAATTTACAAACAAATGGATGGAACTAGAAAATATCATCCTGAGTGAGGTTACTCAGACCCAGAAAGACGAACATGGTACATACTCATTTATGAATGAATATTAGTTTTATGTGAAGGATAGTTATAATATACTCTACAGACCGAGCTAAGGTAAATTGCAAGGAAGACTAAATAGGAAACACATGAATCTCCCTAGGAAGGGAAATAGAATGGATATTGTTGGTGGAATGTGGGCAGGTAGGGATGGGAACAGGAGGAATCAGATGTGGAGATGATGGAGAGACAGAGACAGAGAGAGAGAGAGAGAGAGAGAGAGAGAGAGAGAGAGAGAGAGAGAGACAGAGAGAGAGAGAGAACTAGGAGAGACAACTAGAAGGGGCTTTGAGGTAGAAACCTGGGACAATGGAAACTCCTGGAATCTATGGGGGTAACCTTACCTAAGATTCTTAGTAATGGAATACAGAGCCTGAGCTGGCCATTTTCTATAACCAAGCAAGACTTCCAGTGTGATATTAGGACACTTACCCAACCACAAAACCTTCAGCCTATAGTTTGTCCTGTTTGAAGTTCTGGGACTGGAACCTAGCATAATTACCATCTGAGAAACCAGAGAAACTTCACTCAGCAACAGATGGGGAGCACGTGCTGAGTTCCACAGCAAAACATTAGGTGGAGTTTGAGGATTCCTGTAAAGGAGAAGAAGGAAGAAGATTTAGAAGAACCAGAGGGTTCAGAAACATTACAAAAATACAGCCCACAGAGTCAACTGACTGGGTCTTACTCAAGGGGGCTCACAGAAATCAGAGAGCACATAAGGGTCTGACTTAGATGCTCTGCTTATATGTAATAGATGAGTAGCTTGATGTTCTTGTGGAATTCCTAACATTGGGAGCAGGGGTTGTTTCTTACTCTTTGGTCTGCTTGTGAAACTCTTTTTTTCCTACTTGGTTGCCTTCTCCAGGCTTTATGTGATGGCATGTGCCTAAGCTTATTGTAGCTTGTTAGACCATATTAGGTTGATGACCCTGAGAGGCCTGCTTTCTTCTGATGATAGGTGGAGGGGTTAGAGGAAAAAGGCTGGAGGGATGGAAGGGAGGGTAAAGGGCTTTTGAGAGAAGAACAAATTTTTAAAAATCTAAAAAGTTGCACTTTTAGAAAACACTCTGTCATTTTTAAGGTAGTCAACAGTTTTGTTGTATGAATTATTTATCTAAAGAATAACACTTTTTAAAATTGAATGACAATGAAATGCAGTTGTACTAAATTAGCAATTTTTCTTGCACCAATGAACTTATGTATAGTTGTTTGCATGAAAAATTATGAACTTTATTTTAGCTTTTCTTTTAGATTTTAGTGTTGCATACACATAAATACATAGTCATTTTGTACTACAATCCTCTGTATCTCACTACTGGCACATTTATTTTTAATTCCTTGCAGAATTTCTGATAAAGTCCTATGCATAATTGATGAAAATTATATCCTCATACTACTGACATAGCAAGAAACTTTAGGAAAGACCTTTTTGATTTCATATTAAAATGATAGATTGATATTGTTATGGAGCATAATTTACCAAAATAAAAATGCCAATGGATTTATATAACCCTACCCTTGTCTATCTCATATTGAAATAAGAATTACAAGGCAGGCTATGAAATAAGAATATGTATGAGTAAATTGTAGCACATGAGTCATATTTTCACAAAATTTATGTAATTTTTTTAGAATTTTCATTTGTTAACTCTGTACAATATATTATAACTCTATTACCTACTGTGTGTGTATGTATATGAAATTGTAGTGCATATACCACTCTCACAATGCATTTTTGTTTCTCCTTATGGATAAAAATACAGACACAATAGGTGAACAGGCATTACTATTTGTTATTAACTGCATCACAAGCATAGACATTGTTCGATAAATTTTTCCAGATACAGCACCAAGGAAAGATAAAAAAAATGAATCTACCCAGTTATAACTTAGTGAACCCATGTTTTTAATCATGGTTATTTACAGAAACATGAGTGAAGGATTATATACTGGCATATAAGCGACTTCCAGGTGGCTGCATCAGTGAAGAAAGTTTTTCTTCGACCCAGCAAAGGTCAATTGCCTATAAATCTTTAATGAAGGCTGGGGATTCTTGAGTCTTTTCCCAGTTCCATAATAGAACATTATAGCGTAGATGTTAAGAGCACAATGCCATATCATAGACAAAGTATACTATTTCACAGCATATTTTTTGATGTTTCCAGTATATACAACACAAAGAAATGATGTTAAATTCTATTATCTGAAATTATGAGGTCATACATGCTCTTTTTCTGCTAGAATATTTATTTGCATGTGGGGCTGGGAGCCATAGGTCAGGTGATCCAGCTTGGAGCAAGAGTCAGGGCATGTCCAAACCCTAGAAAATGGCAGGAGTAGGGTTGTACCGCCCTCTGCTTCCAGCCTGCATGTTTCAGTACAGGTAGTTCTGCCCTCTCACCTTTGCCAACTAGAGGAGTTCAAGCTGCCCAGTAAACTTCCTGTCTCCTTAAAAAGTCATGTTCAGCAGCATCTTGAACTCTTGCTTATACAAATGAGGCATCCTCAGCACTCTGGCCCTGGCCAATGATATGCATTTACCCCCAAAGCCTCTATCTATCCCCAAATGTGTAAGTAGCTTTTATTCCCCCATTAAACGAGTTGTCTCACTGAAGCTGCCTCCTGAGAGTCTGTTTTCATAGTGCTCATAGCTGCCAGAAGTATCTCCATTCTCCCAGCTGTTCCCACCTTGTCCACTGGCTTAGGATCCTCCTCCAGTCAAAATCATAGACCAATCACAGAGCTCTGAGTAGGAATGATGTGCCTGAATACAATTTGAAGATGTATAGTGTGATGTTTCAGAAATGAGACCTCATGCGTCTATATTTTCTTATGTAAATATCATAAAATATTTTTATAAAAGAACTTTAGAGAATCTGTGTTTTCTCAACAACCTACCACAGGATATGCTTCTTTTAAGGAGGTATAGAAGGGCTTCAATAAGAGTTCAAAGCTAAGATAGAATTACAATATGATATAACTATGAAATTAAAGTCAGCATACAATAGACATATGACACATCCATGTTGATTGCCACATAATTCTTAATAGTAAAAAAGTAAAAGCAGACTACATGCTCAAAACACATGAGTGAATAAAGAAAACATGGTACAGAAATGCAGTAGAATATTTTTAAGCCATAACAAAGATAAACTTGTTGTTTGCTGGAAAATGGATGGAACTCAAGATCTTCATGTTAATTTAAATAAATTATGTTCAGAAAAAGAAACATTTTATATTTATTATTCTTTGAAAATAAGACAAGATTAAGATGGGATAATCAAAGTAGAACAGTAAAAATATAGGAAAGTAACTCCAGGAGAGAAAATGGTACTAGAGAAATAATAGAAGGATAAACAACATCTAAGTGTTATATACATGTGTATTAGAATATTTCTTGTTGCTGTGACCAAATACCTGACATAAACATCTTAAAGTGAAAGATTTAGCTTTGGCTATCTCTGTCAGACAGGTCCTGTACACTTGGTCTCATCTATTTGGGCAAAGGATCACTCATGTTGACCAAACCAAGTAGGAGATTTTCTTCCTTATTGCTTCATGGAAAGACCTGTATAAAAATGAATAGGACCTGTAGGGTTATGGTGTTGTGGGGTTATGGGGTCCCATGTCCACTCTGCCACACGGCACAGCTGCTGGGAAGATGGGATGTGGGAGTTTTGATTGAGCTAACTCCACACTGTCGCCCAGGTAGGTGTTGGGCTGTAGAGAAGCCCTGGGACACCACTCTGGGGGTTGGAAAGTGCAGTCTGAGGCAGGAGACAGATAGAAGAAGGCTGGGGAGGTTGTTCTCTGGGCCTGTGATGAGGCCAGGGCTTTGTGGTTCTCAGGCTCGTGGACACCCAGGTACCATTGGGAGCTACAGAAGAGCTGAGAAGGGAGTAGGGGTCCACGGGCTGGATCTAGTCAGAAGCCAGGAGGAAAAGCAGAGCTCTGCCAGTTGCCAGCCCCTGGCTTGGTGGAGGAAGTCTTTTCTTCTTCTTTCTTCTTTCTTCTTCTTCTTCTTCTTCTTCTTCTTCTTCTTCTTCTTCTTCTTCTTCTTCTTCTCCTTCTCCTTCTCCTTCTCCTTCTCCTTCTCCTTCTCCTTCTCCTTCTCCTTCTCCTTCTCCTTCTCCTTCTCCTTCTCCTTCTCCTTCTCCTTCTCCTTCTCCTTCTCTTCCTTCTTCCTTCTTCCTTTTCTCCTTCTCCTTCTCCTCCTCCTCTTTCTCCTCCTCCTCCTCCTCCTCTTCCTCCTCCTCCTCTTCCTCCTCCTCCTCCCCCTCCTCCTCCTTGTCAGTTCTTCTTGAGGCATCAGAGGGGGAAGACCATTGGTGGGGGGGTAAGACTTGGTCTTATGAGATATTTAGGGTTGCTGTATAATATAAGTTTACTTATCTATGTTACTATGCTACTATAGCTACTGTAGCTAACCTGACTTCTATGATCCTGAGGCCAGAAACTGCAGTTTCTGGCACTTAGCACCTCCACCCAAAAACAGCAAAGGATTAAGTAAATAGCCTTTGTAATATCTCAGAAGGAACTGCTGGGCTCTAATTTATGCCTGCTAGTCTGAGGTGGCAGGAAGAAAAAAAACCCATAGAGAAGTTATTAAAGAGTGTATTACTAAGTGTAAAAAGTATCCTATGAAATCTGTCTAAGGGGAAAAGTGGAAAGGTCCTAAGTAAAAAAAAAAAAAAAAAAGAAAAGAAAAGAAAAACTTTTAATCTATCTGGAAAAAGGGAAAAAATTTATCTATATAATATTCTAAATGGGGAAAGGTAAAAAATTCTATTCTATCTCTATTCTATCTCCCTATTTTAACTAACTCTCATCCTTTTGTCCTCAGTACTTATACATCTTTCAGGATACATGATCATATGTTATAAAGTTCATCACAAGTTCACACCAAAAATCAAATCATAAATTGAAATAGAAGTTTACAACAGAGAATCTTTGCGTACATATCCATTAGGAGTAATTATCTGGCTAAACATCCATCACCTGTCTAGCTCCACAGGTTCACTGAAGGTTTAAAACTATAACTAAGAAATTAGTGAAGTTTAGTATAGATAAACCCAAGCAATATTTTATCTTCTATTCTACCACCTATAATAAATTGTGAGTTCCCTATTAGTGACCTTTGGTCAATTCTTTTACATCCTCTTGGAATGTGCTCTGAGTAGGAGAAAGTCTGGTTACTATATAAAAGCAATTAACTGATGATACTTGGGAGACTGGCAGAGTTCTCACTGTAGTTTTGACTATCAGAAAATGACATAATAGCAGTCCCACTATAAAAGAGCTTAATAATAATTGATATAATTTTAGAAATTCTTATAGCATCATCATTAAGACTTAAGAAGTCATCTATTTGTCTATATAGCATCACTACAAGACAGTACATCTTTGCGGATCTGCAGATGTCTGCTCCAAAGGGGAGTGCTATTGCTTAGTGATTGTTACATATGCTTAATAATAATAATAGGAAAAGCATATTAATAGCAGGAATTTTTCCTAAAATAAGTCATTACAGCCTTGCCGAATAAAGACTCACTTGTCGCAGATTATATAATAATCCAAGACAGGATATTTCAGGATGGATCACCTGCTAATTATTAGCTTGTCCCATTATGGCTCCTGACAGAGCTCCAGCTGGTCAAGCAGGGAGAGTCCTTGGCTTGATGGCTGTAGGCTTGGGCTTGGACTTGGGCTTGGTGATAGCCATGACTGAGAGCAAAGAGAGGCCTTCTACAGGAGATTAAACTGGCTCTATAGGCAAAGGCCTTCTACATGGCTTCCAATGGCAGTTTTAAGGGATTTATTGTCATAACAGAAAGTGGATAAATAAAACCATAGCCCACTTCTCAGGGTGGGCCTGAGATTAAAATACCCTTTGCAGAGAGGAGTGTCTGGAAAGGAAAGCTTATTGCCTAACCCTCCAGGTATTTAGGTACCTCATTAAAATGGAGATCTGTCTTGAGCCGACATACCCACAGGCCATGTCCTCTACATGTGGATGAGCTTGGAACATAAATCTGTGGAGGGCTGTGGCTAGTGACCGGGGCCTGGTGCCCAAGAATCAGGCAAAGCATCTGCTGTCCCTTCTCCCTTCAAGGTAACTGGGAATTACAGACTTAGCTCAAATGTGAGCCAGACTGCCTTTCACAGTCCCACAGGAGCCAGGGTAAAATAAATACTATAGGACATCTAGCATCCACGGTGATCTATATTCTCCAGCTAGGCCCTACTTCCTACTTTAGTTTGCTCTCATTAGTATCATATGAACTTACTGACAAATTAATCCATGGAGGGCTGAAATGTGGCTAAATTCTTGAAGTCTTTACCAGATCTCAAAAGGCAATGTGGAAAGCAATAAAAAGTTTTTAAATATCCACAAATATGTACATGTGGATGTCTTCTTGTATGCACATAATGTGTACAACCACATACATACATCACATACACTACACACAGCTAGTAACACAAAAAGAAATGAAAACAAGCAAAACAGAAGTAAACAGATCAATCTTTTGATTTGTAAAACCTGTTACCTCTACAACCTTAAAATTCAACATTAAACCAATATTGGGCATTTCTAGTTCATTCTCAGTGGTCATCTTTTCACAAATGCTTCAACCAACTCATCAAATAAACTCTTTGTACTTTAAAAAAAAACTGTGCTAGTTTCAATATTAAACCTAAAATATCTGTTCAAAGGGGACATATCAATAAGCACATCCACTTTTACATTTCTTCCAACATTAACCTATACCCTCAAAATCCACTGGCAAACATATTACACAGGCTTCTGTTTGAATTAATCAGCAAAAATCATTAAGTTCTTCAGTGGTATAAGAGAACTCTTGGACCAAACTTTCTGTTCATTTTGAGGTACCTGCTTAATCTTGTATCTTTGTACAAGTCCAGAGGCATTGATAGGTGCTTCCTAAGGGACCTTGGTTCTACAGAGGAGGCAGAATAAAGTCTCTTCTTAGGCAAATGTGTAGAAGGAACCACTACTGGGGTTGGGATTGAAGGTAGAAATGTATGCTTTGATAGGTGTGAGATTATTACCTCAGGTATAGTGGGCACTTTGGACTCTGAGATATCAGTGCCTTTCATATCCTAGAGGCATCCAAAAACCATCCATCCCAAAGTACAGATTCCCATTCTTTTCCAATCTATGCATTTATTCTATCTGATGACAGTATACAAGGATATCAATTAATTTTACAGTTTAACTCAGATAATCATATAATGAGGTTTGCCATTGTTTGTTTGCAACTTGAGTTCTATGACTGCAGGAGAGATGATCCAGTGTACACTTACAAATCTTTAGATAGTTTATGTGCACCTGGTGTCTGTCAATTTTATTACTCAGTTCATTTTTCCCTTTGTAATATTGTTCGAAGATACTGAAATGAAGAATACAGTGTTATTATTTTTCTCACTTTACTACAGATTTTACATACAGGTCTACTGAATTGTTTATGCCTCACAAAAGATTAATCAAAATCATTAAATGCACTTATCCCAACAAATTAATAGAGCACAGTTTGTATTTTTAGTGTTCTGCACTATTTGAAGAGTCTTTTCTAACCATAGGTTCCATCCAACTTAAGGACCAGCTCCAGATACAACTAACTCACTAGATAGAGAACCACAACCTTACCACTCCATTTCTCCAGACTTAGCTACTAGTACCACACTGAACCATAGTTGATATATATATATATATATATATATATATATATATATATATATGTATATATAATAGATATAATATATACATACATATAGTTGATAACTTATATGTGTATATATTAAATTATATTTAAAATAATAACAATGAAAACTTGCAAATACTGATTTTTCTACCAGTGAAGGAGTCAGCAGTGGTAGCAAAAACAGGGTCCTCTTTCATCTCTATTTGTACTTGTAGACGCATTGGTAGATGATTCCTGAGGTATATTAGTATCACTGTCAGGGTAGCAAAAGGGAAGGCCAAGTGACCAAAACACAAGAATAAGTTTCATTCGGATATTCAATATCCCTTACTTTAAAAAGCTGGGGTACTACAGGTAAGTACCATCTACAATAGACGTGGGCCTTTTCACATTAATCAAAGCAACTGGGACAATTCTTCAAGAGAGGTTCCCTACTCTGGTGTTTAGAATTTGTGGCAAGTTAACACTAAAACCAACCATAATACTTCAAGGTCTAATTAGCTCTGGAAGCCCCATCACTGACTTATCTACAGATGTGTTTTATTAATTCTCTAGATAATTCTTAATGCAATCAATTCAGCAATCACCATAATCAGCACATGTATGAGAATGTCATAATGAAAGGCACCTTTTACAAAATTAGCATATTCTTGATAAATATCCCAAATAGGTTACAATGTCATTTTAAGAGAATAAGATCATTTATTTTTGAAAGAGTAACATCAAAGGCATTGTAACAGCATGTATTGCTAAGTCATTTGAAGCAATATTCTGTTTCTATTTTTGCAATTCAAATTACACAACTTAATTGATTGTTCTCAAGGTTTTTAACCATATATGTATCTGTATGTATATTTGTGTGTGTGTGTGTGTGTGTGTGTGTGAATTTAAGAATATTATTTAATGACACATTACAATTAGAAACAGAATTAGTGACACAGAGTAAGGGGAGTTTTTGTCAGGATCACATATATTCCCTTTCTGCTGCATCATTTTTACTGCAGGGAGAAGGGCTTTACAGTTTCTGCTACATATGTAGTAGCATCAGCAGTGCACTAGCTTCTTTTATGTTTATATGGCCAGCATTCCAAGAAATAATTGGTTTGACATATGTGCAGGCATCAGGCTCTTTCCACAGATAATACTGCTTTGCCACTTTCTAGTGCACTTGGGAAACACTGACCTTTCCTAAAAATCTCAGGCCTAACCAGGACTTATTATTTTTTGATTGGTAGGAACAATGAAAAAGAAAGTGAGTATTTCAGGAAAATGGCAGTTAATACTGATGCTTCATGTCTTTATGGTTTTTATTTTTTTGGTAGGGATACTATACTTTCTTTCATATGACATTTATAAACACTCAACATTATAGCAGAGCTCCAAACTCAAGTCATTTGGACACATACCTCTCTTTCACACTAGATCTTACTTTTTCCATCTTTTCATTTTCGTTGTAATGACCAATGTTCTTTGCACCCTTAGGGGCTATTACTCTTAAAAGATACCCTGTTAATCAGAGTTCTTCCTGACTTCATTCTCCCTTTACCATAAGCCAGAAAATAACTTTTATGTAGAATACTTTTATATTTGGTAATGGAATTTTCATGTTAGACACAAAATACTATTTTTCTTAAGATGCATCTATAATACTATAAATTTCAATATTTTTTCATGAATATTTAATATTGTACATCTTTTCTCTGGGATAAATATGTTTTATGTCTTGACTTCGGAACTTACTATCTTATACAACATTGTTTATCTGATAAAAATGCTTTCTAATTTGCAAAATAAATATGTAAATGAATATTTGGAAATCAGCTTGTTGGTAAGCTTGGGTCTCTGCCGACTTAATAAAGTTCACAGTGATGTATTCTATTTTCTTAACCCAATGGTATTCTTCATTGTATTATTGATGTTTCTTCTGTATGCCAGTAAAATGAGAGATATATCTTACCTAGAGATTTAACTATAACAAAGGACAATAAAACTACCTTCCTACTGTACATCCTCCTGGGTGATAACTATGATGACATAAATATCAATCTCCAATAAAATTATCATTATTCATATACTTAGGAATTCAGTGTTTGTCATGCAATCTCCAAAAAAATTTTTTTAAACAGAATTGTTAACTTTTCTGTCATCTTGGTACTTAGAGAATCAGTGAGTCACAGTATTCCTTAAGGGGTGGGTTTCCAATTCAAGCCATATTTTAGACAATGATTAATTAAGCCTCATAGCACCTTGAGACTTAGAATTTAAATTATATGCAAGAAACTCAAAGTGAAAGCATGAAGAAAATTTAAGTAACTTTTTAGGCCATAATGAGAGGATTATTACATTTATCCAAACAATATTAACTAAATCCTACTTTAAATGTTATACTGGCATCCTTGTGTTAAATGCCCAAAGTTATTGTGGCACACACATATGTCACAAAGCCCTGTCAATTGGGAGACAGAATTTTGCAAGATTCTCTGACATTAATGTTTCAAACACTGAGAACTGTTATGCTTCCTTTACATCTGTTGTCAGGTGGCTATCACCTTCTTGTTTACTATGCTATGTTTTTATGTTTAAGAAATTCTACATTGGGAAATGAAATAACTTAGTTTATGATATAAAGAAAGCATAATCAGAATGTGCAGATGGAGAACTTTGTGACTATCTGGACCAGTTTAAGTAGCAGCTGAGGCATGACCAGATGTTATCCATTTTAAAATGACAACATCTGTGGATTATCTGCCTCTGGACAGATATCCTTTGCAGTGAGAAAAGTTACCATATACTGAGTATTTTCTGAGGGACTAGTTCTATGTGAAAAATGATACATTTCTATATAGAAACTATAAAATGTGACTTTGACTTTCATAAATATACTAAACTACAGATAGTCTAAACAAGTGAATTTATTGTGCTTTCTTTAAGAATTTGATAACTAAGTTTGCTAAATCATGTTTTTTGAAGTGAACAAATAAATTGATTTTATATATTATCTTAGATCTTTGATCGCTACATTTATTAAAGGCTTGTCAAAATATAAATTGATCAATGAGAGAAGGTTATTGAACGAAATGTATATGGGTGAATTAAGAATTAAGAGAAATTATGATAAAGTGCTCATGGGCTCTCAACATGAAATCCTCATCAAGCTGGAAAGGTTGGTGGATAAAAACAGTGGACACTCTGCAAGGGGAACTGTGTTTGATTTCATGAACCCATTTGTGACTAACAAGCATTTGTACCTCATTAGGGGACTTGAAGCCCTCTTCTCACCTCCTGTCGGCACTAGAGCATCACTCACATGGAGAACAGATATACATGCAGGCAAGATACACATATATATTTTGAAAGACAGAGTACACTGAGAGAAAATCCATGACTGGTAAAGCTAGCACTATATCAGAGAGTTTTCCAGAATTTTCTGTGGAATCATATTAGTAATGCAGCCAATGAACACCTATGAGTAAAAAGAATTTAGCTAGTGAAATAAACTGTTCCATTGTTCTCTTCTGTGTAGTGACCAAAAACCTAGTAGCAGATGCTCACTCTAGTACATAAATTTTAACATCTCTGTGTACAAGAAATCAAAGAAAAGAGAATAGTGTGTATTGGTCCAGTAAGCTGCCCATGGTTGTTTGCCTTTCTGCTTTACCTGATCACCAAGTGTAAGATGAAGTAATAGATTCTATCTTCTTTGAACCATTCCATATCATACCTCCTGCAAACATCTAGCTAAGTATCTACTTGGTGATATATCCATAACTGTTATTTCTGTAACATCTTTAGACTTTGTAGTACTCAATATCCTTTGAGTTTTTGTTGTCTGATTTTGTGGTACTCATCATCCTTTGGGATTTTATTTTTATTTTATTTTGCCTTGCTGTTTGTTGCTACAGGGTGTTTCATAAACTAGGCTGGCCTCCAATTGAATTTGTAATTGAGGATTACTAGCATGATCTATTGATCATCCCAAGATCTAGTATTGTAGATGTATGCTACTATATCGGGTTTTATACACTGTCAAAATTTTCAACCACCATTATTTTAACAAGTATATATGATGAATTAGCCCTAAATTTCTTATGCGATAAATAATTTTGTTTCTTTTGTTAAGTACCAAACCTGGTTTTCCATGGATAAACAAAATAAACTCCTCTGGCTTAATAATACATTATCTGTCTTCTCTATATGTAGATTTGGCATCATAACCAATTTGCACTCTTAGTTTTGATCCAAGAGAAACACAATTTTCCAAATATTGAAATATTATTAAATATATCAACAAAAAAGTATGGATGAGAATCATATAATCACTTAGTAAGGCCTTATGTTTAAGAATTGCAGGTACACTCATCATTTTATCACTTAATCCTAAGAATTAAGTGTTAAGAGTGTGAGAAAGAAGGCGTCATATGTGACTAACTCTTAAAGATATAAAACTCATACCAGTATGACAATAACTTAATGCTACATAAGGTTTTTAAAAGTTGAAGTTGTAATTGAAAGTTTAGCAGAATCTTCTAGTATATTTTTACAATTTTTTGAGGTAATTGAGTTAAAAATATAACCACTAATGTTTACTAGCACCCATTGATATTTTTCTCTGAAGCACAACACCCATGCTTATAGACTCTATGTGAAATAGAGAAGCAGGTAAGACTTTTGGGTATGTAAATCAATAATGTTAATGGAAAACCAAACTAACTACATCTAAAATATAGGTATATTCTTAAGACTACAAACTATTTTCTTCTCTGTATTAGAAACCATTTAATATATAAACATTCTTTCACAAGGTCTCTGGCACTTTCCTCTAGTATTTTTTGCCAAAATAAAGATCGAAATTTTGGGTTCTAGAAAATATTCACTTAGCAAAAATTATAATGAGATTAGACTTAATTAGAGGGAAGACATGTTAATGAAAATATACAGCCTTCATATCTTCTGCCATGATTATTCTGTCAGTGAGACCACTGGGTAACACTATAGTGAAGACAGATTCTGTTTACCATAGAATGGCATAGTCTATCTCATTATCTCTACCAAAAATCATCATAGATTCATACTCAGATTTTCTCTTTTTCTGTGTACTATGAAGATAAGTGAGAAATTTTAAATACTGACCATGGGTGAAATACCCTTTCACCCACTATCTGAAATCCCCATAGCAGGTTCTAATGATGGTCGATTTCTCAGTGATACTATCATACTATGGAAGTTTATATATAAAGAATGTTTTCTATTTGAATTCCTTCGCTAATAAGTAATATGAATCTCTTCTGGTAACCATAGATATAGTTTATAAAAGAAAGGGATATACAGGTAGTTTGAAATGTCTGGAACAGCTATTTACTTTTAGATTTTAGGCCTATAGAGGCTTTGTTTTATACATAAATTATTTTACTTAAAAGTGGAAAGTTGCTACACACATCCAATTTTATAGATCAAATAACAGAAAGTTCATAAATAGTAATGTACAATTACATAGTCCCTTGAGAACTTTGAGATCAGGTGCACAAACTTTTTTCAGTGAATATTAAGGTAGGAACTAATTTTTAAATGAAGACTAGCTACTAGTAAAAAGAATGTATAGTCTTACCTCAAATCCTTAACGATTTAACTTGTGCATTCCCCCTTTCTTGATAGTTGTCAGATATACCATGTATTTTTGTCTACTATATAAATTCATATTACTAGTTTCAGCCATCTATAAATGCTCACTCAACCTTATATTCACTAAAAAATTCTTAAATACACTTTTGAACATTCTATTTTGTATATCTGAATTGACTATTTCAGAAAAGTTTGATCACATTAGCATCAGAAGGGTTTCTTGTCTTCTGTACTGTTGTTAGATGTAAAAGATTAGACAGAAATATTGTAACATGAGTGACTGAAAACTGTTGTGCAAATTTGTCAATAATGAGAAAGGTAAGAAATCAATAATATAATGAAATGTTTATATATTAAAACTACATTCATATGAAATTGATATTCAATTTTCAAGTATACATAGAAAAGTTACAAAATTGACTCATTAGAATGGTCATTATGGAAGAAAAAATACACTTGGAAAATAATGTTAAGAGGAAATGAAAATCAAGAAATGAACAAAGAAAGAATGAAGGAAAAAATACAGCAAATGAGAATCTCCTATGCCAATTGGAAAATATTATTTTACACTGATTATCTGAGGTATTATATGTATGTGTGTGTGTGCGTGCATGCACACACACACACACATAAACACACACACACACACACACACACACACACATTTGCTTTCACATCCACATCATAGTCAATCATTGGGGGAACCAGGACAAAACACAAAGGAACAATGAAGTAGAAATTATGCTAGAAGAACTTTGCTTACAAGTTTGCTTGTCTGCCTGTTCTGATCAGTTTGCTTTCTTTTTTATCTCAAAAAATTTTATTAATATATTTGTACATATTTAATCAAACATACTCAACTAGGAAAAAATCAGCTGGAAAAATTTTTAGAAGGGATATGAAGAAGACTAACTAGAAAACTGATCTAATATTTTAATTGAAATGTGTAATTAGCAATAAATAAAATGTATAATTGAATATAAATAAAGAGTTACTAGAATATTTTTGTTACAGAGAACACAGGATTAATCCTCAGAAACTATGTTATCTAAACATTTGCTGCTTGTTTTCTTATATACACCAGGACCACATGTCAGGGATGCCAGCACCCAAAGCAAGTTAGGCCTTCCCATCCTAATCATCAACTGAGAAAATGCCTACACAGACCTGAATATAAGCCAGTCTGCTGAAGACATTTTCTTAATTTTCATCCCTTCTTCTCACATGACTCAAACTTGTGTCCAGTTGCTGCATAGAATGAGGATGTCACTTAACTGAGTATTAGCTTACTTTGCATGAGGCCCTGGGGTATATCCTAAATACTAAGTAATCTGGATGTCCTGGAAACACTGTTTACACTGTTTTGATAAACACAGGAGAATCACAAATTTAAGATTATCTTTTTCTGTACAGCAAGTTTAGACAATACTAGATTATAGAAAACCTTGTGACAAAAAGATAAATAAAATTAAAAGACAAATAAGAAATAAAAACATAAGAAAAGAATTAATTGTTAAACTAAATTTAACAATTAATTTGAGTTTCTAAATCTGTCATGAGACGCTACTTTTGTTTTTAGGTTTTGGTGGCATTAGTTCAAACAAAAATCAAGGAAAATGATAAAGAATTGTTTTACAGATGTTCAACCACATGAATCAAATTGAGTAAACTAATCACACAAAAATGTTTTGAAAGTATGATGCTGTGAGCTTTATCCTCAGCAATAAAATATTTTATTTATAAAAGATGCTCAGAGAATGGTACAATTTTGTTCTGATGTATTTTTATAAATTCCTCTTAGTAAACAATAATCTCTTTGTCAAATGCCATCAAGAGTTATCTAACAATTAGGAAAATTTACTTGCAGCTTTATTATTGTCTGTACATTCACATTAGCTAAATTTGTCATTTCTATTTCCAGGGCTTAATTCAGCATAATTGATTCAAACATATGTCAAATAATCAATCAAACAGCACTTTATAAAAAGTAACATTTTTATTGCCAACCACAGGTTGAATTCTTCAAAAAATTTTCACAAGATGATAATGAAACATGGAAAACAACTTTGAAGAACATTTTCATGAATGTTAAAGTACATACACTGTGAATAAATATTCTAATGCTTCAAGGTTCTCTGGTTCTTTTCATTTCTCCAGGTGATTTTATTGTGAAACTACCTAATGTTACTTCTAATTTATCCATATTCATTAAAGATAGCATTTCATAAAATGATCTTTCATGACTAATTTACCAAACAATCAAGTTTCAAAATTTTATAAACTTGCTAAAAAATTCTTTTCATCATGAACTTTTTAAACTTGGCAAAAATAAGATAAGGTGACAGGCTGAGTACATTCCATTTTGATTATTAAGTGGCAAGGATTTATAACCAAGTATCTTAGTTCCATTTTATAGTCAATAAAAATTAAGAAGTATATGTTTTTATAATATATACTCATTTAGAAATCATTGAGATGTATCATAAATAATACACAACTTGATAAGAAAGCAATCTGCCATATTGTAATAATGACCTTTTGGCTATATATTGTAGCATTATAACTTGGTAGAAAATTTTTAATAAATCCAATCTTTGTTGTTATCATCAGTGCAACTAAGTTAAAAGGACAATGAAATCATATAGCTATTGTTAGTCTACAATGAGTCATATATTTCCTATCACTTGGTCAGTACTCAATAAAATGTACCTATTACCCAGGACATTACAATTTTAAAACCTTTTCCACTTTGGGCTGTGATGTTTACAGAACTAAAGAAACTTATTTTTCAAAATTTATAGATGTCACTCCCATTGGAACATCAGTACTGTCCAGCCAGGAAATATGCTTCTCTGTTTAACTAATATTCTTTAACTGACTTCTTGTTAGTTACCCTAAAAACTGATTATTGAAAGCCATAATTGTAAACCATGTCAGCATCCTCCATTCCCTTTTTCTACCTTACAACTACCCTGGATTATAAATAGATTTGGGGGGTGGGGCTCTGATTCTTATATCAGAGTGCCCTCTGGATGCTTTTCTCCCAAATAAAGGACAAGCATATATCTTTTCCTCTCAGTAATAAGTAATGAATACAATAGATTCACTTGCATAGTCAAAAGATATGGAAAGTATAAACAGATAAAAACAAATAAGAGTCTACTTTCATTCTAAAAAAGAATCTGTTTAAATTTATAGTCAATCAAATGCTGAAAGAATAACCATGGAAAAATAAAAATTTCTTAAAAGTGATACCTAATGAAGAGAATAGGTAGCCATACTTACATCAGAAAAAATTAAGACAAAAGCTGAAAAGAGATGATATACATTATATGATAAAATGGTTAGTTCACAAACCAGGTTATAGCTACTGTAAATAAGCATCCAGTACCAGAAAAGCTAAATATAGAAACAAATGTTAGAAACAGAAACAGAAATAATGACATTACAGTAACAGAGGACTTAACAAAATAATCAGATTAATAGATTAAACAATCTAGAGAAGATTAAGGAAACCAAAGGCTTCTTTCCCATTAGGATCTATGCAACACATATACAGTACTAGATAGCAACAAAAGACTCATTTTTCCTATGCAATTAAATATTTTATATGGTATATCATATGTTACAGTGCAAAATAAGGCTTAATAAATACAAAGATAATAGAGGTTAAGGCAGAAAAATTGAACTTTAATACCATTCTTAGCTTAATTTCAAGTTTCAAGTAGATCTAAATTACAAGAGATACATTTAGAGAACAAAACTCAAACAGAAAGGACTTTACTCTTCATATAACTATAAAAAGAACAAATAACTCAAAATTATCAGTAAAAAAGGTATTAAGATTATAGGTGAAATAAAATAAAGACTAATATAATTAAACAATGAAACTAAGAGTTAGGATACAGAAACCAAACTGGAAAATTTTTAGAGAATTGAGTTATTATGCTATCTACATGAAAGTGAATTATATTCACAAAATATTAGCACTATAATTATAATTAAAAACAAAACCTGTAGAATAATTATTAGTTCTTTTAAGAAAGTCCGACTGCAGCTCAGAACAGACCACTCCAGACCAGGCGGTTCCAAGGGGGAGGAGGTTTATTCAGGGGATAGGGCAAAGGTGGGGAGAGGAAGGTGGAAGAGATAAGAGAAAGAGAAGTAGAGGCCGGCCATGACCACGTGGAGAGAGAGGAAGGTGGGGGAGGGGACAGAGAGGCAAGAGGGTAAGAGAAAGAGTAAGAGACTAAGAGAATAAGAGCAAGAGCAAGAGAGTGAGGAGGGGACAAGCAGCCCCTTTTATAGTGGTTCAGGCCTACCTGGTGGTTGCCAGGAAAGTGTGGGGAGGAGCATACCTGGCTGTTGCCAGGTATCTGGGGAGGTGGAGTTTAGACAGAATACTAACAATAATACCAGCTGATATCTCAAAATAAATCGCTGCTAACAGAGGGAGAATCAGTCTTCTCCAGGGATGAGACTCCCTGAATGATTATCTAATCCTAAGAGGTCAGTATTAAACACATATACACATGAATAACAATAATTGACCTCTAGAGGTTATGTGTGTGTATGTGTGTGTATGTGTATACATATGTCTCTATTTAAATCAATAATAATTGAAGAAAGAAAATGTTATGAATTTATGAGGGAGTGTTGTGACATGGGAGAATTGAAATTATGTAAATACTGTATTAGTATATAAAATTCTCAGTAAAGTGTTATAATTGTAAAAAAAAAACATGAAAAGAGGAAAAAACAGAAAAAAATAAAAATCATAAATGGAATCAGAAACATTTCAAGAGGTGCAAAAAAAAATTTTATTTCCCAACTGAGTCTACCCAGGATACACTCTCTAGAGGGTGTATTCCCCAGGAATCCATTGTCCTGCTCTGGGATCACTCTTTAGTTCTGAGGAGACTTGTGGGAACACAAAAGCATCTTCTCTCCTGTGGAAGCCTTTAGAGACACCAAGACTAACTAGCTTGGAACCCTCTCCCACCAGTCTCTTCCTAGCCAGGTCTGCCCAGACACAGCCTGCAAAGGTTAGTTGTGTGATGTCCAGGTGAAATCCATTGTCTAGTTCTGGGCTCACTCTGCAGTCCTAAGGAGCTTTGCAAGACCCCAGTAGCATCCTGAGCCCCTGTGGAAGCCTTTCAGGGACACTAAGACTAAGTAGTTTCAAAACCTGCTACACCAATTTTATTCCACTCTGGTCTTCCCAGGACACAACTTGCAGGGCTGAGTGGTTCAGTTTCTTGAATAAGTAGCTTGAAACTTTTCCCTGCTAATCCCTTGCCAGTGGGGCATATATGGGGCACAACTTTCACAGTCAGATGCGCTGACCTCCATTGTCTGGACCACAGCTCCCTCTCTTCTCAAGAAGTCCTGCTGCCCTCAGGATCATCCAGCCAATACCATGGAAAAACTGATGCCTATAGCACAGTGTAAGAACACAACCAACAAGACCCAGGACAATATAGCACAACCAGAGCCCAGATATCCTGCTACAGCAAATCCTGGATATCATAATGAAAGTGAAGCACAAGATGATGATCTTAAATCCAATCTTATAAAGATGATAGAGGCCTTTAAAGAAGAAATAAATCCCATAAAGAAGTAAAGAAAAACACATTCAAACTGGTAAGCCATTAAAAGAGGAGGCAAATAAAAATAAAGAAATACAGGAAAATACAACCAAACAGGTGAAGAATATAAATAAAACTGTCACAAGTCTTGAAACTGAAAATAGAAGGAATAAAAACAAAAACATAAACTGAGGCAATACTGAAGATGAAAAACCTTGAAAAGAGAACAGGAACTACATATGTAATCATCATCATAAGAATACAGGAGACAGAAGAGAGAATCTCAGAAATAGCAAATACTATAGAAGAAATCAATGTATCAGTCAAAAATGCAAAATCTAAAACGTTCATGATATAAAACATTTAGTATATTTGGGACACTATGAAAACTCTAAACATAAGTATAACAGGAATAGAAGGAGAAAATTTCTAGCTCAAAGGCCCAGAAACATCTTCAACAAAATCATAGAATAAAATTTCCCTAACATGAATAAAGAGATGCCTATAAACATACAAGATGCTTACAGAACACCAAACAGACTAGATCAGAAAATAAAATCTTTTCATCATATTATAATCTAACATTATATTAAATATAAAGGCAGACTTATCAGAATAACACCTGATTTCTCAACTAAGACTCTAAAAGACAGAATGGCCTGGACAGAGATCTTGCAGACCCTAAGACACCACAGATGTAAACCTAGAATACTATAACCAGAAAAATTTTAATCACCATTGATGGAGAAACTAAGAGATTCCATAAAAAACACAAATTTAAATAATATCTTCCCACTAACCCAGTTCTACTTAGGTTACTTAAAAAAAAAAAAACTCCAATATAATGAGAACATAAAAAAATAATTTCATACCATTAAAACCAATACAAGAGTAACACACAAACACATGCACACATGCACACACACACACACACACACACACACACACACACTACCACCATCAACATCAAAATAACAGGATACAACAAGCATTGGTCTTTAATATCTCTCAATGTCCATGGGCTGAATTCCCCAATTAAAAAAATAGGCTAACTGTAGATGCATAAACAGAATTGATCATTCTAATGTGTACAAGAAACACTTCTCAACAAAAACTACTGTTATCTCAGAATAATGGGCTTGAAACAGGTTTTCCAAGCCTACAGACCTAAGAAACAAGCTAGAGTAGCCATTTTAATATGTAGTAAAATAGACTTCCAACCAAAAGTCATCAAAAGAAATGGAGAAGGATAATACATACTCATCAAAGAAAAATCCAGCAAGAGAGCATCTCAATACTGATCATCTAAGCTCCAAATGCAAGGGCAGATATATTCATAGAAGAAACATTAGTAAAGCTTGAATCATACACCAAATATGACACATTAATAATGGGAGACTTTAACACCCCATTCTCACCAATGGGCAGATCATTGAGACAGAAAATAAACAGAGAAATAATGAAACTAACAGAGATGATTCAAATGGATATAACATATATCTATAGAACATTTGACCCAAACACAAAAGAACATACATTTATCTCAGTACCTTACAAAACTTTCTCTAAAATTGAAAATACAATGCAAGCCACAACAGATACGAGAAGAAGGAAATAGCCATATACATCTATTTAGATTTACTTATTAGGATTAAAGCTGTACTTCAACAACAATAGAAACAACAGAAAGCTTTTATAATCATGGAAACTGAACAACTCTCTACTCAATGATCACTGTGTCAGGGATTCTTAAATAAAGAAATTTAAAAATCTTCTAAAATTAAATAAAAATGAAGGCACAGTCTAGCAAAGATTATGGGACACTGTGAAAGCAATGCTGAGAGGAAGTACCGTCATAAAGCAATTGAAGAGTTCTCACACCAACAAATTAAAAGTACACCACAAGGTACATCAAAACCAAAAGGGAGGAGTAGATGACAGGAAACAAAATCAGGGTTAAAATTAATCAATTAGAAACAAAGAAAAATAATACAAAAAATGAATGAAACCAAGAGTTGTTTTTTTGAGCAAGATATATAAATCATTAGCCAAGCTATCTAAAAGGCAGAGGCGGTACCCAAATTAACAAAATCAGAAATGCAAAGGGAGATTTAACAATGAGGAAATTCAAAGAATCATTAGGTCTTACTTCAAAAACCTGTATTTCACAAAACTGAAAAATATAAATATTATGATTTTTCTAGGTAGATACCAATTACTAAAGCTAAATTATGTAGATAGTTTTATAACCTAATAGATATAGAAGGAGTCATCAAATGTCTTCCAACCAAGAAAAGCACTGGGCCTCATTGATTTTACACAGAATTCCACCAAACTTTCAAAGAAGAGCTAATATCAATACTCCTCAAATTTTTTTCACAAATAGAAACAGAAGGGGCATTTCCATACATATTCTTTGAGGTCACAGTCACTATGAAACCTAAATCACACAAAGATTTAACAAAGGAAGAGAATTTCACACCAACTTGCTTTTTAAACATTGATGCAAAAAATACACAATAAAATACTAGCAAACCAAACCCAACAGTACACCAAAGATATCATATACTATGATCAAGTAGGATTCATCCTAACAATACAGGAGTTGTTCAATATACAAAAATCCATCATCATAATTCACCATATAAACACACTGTGAAAAAACATATCCTCATCTCATAAGATTATAAAAACCTTTGAGAAAATCTACCATCTACTCATGTTAAAAGTATTCGAGAGATTAGGGATACAAGGTGCATACCTAATCACAATAAAGGCAATATACACCAGGCACATGGCAAACATCAAATTAAGTGGACAGAAACTTAAAGGAATTCTGTTAAAATCAAGATCAAGGCAAGACTGTCCACTCTTTTTCTATCTTTTCAATATAGTACTTGAAATTCTACTTAAAGCAATAAACAAAAAAACTAAAGGAGATCAAGAAGTTACAAATTTGAAAGGAAAAAGTCAAAGTATTTCTACCTGCAGATGATATGATAGTTTTATATAAATGACCCCAAAAATTCTATCAGAGAACCTCCATAGCTGATAAACACCTTCAGCCAAGTAGCTGGATATAATATAAAACCCCCAAAATCAGTAATTCTCTTCTATTCATGTGATAAGCAGACTGAGTAAGAAGTTAGAGAGAAAAAACTTTTCACAATATCCACAAATAATATAAACTATCTTAATGCAACTCTAAGCAAACAAGTAGAAGATCTGTGTGACAAGAAATCTGTTCCTGAAGAAAAAAATTAAAGACCTTAGAAGATGGAAAGATATCCCACGCTCATAGATCAATATGAAACATAGTGAAAATGTCCACCTTACTAAAGCAATCTATAGACTAAATGTAAGCACCACCAAATTTCTAACATGATTCTTCACAGATCTTGAAAGAATAATTCTCATCTTTATATAGAAAAACAAAAAAACCCACAGGATAGCTCAAACAGTCCCAAATAATAAAAGTACTTCTGGAGGTTTCATTATTCCTGACTTCAAGCTTTACTACAGAGCAATAGTAATAAAATGATTTTTTTATTATAAAATGGTATTGGTATAGATAAATACAGACTCATCCTATTGAGTTAATGACCTAGAAATAAGTACACATACGTTAGTTCACTTGATTTTTGACAAAGAAGACAAAATCATACAGTGGAAAAGAATGCATCTTCAAAAAATGCTTCTGGTGTAACTGGATGTCTACATGTAGAAGAATGCAAATAGAACCACACTTACTACCCTGTACAAAACTCAAAATCCAAATGCATCAAAGACCTCAATGCAAAACCACATGCACTAAATCTAAAAAAAAAAAAAAAAAAAAAAAAAAAAAAAAAAAAAAAAAAAAAAAAAAAACAGAAAATGGGAAATATCTTAGAACTCATCAACATAAGAGATAACTTTCTGACCAGAATACCAATGGCTCAGGTACTAAGATCAACTATGTAAATGAGACCTCAGGAAACAAAAGCTTCTATAAGTGGAAGGGCACTATCAATAGGACAAAATGATTGCCTACAGATTGTGAAAAGATCTTCGCCAATCTTTCTTCTGACAGATGGTTAATATACAAAATATATAAAGACCTCAAGAATGTGACAACCAATAAACCAATGCAAAAATGGAATACAGAGCTAAACAGTCAATTATCAACAAAGGATTTCAAATGGCCAAGAAACACCTTTAAAAAGGTTCTATATCTTTAGTCAACAGGAAATAAAAATCAAAATGACTCTGAGATTACTAACATCCATCAGAAGGGCTATGATTAAAAACAAAAGTAACAGCACATGTTGGTGAGGTTGTACAGCAAAGGGAACACTCTTCCACTGCTGATGAGAGTGAAAATGTGTACAACCACACTGGAAATCAATATGGCAGTTTCTAAAAATGTGAATAGTTCTGCCTCAACACCCAGTTATACCACTTCTGGGCATATACCCCCCAAAATGCTCCACCATCGCACTAGGAGACTTGCTCAACTATGTTCATAGAATCCTTATTCATATTATGAATTAGATATTAGCCAGAAACTAGAAATAATCCCGATATCCCTTAACTGAAGAATGGATAAAAAAAATTAACCACATATGTGTGTGTGTGTGTTTAATTTTCTTTATCTATTCTTCAGTTAAGAGACATCGAAATTATTTCTAGTATTATTCCATTTGCTTATTCACAATAGCCAGAAACTGGAAGCAACCCAGATGTCCCTAAACCAAAGAATGCTTACAGAAAATGTGGTTTATTTAGACAGTGGAATACTCTTCAGCAATTGAAAAAAAAGGACATCATGAATTTCACAGGCAAATGGATAAAATGAGAAAATATCTTTCTGGATGAGGTAACACAGACCCAGAAAGACAAGCATGGTATGTAGTTACTTATATATAGATATTAGCCATAAAATACAGTATAATGATGCTATAAATCAACAGATCCAAAGAAGTCAAACAAAATGGAGGATGGTTGAATCTTTCTCAGAAGAGGAAACAAAACAGATATTGTAAGTTTATGGAAGTAGGGAACTTGGAGAGAGAGGGGTTAAGGACAGGAGTGGGATGGGGAGGATCAAATATAGGGAGAGGAGGGGAGACAGAATGGAGATAGGCAGTGGGGTGAGGAGCAATGTCTAGGATATGCCAGAGACCTGAGATGAGTGGGGGCCCAGAGGATATATGGGACCACTTTTTCTGAGATTCCAAGCAGGAAAGAATATGGATCAGAAAATAGCCATTTCCTATATCAAGGAAGAACTGGAGTGGGAGGATAAGGTCAGTAATTCATCCACAAATCCTACAACCCAAAATGCGTTTTGCCTACAAGTGCAGGGACAAAAATAGAACAAAACAGAGGGGAGGACCAACCAATGACTGCCCAAATTGAGATCGATTCCATGGGCAAGAACTAATCCTTAACATTATTAATGATATTTTGTTATGCTTGTGGACAAGAACCTAGCATAACTGTCCTCTAAGAGACTCTGGCTAGAGTCTCTTTCTGTTGTTTAACAGAAAGGGGTGCAGAGACCCATAGCCAAATATTAGATGGAACTCACTCAGGGACTCTTAAGGAAAAGTAGGGAGAAAGATTGAGGAAACCAAAGAGGATAGGGACTCTACAGGAAATCAATAGATCCAATGAACCTGGACACTTGGGGGTTCCTAGAGCCTGAATCATCAACCAAAGATCAACTAAGGGTTGGACCTAGGCCCATGCCACTTATGTAGCATATAAGCAACTTGGTCTTTCTGCAGGGCTCCTAAAAACTGGAGCACAGACTGTTCCTGAGTCTGTTGACTAAATACCTGCCAATCTCATTCCTCTAAAAGGTCAGCCTTGTTTGCTCTCAGTGGGAGAGAATGTGACTAGTCATGCAGCAACTTGATGTATAGGGGGGCTCATGTAACATGGGGAGAAGCAGAGTGTGGAATGGGGGAAGGGTATGCTGAGGGGAGTACTAAGGGGGCTGATATTCACATGTAAAGTGAATAAATAAATTTAATTTAAAAATTTAAAAAGCTTAACAACCAAGTATTGTTAAAAATAAATTGTCAATAATACATGTAGCCTGGAAGGCATGAATAATTTTCCAAGGACTTACAACCTAAAAGGACTGAATAATAACTGTGTAAAAAAATGGAATAAATATATCCTACCTAGAAATTATAACCAGCAGAGACTGAAGGAAAGGCCATCTAGAGACTGCCCATCTCAATTTTAAATAAACACATAAATGGGAGACCATAAACTATAAAGCTCTCAGAAAGAAGTATGACAAAGTATAGGTCCTTTTATTTTGCCATTATTCTCAGCAGTAACTAATATGACATGACAGCAACAACAGCATAATAAGTTCCATTGCATAATGTTACATAATATACTCAAGCTATGATGTATTAGAGGCCAGAAGACAGTGTCTGAAACCTTAAAAGATCAAGTTTTAGATAGTTGTGGAGGACTTCATGTGTATGCAGGGACTGAACTTGAGTCCTTTGAGTGAGTAAAAAGCACTTCACTTCTAAACTCTTAAGCTATCTCTCCATCCTGTGTCAACTTCTATACTATCTATTGATTAATATCAATACATTTTTGTATAATCTACCATAATGGTATTTTTAATATTCATAGGATATTTGGATATTTTTGAAATATAACTTCTAGAATAGGTATTACATACCTTCCTTCATGCTAAAATTCAAAATTTGAAAATGGTATATGTAATTATTATATATGTGCTGAATTCAAGTATATTCATGGAATTGAAGAAATGTGTTTTCTCTGATAATACACTATTTATATAAACATATAAAATGGTGTTTTTTCAATAAACAAATGAAAGTTAAGGAGCTAGTAATAAGCCAAATTATTTGTAGTTAGTAAAGCAAATTATGAGTTAAAACTACAAAATGGCTAAATTAAAGCCCTGAAATTAATTCTCTATATTTTATGCCTCAATGTATTTAAAAAGAGAGAAGAGAGACACAAAGAAGAACAAAATAAAAAATTCACTGTAAGTTTTACCTACATAATTATTTTGATACTTAAAGAGAGTCCTAACGCAAGTTGCTATTGGAAAGAGTGTTAGTATCCAATCACTATTGCTAGTTGGAACTACATAGAAAACTCTAAAAGACAAAAACCATGTACATTTTGGCTCAGATATTTTGGTCATCCTGATAAGCCCTTAGTAACAGTGATCATAGCAAGTAAGTGGTGGTGCAGCGGCTAAGGTTTCCCCCTGCAGAGGGTGAGCCTGTGCTCTTTGCTCTCTCTCCCGGTTCCAATTCTGCTTTCCCCGTGTGACTCTGCCCGAGTTTCATGGGAAAGAAACAGTGATCATGGGAATATTCACAGAATTTTGTTTATTGCCTTGCTTGGTCTTTTACTATTTGTGTTTATTGTCTTGTTTGTTCCTTGACTATTTTCATCTATTATATTAATAGTCCCTAGACACAGAACTGACCTTAGTACTTGCATGTAATTAAAATGGTATAAAAGCAGAAAGGAGGACGAGGATAGGATGAGGGGCTCTAGGGAGGGGAAATTGGAAAAGGGGATGACATCTTAAATGTAAATAAATAAAATATCTAATAAAAAAGAAAAAAAGAAATGTAAATGAATAAATTAGTTAATTTAAAGATTAAAAAATGTAGATTTAAAAATAGTCCATTTCGTTGACTCTTTAACAGAAAAATGAAAAGAGAGAAGAAATGAAATAGAGTTATCATTCTTTTAAATTCCAGTACCTTGAAACTACTTTTAATAAATAAGAATTTAAATTTATGCTATTATAATAATTGGGTAATATGCTTTTCATTTAAAAACATTATGTTCATGATATTTTCACTAATATTTTATTTTACTTAAAAGCATAAATATCATTTAATTTTACATTACTGTTAATATATCTGGATGGAAATACCAATATGAACCAATTTGAACTGTCTGGGTGGTGGTGGTGCACTCCTTTATTCCCAGCACTTGGGAGTCAGAGGCAGGCAGATTTCTGAGTTCAAGGCCGGCCTTAGTCTACAGAGTGAGTACCAGGACAGCCAGGGATACACAGAGAAACCCTGTCTCAAAAAAAACAAAAACAAAAACAAAAAACAAAAAAAACCTTTATGCCAAAGAACTTTTATGCCAAAAATATTGTATGAAATGAATTTATAACAAAAAATTTTGTATAAAATGAATGTAGTACTGTATCTTGAATCTGGGTGTCTTCACAGCATCAATTTTCACTTTTTTTTTCTGGGAAACATACATTTAATCATCTTAAGCTATCAAATCTTAAGTTTGATTTCTCATTAACATTTAACTTTATTTCTTTAAATTGAAATCATCCAACCCACACATGTATTAAATAATTAATTCACATATCATTATAGCCTTTAATCTATTTTTCAGAAAGGATATAACAGCAATAGCATTAACATCAAACACCCAAAACACTTGGAATATGAAGGAAAACATCCACCTTGGGGTTCTAGGGGCTTAGTCATTCTTCATCAGTGCCATCAGAGATAAGGACATAATTTCTTGTTCTTGTTTTCTTATTGTTTTTTTTTTCTGTGTTCAGTCAATTAAAAACTATTTAGCAGAAATACTGTAGGGAAAGTAAAATACTTATGGTCCTCAAAGGAAATAGAAAATTTAGACAGGGACAAAATGGGCTTTGTTGATCCAAAAGCAATTTAGAGCATGTTGTCTTAAAATGTGGTTGAATAGAATCATAATCATTTCTGGCTTGTTATCAACATAGTTCGCTCCTGAGTACGACAACAATTGTTTTACCATTTACTTCTGCCATAAGAGTCTATCCCTGTCCTAATTATACAAGCAGAGCTCAAATGCATGTTGGGGACCAAAACTTCTCACTTGAAAATTCCATATTTACACATCATTTCTTTCTATACAAAAAATTTCTAGAGTGTGCATAAATAATAGCATTTAAATTAAGTCTATTTATCTTACTTGAATAACAAGTAGGCTATTTGGATATGCATTGAAATTACTGATATATTTGCATAGAGAAAAGAAAATGTAAATGTAAATTAAGTAATATAAAATTATCTCATTAGAAAAAAGTTAGGCTAAAACCTTAACTCATCAACCAAACAAGAAAATGATGCAGAAGAAAAAATTAAGAATAGAAACACATTTTTTTAGATATAATGTGTAGTCAGTCCCTTTTTGTATTAAGCATTTCTATCACTAAACTAATATCTACAATGTTGTTAATTTTTGGAATATATGGCAAGTCCTATAAACTAGATCTTGAGCCTTTTATAATATTTCTTAATGTGTAATTCACTTTTCTATGTATATATAGCTGAGTAGAAGTATAAATGGATTAGTTGACAGAGTGACTAGCTGAGCAGTATCTGTGCTGCATTTAAGATTTACATATAAAATTGTGCATTTAAAATAGTGGCAGGTGTATAATACACAGAAAAATCTGACCAAAGATTACAAAACTTATATTTTAGTAACGGCAGATAAGTTTGAGGGAAGTTTAAGATGATCTGAGAAAAACAGTATAATTCTCAAATTCATAGCTCTGATTCTTAATACTGCAAAGACAGAAATCTCTACATATTAATTTATAAATTTAATAAACTGTTTTCCCAAATCACAGCTGACTTGAAGAAATTAGCTGACATCCCCCAAATTCCTATAGTAAAGCAAATAACCTAGAGTATATATACAAAACAATCTTTAAAAAGAAAGGCATTGTTAGAAGACCTCCAATTCCAAACCTTACTATAAAAAGAAATAATTATGAATGTTTCTGACATACAAATGAATGTATAGCACAATGATCCACACTTGCAATAATGACATTTGATCATTTGGTGATCTGAGACAAAAGACTTGGCTACATAACAAGGTATCAACTGCTCAGTGGAATCTCTCTTTCTCTTTCTCTTTCTCTTTCTCTTTCTCTTTCTCTTTCTCTTTCTCTTTCTCTTTCTCTTTCTCTTTCTCTTTCTCTTTCTCCTTCTTCTCCTTCTCCTTCTTCTTTCTCTCTCTCTCTCTCTCTCTCTCTCTCTCTCTCTCTCTCTCTCTCTCTCTCATCATGTGTGTGTGTGTGTGTGTGTGTGTGTGTGCCTTTGTTTGCATTGTAAATAACACTAAGTGAAAAGATGTAGAAGGAAGTTTGGATCTGTGAGGAATTAGAGGAAAGATGATGGTAGAGAATGAATACAATCAAAATACATGTTATAAAATTCACAACAAATTATTAACATAATAAATTTTTAAAAGTCAAACATACAGATCATTTACATAAAACTATTATTCCATAATAAGAGCCTAATATTTCCAATTATTTTAGTAAGTTGACCAGATTACTTTAATGAGCACCAAAATATTCTTTTCAAAAACTAGTTATGAGCAAGGCCTAGTGGTATAGTCATTTATTCCTAGCTATTAAAAAAAATAACAGTTAAAAACTTACATGTATACACTTTAAAAAAATGTTAATCAAAGGCTTTATAAGTTTGATAATGCTCAATCAGAAGTGTAACCCAATACCCAACCTAGATATATCAACTATCTTTGACTGGTGGAGACTCGTGAACATCTGCCTTGATATCCCACCCCCTTTCTCTCTCTTTCTCTCTCTCTTCACCTACCTTCTCTCCTTCTTCTCCTCCTCGCCTTACTCCTTCTCTTTCTCTCGGTACTCCTCCCACCTTAGCTCCTCCTACATATCACCCTTCCTGTTAAAATAAAACTTTTCTCTCAAAATACAGAAGGGGGCATGGGATAGGGGCTTTCTCGGGGGGGGGATGGGGAAAGGGGATGGCATCCGAAATGTAAATAAAATATCCAATAAAAATTAAATAATAAAAAATAAATACAAACATTGGAGGGGAAGCGAGAGGCAGTAGAGGGTGGTAGAATAAGTATAACCAGAATTCATTACATCCATATCTGAAGCTCTCAAACAATGGACTAAAATTTAAACAAACAAAACATAGAAGAGAGGGCATGGAGAATGAGTCCCCTCTTCATGTCTTCCACCACAAGCTCATATATGGCTCTGTACTACCTGACTGTAGAATGCAGCACTTTTCAAGGAGGTAAGAGACTTGGCAAGTGAGGGAGGGGGCAATGGCCATCAGTGTGGACCAGCATTTGGATATACTTGTCCTACTGCCTAAACTTACCCAAATTCAGCCATGAAGGCAGGCCCTTCACACATCTTCAGAGCAGCCTGTCACCATAAATTTAGCTGTACCTTCCTACCCCCTGTATTCTAAAAGCTCCCTTTGCTTCCACCCAAGGCATGTAATGATCCAAGCCCTGGACTTGACTTGCTGAGAGACCTGGGCTTTCATTCCCACATATAGTTTTACAGCCACAACATTGTATCCAAAGTAACAAGATGGATTATAGTAGCCAGGCCCCTCAACATAGCTTCTTCCCCTTTCCAAATACTGAGGACACTCTGTTCTCTTTGCCTGGCCAGAGAAGTCTCACACAGCTGGAATCTACTCAGCACAAAATTAAAGATTTCAGAGAAAGAAAAACTTACATGTACATATCAATGAAAACATGACTCAATCTATAAATAACTAAACATGAAAGTACTTAAATAAACAAAAGATCTGCAGATCTTTCATACAAGGCCATGACTTCAAACTTTAATATTTCAAAAAAAATGGGGATACAATTTACCAATTAAATGCAACATGGACCAGAACAAAGCTTTATCAACCTCATGTCAGGCACTATTATCTCTGCCTTTATTTTGAAGTGAACTTTTTAAAATGGGTACTATTAATCGTAATTGTTTGTAAGGATTCACAAAGAATCTACCAGCAATTGTTAACTGTCTGTTCCGGAAGGCTGTCAATTACTGATTAGAATTTTCATTTAAGGTACAGGCCTTATAAAATTTTTGGATTATTTCTCTTTTAATGAATTTCAGCATTTTGTGTCTTTGAAGAGAATTACCTAAACTATCAAACTTGTGACACAAAATTATTTATGTAACTCTAGTAGATTTTAAATCTTCAAATTTTCATGGGGACTACACAAGATGGGTTTCTCTCAGTGTCTGTTTTTATCCTAGGTCTCCAGGATATCCAGCATCTGGGTCTTGGGCCTCTAGACAGTGTCAGGGGTGGATTATTGATCTCAAAGTGGATAGTAATCAATTGGCTACTCCCAAAAGTTTTGTTCTACCATTAACCCAGCACATTTTGCAGGCAGGTCAAATTGTAGGTCAAAGATTTCATGGCTGGTTTGGTTCCCCAATCCCTCTACTGAAAGTCTTCCCTGGTTACTGGAGACTACCAGTTCAGGTTCCAAATCTCTAATTACTAGGAGATTTTGCTAGGGTCACTCTTGTAGACTCCTGGGAGTTTTGATTGCATTAGATTTCTACCTTGCTTGTGAAATGTTCAAGTCATCTCTCCCTGTATTCGCTCTTTTTCTCCATCTACTTGACACACGTTCCCATCCCCACCCACCCTCAGTCCACCTACAAAACTTATTCTATTCACCCCCCCCCCCAGAAAGATCCATGTGTCACCCTTTTAGCCTTTCCTGTTACTTAGCCTCTCTGGATCTGTGGATTATAGCATGAGTACTCTTTACTTTAAAGCTAATATTCACTTATAATGGAGCACATACCAAAGAAAGTCAATGAAATTATTTCCAATGATATTCTGCCATACTCATAATTGATGCCTAGGTCAAATGTCATCAGAGATGTTCCATCTCATTTTTTATGGGAAAAGATGCAGACACCAAGAGCCAAACACTAAACCAGGCTCAGCGAACCCCACTCAATCAGGAGAGGAAAGATTGTAGGAGCCAGAGAGATCAAGGACATCATAAAAACACAGCTCATGGAGTCAACTAACCTAGGCTCTTAGGTGCTTACAGACTGAACCTTCAATTAGAGAGTTAGTATGGGTCTGATGTAGACCCTCTGCCTGATTTGGGACAATTGTCTTCCTACTGGGCTGCCTCTTGCAGCTTTTATATGAGGAGAGGTGTTTGATATGCCATGTTTGGTTAATAATCCTGGGAGGCCTGTCTTTTACCAAAGGGAAATGGAAGAAAAGCAGATAGGGGAGAGCAGATGTGGGCAGGAGGGATAGGGAGGAGAGAAGGAAGAGAAAACTGCCATTAGGATGTAGTATTTCAGTAAATAAATAAATAATAAAATAAAAATAAAGGACATGATAAGTCATGTTACTTGTTATTTTTTCCTTTAAAATATGAGTTCAGTATGTGTGTTATTGTATTTGCAAATTTGTATACATGTGTCTGATAGGGGTTATACCACGCATGCATATAGAGAGCAGAGTTCAACTCTGTGGAGTTAGTTCCTTTCCTCCTACTAGCCTTGAACTTAGCTTTTCAGGAATGAACTGGGCTGCAAGAACATTTTTAATTTTGGCCACTTAGTCATCTCAACTGCATAAAACAACAGATTTTAACTTCACTGATACCTTTCATGTTTCTGTTTCTTTCTTTGCTTTTGAACAGCTTCATACTATGCAGCGCTGGTTAGCCTAGAATTTATAGTGAATCAGTGATCTGCCTGCATCTATTTCTAAAAGCTAGGATTATCAATATATGCCACTTACATCTAGTTTCATATTTTTCTATTTTATTCCTGTTTATAATTTCATTTTTTAAAATTTATGTTATGGCTCCTTTTCCTTTTTCAATTACCTGTGGCATGAGATTCATTTATTAATTTTAGGGGAAAAAAGACTATTTGGGCTCACAGTTTGAAGATACAGTTCAAAATGTAAAAGGATTTATGGCAGCATAAACTGAAGGCAGCTAATCATATTGTATCTGTTGGTACTCAGGTTGATTTATTCTTTTTGTTTACTATCCTTTTGTTTATTCCATTTCACTTGTTCATTATATTAGTATTTCTCTTTTTCAAACTCTGCAATGGTGGGAACACTAACCTCACTGAACAGCTATTGCACTCCCAGTTGAAATAAGCCTCCAGAATACATCCTCTGTTAGAACATCCAAGTGTTTAGTGCATACACCCTCCTCACATAGGAGTAGTGGTACAACTCATAGTGAAGATGTGTCTTCCCACTTCAGTTAACCTAGTATAGGAACAACCTTTCAAAACTATCCAGAGGTTCTGTCATAGGCAGTTCTAGATCCTATCAAGCTAACATGAAGTATCACAGTTCAAATTAATTTTTATGTGTTTACATATTTTAGATGAAAGTCATTTTCTTTCTTTAGAAGCATAATTTCAATATTTTTTTTCCAAAACAAGTCTATGCCTGGTTGGGCCTCAGTGGGAGAAGATCTGCCTAGTCCTGCTGGAACTGTTTCCTAGGGTATGGAGGTACCAAATGGGGTATTCTTCTCTCTGATGAGAAGGTGAGGAGTAATAGGGAGAGAGTTTTTTAAGAGCAGGACTGTGAGGAGAAGGGGGGCTGCTATTAAGATGTAAAGCAAATAAAAAGACTTAATGAAAAAAAATTCTCTCAAAGTTTGGCTTTGAAATATTTTCTTTTTCAATAATTTCAGAAGTATAATTTTACCAGATGAATAATTCTAGCTCGTTACTTCTGAAATTTCATTGTATTAATATTTCCCTTTCCCAAACTCTGCAATGTTAGAAATACCAACCTCATTGAATAGCAATTCAACTCTCAGTTGAAATAAGCCTCCAACCACATCCTATGTTGGAACATACAAATATCAAGTAGATCCAGCCTCCTCATATAGGAATATCATCAGCCTGTACATCACCATTTTGTATTAACTCTGAATTCCTTGAAAAAAATGAATATTTTCTCCAAAGTTGCCATGCTATTGGATGGACTTATCCTCAGAACATATATGTACTGCCACACATAGTTATACTTAAATTCCAGATGATACTTAAATTATACAAATAGGAAAAATGACACAGCCTATATTTCTTAAGAACTGTTCGGTTCTCTAGTATATATATATATATATATATATATATATATATATATATATATATATTATAAATCTGAGGAATGATGGGACATAGATTTTAAAATTATGATATAATGATGACAGATAATAAAACTGAAGCAGGCAGAATTTATTGATAATGGCCAATTAAGGTCGATTTTGACATTTATAATTGTACCTCATGGAGTCAGAAATGGTACTAAATCTTTGATTTTTTTGGTCAAAACATGAGTTGAGAGATGACTCACTAGAAACAAGTTTGATGTGCTCAATCTCCTTCAATTTAATATAATCAAAATGGCTCAAACCTTGGGAAAACTGCACTATTATAATGGATTTAACACTGAGAATCTCAAGTGGAGAATGATAAGACATATGCTTCATCAGTTCTGGGAGCAATACATTTATACGGAACACAGAATCACATGAGGTCCTATATATGTCTCTCTGTGTGTGTATGTGTGTGTTTGTGTGTGTGTGTGTGTATGTATGTATATGTGTATGTATGTCATACCTGACAGTAGAAACCATAGCACTCTACTAGAAAAAGTGAAGTTAATTAGGAAAAATTGGATCCCAAGGTGGCAGCACACAGATGTAGCATTCAACTACCAGAGGTAAAGGGAAATAGGATGCTACATCAAACATGAGAGATAAGGAACATCTTCAAGCAGATATACCCCCGAAAATTTACCATAACTGGGATGCTCTTGAAGTGAAGGACATTAGACACTAACTTCTTTCATGATCTATATAAGTAAAAGAGATTCAGGTCCAGTGAAAATGAAAATCTAAAACAAATAATAAATCATGTCATAGCCCCTTAATTATTTCTCAGACTTGATCCAGTTTACGGACCTATAATCTGTTATATAAAGGGGAACATGATCCCTAAAGGACAAGACCTATAACACTGCTGAATGACTTTGCTGCTGAATACTCTCCTGTTACTGTTCAAGGGTAACTGTGCATTCTACCTTTTACTAAATTGTAGATGAATGGATGAAAGGAGATAATCAAACTTTCAGGGACTACTGGCACTAGCTGTAAATGATTGTTCTAGAAAATCTAAAATGTCGACCTGTCTTCTGTGAAAGAAGGACCTTATGAAGGTCAAATGATATATCAAGTTTTAAGTTAGGACAGTCTCACAGTGAATCCTGTGTGTGTCTGAATCTGGTCTATGGATTTCCATTTCCAGAATACTTACAATAGGCATACTTGTTTCTCTGACCTATGAATTGTGGGCTGTTAAAGGGAAGAAAGGTATTAGAAGTGAGTCTGTCTAGAAAACAGTAAATCTAAAGTAATACTGCATTTGCTGGAGGGGTACTAACAGCAATTAGTGACACCATAAATATTCAGAACACATAGGGGTGGTCATTAATACCACATCCCTATATGATTCTCCTACTTGGACTATGTAGAAGACTTATAGCCCTTTGGGAAGGACAGTGAGTTACTGGGAGCATTAACAAGTGGTGACTTGAATTGCAGTTGCAACATCAGTTGTGGCTTTATTTACTGAGCAAATTAGCACGTACCCTGCTACACGATGTGCAAGCTATTGATTTAGTAAATGCCTTTTTCTCCAAGCTTATACATTAGGTCCATTAGAAGCAATTTTCTCTCAGCAGGCAAGCAATTCACCTTCATTGTCCTACTGTAGGGATATGCCATTTCTCTTGACCTATGCCATAGGACTTTGGTAGTGTACTTCCTCTATATCAGATTGTTCTGCTGAATTGATGGCATTAAGTTAATAGTACATAGTGAACAATAAGTGGGAATTACTCTCAACACACTGATATAGTATTTGAAAAGTCAAAAGATGCAATATAATTATGGCTATAATCTGAAATTTTCAGTGAATTTTTTGAGAGTTTTGAGGATCAATGATATAAAGTCTATTTTACATCTATTGTATGCTGAAGAATAAATTATTTTTTTCACTTAAATAAAATAAGCATGATATTGAAATTCACAGACAAGGAAAGTAAAATGGTGTATACCGTTGACTGAAGATGGGAGAAAATATTTAGTTGTTCATTTTAGTCAGGATGAAATCCTATAGATTGTCTGGGAACAATTCACGTGTGTTTAATAATATCGAATTGAGCCCACAAAATGTTCATTAAGACTGTAGATTTCAAGTTAAATATTAAGTCTTCTTGCCACAAAAATGACCATGAGGAAAGGTTTACCTTATCTAGATAGTATCACAAGTCTATGCTTATTGTAAATATCAAATGTGTGCACATTATATATAATTGCACTTCAATAATGCAACTAAAAGCCAAATAAAACAAAGTAAAATGAAATATATTTTCAAAAATTTAGAGAAATAGATGACCACCCAGAGCCAAGAAGAATGTAAGATGCCAAACACTTATGAATAGAAAAGAACCTCCTCATATCACATTAAATTTAAACACTAAGGATAATGATAGAGCACATTAATAGCTATAAGACATAGCCAAGTCAGTTCCCTTAGAATAACAGCAAATTTTCCAAAAGAAACTGTGAAAGTTAAGAAGCCATGAAACAATGTACTTCAAGCTCCAAAAGACAATTAACTACAATTTCAGATTGCCACACCCAAGAAAACTATCATTTATAATTGAAGAACAGAAAGCTTTCCATGCTAAGCACAAACATAAGGAATTTTAATAACCCCCAAGCCAGTATTACATTACATAATGTAATAAGGTATAGCATTTGGAAAGAAACATAAAAAGAAAAATGGGGTCACAGGAAAGAATAAGCTGTACTTTAAGTTTAGCTAAGCAAAATGAGGATTGGTATTTTTCATTGGATATTTTATTTATTTACATTTCAAATGTTATCCCTTTTCAGGTTTCCCAACCCCCCTGCAAACGCCCTATCCCATCACCCTGCTTTTATGAGGGTGTACCCCACCCACTCACCTACTCCTGCCACCCTGTTCTGACATTCCCCTATACTGGGACATTGAACCTTCCCAGGACCAAGGGCTTCTCCTCCCATTGATGTCCAAAAATACCATCCTCTGCTACATATGTGGCTGGAGCCATGCTTTCCTCCATGTCTACATTCTGGTTGGTAGTTTAGTTCCTGGGAGCTCTGGGGAGTCTAGCTGGTTGACATTGTTGTTGTTCCTATGGGTTGCAAAAGCCTTCAGCTTCTTCAGTCCTTACTCAAACTCCTTCTTTGGGTACCCAGTGCTCTATCCAATGGTTGCCTGTGAGCATCCGCCTTTGCATTTGTCAGGCTCTGACAGAGTCTCTCAGGAGACAGCTAAATCAGGCTCCTATAAGCAAACACTTCTTGGAATCTACATTAGTGTCTGGGTTTGGTGTCTGTATATGGGATGGATTCCCAGGTGGGACAAGTTTCTGGATGGCCTTTCATTCAGTCTTTGCTCCACATTTTGTCTCTGTATTTCCTCTCATATTTTTCCCCATTCTAAGAATGACTGACACTTTGGTCTGGCTTTTTGAGCTTTATGTGGTCTATGAATTGTACCTTGGGTATTCCGAGCTTTTGGGCTACTATCCTTTTATCAGTGAGT
Organism: Arvicanthis niloticus; assembly: GCF_011762505.2. NCBI lineage: Eukaryota > Metazoa > Chordata > Mammalia > Rodentia > Muridae > Arvicanthis > Arvicanthis niloticus. Next base: position 68,436,163 of record NC_047679.1, on the reverse strand, counting down.
GCATACCATGTGTGTTCTTTTGTGACAGGTTACTGCACTCAGGATGAGATTTTTATAATTCCAAGCTTTTGCTTACGAATTTCATGAATTTATTGTTTTTAATAGCTGAGTAGTACTCCTTTGTATAAATGTACCACATTTTGTGTATCTATTCCTCTGTTGAAGGACATCTGGGTTCTTTCTAGCTTCTGGCTATCATAAATAAGGCTGCTATGAACAAAGTAGTGTATGTTTTTGTTATCCTGGGACTTTTGTTATTCCAAATGAATTTGCAAATTGCTCTTTCTCACTCTTTGAAGAACTGAGTTGGAATTTTTTACGGGGCTTTGCATTGAATTTGTAGATTGCTTTCAACAAGATATTTTTAATATATTAATCCTGCCAATCCATTAGCATGGGAGGTATTTCCATCTTCTGAGATCTTCAAATTTTTTCTTCAGAGACTTGAAGTTTTTTTGTTTTGTTTTGTTTTGTTTTTTTTGACTATTGTAAAGGGTGTCATTTCCCTAATTTCTTTCTCAGCCTCTTTATCTTTTGGGTAGAAAAAGTCTACTGATTTATTTGAGTTAATTTTGTATCCAATCACTTTGTTGAAGTTGTTTATCAACTGTAGGAGTTCTCTCCTGGAATTTTTTATGGTAATTTAAGCATATTATCATATCATCTGCAAAGAGTGATATCTTGACTTTCTCCTTTCCAATTTATGAACTATAGGAGATGAGTTGTAGCTTCATGGGTAGGGTTTAAGATATAAGCAAGGTATGGCTGCATCCTACTTGGAGTTGATTCCTGGGGAAGATGTAAGCTAAAGTTGCTAGTCTGGGGACTATTATGGTACTGATGGCAGAATCTGAGGTAGTACAGAGGGAAGATAAATTTATCAGTCCAATAGGCCCAACCATGATGTGTCCAGGTACTACTCAGTTTCAGTTATGTCCTCATGTATTGCTTCTAGACAAAAGTAATAGATTAGAAGGAAACAAGGATCATAACTGTCTTCTAGCATTCCTTCTCTCCAGCAAGAATATTCTCCTAACTGCTGTGTTGGGGTCTCTGCCCTACCTTATCTATTTATACATACTGTTATTATTAATATGTTGTTACAACCCAAAAAAAACCCATAAAATAAAAGACAATGAGAATGACTTTAATTTAAAACATGCTGTTTATATAATGGTAATACTACACCATAGTACTTCAGCACTTGTAACAAAAAATATGTCTGACTTTGGGATGTCTTAAAACAGACAATGAATGTGTGTGTGTGTGTGTGTGTGTGTGTGTGTGTGTGTGTGTGTACAGAGAATCTTTTAAAATTTCTTAAGATACTTAGGTAAAAGAAGACTGGTAATATACCTCAATTTTTACAGTGCTTGTCTAATATTCACAAAGGACTGAGTTACATTCCTAGTACAGCATAAACCTAGCATGGAGGCATATGGCTTTCTTCACAATCCTGGGCATAAAAGACACGAATTTCAGAAGTTCAAAATCATCCTTAGGTAAATTGTTAGTTAGAGGACAGCATGAGTCACAAGAGACTATATCTTTAAAAAACAAGTCCTCATACATAAGAATAAGAAACAAGTAAAATGTATAAGTAGATGGTAGAGCAAAGTGATGTATTACTATATCTTTATGGTATTTTTTAACTTTACCAAAGAATATATGTGATTGCTCCAACACAGAGTACATTATATTCAGATTGATGAAAGCATCCTACCTTAGGTGGTAGGGGATAAAAGCTTTAGTTACCAGTTTTAGCCCACTGTTTTAAGTTTTGTTTTAGTTTTTGGGTTTTTGTTTGTTTGTTTGTTTGTTTGTTTCAAACATGATAACAACTAGAATCACCTGGGATAAGGGAACCTCAATTGGAGTATTGTCTCCATAAAATTGGACTGTGGGCACGTCTACGGTGCATTCTCTTTATTATTGATTCATGTAGGTGGAACTAGCCCACTGGCTGCTATCTCCTGGAAATGTGAGACTAGGCTGTATTGAAAAAGAAGCTAGGCAAGTCAGAGGAAGCAAGCCTGCAAGCAGCCCTTCTTCATCATCTCAACTTCAGTTATTGCCCCCAGGTTTCTGCTTTGAGCTCTTAACTTGGTATTGTTCCATGATAGCCTCTAAATTGTAACCTAAAACAAACCTTTTCCTCTCTGAGTTTCTTTGGTAGATGGTCTACATCATAATAAAATAATTAAAATTAGAATATTCAAGCCTTTCTCTCATTAGTCAATACTTACCTAACAAAGCCTTCTATTCACTTCCCTCATTTATTTTATCCAGTTCATTGATACAAATACTCAGAATTTGAATTGTACAGTGTATGACATGGTGATTAAGTTGTCTAGAAATGGATGAATGAAGTAAACTCAGTGAGTCTGATGAGGTTTGACCTGAAACTTAGCTTCTGTAATTTTTACTATGGTGAGCACCAAATAGTTGGTTATGAACCTCAAATACTATCCCAGAAGAAGATGAAGAAGCCAAAGTTGTTAGATGAGTTAAAACTTACAGTGGACAAGTGAAGACTCAGCAGACTAGTGAGGCAGAGCAAAACTGGAGCAATACATAAATTGTTTCATATGCAAGAATGTTTTCAGCACATTATAAATCTTTTAGTGTACTTTCCCTTTTCTGTCTTTAATAAATTATATATACATATAACTTCCTATAACCATCAGTGTAGTTGCCAATATTTTTTTCTATTTCTTTTATAGTCTGATTTTTTTTCTGAAACTTTTCTCCATCCCTGAGTTTATGTTAAATTTCTGATCATCACTAGCTATTCCTAATTTGAATAACCTGTTTGTAATGTTGCCAGTCCTTAATTTTTTATAATAAAATCTAACTTTTCATTTCTTTCTATCATCTTATCAACTCATTTTGATCTTTTCCCAGAGTTAATATTCCCTTTAATCCTCATGATATTATAAATATTTATAGGAATACTTCATGTTCTATTTCTTCTGATACACTTTCTTACCCAAAACATACTTAAAATTTTCCAACAGTTTTTCCCTCCTTGTCTCTTTTATATTTTATTGTCTACCTTATTTCTCACCAATTTTTATTATACTCATACCTAATTTTATAAATTTGTTTCATTCTTTAAAATAATGCCTTTCAGTATTTGAGGTTATTACATAATTATATCATCTTACTCTTCACTTTCCTCCCTTCAAACCTTCCCACATGTTTTCTTTCAAATTTGTGACTCTCCCTCTATATATGTCTAGAGTGGTTAGCTATAGAATTGGAAGTATAAGCCAAATAAGTCCTTTCTTCACAAAATTGATTTTAGACATGATATTTTATCATAGCAATAATAACCCAAACTAAGATAATTTACTGTCTTCAATTTTAAGTATCATACTTTTAGTGTTATCTAATTTTATCTAATTCTCAAAATTTCAATGAAGTGTAGGATTTATTTTCACTTTTATTGGATATTTTATTTATTTACATTTCAGATGTCATCCCCTTTCTCCATTTCCCATCCTTAGAAACCCCTTTACCATCCCCCCTCCTCCTATTTGCTTTTATACCATTTTAATTACATGCAAGTAGTAAGGTCAGTTCTAGGTTGAGGAACTAGCAATACAATAGATGCAAATAGTCAAGGAACAAGCAAGACAATAAACATAAATAGTCAAAGAACAAGCAAGGCAATAAACAAAATTCTGTGATCACTGTTTCTGAGGGCTTATCAGGATGACCAAAATATCTAAGCCTACTTCCCTGTCCTAGCTAAAGGTCATTTTTATGTCTGAAGCCTACATCCTTGTTCTAACTTAAAATTTAGATTCCTGTCTGAAATTACTTCTTTGTTCTGTCCTAATATTTAGAATTAGGCTAATTAGGAATTAATTTAATTCCTGCCTAAATTATTTCTTTAAAACAAAACAAATAAAATTATTTTCTTAGAATTTAGTCTGTTACTCAGTATTTTGATTTTACAGATGTTGATGTATATTACTATAGCTGAATTGTTTTACTTGCTGTCTAAAAGTGAACTATACGTATCTTTATTATAATATCTTTATTCATTGTATTTTCTTAGTCCTTTGGTATTAGCTCTTATTTTTGTTGATGTCTTCTTAGGAATTTTGTAAATATACTCTCTAGAGTATAAAAAGGAAAATAAATTTTAATGAATGCTCATGTTTAATATTACTAAGTAAGCATTTAAAAAGTATTTTCTCATTGAAAACTCTTAAAAGTTGTGTGTATGTGTTTCTGTGTGTGTTTGTGTGTTTGTGTGTGTGTTTGTGTGTGTGTGTGTGTGTGTGTGTGTGTGTTCTCCAGGCAGCAGCCAAGACCAGGGAAATCTTCCGAGCTATGGACCTGGATGTGGCTCCTGGTGGCAGCATAGGCCAGGATCTCACCATAGACCCAGGTGACATCACCAGCTACTCAGATCAGGCTCATTAACTTTGAATCTCCAGTTCTGTCACTCTTCATTGTGCCTACTTACTTCTGTTTCTTTCAGTTTTATTTCTTGACCGCTTACTTGCTCTTTTTAGTGGTAGGCAGGATATCAGAATGTCTTAGGTCATCTAAGGAGTGGTCTCATGAGTACTATGCCCTGCTTGTACCTTATGGCACCAGGCAGGGGTCATCTCGGGCCCATGTCTGGGGCTCACTCCTGCCCAGAGACTGAAGTTCTAGAAATGGTTCTTCTAGTCTCCAGCTTGCCTCTCACCCTTGGAGCCCATCCAAGCCTGCACAGCAGTAGGCTTATGGTTGTCTCTGGCTTGCTTTTTTCAGGGAACACTAGGCTACTAATCATTCAGAGACTCAAAGGTCAGAATACAGGGTGTAAATATAGCCCCTCTCCTCTCTGCCACCTACTGATGCAATGTGACACAAGCCACAACAAAGCCTGTAGGGATAGGTACAACAAATATATTGATTGACACCATCAATTGAGAAGTGTTCCCCTTGCTCCATATTTTCTACAGCATACAACACGCTGTTATTTGTTTTATTGATCTTAGCCATTCTGATGCATGTAAGATGAAATCTCAAAGTAGTTTTGAGTTGCATTTCCCTGCTGACTAAGGATGTTCCTGATTTTTCTTTAGAGTTATGGTGGTTTGAGAATGCCTGCCCCAGGGAGTGGCACTCTTAAGAGGTTTGGCCTTGTTGGAGTAACCAGGGCCTTATTGGTGAAAGTGTGTCCTTGTAGTTGTGGGCATCAGATCCTTCTTCTAAACTGCCTGGAAGTCAGTCTTCTGATTCCCTTAAAGCCAAGATGTAGAACCCTTAGATATTTTTCTAGTGTCATGCCTGCCTGAGTACTAGAAAACTGACATTCATCTCACCTTGATGATAATACACTTAACCTCTGAGCCTGTAAGCTAGCCTCATTTAAATGTTGTTCTTTATAAGAGTTACCTTGGTCATCGTGTCTCGTCACAGCAATGGAAACCCTAACTAAGACAATGATGGAGAGTGACCTGAGAACTATAAAATGAAATAAACCCTTTTCTCACCAAATTGTCTTTGGCTGTAGTGTTTCACTGAAGAAGTAAAAATTCTGAGCAAAACAATGCAGCACTGAGAGAAACAGAAAGAGAAAATAATTTGCTTTTTGTGCATCCACATATTCTTATTGGGGACTATGTTGTTTTCTGTTGGTACTGCAGTACATTATTACAAATTTGGTAGTTTAACATAACACAAAATTATCATGAAATTCTTCAAGTTGGAAATTTGAAATAATTTTTACTGTGTCAAAAATCAGAGTATTGGCAGACATGCATTCTTTGTAGAGACTCCTCTATTTTCTGAACCTCTTCAGATTTAAGAAGCTACTTGTAGTCCCCAATCTGTGAGTCCTTCCTCTACCTTTAAATTGCCTCTCTTTATCTCACTTCAAGTATTTGACTCGCTAAAAGTTATTTGTAAGTTACAATAACCCCTCCCATGCAGTCCAGAATAATTTTCCTAACTCAGGATTCATAAATTAATCACATTGGCAAAGTCACTTTTGCTCATTTGTTATATAAATTAAGTCACACATTCATAGATTAGAATATGAAAACGTTTACAGGGCTCTTATCTTCCTTAATAAATTAGTCTCCAAATGGTGATAAATATGGACAGATACCTTCCTCTAAAATATATGAGAATGGTTGCATCTGTGATATAAAGTTATGGAAATAAATCAAAATAATTTAAAAACCTGACAACCAGTGTATATTTTTTATTAAAATTTTTATTTTTAAAGTGTTGTCCCAGCAAAAGGAGATGGTAGAGGGGTAAGCATAAAGTGGATAGGTGGGTAGGGGAGCACCCTTCTTAGAGTCAAAAGGGAAGAGAAGGGGGTGGGAGGTTTGTGGAGAGGAGACCACTGTAATGGAAAACAGTATTTGAAATATAAATAAACAAAATAATTAATTAAAATGTATAATTTACTAAGTGATAAGAATCTCTCATGGGACAGACCAAATATTTACATAATTTCATCAGCTTGGCCCTCAGTTTTTATTATGCTCTTTTCTTCACTTTCTTTCACTCACCATACCTCCATTTATTTCTCCTCTACCCTTCTATTCCTTCCTACTTTTTTCTTCATTCTTTCTCCATTCAGTAGATCTTAAACAATACTGATTCTTACTTTCTATGATGAAAATTAGTGTTTTCTCCTTATCTTAATTTTTCTCAGTATTGTAATTTTCATGGCACAGATTCATATTAGAATTGCTCTGTACCACAAATAAATACCTCAGACAATACTTTTTAATTTTAAAGAGTCAATAAAACAGTTAAGATCAAATAACAAGTGTCACAAAAATCTAAACCTAAAGTGATATGATAACATAATTGGTATTCAGTGGCTACTAATTCTGAGATATTTTGTTATATTTTGGTAATTAAGAAATACATTTTAAGATGAATTATTCTTTGTGACTGAATAAGGGTAAAAGATTAATAATTAAGTTAAAAGGCCTAACATTTTTATTACAATTATAAAAATTGGACAAACATTTTCTAGTAGAAATATGCAATGTTGAACATGACTTGGCCTTGGAAATACAACATGAAAAAATGAGACAATGAAACACACACACAGAGAGAGAGGGAGAGAGAGAGAGAGAGCACTATACTTACAGAAAAGTTGAGATCAATTGGTCATGCTTGCTCTGATGGCATAAATGTGCTTTTACTCACAAGATGTAATTGTCATCTTGAAGACTTGCTGATTAAGCTTAGCCTTTCTAGCTATTTCTGAACTCTGGGTGGCTAGTTCAACTCAACTATTCTGGCTCAAACTCCTCTTCAAGATAATTCAATCTGGTTTCTCTAAACTTCTCTCTGAGTTGCTCGCACTAACTCTGGCAGTGTGTTCTAGTCTTCTGGCTCCTTCTTATTCTCTGGCTTCAACTACCCTTGCCGACTGCACTGAACTGCATGAACTCAACTCCACTGAACTGAATCACTGAACTAGACTACCTCAAATGGCTGAACTGAACTGAATTTAACTCAACTTCACTGTACTGCCCTGCTACTAAGTATCTTCTTTTTCCTATCCTCAAAAGAATTATGTGTATCACATCTCTGACTCATTCTGTCAAATCTTTCTTTTATTTGTTGGTTTGTGAGACCCTCAATTAGATGTCATTGCTTGTGATTAAAGGTATTCATTAAGGGTGAGTCTGTATTTCAGGAAGCCTGTGAAACAGCAAAAATGAACTGAGGCCAGGGTGGTGACTGCTTTTCATGACTTCATGGAAGTCTTCATAGGTGATGATACCTTCCCAACTGCTTCTGAATTAATTCAATAAGCAATGCTTTCATTGGAGCATTATGATGGTGTTGTGAGATACAATTAACCAAGGATTTAAAGCTTGGGATTGGCTTGAACACTGTATATAAGCTTATAATCTGGACAATAAAGTCGGGTCTGCACCCTGATGCTAAACTCTGGAGTCAGATTTTCTTGGATACATTGGGTGGCTTAGCTGCTTCTCAGCCCCTCATCCTGGGTCCTGTTCCCACATGAAAGATGAAGATTTGTTAGGAATGTAGCAACATTACTCCTTGATGCTAAACAAATTTTGCAGTTTGTATTATCCAAAATGTTTTTCTTTGCAACTTTCAACATCACAAATAATGCACCTTAAATATAGTCACCTGTTTTGATAAGAACAGAAAAGAAGCATAAATGTTTATTAACATATAACATCTACTATACCAAAGTCAGAGCAATGCATTTATTGCCAAGAATCATTCAGCAGGGACCTATAAAGAGGGTTGGAACTACATCGGATAATAAAACACTGACAATACCAGCAGAATGACTTCATAATTTTTAATATTAAAATATATATGCAATAATTTAAGCTTGCATTCTCAAGATAATTATAAACCACCAGATCTCTTATTTCCAGTTGGTAGCCTTACAGTATCCTAAATGAAAACCTTTAGCACAGGTGTTCATGTAATTATGGTATATTCTGAAGATTTTCTGTATTTAATTCTGTATTTAATTGTGCTTAAATACATGTTTCCATCTGTTTGGTAGTTTGTATCAAATCTCTTGGCTTGGTATCAGGAAGACATGAGACAAAATTGACTGATTTTAAACCAATTAGAAATTTGGCTTTCTACTCTTTCTAGGTTTATTATCCTTTTGTCTGTCTATTTATACTATTTTGTCTGTCTATTAAACTATGGATCGACATATTGAGTTCTATTAAAATAATATATCCTTAAAGGCTTTTAATACCTTAATAAAACAAAAAGCCTGAGATAACAACATATGGGTAACACAATTCCTAGAAATCCTAAAAGTTTTCTCTTTCTATGTACAAGTAGTTTACCCTAAAAATGATTTATTTTTAATAAAATATCTGAGCAACAATGACTGTATCATTACACAGGCATAGACACTGATAGATGGTATGGCCTAATATATGCCTGTAAGGTTTAGTCTATTTTTCCAAGGCTAAAAACCTGTTAACATGTCACTATAGTATGTACTATGAGGATGACTGTAACAACCTAGGGAATGTTTGTATACACTGATGTAGAAAACACACAAATATGGTACAAGATATTTTCAGAATGCTACATTTGTATACTGCATTTAAAATGAATGGGGCTTGTAATAATGGTATCTGATGTGGGTGCTACATGAAAATGAAGCTCCAAGTCACCATTTCTCATTTATGTGGGTCCTATAAAGCATGGTACAGTTCAATTAAAAGAGTTTCTTCAGTTGTAAATCAGCCTTCACTTACTGTTCTTTTTATTTTATATACTTTATGAACTTAATGTTTTGATTCTTTAGTAATGACACTTACATTTAAATACAAATACATTGTAAAGTTGTATAGTACTTTCATTGATATCCTTATTCTACAATTTTCTCTACCTTTATAAACCTTTTAATGTCTAGGCATACAGGTCAATGAAAGTATACCTTAACTAATATTTATAAAGAGTAAAAAGCAATATTAGTGTGTTTTAACTCAAGATATTTTCAAGCTTGAAAGTCATTCATTATAAGGTAAGAGAAATGACAGTTTTCTAGAGAGTAAAATAACATGAGGTTAACCTTCAGATGAATTTTACTAAAGGAAATACCAGCACTACTATAGGCAACCAACATCAAAACTGAAATTGACAGAGAATTAGGAAAGATATAGATAGAGAGGCACCGAAAGGAGATAACAGGAAACTTTAGATCACTCATTTTGCTTTAGAACAATAAAATAAGTGAAGTTTCTAACTCTTGCAGATTCTCAGGCAAGAGGGACAAACTCCACACCATGTGACCTAGCATGACCTATCCTACAGACTAGAAGCCACAGGCTGAGAATTAGATGTAAGTAATTATTCAAGGTTAAATTGAGTTTGCTCACTGTCTTAATGGGGGAGAGAGAATTCAAGGCTGATCAAGATTTTTTGTCAATACTTGGTCAAGAGAAAGAGAAAAACTGCAAAATATATGGCTAGATTTCTTGGAGAGAAAGAGAAGTAAACTGCAAAATATATGGCTAGATTTGAGAGAAAGAGAAACAACTAGAGGTTCTATGAACTAACAGTTTTCAAAGTCAATAACTCATGGAGTAGGCATATGCTGTGATAGTGATGTGTTTATAGGAAATATTTTCTAAACCACTTTTATGATACTCTTTTCAGAACCATGTTCAGAGAAGATTAGTTTATCACTTACATCACAGATTTGATTGAAATACCACATAAGCTGAACATATTTTCTCCACTAATGAACCTCTCTTAGTAGTGGATTTTATGTTGTAAAGCTCCATAAAATGTTTGCTCTAGAATGGAAATTCTTTTTATTATTAAAGACTTTATTTTCGTGTGTATGTGTGTGTGGGGGGGGGTATGAGTGTCCGTGTGTCTGTATGTGCACATGAGTTCAGGTTCTGAGAGGGGCCAGTGTATCAGATATACACTAGAGCTAGAGTTACAGACAGTTGTTTCCTGCCCATTCTTAACTGGTGTGTCATTTTTCTAACCACAATGATGGAAATTCTTGGTGATCTTCTTCTGTTCCTCCTATTGTTTAATTTCCTCTTGAGTTATTCTTAACAATGAGATCATTTCTGAGTCCCAACATACATCACTAAAAATTACAACAGTGTGTTTGCACTCTTATCCACTGTCGAATTAAACTTGCTTTTATGTCTCAACTACAGCTTTGTTGTTTTCTTTTCTTTTAATTTTTTAAAATTTATTTATTTATTTACTTACATTTCAGATGCCATCCCCTTTCCCCATTTCCCCTCCCTAGAAAGCTCTATTCCATTCCCCCTCCTCCTTTTTGCTTTTATACATTTTTTAAAATGTTAATCAAAGGCTTTATAAGTTTGGTAATGCTCAATCAGAAGTGTAACCCAATACCCAACCTAGATATATAAACTATCTTTGACTGGTGGAGACACATGAACATCTGCCTCCATGCCCCCCCTTCTCCCTCTTTCTCTCTCTCATCACCTAGCTTCACCCTTCCTGTTAAAATAAAACTTTTCTCTCAAAATGCAATTAGAGCATAGTTATTCCTAATTGTACTGGTGAGGTACAAGATACTCATAATACCCAGTCCATCATTTTGTTGACTAACCAGAACCTCTGTCATCTCTCCTAACTAAAACACTTAGTTCTGAACCTGGCTTTTTTTCTTGGCTTTAGAATGAATGTCAGCTGAAAACAGTCCACTCAGATCTGTTCTCTCAAAGTAAGTAGCCAGGATTGGCTATGAGACTATAGGTCTTCACCCCGTCAGAAATCCAGAATGACTGAGTTAACTGAAATTATGGGAAGCACTAAGCATAGCTTTGAAAACTTAGCCAATTTATAGAGACTGCTGAACACCTGGAAAGCCCCTATACTACCGAACGTTGGAGCATCAAATCTTCAGCCTTCTGGCCCAGCTCAAATCCAAGTGGATAAAAGCAGATACAGCTTTGTTGTTATGGTTACTGTCTGCAACACTTTCATCCATTTTCTTAAGATTTGGTTTGATTCCACATGTATGAGTATTTTGCTCACATGTATATCTATATATCACTTGCATGTCTAGTTTCTACAGATACCAAAAGAGGGTATCAGATCCACCTAGAAAATGGAATTATTGATAATTGTGAGCCTCTATATGGGTGCCTAAAATCTAACCCAGATCCAACAAGGAACTTAATACTGAACCATCTCCCCAGCCTAACTTCTTCATTCTTGAAAAAATTTTAAAGACACAAATGAACCTGTTACTGATACTGATACAACATGTATGAATATAAAATGTTCTATTAAAACTTAGCCCTTATAACTTAGCCACTAAAGAATCATGTGATAAAAGAATAGTTTGTTACTAATTCAGAAAGTATTGTATTAATTTGGAGTTTACCTGATCTTTTAAAGTTTATAATATTAGAAAATACATACTCTATTTATAATTAAGAGGCAGCTATAATGACCTCAACAGATGAATTGTTAAAAAAAAAATGATGGTACAATATAGGTACAATATTATGTTGCTTTTTCAAAAAAAACACAATTATGCATGTGACTAAACTTTCATTTTTTTATTGGATATTTTATTTATTTACATTTCAAATTTTATACTGTTTCCCGGTTTCCCCTCTACAAAATCCCTATTCTATCCCCGCTCCACTTCTTTGTATGAGGGTTCTCCCCCACCCACCCACTCCTGCCTCCCTGTCCTGACATTCTTCTACACTGGGGCATTGAGGCTTCACAGGACCAAGGGCCTCTCCACCCATTGATGCCCAATAAGGCCATCATCTGCTACATATGTTACTGGAGCCATAGGTCACTCCATGTGTACTCTGGTTAGTGGTTTAGTCCCTGGGAGCTCTGGGGGATCTGGTTGGTTGATATTGTTGTTTTTCTTGTGAGTTGCAAACCCCTTCAGCTCCTTCAGTCCTTTTTCTAACTCTTCCATTGGGGTCCTAGTGCTCAGTCCAATGATTGGCTACAAGCATCTGCTTCTGTATTTGTCAGGCTCTGGCGGAGCTTCTCAGGAGACAGCTGTATCAAGCTCATGTAAGTAAGCACTTCTTAGTATCCACAATAGTGACTGGGTTTGGTGTCTGTATATGGAATGGGTCTCCAGGTGGGCCGTCTCTGGCTGGCCGTTTCTTCAGTCTCTGCTGCACATTTTCTCCCTGTATTTCCTTTAAACTGAAGCCATTCTGGGTTAAAAATTTGGAGATAAGTGGGTGGTCCCATCCCTCAACTTGGGGACTTGCCTAATCTCTGGATATTATCTCTACAGGTTCTCTCTCCCATTTGTTGGGTATTTCAGCTAATTTTATCCCTGTTGGGTCCTAGAAGCCTCTTGCTTTCCTGGCATCTGGGACTTACTGGTGGTTACCCCCGTTCCACATGCACCATTGCTACATATCTCTGTTAAAATTCCTGATCCTCTATATATTATTCCCATCTCCGCCCATACCTGATTCTGCTTCCTTTTCCCCTCTCCCTCCTATCTTCTTCCCAAGTCTCTCTCACCCTCTACCTTCTGTGTGTAGAGTATTTTATTCCTTTTCTAAGAAGGATTGAAGCGTTCACACTTTAGTTTTTCTTCATTTTGGGATTCATACGGTCTGTGAGTTGTATCTTGGGTATTCGAAGCTTTTGGGCTAATATCCACTTATCAGTGAATGCATACCATGTGTGATCTTTTTAACTGGGTTGCCTTACTCAGGATATTTTCTAGTTCCATACATTTGCCTGAGAATTTCATGAAGTCATTGTTTTTTTTTTTTTCCCCTTTTTTAAAATTGGATATAAAATTTACATTTCAAATTTTATCCCCTTACCCCATTCCCACCACCACCCAGGAACCGCTTATCCCATGCCCCCTCATTCTGCTTCTATGAGGGTGTGCCACCACCCATTCCCCTCTCCCACCTCCCCACCCTCAAATCCCCCCCACCACTCAGTGTTCAGCCTTCATGGGACCAAAGATCTCCTCTCCCACCTATGCCCAACAAGGCCATCCTCCCCTACATATACAGCTGGAGTCATGGGTCCCTCCCTATGTGCTCCTAGGCTGGTGGTTTAGACCCTGGGGAGCTCTGGTTGGTTGGTATTGTTGCTCTCCTCATGGGGAAATCATTGTTTTAATAGCTGAGTAGCACTACATTGTGTAAATGGACCACATTTTCTGTATTCATTCCTCTGTTGTGGGACATCTGGGATGTTTCCAGCTTCTGGCTATCATAAACAAGGCTGCTTCAAACATAGTGGAACAAGTGCCCTTGGGCATGGTGGGTCATCTTTTGGGTATATTCCCAAGAGTGGTATTGCCTGGCCTTCAGAAAAATCTATTTCCATTTTTCTGAGGAACCACCAGACTGATTTCCAAAGTTGTTGTGCCAGTTTTTAATCCCACTAACAATGGAGGAGTGTTCCTCTTTCTCTGCATCTTTGCCAGCATCCACTGTCACCTATAATGTGTATTGAATTAAATAAGCCACAGAATGGTAAATAAAAGTTTTACAAAAAGAAAGATTTTTTTTTTTAAAGTTAGGGTAACGTTTCCTGTACCAAAAATTCATAGACTTATTCATAAATTGAATTTTATTAAATAACTTTCCAAATGCCTGGCTTTTTGGAGCCCTTAGTGCTATAAATAGAGAGAGCAATCTTTTTTCATTTCTCTTTATCTCTGTCTCTTGTCTCTCCTTTTGTCTTTTTGTCTCTGTCTTCTATCTATCTATCTATCTATCTATCTATCTATCTATCTATCTAACATCTATAGCTATATATCTCTCATTTAATACAGGAAGTCTTCTAGCCCTGGCTGGCTTTGAACTCCTTATATAGAGAAGGATAACTTGAATGGCTATTATTCTTTTCTCCTCTTCCTGAGTAATGTACAATACCACTTTTCATTTTATGCAGTGGTGGGGTGAAATCCAGAATATCATGAAAGTAAAGCCTCTATTAAATAATCTACTTTCTTCTGCCCACATTCCTTATATTATTATATGTATTAGACATAAAATGATGAGAAGAGTAGTTGCCATAATTTCAAATAGACAGAAAATATTTTCTTCAATAAAGCATAATCAGGAATAAAATAATATAAATTTAAATTTTCATCCCAATTGTACACATTTAATTTATTTTCACAATCTGGCATCTACATATAAAAATTTAAATTTGTAAATTTATCTATATTTTCATAATCTTTGTAAATTTTTGATTATTTTTAATTTTAAAAATTCTAGTGTGTGTGTGTATGTGTGTGTGTGTGTGTGTGTGTGTATACATGTGTGTGACATTATGCTGCATCTGGGCATTAAACTACACTGTCAGGCTTGGTGGTAGTTACCTTTACCACCTGATCCATTTCACTAGCCCACTTGGCATGCCATGATATTATTTTCTTTTGAAAATGCAATTCCCAATTTTGATCAATTTATAGTATCAGAAGATTACATAGTAACTAGAGATATAGTCTATTTAAAAAGGAAAAAAATAATCAGAATGGTACCACAGTATGCTAAATCTGTTTCACCTACTCTACATATAAATAATTTATACAATCTAACTGAAGTACTTTTAGAGATATGATCTTAGTAAAGAAAAAGTTTGTCTGTAAAACATCACAAAGATCACAATGAATGAAGATTTGTGATTTCTATTATTGTGTTGAATACAATATATTATGTAATCTATGTTTGCTAAGTATTCAATGTCTTTTTCACCTTTTTTCTATTATGTAACTATTTTTTGTATTATTATACAATTATTTTTCTTATTGTATTGTGACTAAATGAAATGCTTAAGATTATGCCACCACTGAAGGCAGATAACATAAATGACACATTTTTTTTTTCAAATAAAGAGACAGATAACTTCCTAGACTAACAGAAAAAACCAGAGCAATATGAAGGTGGACATTTCCACCAAGGTTTAGATGTACTCTACATCAACTATTTATATTGATATGTATAGTGAAATAAACTTTAAATAATTATATAAAACCACAATATTTTTTAAAATACTAACTCAGGGATAGAGGATTTACTATTAATAATGAATACCAGATTTGGACTCCCAGAACTGACAGGATGAAGAAAGAACTGAGTCCTTCAAGATGACCTCATACTACCATATTTGTCCCACATCAAATTGTTATGTTATTGTGTGGACTAAATTCAGCCACAAATAGAAACTTTGTTTTAGTATCCAAGTTTTTTTCTGGCTGGTTCAGCATGTTCACAAACTTTTGCATAGCAAAAGGCTGCTTAGCACTTAAGATACATTGTTTGACTCTGCAGAACCTTATAAATGCATATATATTATGCCCATTTTAGATACTGTACTTCAGGCTTTGTAAGAAATTTTTATTTTAACAAGAACATCTGTCAATGCTGTGGCATATATACTGAAATCACAGCATAGATTCTTTAGAAAAGAATGGTCAGAAGCACTTGGCACCCATTCTTCTAATGGCTGATGAAAGTAATGAGAATGGCCTTCACTTTCTTTTGGCATCTTTAAAGAACATTTCTAAGCTACAACTGGCAGGCATATTATGACTCACATAACATCAAAACAAGTGTTCTCTGATAATGTCTAGCTCTCATTAATGCATAGTGATCCATGATAATTTATGCTCATGAGATTTTAAAATATATCAGATTACATGATCATGTTTTTACCTTATTTCTTCTAAATTCTAATTTTTTTTGCAATCCCTAGTTGCTGTTGAAATAATTAGGAAATTATCCTGCCTTGACTATTTGGCCTCTACCTGATGTCATAATTGTATAGGGTTGATACTAAAAAATTGAGAGATTGGTAGAAAAAGATTATGTTTTAAATAATGTTTTAAATTAAATGTTTCATCAGAAGCGTACAAATCTTAGAGATATTGATTACAAAACTATTCAAATTTAAGTGCATAAGATCAGAATTACATATTTATATATACTTGAAAACCCACTGATTTTGTCCTATAGCAAATAGTGTTTTTATATAACAATATAAGGGTTTCACCCTTTTCATGATAAATCCTTCTTAAATAGTCAGATTAATTTTGAAACAATATTTATTATGAAATAGTATCATGAATTATAAACCACAGCTTTTTAATAGCACTATAAAATTATACTTTCTCTTGGACATTGTAATATAGCACAATAGGTTGAAAGATAAGTAATAAGCAATTATTTGCATGCTATTTGCACAGAGTTTTAGCAGTAAGCATACATTTAAATTGGGTTCAGGCTGTTGATGAGTTTGGACTCTTGGTTTGTTATTTTTTGGTATATGAAAAATAAGATGCTAAACATGAGAATATTAAGTTTCTAGCAGTGCTTTGTTTCAGTTATTTACTTCAAAAAACAATTTTAACTCTGCTTATTAGTAAGGCAAGTGCAAACACAAAATTACTGCGATCCATTCTGGTAGAATAATGTTGTAGGACTGTTAATGACAGATATATAAAAATCCCCTTGAATATTCTCTGTCTAGAAAGACGAAACATCTTTGTTCTGTTTAAGAAATGCTGACAATAGTTAAGTGATTAATTTTGACAGATATTCACTAATTCTGAGATACTTCATACAAGATGCAGGCTTCTAAAGTAAATTATGCATACACATATATTTGTAAGTCTTATTAGACACCTTTTCTTTGTGAGCAGTTAAGTGTATTCTTCTTGAATTGTTTTAATGTAATAAGATCCAACATCAAATCATTGTGTGAAATGGGAATAAGCCAAATGAAAAAATAAAAAGCTCAAGTACTCATACCCCTGAAGAATCACTAATTTAACACCAATAATTTAAAAGCAACAGCAACAAAACTTTTGTGAGAAGTTTAGACTTAAAAACGTAAGAAATGTGTTCTTCTAGTTTTATCTATTTTGTTGCAAATTTCATGGTGCTATTTTTTTAACAACTGAGTGATACTTCATTGTGTAAATATTCTACATTTTTATTATCCATTCTTCTGTTCAGGAACATCAATCATCCTGAGTGAGGTAACCCAGACTCAGAAAGACAAACATGGTATATTTCCACTTGTAAGTAGATATTACGTGTAAAGTAAGTGATAATCACATGATAATTCACAGACCCAGAAAGTCTAAATAAAAAAGAGAGCTCAAAGGGACACACATGATTCTCCCTGGGAAAGGGAAATAGAATAGTTTTTTTAGGTAGACTGGGAGTAGGTAAGGATAGTAACAGCAGGAAACACGTGAAGGGGGAGATGGAGGTATAGATTACAGGGAAAAATGAATGAACTTGTAAGGCATTTCAGGGTAAAGTAGAAACTTAGTATATGGAAATTCCCAGGAATCTACAGGAGTAGCAAAAACTCGTAGTGATTGGAAATAGAGAGTCTGAACTGGCCATCTTTTCTATACAGTAATGTCTTCCAGTAGAAGGATTGGGACATCAACCCAGCCACAAAATCTTTGAGCTACATTTTGTCCTGCCTGCAAGATATGCAAGATAGGCTAAAGGTGGGGCAGAATGTATGGGAATGGCCAATTGATGATTGGTCCAGCTTTAGACCCATGGCATGACAGGGAGCTTAACCTTGACACTGACTGGAGTGCCAGGAACCTGATGTTGAATAGCCCAGATACATAGAACAGAATCAAATATGACCCACAAAATTAATTAATTAATTAAAAATTAAAATAATAAGTCAATGAAATGATTTCTAATGATACTCTGCTACACTTGTAGACAAAAGCCTAGCATAACTGTAACCAGAGAGGCTTCTTTCAAAAACTAATGGGAGCAGATACAGAGACTCACAGCCTGACATTAGGCAGAGCCCAGGGAATCTTGTGGAAGAACATTTTGGAAGAATTTTAGGAACCAGAATAGTAAAAGACACCACAAGAAATTGCCCCACAGAATGAACTAAACCAGAGCTTGTGTGAGATCACAGCAACTGAATTACCAATCAGGGAGATTCTGTGGGTCTGACCTAGGTCTTTTGCATGTATATTATGGTTGTGCATCTTGAAATTCCTGTGGGACTCACAGCAGTGGGAACAGGGCTTTCTTTGACTTTTTGTCTGCTTTAGGAAACCCTTTCCTCCTACTTGGTTGTTTATCCCAGCCTTAATATAAGGAGGTGTGTCAAATTTTATTTCACGTTGATATGCCATGTTTTGTTGATATCCATAGGAGATCTACGTTTTCTGAAGGGAAATGGAGGAGGAATGGATATGGGGGAGAGGGGAGGTTTGAGAGACATTAAAAGGAGAGGAAGGATTGGAAACTGCAGTAGAATTGTAATAATATGAGTGAATAATTAAAAAAACCATAAGAAACAGAAAGCTGAGAACAACCTTTATAAGAGAAATTAAGAAGAACCCCAGTGTATGGTAGAATCTGCCTTTAATGTCAGCACTTGAGAAGGAAAGACAGGCAAATATCTGAGTTCAAGACTTACCTGAGCTATCCACATTGAGAAATCACTGCCAGAAAGAAAGAGGGAAAAGAGGGAAGAAAGAAAGAAAGAAAGAAAGAAAGAAAGAAAGAAAGAAAGAAAGAAAAGAAAGAAATTAACAACAGCAATTTAACTCTACCTCTGTTATCCCTTCTGTTCATAGAGAAAAACAAGAGAGAAATCTCCATGATTCTTCCAATGGAGTTAAAGATTTACTAGAGCAGAAATGAAATGGTCCTGACATTTCAATGCATGGTTGAAATTGGCTCTATCTTAACTCATAGAAATTAAGTACTGAAGGAAAAAACAAGTGATAGCTCACAAAGGCCTAATGCTGTATATGGAATGTATCCTTCAAAATTTATCATTTGGAATCCATGATGGCTGATGCTGAAATGTTGCAATTACTAGAAAGATGGAAAACACTTGACATTGCTTTTTTATTCCTTTTATTTTCATTTTGTATACTGCTCCAAAATTTCATTCATAATAATAAAACAAAACTTTGTTATGCTGCATTTTATATTTCTGTGGCTGTGATAAAACTAAAGCCACTTGCAGAGTGAGTCTATAAAAACTTAGAAGTCTATCATGACCACAAACATGGTAATAAGCAACAAGACTGGCAGCACTAGCAGGAAGCTTGAAAGAGCTACATTTCCAAATTCAGGCAGGAAACAGAGCATAACCAGAAAGTGGGATAAGACGAGGAACATTAAAACCCTGCTCCTGGTGATGTATTTATTCAAATAATAATCCATCTCCCAGAACTTACTGAAAAAGATCTATCAACTGGGAACCAAGTGACCAATGCTACTTGAGGCAGAGTGAGTGGGTGCATTTGTCATTCAAAACATCATAACTGTTACATGTAATTAAAAGTCTTCCATATAACTATTATTATCTTAGTTTTGAACTCTCAGGATTGAGTCATGCTACAAAATAGGTTAAAAAAAATTTCTGGGTCTCTTTGCCAGAAGAGGGAAAAATTCATGTGTGTTGCAACATCCTATATACTCCTGCCTCAGAATTGAATAAAAATTTGTAGTACAGGAAAGCTAGTGTGCTCACCACCAGTGAAAAAAGTGTATTTCCCATGCTTTTGTCACCAGTGGACAGCAAGCACCAGATTATCCACTAGCTTTGAATGCAAAATTGCAACAGCAGGTCTCACATGAGCTGCCAGGCAGTCAAGCAAGAATTGGACCTCATTAGAAAAGTGCCACATTTCCTAACTGAGTAGTGTAGGTGTGTTTAGCTCTTTATAATGTAATCCAATCTAACAAGTCTCTTCTTATTTTTATTCTTTTGGTTCTTCTCCTCTGCAGAACCCCAATATATAATAAAATTGTATCATTGTGTAAAGTGATGATATAGTTCAGAAGCCATTGGTGTCAGTTTATAGTCTTTTAGGAACTTTTTCATAATTACGCTAATGGTTTATCCAGGTCACATAAAATATGACTTGAATATTTCCTTAAAAGACCATAATGCTGACATAAACGCAGGCAGTAAAAAAGACAGACTAATTAAATTTATGACAGAATTAAGGACCCTATTGGAAACTGAACTCAAGACAACATCAAGCAATTTTATTGATTTTGTCCATATTCTTAGAATTATGGCTGGGTGGGTTCAATGACAATAGGTTAGTTTACAAGATAGGAAGTGTCAAGACAAGAAAAATTTCAGTAACAGACAACACTACTGCATACAATGACTGAAAGCAATAAGCTCACCAGAAAACTCTGAAACTTAAAACTGAATAATAAAATGAATCTATTTAAAGGTATGGTAATATGTGGAGATTGATACCATTGGGAAAAACTCAAAGGCTTTTATAAGAACAATAAGAAAAGATAAGTTTGACGGTATCTTGAAGATTAGGAAGACCCTACCTATTGTAGAGGCAGAGTTGTGAACATATGAGTGATGAAGATCTTCTAGGAAAGTCTTTAATGCAGTACCAATATGTTTAGCAATACCTTGGATGTCATTTCCCGAAGACTCATTTCAGCAGAAAAAGCACTCAGAGGCATAAGTACTGTGGTACAAGTAGGCCCAAGAACAATACAGCTATGTAATTGTGCTCATAATGTTGGTTTTGTAAGAATGCAGAAGACAGAAATTTTGAAATGAAGATTCCAATGAGATTTTAAAAGAAAATCTACAAGATATGGAAGAATATGTCAAAGTTGGAGTTCTAACAAGCAACTCTAGACAGAATCATGAATAGTTAACACGTAGGAGTACAATCACAGTTTCAGAATAGCCTCTAGCAATTCACAGATGACATATCCTTTAAATGTCATTTAACTGAAGTTGGACGTAGCAATCAGAGGCAACCAAAAAGAGTGATCACTGACTATAACTAGTAGGATAATAGAAACTAGTCGTATCATTATTTGATGAACCAACTTACCTCTTTGCTGTGACTAAAATACTAGACAAAGAAGCATGTAATTTGATGACTTTTCTACTGGTTTTGCCTGTCTTTTTGTCTGGTCTCTTTGTGCCATTCTAATACTCCCTAGTCTGAACCTAAATATTTACCCTGTACTATTGTGCTTTATCTTGTTGTATGCAGATATTTTTATTTATTATACCTCAACAAAGCATGTGCTTTGGGTCTCAAACTTTTGAGCATTGCTAAAGCAGTTAATCTTTGAAGATTCTTTTAGATAGACTGAGAGTATTTGAATTATATTATGGTAGCCAGGTAAGGATGCTATAGTTTAGTTGTGAATTCTATTCCAAAGATTCTTGAATTGAAGATTTATTTCCCAGATTGATACACTGGACAGTGATAGAGACTTAGTATTCTTTCTACTAATTGAGGTTGTTTTGCCAAAAGATCTAGTAGAATCCAACTATTCCTCTTCTGCTTCTTTTCTTCACATGACCCAAGAAATAGGTTGCTTTTACCAACATATGTTCTTGCCATAATGTAGTCTCTTGCCATACTTATAAATTCGATGGAGCCAATATCTCAAGAAATACAACCTCTAAAACTTTGCCAAAATAGACTTTCTGATTTCAAGATTTATTGAATGATATATTTAAATGTCAGAAAGAAAATCAGATAAACACAGGAAAGGAAATTGTCAGTAGCAGATATTATTTAAAAATTATGCATTTAATGAGAACTCTAAGACTGAGAGTCCAACTGGGGGAAGAAAACAAGGGGTCAATTGTTAAAACAGTATAAATCTATTAATAAATATTTGAAACAAAAGGCTCAATTAAAGCTTGAATAAGGGATGATATGAGTTATTTTTCATAAGAAAGCCTACAATTGACCAACATGTATACAATGCTTACCAACATTAATTACACAGTACAAACAAACAAATAAAACCAAGGATATATTCACAAGGTACCTTTTATTTTAGAATATAAAAATTAATTATTTTACCAAGAAGATGGAGAAATCTGAACACTTATGCACTTTTGGTGAAAATGTAATGTTGGTGATATGAAAAATAGTAATTTGGTTCTTTGAAATAAAATAGAAAATAGCATATAATATAATTATTCATAAGACTTGAAGTCATACTAAAAGATACATCTGTAATCTAATGTTCATTATAAAATATTGCTATCATTATTTTATGGTCAACATGCTATAAATTAACAATAGCTCTGTTTATTTATATGGCCTATGTGCCCATTCAATGAATAATAAATGTAAATATTGCATAAGCATGTATTGGGTTTTGATTCAGCATTTATTTTTTTTCTTAATTGGATATTATTTTTATATTTCAGATTTTATTCCCTTACCTCATTCCCCCCACCACCCAGGAACCCCCTATCCCATCCCCCTCCTCCTACTTCTATGAGGATGTGACCCACCTACCCCCCACTTCCACCTCCCCACCCTCGAATTCCTTCCCCACTCAGTGTTCAGCCTTCCTGGGACCAAGGATCTCCTCTCCCACTTATGCCCAACAATGGCATCTTCCCCTACATATATAGCTGGAGTCATGGGTTCCTCCATATGTGCTCCCAGGCTAGTGGTTTAGACCCTGGGGAGTTCTGGTTGGTTGGTACTATTGCTCTCCTCATGGGGCCACCAACCCTTTCAGCTCCTTCAGTCTTTTCTCTAACTTCTCCATTGGGAATCCCTTGATCAGATCAATGGTTAGCTGTGAGCATTTGCCTCTGAATGTGTCAGACTCTGGCAGACTTCTAAAGAGACAGCTTTTATTGTTATCTTCAGAAGCCATTGTTTTCTGAGAGACAGAAATGAAGTAGATCAGGATTGGAGGAGAGGTGGTAGAAATGAAAAGGAAAGAAAAAGAGCATCCCCTTTGCCCACCTTGAACCGTAAAAGAAATCAAATTAGAATACTGTTCTTATTTCTCAAGCCAAAATGTTCTTGAGCATGTATAAGGAATAGATATCTTTATGGACAAGTTTCTGTACTGACAACATGGTGCTGAAGTAGTTATCTGAGTAAGTTGAAGCAGGCTGACAGTGGACATCATAGAGAATTATGAGGTAGCATAAACTGGCTGATACTCAATGTCCTGAAGTCTCCTTGCGCCTCCCAAGGTCACAAAGTGATGACGACACCTTCTGGTTCCAAGCAACATGTACGTCATCAGTGGGAGCCCGTGGGAATGGGCTCGAACCAGTAAGGGGTTGCTAGGATACATAGACCGGTACAAACAGAAAAAGTTGGGCGTTGGACTTGGACTTGAGTCCCACAGCTCAGCAGGTCAGCAGGCAGCAACCAGGTCAATAGAGAGCAGCCAAGCAAGGCCAAGTCTTCCTGTGACATCTCGTTGTGAGGCCAGCATGCCCAGGAATTCGGGGAACAGTCTTCGAGGGTCCTCATCTCGCCATCGTCGCTCCCGCACCTCCAGAGCCCAGCTGATCTTTGCCGTGAGCCTGGTGGAACACCATCTTAGGGAGGGCGGCCATGCCCGGAGGCTGAGTGAAACAGTGCCCATCTTCTTGGCAGCAATCCTGGAGTTCCTCACCCGCAGGCTGCTGGAGCTGGCAGGCAATGAGGCCCAACGCAGAGGTGTTCAGAGGCGCATCACTCCGGAGCTGCTGGATGTGGCAGTCTACAGCAATACTCTGCTCAGCGAATTCTTTCAGTTCGTCACCATCTCCCGGGTGGCCCCGGCTCATGACTAGCTACTAGCTCCTGCTGCTGCCTGGATCTGCTTTGCTGACCTGCCCATCAGCTAGTCTATTCTAAATCCTTTCATCCTGCCCAACTTTTCCTACAAACAGCCCTAAATGGCTGAATAGTTCCCTTCCTCCCTTCTCCCAATTGTGTTCTTATTCAATAAAGCTTTATTTGAAAAAAAAAACTGTTTTCATATTTGATTGTGTGTAAGGCGGCATCTTACTTACCTAATTTCTTCTCATCCTTGCTAGGATATATAATGGGGATTTCTATATACTGGGTCATCCTGCCTTCACAGGACCAAGGACTTCCTCTTCCATCTATGCCCAACAAGGCCTTCCTCCCCTATATATACAGCTGGAGCCATGGGCCCCTTCCTATGTTCTCCCAGGCTGGTGGGTTAGGCCCTGGCAGTTCTTGTTGGCTGGTATTGTTGCTCTCCCCATGGGGCCACAAATTCCTTCTGCTCCTTCAGTCTTCTCTCTAACTTCTCCATTGGGAACCCCATGATCAGTACAATGGTTATCTGTGAGTATTCCCCTCTAAAAATGTCAGACTCTGGCAGACATCTAAGGAGACCTCTATATCAGGTTTCTGTTAGCATGTACTTCCTGACATCCACATCAGCATCTAACTTTGGTGACTGCACATGGGATGGATACCCAGGTGGATTGGTCTCCAGACAGCCCCTCCTTTAGTTTCTGTCCCACACTTTGTTTCCATATTTGCTCCCTTGAGTATTTTGTTACTCTTTCTAAGAAGGACTGAAACACCCACACTTGGTCTTACTTCTTCATGAGTTTCATGTGGTCTGTGAGTTAAAACTTGGGTATTTCAAGCTTCTGGGCTAATATCCAATTATCAGTGAGGAACTACCATGTGTATTCTTTTGTGATTGGCTTACCTCACTCAGGATGATATTTTCTAGTTCCATCTATTTACCTAAGAATTTCTCGAATTCATTGTTTTTAATAGCTGAGTAATATTTCATCATGTAAATTTATCACATTTTTTGTATCCATTCATCTGCTGAAGGACATCTGGGTTCTTTCCAGCTTCTGGTTATTACAAATATGGCTGCTGTGAACATAGTGGAGAATATGCCGTTGTTATATGTTGGAGCACCTTCTGGGTATATGTCCAGCAGTGGTATAGGTGGGTCCTCAGGTAATGTTATGTCCAGTTTTCTGAAGAAACACCAGACTGATTTCCAGAGTGGTTGTACCAGCTTGCAATCCCAGAACCAATGGAGGAGTGTTCCTCTTTCTTCACATCCTCACCAGCATCTAATATCCTCTGAGTTTTTTATCTTAGCCACTCTGACTGGTCTGAGGTGGGATCCCAGGGTTGTTTTGATTTGCACTTCCCTGATGACTAAGGATGTTGAACATTTCTTTAGGTGCTTGTAGACCATTCGAGTTTCCTCAGTTGAGAATTCTTTGTTTGGCTCTGTATCCCATTTTTAATAGGGTTATTTGGTTGAATGTAGTCTAATTTCTTGAGTTTTTTGCATATATTGGATATTATCTCTCTTTAAATATAAGATTAGTAAAGATATTTTCCCCATCCGTTGATTGCCATTTTGTCTTATTGACAGTGTCCTTTGACTTACAGAAGCTTTTCAATTTTATGAGGTCCCATTTGTCAATTCTTTTATTTAATTATTTTTATTGGATATAATATTTACATTTCAGATTTTATCCCCTTCCCCTTTCCGCCCACAACCCAGGAACCTATCTCAACCCCCCTCCTCATGCTTCTATGAGGATATATCCCCATCTACACTCCCACTCCCACCTCCCACCCTCGAATTCGCCCCCACTAGTTGTTCATCCTTCATTCTTGATCCCATTTGTCAATTATTGATCTTAAAGCATGAGCCATTGGTGTTCTGTTCAGGAATTTTCCCCCTGTGCCTAGGTATTCGAGGGTCTTCCCCACCTTCTCTTCTATTAGTTTCAGTGTATCTGATTTTATGTGAAGGCCCTTTATCCACTTGGACTTGAGATTTGTACAAGGGGATAAGAATGGATTGATTTGCATTCTTCTACATGCTGACCCCCAGTTGAACCAGCACCATTTGTTGAAAATGCTGTCCTTTTTCCACTGGATGGTTTTAGCTCCTTTGTCAATGATCAAGTAACCAAGGTGTGTGGGTTCATTTCTGGATCTTAAACTCTATTCCATTGATCATTCTGCCTATCTCTCTACCAGTACCATGAGGTTTTTATCACTATTGCTCTGTGGTACAGTTTGAGGTCAGGGATGGTCATTCCCCCAGAGGTTGTTTTATTGTTAAGAATAGTTTTCACTATCCTTGGTTTTTTGTTATTCCAAATGAATTTGGAAATTGCTCTTTCTATCTCTATGAAGAATTGATTTGGAATTTTGATGGGGCTTGCATTGAATCTGTAGATTGTTTTTGGCAAGATGGCCATTTTTACTAAATTGATCCTGCCAATCCAGGAACATGGGAGATCTTTCCATCTTCTGAGATCTTCTTCAATTTCTTTCTTCAGAGACTTGAAGTTCTTGTCATACAGATCTTTCACTTGATTGGTTAGATTCACTCCAAGATATTTTATTTTATTTGTGGCTATTGTGAAAGATGTCATTTCCCTAATTTCTTTCTCAGCCTGTTTATCCTTTGAATAGAGGAAGGCTACTGATTTGTTTGAGTTGATTTTATATCCAGCCACTGTGTTGAAGTTGTTTATCAGGTTTAGGTGTTCTCTGGTGGAAGTTTTAGGGTCACTTATGTATACTATCAGATCATCTGCAAATAGTGAAATTTTGACTTCTTCCTTTTTTATCTGTATCCCTTTGACTTCCTTTTGTTGTCTAATTGCTCTAGCTAAGACTTCTAGTACTATACTGAATAGGTAGGGTGAGATTGGGCAGCCTTGTCTAGTCCCTGATCTTAGTGGGATTGCTTCAAGTTTCTCTCCATTTAGATTGATATTGTCTACTGGTTTGATGTATATTGCTTTTACTATGTTTAGGTATGGGCTTTTAATTCATGATCTTTCCAAAATTTTTAACATGAAGGGTTGTGGAATTTTCTCAGCATCTAATGAGATGATCCTGTGGTTTTTTTCTTTGTTTTTGTCTATATAGTGGATTACATTGATGGATTTCTGAATATTGAACCATCCCTGTATTCCTGGGATAAAGCCCACTTGATCATGATGGATGTTTTGGTGTGTTCTTGGATTCAGTTTGTGAAAATTTTATTGAGTATTTTTGAATCAATATTCATAAGAGAGATTGGTCTGCAGTTCTCTTTCTTTGTTGGGTCCTTATGAGGTTTCCGTATGAGTGTAATTGTAGCTTCATTGAACAAATTCTGGAGTGTTCCTTCTGTTTCTGTTCTGTGGAATACTTTGAAGACAATTAATATTAGGTCTTCCTTGAAGGTCTGATAGAATTCTGCACTAAAACCTTCTTGTCCCAGACTTTTATTGGTGGGGAGACTTTTAATGACTGCTTCTATTTCTTTAGGGGTTATGGGACTGTTTATTTGGTTTATCTGTTCCTGATTCAATTATGGTACCTGGTATCTGTCTAGAAAAGTGTCCATTTCATCCAGATTTTCCAATTTTGTTGAGTATAGGCCTTTGTAGTAAGGTCTGATGATTTTTCAATATTTCCTCATTTTCTGTTGTTATGTCTCTCTTTTCAGTTCTGATTTTATCAATTTGGATACTGTCTCTTTGTCCTTTGTCCTAAGGGTTTATCTATCTTGTTGGTTTTCTCAAAGAACCAGCTCCTGGTTTTGTTGATATTTTGTATTCTTCTTTCTGTTTTTACTTGGTTGACTTCAGCCCTGAGTTTGATTATTTTCTGCTGTCTACTACTCTTGGGTGTAGTGTGTGGTGAAGTTGTTAGTGTATGCTCTCTCCAGTTTATTTTCATAGGCACTTAGAGCTATGAGTTTTTCTCATAGTACTGCTTTCATGGAGTCCCACAAGTTTTGGTATTATGTGACCTCATTTTCATTAAATTCTAGAAAGTCTTTAATTTCTTTCTTTATTTTTTTCTTGACCAAGTCATCATTGAGTAGAGCTTTGTTCAGTTTTGACGTGTATGTGGGCTTTCCATTGTTCTTCTCATTATTAAAGACCAGCCTAAGTCCATGGTGGTCTGATAGGGTGCAAGGGATCATTTCAATCTCTTTGTATCTGTTGAGGCCTGATTTGTGACCAATTATATGGTCCATTTTGGAGAAGGTACTATGAGGTGCTGAGAAAAAGTTATATATACTCTTTTGTTTTAGGATGAAATGTTCTACAGATATCAGTTAAATCAATTTGGTTCATAAGTTCTGTTAGTTTCATTGTGTCTCTGTTTAGTTTGTTTCCATGATCTGTCCATTGCTGAGAGTGGAGTGATGAAATCCCCCATTATTATTGTGTGAGGTACAATGTATGCTTTGAGCTTCAGTAAAGTTTCATTTATGTATGTGGGTGCTCTTGCATTTTGGGCATAGATGTTCAGATTTGAGAGTTCATCTTGGTACATTTTTTATTTTAATGAATATGAAGTGTCCTTCCTTATCTTTTTTGATTAATTTTGGTTGAAAATCGATTTTATTTGATATTAGAATTGCTACACCATCTTGTTTCTTGGGACCATTTGCTTGGAAGATTGTTTTTCCATCCTTTTGCTCTGAGGCAGTGTCTGTCTTTTTCACTGAGGTGCATTTTCTGTATGCAGCGAAATTCTGGATCCTGTTTATGTATCCAGTCTGATAGTCTACACATTTTATTGGACAATTGAGTCCATTAATATTAAGAGATATTGAGAAAAAATGATTGTTGCTTCCTGTTATTTTTGTTATTAGAGGTGGAATTACATTTGTGTAACTATCTAGTTTGGGGGTTGTTGGAAGATTACTTCCTTGCTTTTTCTAGGTTGTAGTTTCCCTCCTTGTGTTGGAGTTTTCCATCAATTATCCTTTGAAGTGCTGGATTTGCAGAAAGATATTGTGTAAATTTGGTTTTCTCATGGAATATCTTTGTTTCTCCATCAATTGTGATATAGTTTATTAGTCTGGGATGTCATTTGTTTTCCTTAGGGTCTGTATGGTATCAGTCTAGGGTCTTCTGGCTTTTATAGTTTCTGGTGAAAAGTCTGATGTATTTCTCATAGGTCTGCCTGTACATGATACTTGACCTTTTTCCCTTACTGCTTTTAGTATTTTTTCTTTGTTTTGTACAGTTGATGTCTTGATTATTATGTGACTGGAAGTATTTCTTTTCTGGTGTAGTCTATTTGGAGTTCTATAGGCTTCTTATATATTCATGGACATCTCTATCTTTAGGCTACAGAAGTTTTCCTCTATAATTTTGTTGAAAACATTTACTGGCCCTTTAAGTTGTGAATTTTCACCCTCATCTATACCTATTATTCTTAGGTTTGGCCTTCTTATTGTGTCCTGGATTTCTTGGATGTTTTATGTTAGGAGCTTTTTGCATTTTGCATTTTCTTTCACAGTTGTATCGATGTTTTCTATGATATCTTCTGGACATGAAATTCTCTCTTCTATCTCTTGTATTCTGTTGGTGATACTTGCATCTATGACTCCTGATCTCTTTCTTAGGTTGTCTATCTCTGGTGTAGTCTCTCTTTGACATTTTTTATTGTTTCTACTTCCATTTTTAGATCCTGGATGGTTTTGTTTAATTCCTTCACCTGTTTGGATGTGTTTTCTTGCAATTCTTCAAGGGATTTTTGTGTTTCCTCTTTAAGTGCTTCTACCTGTTTACCTATGTTTTCCTGTACTTCTTTAAGGGAGTTATTTATATCCTTCTTAAAGTCCTTTATCATCATCATGAGAAGTGATTTTAAATCTGAATCCTGCTTTTCTGGTGTGATGGGGTGTTCAGGGCTTGCTATGGTGGGAAAACTGGGTTCTGATGATGCCAAGTAACTTTGGTGTCTGTTACTTACTTTCTGTGCTTGCCTTTCACCATCCAGTTAACTCTAATGCTACCTGCATTCATTGTCTCTGTCTAGAGCCTGCCTTTCCAGTTATCTTTCTTGTGTCAGAACTCCTCAGGGTACAGATGTCTCTGTGATCCTGTGATCCTGAGCTCCAGCTGCTCTTAGTGCAGTGGCTCCTCTAGGATGTCTTAGGATATGATGTCTCCATGGTAGCAGACCAGCTAGGTGTTCACTGCTCTGAGTGCAGTGGCTCCTCTAGGATGTCTCATGATATGGTGTCTTCACGGGAACAGACCAACTAGGTGTCTGCCCCAGCCACAAGGACTAGAAGAGGGGTCAAAGGGGAGTGGTATTCCACAGGTGAGGGGTTTGTGTGCATGGTCGGTCCTGAGTGCCCCCTCCTTCCAGTTGTATCTCTGGGGCGTAGGGTAGTGGGCATGTGTTCTTACCAGCTGCTCTGAGTTCAGTGGCCCCTCCTGGATGTCTCAGGATATGGTGTCTTCATGAAAGCAGACCAGCTAGGTGTCTGCCCCAGCCACAAGCTTGATTCAGCATTTAAAATTATCAAAATTATGTCTTATTTTTTGATAATATGGATGAATCTAAAAGAGAATTGCCAATACAACATACTTTTACTTATATGATTGTGTCACCTAATTTTATGTCAATTTGATATAGGCTACAATCAGTTTGGAAAAAAATCTTAAACTGTGAAAACATGTGGACAAGTTAATGATTCATTGTCTTGATTAATGGGTGATGACAAATCTCATTATATACAGTGCCAACCTTTGGCTGAGCATCATAGATGATATATGAAAGCAGATTGAACTGGTCATGAAGTACAAGCCATTTCTCTGTGACCACTGCATCAGTTTTTCCCTTGAGGTTCCTTCCTAGAATTCCTGTCCTGACTGTCCTAAATGAGGGTCTACAATTTGTAAGATTATATAAACCTTTCCTTCCCAAGTTATGTTTGGTCATAGTGATTTATAATATTAATAAAAATATTTAGACAATGAGGAACTTTAAAAATACCTAAAGTTATAGAAAGTTACAATTATATAATGGTGATTGGGTATGGGGAAAATGGGAAATTTTTATCCAATGGCCATACTGTTTTTTATAGAAGATAAATAAGTTATAGCTCTCAAACAATATCTATATTGAGCAAATATATATGCATATTTAATTATTTTTATTAGTTATTTTATTTATTTACATTTCAACTCTTATCCTGGTTCCCAGTTTCCCCACCACAAGCCCTTTATCCCCTCCTTTCTTCTCTTGCCTCTATGAGGGTGCTCCCCCACGTATCCACTCCCACCTTACCACCCTGGCATTCCCCTATCCTGGTTCATTAAGCCTCCACAGGACCAAGAAGCTCCCCTCCCAGTGATGCTAGACTAGGCAATCCTCTGCTACATATCCAGGTGAAGGCATGGGTACACCTGTGTGCTCATTGGTTTGTGGTTTAGTCCCTTGTAGGGAAAAAATAAGGCTGGGGATCCCAGGGTTCCTCCCGCCATGCTGTGGGTAGTCTGCTGGGAAAGCTCTGGTTTCCTCCAGCTGGAAGTTGGGCCCAGCTGCTCATTAACTAAAAGCCTCTCCCCAGCTCCTCACAGTTCCTCATGGCAGCCCCAACACACGAGGAAGTCCTTGGGTTTCCAAAACCGGTTTATTCACATGGTGGAGAGTGGATGGATCTGATGCATACCCCCTAAAACCCAGGGTGTTGGGGACCTGAGTTAAAAAGGGGAGGGGAGAAGTGGGGAGGGGCTGGAGAAGAATGTTTAATCAGCTCCACCTCTGGCCTTCAGGTACCTCATTAGTATGTAAATCTCTCTAGGGCCTGTTCATGCCCTCCACCTGTGTACATGACAGAAAGGTGAAGGTGGAATGGAGATTAGACCTCGTGTTAGGTCCAACAGTCCCTGAGATCTATTATATTGTTCCTAGTTGGTTTATATTGTTGTTATTCCAATGAGGTTGCAAACTCCTTCAGCTCCTATAGTCCTTGTCCTAATTCCTTCATTGGTGTCCCTGTACTCAGTCCGATGGTTGGCTGCTAGCATCCACATTTATGTTTATCCTGCTCTGACGGAGCCTCACAGGAGACAGTTATACCAGGCTCCTGTCAGTATTTACTTCTTGGTATCAGCAATAGTGTTGGTGTGGTGTCTGCAGATGGGATGGATCCCTAGTAGAACAGTCTCTGGATGGCCTTTCCTTCAGTCTCTGCTATACTCATTGTACCTGAATTTCCTTTTAACAGAGTAATTTTGAATTGATGTTTTTGAGGTGGGTGGGTGGCTTCATTCTTCATTTGAAGGCCTTGGCTATCTACTAAATATGGTCTCTACAGGTTCTATCTTACTTACAAAAATGTTTCTTATCTAGGGATGTTATCACATATGTTCATAATCAAGTATATGCATTTACATATATACAAAAAAGAAGTCTTGAGGAAACTTTGAGAAATAAGAATGCTTATATTGATTTATAGTGATAGGTTGAATAATGTAAATTTATAATCAGTTACATAAATGTATATATGAAGAGCAGTCATATGCAGTTGTAGTATATCAACAGATATCATGAAACCTATCAAAAACTCAATAATTTCATGAGAAAAAATATAGTGCTGTTGCTTTGCTAAAGTAACAACTTTGCAAAGACACTAAAAACAAAAGTTTCTTTTCCTCTTTTTTTAACCTCCTTGAGTTGTGAATGAAAGTCATTTGTTGAACACTTGCTATGATATCCTGGGTTCAATCCCTAAGACTTGTAAATATCAAATTAGACATTAACTGGGGACATTTGAGCTAAATCACTGTCTCACAAACAGTAGTCTATAGACAAAAGGACAAAATTTAATGGACTGTAATTACTGGTCAGAAGCATTGAACCTGATGGCCTGGGAGGGGATATAACATTCTAAATTGCCCAGAAGTTCATTAATCCATAGCAATATAAACTTAGTTCCAGGAATCCTAAATTTTACAGGATTTGTGTGAGAGGTCTTTAATAATAAATGTAGACAAAGCACGGTCCTTTCCTTTAAAGGTCAACCCAAAGAGATATGTGATTCCTTAGAACAGAAAAAAGTACCCAAGAAAATGATTGAGAGATTTTATGTTTGCATGTGTGTATGTATGTATGTATTATATATGTATGTTTGTATGTATGTGTTGTTTTACTGCGTGGGTGTTTGTCTGCATGTATTTTTGTGTACTACATATGTGCTTTATACCTACATATACTAGAAGATGATTTCTCATACCTTGGAACTGGAATTACATATGGTTGTTTTCCACATGCAGGGGTTTAAATTTGAAAGTTGGCCCTGTAGTATAGCAGTTAGTGTTTGTAAATACTTATCCATCTCTCAAGCCTTCTGAGAGACTTTTGAAATGTAAAAATTAGCTAATTTGGGGCTGGTTCAGTCTCTGCCACATTAGAACTTAGAAGATATAAGAAAGAAAATTAGGAGTTCAAGGGCAGTCTCCACAACATGGAGAAATTGAAGCTATTATAGACTACATGAGAATATCAAAAAGCATACAATGTAAAATAGGATGACAGAAAGAAGGGAGGTTAGAAGGGAAAGATAGCCAGGGTCAACAAATGGAATGAGAAAGGAAAGTAAAGGAAAGAAATTGCTGAAAGTCTACCTAAAATACAGATTTGCATCAAGATCTTTTTGACAGTTGTATAATATCCAGAATAATCTCTGAGTAAAGAATAATGCTCATCTTCTATACTACATAGCTTCTTAACAGAGATCACACATACCTATGAGCTAAGGAAAGTTCAAAATAATATCTCCCAGCTATTTTAACACAAACCCATACCCACCACACACACACACACATACACACACACACACATACACACACACACACACACACACACACACACACACACACCACATCTTGAGGAGACTAATGAGAAGTTTAAGGTGAACCTGCGCTGTATAGCAAGCCCTGATCTCATAAATATTCAAAAATATTATCTACCTTTCCATGATATTTTCCTTTTTATACACTTATAATTTTTCAGGATTATTTATACAATTCAGCAGCCTGTAATTTAATGAAGAATTTGTCTTCAGCATGTTGAAAAATCAAAAATGACTCTATAAAGCGGCTGAATTCTGGAACCTTTTATCTACCATGAGAGTCAGAAGATCAGATGAGAACTTAAAGAAGTAAAAAAAAGATGTATTTACACACACACACATTTATAAGATATATAATACATAAGTAAAACAATAATAAATAATATGTAAAATAAAATAAGGAAATAAGAAACCAAAATAAGAGTCTAGAATATTAGCAGTTTAGAATTTTTGAACACTGACTAAATATTTCTGGACATATGCCTAATGATTTATATGATGGGTTCCAAGTACTTGAATTACTAAAATTAATTAAACAATAATAACAAAAGCAAAAATCAGAAAAACTTCTTTAACTAAGTTTGCCATCCAGACTATGCTCAACCATCCTTACTGGTGACCAAAGAGAAGAATACAAATAACTTTGCTTGGATCCAAAATTGTCCCTTTGGCAATGTATCAGCTTCATATAATTAACAATTCTAAAATCTTTTACGCACATTTCCTTTATGATAATTATTTCCGAACTTCAACAATATCTCTAAATACAAATTTCTAATCTCCAACATGCTGTTTTATTAGAATCATTATGCAAAGGAAGTTATTTCATCCTGAGAATTGGAAAGTCATCATATGTATTTATTTTCTTGTCAACGGTAATACTCGTTTCTCTAGTTTCTCTAAACATAAGACATTATCACACTCCTAAATAAGAAATTATAAAGCATAGAGTTTTCCAATATTAGAGAAACATAAATTTAATTTCTGCATGCATAATATTTTATTTTGCAACTACTCTATTGTATAGCCTTTACTTATACAAAAACTGATTATTAAATTTCTCTTCTATAACATTTTCCAATAAATTAAAAGCAAGATTTACCTAATATTAAATTAAAGGTTCAAAGTAGTTGTTTTTGATAAAAAAGCTTAGATAGTCATATGAAAATATATTATTTTTGTACATAGAAGTATCTGAATTAAACGGGACAATAATAGTAACCAAATCCACTGATATCACTAACAAAATTATTTCATTAGAGATTTCTCTTCAAGTTTTAAGCATAGAACTAGCTTCATTTCCACAAAGTTAATGTAGAAGATTATTGGAGTAATTAAGTCATCAAATGCTTTCAAATTTTAATAACATCATTATTCATATAATCAATAGAAAATACTTTTCACCATTATTTTTAAACTCTGCTTTGCAATAAATATCATCTCAGAATACATTTTTAGCATGAACAGAGTTAAAATTGTTATGATTAAAAAATACATACCAATAGCAACCATCGGACTATGTACTGTTTCTGTCTTGAAAATTCGGTGGTCTCTAGAACTATCTTATGTGTGGCTCAGGCTAACCCACTATGAATGGGGACAAAGGCATATTTGTTTGTTGAGATACAGATGATTATATGTGCAAAAATATATAAAACTAAGTTGAAGGTTATTTATCTTTTAAAATGTAGTTATTTTAAAAAATATGTACTCAAAAGTCCAGTCAAGCTTTGGATATTTTCATTTATAATAGATCTAAATATCTCATTTTAATAAATGGGAAAGTAGAAGGAGGAGTAACACCAAAAGAAACAAATAGGAGTCAGTTGAGGCAGTGGGTTAATATAGCTAAAAAGGCAAACATATCCTGAAACATTACAGTATAGATGTAAATAAGAGTGGAGAAGGTAAGAAATGTTACATTATCTTCTTCCTTCTCTCCCATCATTCCCTGTGGAGTCTGTAGATCCTTGTAGGGCTGAAGTCTGTTTCCCTGTCCTCTACCTGGGATGGTGTTGTTCAAGTTTGACTAGAAATTTGGTAGGATCTCTTCATTTTCTTCCTGTCCTTCATCTCAAATTCCATAGTCCTACCTCCATTCCTACTGCAGACCAGTTAAAGGGGCCTGTGTTTTTGTTTATTTATTGGTTTGTTTATTTTTTCTGCAACCATTCCCTGAGAGCTCTACAGATCCCTGAACAGACCATATTTTATCCCTCCTGTGGGCCTTCTTAAATCCATCTGGCCCATGTTTTTTGTTTGCTTGTTTGTTTGTTTTCTGTCATAACCCAATATTTACAAATGCATTCTAACCTAGTCCCCACTTCTTTTTTTAAGTGATTACAGTATTTTCTAAAACATTTGCATTCTACAAGCTGATAGTAAGTTTAAAGCAATAGTTAAGGTCATAAATCAGTAAGGAATTACAGAAGAATAGTTTTCATGTTTTTTCATTAAGATTAGTTCCTGATAAAGCATGCATTATCTGTTACTAGCATCATTAGTTTATTTATAGTTTTTTAGCAATAATTTTTATGTCACAAATTAACATGAATATGTGAAGAGAAAAGATCTACCTTGTGTCTTATTATTTGAAGTTTTGTGTATATAAACTAATCAATGTTTTATGTTCTGTCTTTATACCTACAATAAATTGTCCATTACCAGTTTATTTTACCAGATAAAAGCCTCATTGCTAACCTAGAAAGAATGTATTCTTGATTGTAAATTTGTTGCAAGACTGCTTACTTTATTAAATTCAATTACCTCATGTCACATGAAGATTTGCAGAGTTCTAATTGCAGATTTTATTCAATAGGGCACTTGAAATTACTTGTATCAATTAAGGATTTCTTTACAGTCAGTATCAAGAATTATGAAATCAGTAATTCATCTACACAGCATTGACAAATGAAAGTAGATCTTCATATTGCTTCTGGAGGAAATGTGGCCAATAGGGTGTGCTAACATCCAGAAATCATTATGCAATGCATCAGAGACAGTATAGTTATAACAACAGGAAGAAAAAAATTAGGATGAAATTTCTAAAGATAGAGCATATCTCAGAGGTTACATTTTACAGACATGTAATAGCATGCATCATCTCTAGAAAACTCACTGGCTTGCCCTAACCTTTTCTAGATGACTTCTAACAGATCTTAACACTGACAAAATTTTCTAGCACATATTTTACTCTTTTTAAAAATATTTTCCCAATCTGCTTTTGTACCTAAAATGGTAAAATTACATGTAAGTATTAAGGTCAGTTCTAGGTTGAGGAACTAGCAATACAGTACATGCAAATAGTCAAGGAACAAGCAAGACAATAAACACAAATAGTCAGAGAACAAGCAAGGCAATAAAAAAGTCCTATGATCACTCCCATGATCACTGTTTCTAAGGGCTTCTCAGGATGACCAAAATATCTGAGCCTACTTCGCTGTCCTAGCCCAAAGTCATTTTCATGCCTGAAGCCTACTTTTTGTTCTAGCCTAAAATTTAGATTTCTGCCAGAAATTACTTCTTTGTTCTAGTCTAATATTTAGATTCAAGCCTGAAATTACTTCTTGTTCTAGCTTAATGTCAGATTCCTGCCTAAAGCCCATTTTCTTGTTCTTGACTAATGTTCTGGCCAAGGCGCTCCCAAAATTCTCCACAACAATTCAACAGACTGGCAAGTCAAGGACTGGTAAAATTCTACATGGAGCCTTAACAACCTAAAACAGAAGTGCATTGTTTTAGATAATGCATATCACATGATGGGTAAGAAAGGCATTCTTGTCAGAATGACCTAAGACAGGCTCAATCTTATTTATGAAATAGACCACACTTCTTATGCCTGTCAAAAACTCAGAATTGCTTCCTTCCAGCTAACCCACAGCCAACTTAGATCCCACATTCCTATAATCCATAGAGGGCATCAGATACCAAGTAACAGAACACTTACCAAACAACAAGAACAACAACAAAAAAAATGATCAAATATCAGCACTTAGAATTATAAACATTCCAAAATTTGATAGTTAAACAGAAGCAAAAACCAAAATCTTTTAACAACCAGGACAATATTTCCATACCACAACCCTGAAACCTTATTTCACTAGGTCCCAATAAACACAGTATTATTCAAGTATAAGACAAGGACTTCAAATTAGCTATTATGAGTATATTCAAAGACTTCAAGAAGCCATGGAAATAAATTAATGATGTTTATGAAAACACAAACAGTGAAATCAAGTAAAGATTGCATCTTAAGACATAAAAATAGAAAGTGTCACTAAAGAAAAGTCAAACTGAGTCAAAACTAAAATTAAAAACTTTAAGAATTTAAGCAAATAATTTAGCTGCTACCCTCACCAAATGAATACAAAAGATGGAAGACAGAATCTCTGAGATTGAAGAAAATATAGAAGAAATGGATAGTTTTAGTTAAAGAAAATATTAAATCTAAAATATCCTGACATAAAAAGATCTAGAAATTATGTTTGGCTACAAAAAAATTAAATCTACGAGTTATAGGAATAAAAAAAAGAAGAACCTCAGGTCAAAAGCTCAGAAATATTTTTTAACACAAATATAGAAGAAAAATTTCTTTATGTAAAGGAGACTCCTGTACAGGCACAGAAAGCATACAAAATACAAAATAGATTGGACTCTCTATGACAAATTTAAAATGTTGTTTTTTTAAAATCTAAGTATACACAACAAAAAAGATATTAAAATTTTCAAAGGAAAAGTCCAAGTAACATATTAGTATAGACCCAATAGAATAACAACTGACTTTTCACTGGAAACTGTAAAAACCAAAAGGGCCTGGAAAGCTGTTCAACAAATTCTAAGAGACCACTAATGCCAAT
Source organism: Arvicanthis niloticus (assembly GCF_011762505.2). Lineage (NCBI taxonomy): Eukaryota > Metazoa > Chordata > Mammalia > Rodentia > Muridae > Arvicanthis > Arvicanthis niloticus. Next base: position 68,397,384 of record NC_047679.1, on the reverse strand, counting down.
CCAAACTACTATGCCCAAGAAACTTGATCATTAAAAAAAATACACAATAAAATCAAATCTTAGTAGTTTCTATCAACAAACCCAACTCTATATAAAGTACTAGTGAAAAACTTCAAAGTGAAGAGATTAACTACATCCAAGAAAACTCAAGAAATAAATAATATCAGACAAGCAAATTTTAAAAGAAAATAAAACACACCCCACACTGTAAAAACAAAATAACAAGAATAACCCAATACTGTATGTTAATAATTCTCAATTATCATTGTCATTATCAATTATCATAATCATTATGATTGGCATCAATTTCTTCAACAAAAAGCAATAGACTAGCAAACTGGATTTGTAAAGAGGATCTATTTCTCTGCTACATTCAAGAAACACATATTACTATCAAGGATAGTCTTTACTTTAGTGAAAAAAAAAAACAGAAAAAAACATTCCATGTAAACGGAACCAAGAAGCAAGCTGGTGTAGCCATTTTAATATCTGACAAAATAGGTTTCAAACCAATACTAATCAGATGAGATAGTAATGGACAGTAGATAATTATTAAGAAAAAATCTATCAAGAAGATATTGCAATTCTAAGCATCTGTGTACCAAACACAAGGACATCTAAATTCATAAAAGTAACACTATTATAAATAAACATGCAAATTAACTATAACATAATGATTGATAATGGGGAACTTCAATACTCCATTCTTACCAATAGACAGGTTATCTATATAAAAATTAAACAGAGAAATCCTGAAGATAAATGTCATAAATTGAATGGAGCTGTAGAGAGAATATCTTATATATTATATAGACACATCATCTGTCAATTTAAAAGCCTATTGCTTAGTCAGAAAATAAAAGGTAGAATATGTGGGAGCAGAAGTAATTCTGGGATAAAGTCCTGCATGGGAAGATTTGCCCAGAAAGATGTGAGGAGACAGACAAATGGACTTGAGCATAGGTCCATGTGGCAAAAAGTACTTTAAAATTATTGAGTTATCTTAAGTTATGATACTAGTCAGAGAAACCTCCCTATAAGGCTAAGTTAATTGTAAATATATTTTTGAGTCTGGTCTTATTTCTGGAAGCATGGGGCTATCAATAAGAACAGGTTCAACTTCTACATGGGCCTAAGATATATTTGCAAATATTCACCCAAATACAAATAAATATACCTTCTTTTCAGCACTTCATGTATATTTACCGAAAATTATCCACATGCTTTTACCCAAAGGAAGTCTCACCAGATATAAGAAAATTGAAATAACACTCTGTATCCTATCTGACAACCAAAAATCCTAGCTGAATTGATAAAAGACAGTTGTAAGCAATACAAATTAATAAACTTAGAAATGAAAAGAAACATAACAACAGACAATGAAGAAATTCAGATAATCAGAGACATGCTTTAAAAACCTGTATTTTATAAAATGAACAAACTTAGAGGAGATATGTAAATTTCTTTACACATACAACCTACCAATATTGAATAAAGACCAGATAAACAATTTTACCAGAGCTAAAGCTCCTAGTGAAATAGAACAAGTAATTAAAAGCCTCCAAACAAAAAAAGTCCAGGGACAAATGGTTTTTAGCACGGAACTCTACCAGTCTTTCAAAGAAGAATTAACATCAAATTACTCAAATTATTATACAAAATAAAAATAAAAGTAACATTGCTCAATTTGTCTTATGAAGCCATAATTACCCTGATAACTAAAATTTAAAAGACCCAGCAAAAAAAAAGAGAATTACAGATCAATTCTTTTTTTTTTAACATAAATGCAAGAAATCTTAATAAAATAATTGCAAAACCAAACCAGGAATACATCAAAAATACTATCCACAATGGACAAGTAGGCTATATCCTACAGATACAGGGATGGTTCAACATATGTAAATCAATAAATATAATCCATCATATAAAAAGGCTAGGAGACAAAAAAAAGATAAAAGAAAAAAAACTTGTGGTCATCTAATTAGATGCATAAAATGCTTATGACAAAGTCAACAGTGCTCCATGATAAAAAATCTTGCATAGACTATAGATACAAGGGACATACCTAAACATAATAAAGGCAATTTACATCAGGCTCAGTAGAAATATCCAGGTCAGTCTCATGAGCCAAATAAAATCAGAAAAAAAAGTATAAATACTGAAATAGGATCGATGGTGGAGAAAAATACAAATAATAAAAAATAATATTAATTCATTGCAATTTTATATGAGCAGCCTGAACATTCTCCAGTTCTTGAGATGTGTATGTATATGTGTCAACATGTGTGTGTATGTGTGTTTGTGTTTATTCCAAGATGGAAAAACCATCAAGTGAGCTCACATCCCCAATTTAAAGCACATTGGGAGAATTCTAGTGTAGGTGACCTCTATCTTAATCTGTTGGGTCCATCTTCATGTAATTTCCAGAACCATTATTGGGGTGTGAAGCTGAAAACCATTGCTGGGGATGTCTGGAAATTATGGCTGAGGAAATCTGGAAACTGCTGCTGACCCATTGTCATTGCCTCAGGCCAGGTGGCAGGACAGCTTCTGATTAGCTGCCTGAAGCCTGGGAGTTTTGTTAGTTTGGTTTTATAATAACTGAATTGCCTGGGCTTACCTGGGCTTACCTGGGCTTGCCCAGTTCTTGGAAACAGAGATTTAGGCCTATTTTCCTCAACTGCAAACTGGAATGTAAGACTCTGAGGAGCCTTAGCTACTGGAGACCCCCTGAGTGAACCAAATGAGCTGGGGATGGATGCAAAAGCAAGACTTTATTGTTTCACCTACTAGGACCATCCTGCACCCAAAGGAGAGGCAATGGCGAGGTTTTATAGAGTTTCCAAGAGTGGAATAGAATAACAGCAACTAGGCACAATATGATTGGTGGAACAGTGCAACCTTTAAATTGATTGTTCCTTAAGGAATGAGGTAATAAGGGCTTCTCATATATTCAGGTGGCCAATGGTCCATCTGTCCTACAATTTTTCTGAAGAATCTAATCACCCTCTCCCTTCCAGGAAGAGAGGAATGCCTATGTGCTCTATTGATCTCTCCCTTTTGGGAAGGGAGGGGCCTTCATATTCTGGGTCCTGGTGAAATTTTCCAAAAGTCCTGAGCTGACTTCTTCACAAAGTCTCATGGAATCAGCCAAATGCATTCGTCATACTTAATGAACTTTCCTGGCCTAAGAAATAGCTTGTGAAAGATCTCTCAATCAATTTTTAAATTTTCTATCTTCTATCTTCCCTATCTTTCTCATCACCCTGTGACCTCTTGCTCAGTCTATCACTGAAGAATAAGCTATTGGTCCATGCCATGGAAGAGAAAGACAAGACATAATGGCCCTCCAATCAAGCTAAATTAGTGAGTTCCAGCTCCCATTAAAGACATTTTCCCAAAAAAGTAAAATGGAGAACATTGAGGAAGATGCTATGTCTGGCATTTACATGCTCACAAATATACATATCCACATACACTATGAGCATACCAGGAGCCAAACCCATGAAATTACCTGCTGTTCTAAGAGAACCCATGAAATTACCTGCGGTTCTGGAAAACTTAGTTAGACAAAGTTAAGAAAGAACGTTAACTGTTTCAGATCCCAGGAACTTAAAGAATGTCTGGTATTTCCTGGGAGCCAGTTATGACAGTGGGATGATCTTAGGCAAAGAGGATACAATAGTGGAATAGCCATAAGCAATGATCCTTGCCTAAACTTCCCATTTTGTTATGTCTTTATAACCTGACGCCTAAAAATTAAAGTTTAAGCACTTGATCAGGACTTTCGAGACTTGCACTTCTTTGTGTCTCTTTGCCCTTCATTCTTAGCCCTGTTCCCTAGGGTCTCATCAAATCCCCCACAGGCCAGGACATGAACACACAGAATCACACATTATAATGGCATAAACAGGCATGCCATGATTTCATTCATTTATTAATTTCCTAAACAAGTATTTATCAAGTACATGCTAGAATTGTATCACTATGCTCTGTTTTGAATATACGCAGCATAGTGGTGCTCTGTTCCTGTTCTTTCAAAATTTAATGAATTATACAGAAGAAAACACACATATAGAAACACGGAAACACACACATATGAACATACACACTTGCACAAGAGGAGAGTATATATATTATCATAATTATGAGGACATGTTGATGAATTATCCTAATGAAAATGTTAGATTATGGTGAATGAACTAGATAGTGATCATGTCTACTTGACAAAGCCTAAAGTCATCTGAGAGAAAAGCCTTTCTGAGGAATTTCATGTAACAGATTGGCTTATAGGCCTATCTGTGGGGGACTGACTTGATTATGTTAATTGATATAGTAAGGCCCAGCTCTCTCTGGATAGCTTTATGTACTGAGCAGGAGAGCTTTTATTGTTTAAGAAAGCTCACTAAGCCTGAACCTCTAAGTGAGATAATAAGCAGCATTTCTGCTAAGGTTCTTCATTAGGTTTCTGCCTTCAATTCCTGTCCTGACTTCCCTCAATGAGGAACAATAACCTGTAAGATAAAATTACCTTGTTCCTCCCTTAAATTGCTTTTGGTCAACAGTATTTTTATCACAGCAATAGAAATCAAAACAGAAGAAAAAAATATTTAACGAGTAAGTAGACATCTTCTAGATGAAATAATGGTAAGAATACTTCACAGAGAAGACCCTGTTTCGGAAATGGTACAACAGAGAAAACTATATAACTATTTTAAGATTAGATATTTCCTTGGCTCATGGTTGTTGAAGTTTACAATGTATGAAGCCACAGTTATGGTATTAGCTTGTCTTCCAGTAAGGATGGGATTACTATATCAGACCATTTTGGAGGATTTTGCACTGTGAGACAGTAGGTATAGTCGCTTTTTTAAATCTTCCCTTAATTAGCTTATTTTACCTTCCTTTAAAATCAATTATAAACCATTTAATGCAGACACTAGTTTATGGAACTATGGATTTCAGTTTGGATTTCTGTTTGAAGTGACAACATGATCACTCAGTTGTATGATTAAGGGGAAGTTTTTTGTTGTAGATATGAGAGGGGGGAACAGTCAGAGGCATCTTTAAGAGTTCAGAGACGAAAGAGAAAGTAACAGACTAAATTTGATATATGATGAGAAGAAGATTGGACTTGACCATGAGAAGGGCAGAGTAGAAAGAGATGATGGAAGAAATGTTGGAAAAGTGAGAGATAAAGATAAAAAGAATGTGGGAAAATGAAAGTACAAAAAATGGAGCATACCCAAAATAACAGGTTTATAAGAAGAAATGAATAGCTCAGCAGAGGAAAGGCCATGACCTAGAGAAGTTAAAGTTAAGGGAGGAGGTGAGAAGAGCTAGGTACTTTTAATACTGATGGATCATGAAGGCCAGCATGTACTTTAGTATGCTTTTGGTACCACAGATAGTCATTTAACCCTTCTCCCAGTAAAACTAATGGCTTTTTTTGAAGAGGGGAACCAGCTTCACATGTTCTGAGGAAACACTAGCTTTTGTATAACCACCAGAAGTCAAAGAAATGTAGTTTTCATTGGACCTGACTATTTCTAAGTTATTTTCTGTACAACTTAGCCTATTCATTAATTAAAATTTTTCTCAATTTCTCACATGTACACAGTACATACCCTCTCTTTACAACTATTTTCTCCTCCTCCGTCCCACAGATACTTTTCTCATAGTAATCTCTATTTGGTTTGGTTTGTGTCTTACTGAGCTTATGAGTCAGTGAGGTTATACCAAGCTAGCAAGGTAGGCCAAGTTTAGGAAAACACATTTATTTGTAAATTAATGACTGCAGTGGTTTTGTTGAGTGTAGGTGATTGAAGATTAGAGCACTTTCACCTTATTGTCTGGTTATTACATAGTTCCTGCTCTCACTTCTGTAGTGCTCTCTGCACTTTAGAATTTGTTACTGTGTTGTTTACTGAAGTGGAAATTTCAAATTAGAAACTTTAAGAAAGTTAGTTATGGCTAATGATGTTTTTGATGGGGCACACAGGTGTAACAGGCACACAGGTCTTGCTAAAGTAGATATGTGAAAGAATGTTTTACTGAAGCAGATATAGGTGAAAAAATGTTTTGAATATAACAAACATGTAAAAGAATGCTTGATGATGGAGTATAAATATGACCCCATAGACGGTGGGAGATGAGCACTGAGCATTGGTTTGGTTTGCTCCTCGCTATTCTTTACTAACTACACACATGTATTGGTTCACCTTACATAGTGCTGTTGAGCTCAACTTGTACTGCTTCACTTGAGTGAAAGTTGCCCAAGAACAGCTTATGAGGCTTTTGCAGAAGCTTGCTGCTTCCACAGCCTCTCCTCAGTCCAGTATTGTCCTTCAGGATTGAACTGCAGTTGCTGGTTTGTGCATGCTGTCTGCCTGCTGACAGGGCTGGATTGAAGCTGCTGGTTCACTTGAGGAGTCTGCTTTCCTAGAGGACTCGCCTACAACTGCTGAGTCATATTTGGTGTTTACTACAGGAGTGGAGTACTGCCAAAGAAAATCGAGCTCACCCCCAAAGAACTATTGCTGAACAGGTCTACTTCCCCCATATCTTAATAATATTTCTCTTTCACTAACTCTGCTGGATGTTGAGCTAGAGGAGATTTTTGAACCCTTACTAAAAGTTGGTTGCTGCTCCCTAAATGTAAATAAATAAAATATCCAATTATATATATAAAAAAAGAAAGAAAGAAAAGAAAAAAATCTTCAAAAAAAGAAGGTGGCCAAAAATTTATGCCTACAGTTTATGGCTAAACCTCAAACTATCACATAGTCTTATCAGTATGGGTAGCATAAATCTCTTCATTCATTGAATTCCATGAAAAGGAGTGACTTCCCTGATTAAGATTGTACATCGCTTTTTTGTCGGGACTGAGGTTGAAGGAATGAATCTCATGGAAGGTCTGCAATACCTGTCTTTATTTTTAATATAGCCATTATTGACATCACTATTGATATGCTTATTATTTCATTTAGTTCTGTTTACTTCCCAAAGTCCCCACATTCAAATATCAAAAGCTCAATTTCTAAATATTAATTACAACAGAGTACATATTTACATTGCTGGTATCTAGAAAGTTTGGGAAGATGAGATTGAAGGACTAGCACACACACATGCATGCAAACACACACACACACACACACACACACACACACACCTCAGAACATTAAATTAGGCCAATCAGAAGTATTTAATGTCTGAGATGATCGTTTTGTAAAATATAGTATAATAAAAGTTCCTACAAAGTGAGATGTCTACAGGATGATATGAAATGTTAGGGTAGAAGAAAGAAGAAATACTAAATATTCAACATCTTGACTTTAAAGTACATATGGACTTTTCCAGGGCAGACTAAATGGCTTTTTGGATCCATAAGTTTGAATTTTAAAAGAAAGATATTTCTGTCTATGATTTTTAATAATCTGCCCCTTATTTTTAAAATTATTTTTCAATTGTCTCCATACTTTTTACAGTTTAAATTCAAAATTGCATGTTTAACTTCACTTATAAATGATACCTATGCATAATTCAGTAGGATAATACTACTTTGTTCAAGTATGGGCAAAAATTTCAGTCAGTTCAGCCTTGCATTATTTTGATGTGACAAACTGTTTTCCCAATCATATTGCCCTGCTAACTATTCTCACAAATAGAGTAAATTGTCTTTTTCTCTGACTTGACATTAATTTCTTAGACATTCTCAAAATATTGTCACACACCTAAATAATATATATTCTAAGGGTCCTGAAACAACAATTTATAAAATTTTATATTTTATAATTAAGCTAAACTTAAGTTTTATATTTGTTTTATGTGTTTATACAACTGATTTTTTCATTTTGTTTAAAAAATATTAGAAAAAAATTTTCTGTATACTTTTTGCTAAAATAAATAATCTTCAATTTTTTAATATTTTATATATAAGTTATATATTTTATTTTGTAAATATATGCATGATTTTGTGACATTTTTATTTTTGATTTATGTATATCTATGTTACTGTATGTCATGTGTGTGAGGATGCCTATAGAGGTTAGAAGAGGGCATCAGATCCTCTGGAGTTGGAATGACAAGCAGTGTTAAGCCACCCAAAATGGATGCTGGAAACCAAACTCATTTCCTCTGAAAGAACATCAAGTGTCCTTAAGTACAGGAAAATTTCTCCAAACCTGTCATGTCATTTTTTTAAATCGAGGTTTCCATTTATAATTTTAGCTAACCTGGAACTCCTCTTGTAAGATAAAGTTGTACTCGAACTTATTGCCTGAATCTTCTGAGACTGCATCCATGAGCCACCATGCCCAGTTGTGTATACTTTTTTCAATTTTATGCTTTCTTTATTTACTGACAATATGTTGTTCCCAAGTTTTAATCAATATGTTTACTGCAAAACAATTTATTGATAAAGTTTTCAGTATACTTTATGTTCATTCACAGTAGCATAGTGACAAAAATGAAAACAAAAAATGTATAATATTATAACTTCAAAAGGTTAGCTATTTAAAAGTTATTGCCTCCCACATCCCTCCCCCTAATTTTGGAAGCTATGATACTATTTCTTAAAATACTTACCTCTGTTATATAAAAAGTAAATAAATCTTTTTCATGTAGAAGGCAAAATTATTTCATGGTACATCCTTATGTAATTCACTTGTGAATATACTGACAACTATTTAACAAGTATATTGAAAGGAAGACAGTTAATGGTCTATCTGTCTGTCGGTATTCCCAACCTGTGTTTCAATAGATAATATCTTGCATTTTAACAATTATCTACCATGTTATAGTAGAAATCTGTCTTTTCCAATGTGAATGGATGGTCAGAAGTTCTTGAGAAATTGTCAACTCCAAACTTGTGAAATAAAAACATATCTCTTATGAGACAGTAACATATAAAAGACATGAAGTTACTTAGTTAACTGCACACATGGTGCACAAATATATATGTAGGCAAAGAACTCATCTACATAAAATTAAAATCATTCTTTAAAAGAAGAAAATTAGGGGCCTAATAACATCAATCAAATGAGAGCACTGAGTATTTTTTTAAATGTGCATAGTACTCAGTTTCAGAATTTTCTTCAGTTTTTGAAGTTATTTAAAAAAAATTACCAGCTTCTAATTTGTCATCAAAAACATTCAAGAAAGACACATGGTGCTCCTGAACAGCAAAAAGACAAATGGAATCTCAGATGCAATGTAAACAAAGCAGTTCTTAAAATTAAAAGGAGGAAAAAGGTTATAATGCACATGCAAAGAAATTCTCACTTTCACCCTTCTGCTTTAATCTTTAGACTTAAACTTACTATGTTTAATGACTTGGAAATTAATAGAGAGGAGCTTCCCCTCCACTTTCTTCAGCTATTGAACTGAATTAAAAAGATTTTTCTTTCCATGGTGTGCTTTCATGCTACCTTTTATAGCCACATACTTCAAGAAAATTCCAGAAGAGCAGATATACTAGTATTTCATGCTATTATTTCATCTTTCTGATCTGTGTTCTGTCTGTATAACATGATTTATCAAAAATCCCAATATCCTCTTCATTAAAATATTACCTGTATTTACATTATTATTAATACAAAGAAAGAGTACATATCTATGATATTGATCATTACAAGATATAGAAACTGACAGTTTTAGAATAAGGCCCTAAAAGTAGCAGTTTTGATTCTTGTTCTTGGATAAAAATGTTAATCAGAAATGTCCTTGCTTTTGTTAGGAATTCTGTCCTTGCCAGAAGCCAGAGATATCAGGATAGATTTCCTTTTTTGCTTTCTTATCTTTGTTCCCTTAGATTACCCTTGTCCAAAAATCTTATGTAACAACCTGATTGAAAATAAGATGTATGAGGACAACTTTTAGATGAACCAATTGAACTGAACAGCTGATTTCTCTAGGCCTCTATCAAGATAAACCCTATAAATCACAATGTTAGCACCCTAGATGGTAAACTACTGTCTTAATCACTGCTCTATGACTCTGAAAAGACATTATGACTATAAAAACTTTTATAAGAGAAAATCATTTAATTGGGTGCTGGCTTATAGTCTCAGAGGTTTAGTCCATTTTCTTCATGGCTGGGAGCATGGTGACATATAAGCAGATATGGTACTGGGAAAATAGCTGAAAGTACTATATCTAGATCTGCTGGCAGTAGGAAGAGACAAGGTGACTGGGCCTGGCTTGAGCTTTTGAAATGTTAACCCCTAATCTCCACCCCAGTAACATACTTCCTCCTTCTAATCCCTCTCAAATTGTACAGCTCCTTGATAATAAAGCATTAAATTATTGTCTCCTATGAAAAACATTCTTATTCAAAGCATTGTACTTGCCTCCTGAGATAAATCTCACTTGAGAGTAGGAAGCGTGGTGAACTCAAGAACCCTTGCTTTTTTCCATTTTAATACATATGAAATTATCATGACCTGATGAATATATATTTTAGATATACATTGAAATGCCACAAAGTAACCCATGAATGTCTAAAAATGTGTTCAAATTGACATAAACGAATATGTTAAGAACGAACACTGAAAAAAAAATATTCCTCTGAAATATCTAACTTGTTGGTCAGGTGGTACATTTTTAATTACTGTTATAAACTCTATAAACAAAAGCAATTTGGGTATTAAACTGTTTACTTCGTTGTACAGCTTACAGATGATGAAAGGAAGGCACCAGGTCCATATAGAATGATTTTATGATGTCTTATGACTCAAATATGTGGGGTCAATCAATATATGTGTATGTGTATATGTATGTATATGTAATTTGCACAAGCATGATCTTTCTGAGCAGGTTGCTCAGGCAATGAGGCCAACACTCAATAAATAAAACCTCATGGAAATAAAATTTGTTTTTTCCAATAGAGGAAACTGTCAGAGTTAAAAGGTATCCTCATTCTCTAGAATAAAAGAAAATCTTTGTCAGCATGAATATGAGTATGAAGGGCATCTTTTGACTTTTTTAGGGTTTTATGTGTATTAACATTTAATTGTACAAAGACACATGGATAGTTATAAGAAAAAATATAGCTTGCTAAAAGAGAAAAATAGAGTTTGGAATTGCCATGTTGGAACCTTAACAGCATAATGGATGAGGGGCCCTTTTGACATTTAATGAGTCATATAGATACTGTATATCTTTGTTTGATATCAATTTTTTTTCCTAAATGTAAAGAGTAGTTCTGGCATTGTTAAAGTTTTTATATAGGACTCAATAGTTATATATTATTGCCAGTATTTCCCTCTGGCTGCCTCTTGTCTGTTCCTTTCTTATTTTTCTCTACTGAATGAATTTATCCAAGGCATTGTGGAGAATATAGGTAGAGTTCCTTAAAGAATTGAATATTGGTGAAGGATGAGGGAGGAAAAGAATCAGACAAATAATTCTGTGAAAAATATTCTCATGAGTTGAGTATGGACAATGGTAAAAGAAGTTTAAAGGAAGTAATAATGGTTTGTTGCCCTTCTTTGTCAGGAAACCTCAGCTATAATCTTATAAACTTCTTGGCAGTTCAGAAAGTCGTATTTTCACCTAGGTTATGAGGTATGACTCTGTTGGGCCTAACACGAGGTCTAATCTCCATTCCCTCCACCCTTCAGTCATGTACACAGGTGGAGGGCAAGAACAGGCCCTAGAGAGATTTACATACTAATGAGGTACCTGAAGGCCAGAGGTGGAGCCCGATTAAACATTCCTCCCCAGCCTCTCCTCCCGTCTCCCCTCCCCTTTTAACTCAGGTCTATCCTGGTTTTGAGGGGATATGCATCCAGATCTATCCACGATCCACCATGTGAATAAACCGGTTTGGAAACCCAAGGGCTTCCTCGTGTGTTGGGGCTGCGCCGCTATGAGGAACCCTGAGGAGCCAGGGAGAGGCTTTTAGTTAATGAACAGCGGGGCCCAACTTCCAGCTGGAGGAACCCAGAGCGTTCCCAGCCAACTATCCACAGCATGGCGGGAGGCCTGGGATCCCCAAGCCTTTTTTTTCCCCACATGACTCAGGTCTCATTGTTTCAAAAAACACCATGCAAAAGTCTAGGTTGAATAATTAAAGAAAGAAACAAATAAAAAACTGCTTTAAAATTGATATCTATTTCAAGGAAGAAACAGTCTCTGATTGGTATGTACAAAGCCCTGCTACCTTCACCATTATTGCTATCATATTGCATTTTAAGTCTTAAGGAGGAATTATGTAAAACACATTTTCTTCCTCTATGTATATAGTACTTAAATATTCAATGAGGGACATTAAGGGCATTCACTTCTTTTCTCTACCTATCACTGTTTTTCAGTGCAAGTATGGTGGTTTTAATAAGAATGAACTATGGGTATAGGTTTATATATTTGAATGTTAGTTATGAAAAATTGGAGTAGTTTGAGAAGAATGATAAGGATTAGGAGGTGTGGCCTAATTGGATTAAAGGTGACCTTGGTGCAGGAGTGCTTTGAAGTTTCAGAACTCAAGAATTGGTCAAGTCTGTCCCCTCTTCCCTGCTTCTCTGTCTGTTGTTTGTGGATCAGCAAGTAAGATTTTCTATCTCATGCCTGTCTGCCTGATGCTATGCTTATTATTATAGAAATGGACTTACCATTTGAAACTGTAAGAAAGCTACCAATTAAATGTTTTCTTTTATAGGAGTTGTTTTGGTCATGATGTTTCTTTAGAGCAACAGAATACTCGATAAAGCAGAGTTGATACTAAGGAGTAATGTATTGCTATGACAGATTTGAACATTATGATTGTAGGAGAAATATAGACGATTTTGAAACTTTAGAGTATACAAGCAGTTGAATGCCTTAAGAGAATTAAACAGGCCACCACAGTAGGGCCACAGATGACAGTAGTGCTGAGGGTAATAAAGAATGTGAAGATAAAGCTCAAAATGTTTCAGAGGGGAAGAATATTATCAGCTGGCCTAAAGGTCATTAATGGTGATATTTTGTTAAATAATATGGATAGAGTTTGCACCTTTCCTAAAAATCTTCCTGAAGCTAAATTGAAGAGTTTGGGATTAATGTCATTGTGCAGAGGAGATGTCAATATAATCTAGTATTGACTGAGTCTCATGGTTACTAGTGATCAATCTTATGAACATGTACAATGAAAAGAACTATTGAGCAAAGGAAAATACAAAATACACTGTTTGAGATGAAAAGGAGGACCAAGAAACTATCGCAAATGAAGTTGTATGTTTTCCTATATTAAAATAATTAAGCAAACAAATAAATAAAATAAATAAAAACTGATGTTAAATGGAGTAAACAGAAAGGTAACCTCAGTGCAAGACCCTAAACAGGTAATTCTGCAACCTGTGAAAGAAAAAGGTCTGAGAGATTTCCTAGTCCTAAACAACTACAGAAAGTTTATGCAACTGTAATTTAAAAGGGACACAGTTCCGGCCCCAGCAACTAGAATTTGTCAGCTTCAGCCACATGATTTTGGCTTTAGAGTCAAGAAAAATATAGGAAAAGAGTTATATAACTCTCCTCTATGGTAAGGAAAGCTACAGAAACCAGGCATATGGAACAGGTATCCCTGCACACAAGCCCAAAGATGACATTGCTGGAAGCTGTGAAGGTGAAACCTGTACTGCACTGGAGACCCCAAGATTTTGAAGATCCTAGAGCCATGAGATACCTGCTAAGGAAACATGCTAACAGAGTGTGGAATCAGTCCAACAGACAGAAATATGTAGTACTCAAAAGAGCTGAATGGAATTGGAGATTTGAAGAGCATTTTGACATTAGACCTAGGGATGCAGAATTTGTTCTTTGCCCTGCTTAGGTCCAGTGTTTCCTGATTGTGTTCTCTTTCATCCTTTTGTAATGGTAATATATATTCTGTGATATTATATATTGGAAGTTAGTAATTTGTGTTGTAATTTTATAGGGAGTTGCATTTAAGAGATTGTTTTTTGTTTCAGAACAGTGGTGGGAGCCATGTTGTCACTGCTTGGAAAAGGTGCATGAATGTTCTGTGAATGACCATCTCAAGGCAATGCCCTTGGAGCTTTTCTCCCACTTCACAGGGACCAGTGGGAATGATATCCAGAAAGACTGGAGATGGAGCCACAATTCCTGCTTAATCAAGACCTTTAAAAAAGATTCCTTATTGAGTGTTCTCAAAAATTATAGGAATGTATGAGGGAAAAGGAAAGGATTTAGAAATGTCAACTTCTGAGAATCTGAGCATGCCAGTACATTGAAGAGAGGGAAATTTCAAAACCTACTAAGACAAGGTAAGGCCTAAAGAGATATGGCCTAAAGGTCAACAGTAAAGAGTTCATCCTTAAGACAAGTTAGTTCATTCTTAGAATAAGTTAGTAAGTAGAATTTGCTATGCTTATAAAAAGAAATATAAGCTGGATAATTCATCTTTGCCTTAGGTGAAGGGCTTACATAAAGGAAAGAAAGAAGCAGTGTGAGTTGATGGGAAAGTGTTAACTGTTAGTTTCTGCTCTTTATGTAAAAGTTGTATGGAGCAAGACCATACTGTAAAACTAAGACAGATTATGGTATAAAGACAATTTGAGATACACTATAATCATATTGAATCAGAAAGTGAAAAAATACAAAGGTTATACTTCAGTTAAATGATTGTTTGGATTCTAATTGTCTTTTAAGTTGAAACTGCATGATTGTTGCCAGCCTGTGCACAATTCAAACTGGATGTGCGTGGCTAGATACAATCATTTGTAATACAATAGTTAAATAATTTTGCTTGCAATATTCAGGTGTGCTTAGCTATCACATAATCAATTGGACTGTAATACTAATCTGCTTAGATATGGGAAAAGATTAATCACTGACCACAAGGAAATAAGAAGAAATTGATTAATTTTAATAAGCTCTTGTTGAGATTCTTGGATAATGATTAAAGAAAAATTTAAAACTGCATATGTTTGAGTGCTCTAAAATTGTGTATAAAGATGGCGTGATCTATTTGGATCCACTTGCTTGAACATCAACAAGTGGTCAGAGTCCTCCATTTTGCTTACTCCACATTTCCACTATGGGTTATTTAACTCACTAGACAAGGACTCTGGCATAAGAGACCTTAGACTTTGGAGTTTTAAACCGTGTTGAAATGGAAAGACTATGAGTTGGACTGCATGCATTTTGCATTATGATATAACTGTGGCTCTATGGGGTGAAATGTAGTGGTTTGTATAAGAAGGGTTTCATAGGTTCATATATTTGAATGATTAGTAATGAAGAAGTGTAACTCTTTAATGAGGATTAGACATTGTGGCCTCATTAGAGTAGGTGTGTTCTTGCTGCAAGATGAATGTCACTTCAGAAGGGATATGAGATTTCAAAACCTCAGCTTTGTCCCATTGTCTCTTTCTTTCTACCTGCTGTCTATGGATCCAGATGTAAAACTCTTACCTATTTCTTCAGCACCATAGCTGTCTGCTTACTGCCATACTCACTGCGGAAATGATAATGAAGTGATCCTCTAAAGTTGTATGAAAGCCTTGATTTAAATGGTTTCTTCCATAAGTTGTCTTGCTCATGGTGACTCTTCACAGCAATATAATAGTAACTAAAACAAATAATTTGCTACAAAGGACACAGGATGTAGAGCTTAAGGTTTATTATAATGAAGCTATTTATCCCCAGTGACATCCAAATTTGCTAATTTATAACCAGTTTTCTAATAATATTATATCGTCTGTCCACAGAAGGCTGAAAATTAACTTATCTATAGACATAGTAAGATAATAAAGAAAAAAATTGTTCTTTTTCTGTTATTTCTTTCTAACTCTTATAGCTTTTTTTGTGAATATATATGTCATCTGTCATTGATACTACTATTTAAAATAAGATGTTTATGTATTTAAAAACCACCAATCTCAACATAAATAATAGAAGACAGAACTCATTTCTTGGCCAAATACAATTGACCATAGTCAAAGAGCACAGATTCTAGTTACTTCAAATTTTATGTATAAATGAGGTAGTAGTCTCATGAAATTGTACAGTATTAGAACACAGAAAATCCTAAATCATGCTGTTTTCCAAATAACTTGTTCAAAACATAAGATAGATTAGTTACAAGAAAATGTGGAAGTCTTTTCTGAAGTTCTGATACCATCTGATAGCGTTTGTAATGGTTTCATTGGTGAAAGCTAGTGTTCTATAAATACATGTATAAGTCTCACTAATTTTCTACATTAAGAAAGATAAGGGACATCAGTTGCTTTCTCCATTACAATGATGTGCTACTTTTCCTTGGGATTCTTTCACATCACTAAATCATAATAAAATCACTAAATCTTAGGGTTTTCCTGAATATATATATATGCACCATGTGCATGTCTAGTGCTCTCAGAAGCCAAAAAAGACATAGATATCTGAGAACTGTAACCACAAGTGGCTTTGAACTACTGTCTGATGTGGGTGCTGGAAAATGAATCCAGGTCTTCTAGAAGAGCAAAAAGTGTTCTTAATCAAGGATCCATCTTTGTATCCTGTAAATGTTTGTTTGTTTGATTGATTGATTGATTTTTGTGTTGTCTGTTTGTTTTTTTATTGACATCCATTCACCATTCAACTTTACATCTAATAATAGTTTCCCTTCTTTGCTAAAGAGTTTAGGTTTACATTCTATTCCACCTTAAAGTAAAAGAAAGACACAAAGTTACCTTTCACCTTAACTTCTTAAAGACCAAAAATATCCAAACAAACAAAACAAAAACAAAAAATCTCATGCCAAATAATAATGAAATTTAGATAAAGACTTTCTGAAGATATTGTAGCTACTTTTCTTTTTTTCAAAACATTTTATTTACTAATATTTGTATAAACATATATACTTATACAATATATATATATAAACAATAATTAAATAATAAGATGTATTTAAAAAGTATAGGGGGTTGGAAAAAGTGGGAGGAAGGAGAGAAAGGGGAAAATTATGTAAATACAGTGTTCATATATGAAATTCTCAAAAAGGAATCCAGTTTTTTAAAATGTTCAACAGATTAACTAGCATTTTACAATATGAAAATAAATATAACCTATAATTATGTTAAAGGACATTTTAACTCACTACAAACTTTGAAGTTTAAAATGAGATCAATAAAAATTATTTTACCCAGCATACTAACAAAAACCACAATAACGTTTTATAATTCAAAGTATTTCTGAGAACAAGAAAATAGATTGTCAGGAGCTAAGTCAGCAGAATCAGGGGTACACTGTGTGTTTTTATTTTATCAAATCATAATTTTTACTTTTTAACATGAGGGTTATAAACACAAAAATGCAAGATGTGGGGAAGGGGATGACACAGGAGCATTAGGTGTTCAGGGGGAGTACAGATATCTTTCTGAACAAGGTATCAGCTGGGAGAAGGTTCAGGGGTCAGGTCACTATAACTCTGCCTATGATTCACTTGTCCTTATCTAATTTGGTACTGTCTGCCAAAGGCTGCCTATTTACCAGGTCTGTGACTACTCAGGCTAGTAGATTTCAACAAAAACTGCCTGTTTACAATAGTTTATAGCCCTCTGTTTCAGTATTTTTTCCATAGAGACCCAAGACTTTGTGTTAGCAGGCATGTAAGACAGGTCTATTGCTGATTTTAGGCTTATGGCTGATTTTAGGCCTTCAGAGTATAAGCAGGGCTGTCCCTGACATCTCCTCCCTTCTCTAAGTATAGAAGGGCTGTGGCGATTCTAATCTTGCCAAGGCGGGGATAGATGCCTGACCTCCAGTAATTAAAGGGGACCTTGTAATGGCTCCAGTCCTCCTGTCGTTGTTCAGTGAGGCATGAGGGCCATACCCATCTCGATGTCTTTTTCCTGGAGAGCGGATACTTTTGGCGTCAACCCCTATGCAGTCAGGATTGTCCCTCAGGGAACCCAGAAACATATTTTTAACTTTTATTTATATTCCCTTGCAGTGCTTAGCCTCACAGTCTAAGCAAGAATTCAGATTGCCAGACAAAGGGGGTTCTGGGTGGCCCCTCTCTGCTTGTTCTAGGGGAGGAAATCCCCTCTTTTAGGTTGGGTGGAGATTGGACTTGGGAACACCCTGGATAAGGTAACATCCTCATCTAGAGTCTCTTGGTCCTCCATAGTTAACATATGATAATGTATCTGAATAGATTTTTCTATCAGATTATCTATCTGTTGTTTCACAAAGTTAGCCTATTTAAGGCCCAGGGACTAAAGGAAATGAGCAAAAATAACCCAATTAATGATCCCAAGATGGAAGTAAGTAGGGTTAACAATAATGGAGAGGTTGAAGACCAATTCTTGTACAAGCTCTCCTTTTTCTCTTTCTGTCTCTGTCTTTTCTCAAGAGCTTCTCTGACCTTTTTATGCTCTCTTTAACCATCCCTGTTCTGTCTATGTAAAAGCAGCATTCTTATTTAAGGGCTGTACACAGTCTAGAGCTGTACACAGTCTTTTCTACTGTAAAAGAGAAAAACAAGTTCAATAAAGTCCTTTGCAATTTTGGGGGATCACATCAGACAGCAAAAAGAGGGATTTCTTTGTTTGATATCCTTGTCAAAGGCCCATTGGATGTCTGAGTAGTATAAGTTCGGAGGCCAGCATCAGGATTAGAACTCCTAATAGCAGATATCATGGGTGATTAATTTTTACCTGGAAGAGAAATAAAGGAATTCTCAGGGAAATTTCTCTTCCCTGGATATCAATTGTTATTCATCTTATTTATAATTGGGCCTGTTTTGTGGGGGTATCTATTTAATTCATTAATCTTTTTGTCGGCCATTTAGTTGTGCCTTATGTGGAATAAAAAAGTCATGTCAATCCTTGGCCGCATATATCATGGCCATTCCATTTAAGGGTAAGAGGGTCCTTCCACATAGTTGTGGCATAGTTTTTCTTGGTCTCAGCAATGCCAGAGGCAATCAGTGGCAGATTTGCTGTGAGCTTTCAGTTTTAGAAAGTTAAGAGTAAACAAGGCATGTTCCTTCCACTCTCAGAGAGTCATAAAGACACTATTTAAAGAAATATAGTTCTTTATTAATAATCTCTTTTATCAAAGGACCATTATAAAACAGCCAACAATTAATCAATCTATATAATATATCAATTGTTGAGAGCTTCTACTTTTTGTAAAATTACTCCTATTTTGTCAATTAATTGTTGAGGGAAATTAAGATTTGCATCTCTCTTAAGAATATTAAACAGAGACATAAATTCTTTTGTGAAGAGCTTAAAATAAGATCTTATCCAATAAGCATCTCCTGGAAACTTGAAAACTGTTTGAAGTAAGTAAACTATCTTTTTTTTTTGCCAGACCCGTTATCTGTTATTTTTTATTGTATATTTTACGTATTTAACTTTCACTGTTATCACTTCTTCCTTTCTCTCCCCAAAACCCTTTATCTCATACCCCCTCTTCCAATTTTTATGAGGGTGTGCTCCTATCATTCTCCCAATCCCGCCTCCCTCCTCTTACATTCCCCAACACTAGGGATCCATGGCCCTGCACTTCCATTGTTGCCTAACGAGGCTACCCTCAGTTACCTATGCAAGTGGAGCCATGAGTCCCTCCCTTTCTTTTCTCAGGCTGAAGGTTTAGCCCTGGGAGCTCTGGTTGAGTAGTTTCCTACTCCTTCTAAAATGAAACCAAAGCACTTACATGTGTCTATGCATTGTGTCTTAGGTATTGTGAGCTTTTGGGGTAATATCCACTTATCAGTGAGTGCATGCCATGTATGTTCTTTTATGATTGGGTTATGTCACTCAGGATGATATTCTCAAGCTCCATCCATTTGCCTAAGAATTTCATGAACTCATTGTTTTTAATAGCTGAGTAGTACTCCATTGTGTAAATATACCACATTCTCTGTATCCATTTCTTTGTTGAAGGACATCTGAGTTCTTTCAAACTTCTGGCTATTATAAATAAGGCTGCTATGAATATAGTGGAGCATGTGTCCCTGTTGTATGTTGAAACATCTTTTGGATATATGCCCAGGAGTGGTATAGCTGGGTTCTCAGGTAATACTATGTTCAATTTTCTGAGGTACCACCAGACTGATTTCCATAGTAGTTGTACCAGCTTACAATCCCACCAACAATGGAGAAGTGTTCTTTTTTCTCCACATCCTCGCCAGCATCTGCTGTCACCTGTGTTTTCAATTGGAATCTCAGTGTTGTTTTCGTTTGCATTTCCCTGATGACTAGGGATGTTGAACACTTCTTTAGGTGCTTCACAACCATTCAAGATTCCTCAGTTGAGAATTCTTTGTTCATCTCTGTACCCCATTTTTAATAGTGTTATTTGATAGTCTAGAGTCTAATTTCTTCAGTTATTTGTATACCTTGAATATTAGCCCTCTATCAGTTGTAGGATTGGTAAAGATCTTTTCCCACTCCCTTGGTTGCTGCTTTGTCCTATTGACAGTGTCCTTTGCTTTACAGAAGCTTTGCAGTTTTATGAGGTCCCATTTGTCAATTCCTGATCTTAGAGCACAAGCCATTGGTGTTCTGTTCAGGAAGTTGTCCCCTATGCCCATGTGTTTGAGGCTTTTCCCCATTTTCTCTTCTATTAGTTTCAGTGTAGCTTATTTGATGTGGAGGTCCTTGATCCACTTGGAGTTGAGCTTTGTACAAAGAGAGAAGTATGGATCAATTTGCATTCTTCTACATGTTGACCTCCAGTTGGACCAGCACCATTTGTTGAAAATGCTGTCTTTTTTCCACTGGATGGTTTTAGCTCCTTTGTCAAAGATCAAGTGACCATGTAAGTTCATTTCTGCATCTTCAATTCTATTCCATTGATCTTCCTGCCTGTATCTGTTCCAATACCATGCAGTTTT
The DNA here is from genome assembly GCF_011762505.2 of Arvicanthis niloticus. Classification (NCBI taxonomy): domain Eukaryota; kingdom Metazoa; phylum Chordata; class Mammalia; order Rodentia; family Muridae; genus Arvicanthis; species Arvicanthis niloticus. The sequence continues at coordinate 68,376,557 of NC_047679.1, read as the reverse complement.
TAATACTATTGCTTTGTAGTATCGCTTGAAATCAGGGATGGTAATTCCCCCAGAAGTTCTTTTATTGTTGAGAGTAGTTTTTGATATCCTGGGTTTTTTGTTATTCCAAATAAATTTTAGAATTGCTCTTTCTATCTCTGTGAAGAATTGAGTAGGAATTTTGATGGGCATTGCATTAAATCTGTAGATTGCTTTTGGCAAGATGGCCATTTTTACTATATTAATCCTGCCAATCCATGAGCATGGAAGATCTTTCCATCTTCTGAGATCTGCTTCGATTTCTTTCTTCAGGGACTTGAAGTTCTTGTCATACAGATCTTTTACTTGCTTGTTTAGATTCACACCAAGGTATTTTATATTATTTGAGACTATAGTGAAGGGAGTCACTTCCATAATTTCTTTCTCAGCCAGTTTATCTTTTGAGTAGAGGAAGGCTACTGATTTGTTTGAATTAATTTTATACCAAGCCATTTTACTAAAGTTGTTTATTAGGTTTAGGAGTTCTCTAGTGGAAGTTTTAGGGTCACTTAAATATACTATCATATCATCTGCAAATAGTGAAATTTTGACTTCCTCCTTTCCAATTTGTATCCCTTTGACCTCCTTTTGTTGCCTATTGAATAGGTAGGGGGAGAGTGGGCAACCTTGTCTAGTCCCTGATTTTAGTGGAATTGCTTCAAGGTTCTCTCCATTTAGTTTGATGTTGGCTACTGGTTTTCTGTATATTACTTTCACAATGTTTAGATATGGACCTTGAATTCCTGATCTTTCCAAAACTTTTATCATGAAGGGGTGCTGAATTTTATCAAATGCTTTCTCAGCATCTAGTGAGATGATCATGTGGTTTTTTTCTTTGAGTTTATTTATGTAGTGGATTACATTGATGGATTTCCTTATATTGAACCAACCCTGCATTACTGGAATAAAGCCTACTTGATCGTGATGGATAAATATTTTAATGTGTTCTTGGATTCTGTTCGTGAGAATTTTATTGAGTATTTTTGCATCACTATTCATTAGGGAGATAGGTCTGAAGTTCTCTTTCTTTGTTGGGTCTTTGCGTGGTTTAGGTATGAGCGTGATTTTAGCTTCATAGAATGAATTGGGTAGTGTTCCTTCTGTTTCTACTTTGTGGAATAGTTTAAAAAGAATTGGTATTAGGTCTTCCTTGAAGGTCTGATACAATTCTGCACTGAATCCATCTGGTCCTAGACTTTTTTTTTGGTGGGTACACTTTTAATGACTGCTTCTATTTCTTCCAGGGTTATAGGACTGTTTAGATGGTTTATCTGCTCCTGATTTAACATTGGGAACTGGTACTTGTCTAGAAAATTGTCCATTTCATCCAGATTATCCAATTTTGTTGAGTATAGGCCTTTGTAGTAAGATCTGATGATTTTTTTTTGGATTTCCTCAGGTTCTGTTGTTATGTCCCCTTTTCAGTTCTGATTTTATTAATTTGAATACTGTCTCTCTGCCCTCTGATTAGTATGGCTAAGGGTTTATCTATCTTGTTGATTTTCTCAAAGAACCAGCTCCTGGTTTTATTGATTCTTTGTATAGTCCTTTTTGTTTCTATTTGGTTGATTTCAGCCCTGAGTTTAATTATTTCCTCCCATCTACTCCTCTTGGGTATATTGCTTCTTTTTGTTCTAGAGCTTTCAGGTGTGTTGTCAAACTGCTAGTGTATGCCCTCTCCAGTTTCTTTTTGTAAGCATTTAGAGCTATGAGTTTTCCTGTTAGCACCACTTTCATTGTGTCCCATAGGTTTTGGTATGATGTGTCTTCATTTTCATTAAATTCTAAAAAGTCTTTCATTTCTTTCCTTATTTCTTCCCTGACCACATTATCATTGAGTAGAGTATAGTTCAATTTCCATGTGAGTGTGGGCTTTCCCTTGTCTTTGTCATTATTGAAAACCATCTTTAGACCATGGTGATCTGATAGGATGCAGGGAATAATTTCAATTTTTTTATATCTGTTGAGACCTGTTTTGTGAACAATTATATGGTCTATTTTAGAGAAGGTACCATGAGGTGCTGAGAAAAAGGTATATTCTTTTGTTTTAGGGTAAAATATTCTATAAATGTCTGTTAAGTCCATTTGGTTCATAACTTCTGTTAGTTTTAATATATCTCTGTTTAGTTTCTGTTTCCTTGATCTGTCCATTGCTGAGAGTGGGGTGTTGAAGTCTCCCACTATTATTGTGTGAGGTGCAATGTGTTCTTTGAGCTTTAGTAAGGTTTCTTTTAAGAAAGTGGGTGCTCCTTTATTTGGCACATACATGTTCAGTATTGAGAGTTCACGTTGGTTGACTTTCCCTTTAACATGTATGAAATGTTCTTCCTTATCCTTTTTGATAGCTTTAAGTTGAAAGTTGATTTTATTAGATATTAGAATGGCTACTCCAGCTTGTTTCTTAGGACCATTTGCTTGAAAAATTGTTTTCCAGCCTTTTGCTCTAAGGCAGTAGCTGTCTTTGTTACTGAGGTGTGTTTCCTGTATGCATCAAAATGCTGGGTCCTGTTTGCATATCCAGCCCGTTAGCCTATCTATGTCTTTTTATTGGGGAATTGAGTCCATTGATGTTAAGAGATATTAAGGAGAGGAGATTGTTGCTTCCTGTTATTTTTGTTAACAGTGGAGGTGTTGTTTGTGTGGTTATCTTCTTTTGGGTTTGTTGAAAGAGGCTTACTATCTTGCTCTTTCTGGGGTATAATTACCCTCCTTGTATTAGTGTTTTCCTGCTATTATTCTTTGTAGTGCTTGGTTTGTGGAAAGATATTTTGTAAATTTGGTTTTGTCATGAAATATCTTAGTTTCTCCATCTACAGTAATTGAGAGTTTTGCTGGGTATAGTATCCTGGGCTAGCATTTATGTTCTCTTAAGGTCTGTATGACATCTGTCCAGGATCTTCTAGCTTTTATAGTCTCTGGTGAGAAGTCTGGTGTAATTCTGATGGGTCTGCCTTTATATGTTACTTGGCCTTTTTCCTTTACTGCTTTTAAAATTATTTCTTTGTTTTGTGCATTTTGTGTTTTGATTATTTGTGATGGGAAGTATTTCTTTTCTGGTCTAGTCTATTTGGCGTTCTGTAGGCTTTTTGTATGATTATGGGCAACTCATTCTTTAGATTAGGGAAGTTTTCTTCTATAATTTTGTTGAAGATATTTATTGGCCCTTTAAGATGGGAAAATAGATGCAGGCTACTTTACTTTACTAAAAAAAATATAATGGGGACTAAAGAGCTGTCTCCACTGACTGCTCCTTTAGAGGACCCTAGTTTGATTCTTAGCACCATGATGGCAGTTTATAATCATCTGTAAATCAAATATCAGGGGATTTGATGCCCTCTTTTTTCTTTCATGAATACCAGACATGCATTTGATAGACATATGCAAAGACTCATCTATATATAATTTTTAAATAATAATTAAATAATGGAAAAATATAGCAAGGTAGTGGTGGTACGAGTCTTTAATCACAGCATTTGGGAGACAAAAGTAGATGGACCTTTTAGAGTTTGAAGCCAGCATAGTCTACAGACTGAGTTTAAAGATAGCCAAGGCTACAAAGTGAAGCCCTGTCTTTAAAAGCAAAAAAAAAAAAAAAAAAAAAAAGGAATGTGATTTAGAATGAATGTTAGCATTTAAATATGGAGTAAGGATCACTAGGAAAGTGAATCAAAAATATATACAGCTCTGTATGATACAGCCAAGATGACCAAGATAAGAGAAATCACAGAACTATTTAATGTGTAACTCTTAATTTAAACTGTCTTGACACTGGGTAGTCAGGGATGGGGGTGGGCTTGATCTTGGAGGTAGAAACAAAAATAGATGCAGGACTTCCCTTTAAAATTCTTTGTTCAGAAACCAAAAGGACAAGATGCTCTATTTCTCATTATATGAATATTCATAAAACATTAAAATCACCTGGGAAAACCCATTATGTTCTTCTCTGCCTTAAAGCAACTTACTTTAGTCTCATTTTTATCTTTGGCTGCTTTTAAAATAAATAACCTCCTTACATCAGTTAACTAAATTTCTTCCTTCAAGAGGACATGAACAGAGGGACATGGTTTCCAGGATAGGGCTTTTGGTGTCAGGGCAGAGGTTATATATTTTACTAGTTACACTTATAAGCTATGTGTCTATTAATAGTACATAGATGAATGCCAGAAACAAACAAAGAATAAATAATTGTTTTCACTCACAGGGAGCACTAAAATAAATAAAATAGCTCAGCAAGGCAATTTTTCTGAAAAAAAAAAAAAAAGATGTGACAGGTCACAGAGTGTGTGCTATCAGACACACTTGACCAAGTTGTCTTCCTCTTTTATTCCTCCTGACCATGGTAATTTTGTCTCATCCCATTGATGGGAAATGCACTTAGCTATCTGATGTGATTTGCTAAGAACAAAAGATAAGCAGGCTAGGGAATATAAAATACTATCATGTCTACTACCATTGATAAGAAATAAACAAATAAACAAAACAACTAAGAAAAACTTAAGTACCTTTGATAGAACAATATTTTTTCACAAGAATCCTATATGGCAGCAAAAAACAGCTCTTTTGAATTTCAGAAGCTTGACTTTTTACATTAAAATCAACCTATATTTTAAATGTGAAAGATATTCCATTTTCTTCCAATTTTCAGATCCCAGGGGAGACAATTATTCACTGAGGAAAAACAAATGATTTAGCTTGTTCTTTCTTTGAATAATGTTAATATTATAAATTTCAATTTCATAAAAATTTAATTTGCAGAGAGAATTTCCTGTAAAAACTAATGACTAAAGACATCAGAGTTGTGTCTCTATTTTTGAGAAACAAATTAAACTTGTGATTTTAGACTTTCAGGATGGATTTATTACGATGACAAAATCATTAAAAAGGTAGAAATCTTCCTCCTAGGGGAAGAGTTTTCTTAGAACAGCATATGTATGCAAAAAATATTTGTATTTTTCTCTAGTTTTCACCCTAGTCTGGCTGAATGTGTAGTGGGAAACATTGAGTGAAACAGGTTGTACTTTCTTTAGAAGGGTTAAGCTGAACTCACAAGGTTGTCATGACTGTCTTACTGATGAAGCAAGATCAGTAAAACCATTTTGTAAAAATGTATAATAAGAAAAATCTTATCTGGAATCAAACACCTATTGAGTCAGAGTCAGAATTTCTCATTTGCTGCAAGTAACATGAGACACACTTTACAACTGTTTTCTGTGGTATGTAAAAAAGAAAACATAAATGCATGAAGATAAATAATGATTAAGCTAGAAAATAATTACTCTATGATTTTTTGGGGTCAACTTCTTCAAAGAAAGACCTGGTCCAGTAATTATGAAATCATGTGGTGCTTTCTATTTTGAGAAATACATTATTATTTTTTTGCATTATTCTATCTCAACACAGATAATGAAGGTACCTAGTGAACTTAACCTTAAACAATCAGTTTTACTTTCTCTGAAGACTTTGAGTTGTAAGATGATTATAAGGATAGGTAATATGTATTGGTTGTCCAAGAAGTGCCATTAAATATAGCAGTCCTCATTATTTCAATAAGTGGTTGTTTATACACTCAAAATAAAATTATTCTCCTTTCGATAAAAAAAATAGCAAAAACTGATCCATTTTCTTTAATTTTTTTGTTTTGTTACTTAAAAAGTGGGTGTGTATGTGTGTCATAAATGCATGTATGTATGTATCTATGTATGTATGTTCACATGAGTGCAGGTGTCATATCAAGGCAAAGACATCACACCGGAGCTGAAATTACTGACAGTTGTAGGATTCCTCACATGAGGGCTGGTAACCTTACTTGGATTTTCCTTAAGAATGGTATGCTTGCTTAACAGTCAAGCCTTCTCTCCAACCCCACCATTTTTTTGTTTTTGTTGTTACTTTTAAAAGAGGAACTCAATATGTAGACCAGATGAGACTCAACTTACAGAGATCCACTGAGTGGTGGAATTAAAAACAATCAATAATCTTATGTGTTGGGCAAGATGTTAAACACTTTTAATCCATGCACTTGGGAAACAAAGTCAGAAGGATTCCTATAAATTAGAAACCAGTTTTGTCTGTATAGCAAATTCCAGGATAGCCATGTCACATAGTGAGATATTTCCTCCAAAAATAAATAAATAAATGACTCTCGGCATATAGAAAAAGAGAGATAGGGGAATAAATAAAAAATAATTGGCTGTGAGTCTTGTCAATAATCTACATTATCAAAATTATATTTATTAATTTACTTACATCCCAAATGCTGTTCCCTTCTAGTCCCTCATAAAAGAGACTCTTTTCCATTCCCCATTTCTTTCTTCTCTGAAATGGTTGGCCCCCTACTGGGTATGCCTCTATCCTGGCATACTGAGTCTCTGCCAGAGTAGGTACATCCATTCCCAGAGGCCAGACAAGGCAACCCTGTTAGGGAAGTGATACTACATTGTCCTTCACATTGTTGGCAGGTCCACATGAAGTCTGAGTTGCACATCTGCTACATTTGGACCAGGGTCCTTATTCCAGTCCTGTGTAGCAAAGATGTGGAAAAAGGGGAACATGCCTCCACTGCTGGTGCAATTACAAACAAGTATAGTTACTGTGGCCATCAATTTGGTAGTTTTTGAGAAAGTTGAAAATAGTTCTATATGAAGCCCCAGCTTTACAGCTCCTGGGCACATACCCAAAAATCTCTACTCTACCACAGAATTCTTTCTCCACTATGTTCATTAAGCTTTATTCCTAATAGCCAGAAACTGGAAACTACACAGATATCCTTCAAACCAAGAATGGATACAGAAAATGTGATTCATTTACACAATGGAATACTATGCAGCTATTAAAAATGAGAACACCATGAATTTTGGAATCAAATGTGTAGAACTTGAGAATATCATTCTGAGAGAGATAACTTAGACCCAACAGACATTTGTCATATGTACTCACTGATAAGTGGATATTAGCCATAAAGCACAGAATACCAATAATACATTCCACAGACTCAAAGAAGTTAATCAAGAAGAAAGGCCCAAGTGAGGATGCTTGAATCCCACTTAGAAGGGGGAATAAACTAGTGACTGGAGGCAGAAGGAGGGCAAGAAGTGGGTAGGAGAAGGGAGAGGGAAGGAGTGGGGGAAGACCACTCCTCAAGTGTGCAGAGAGACTGGCAAGAGACCCAGAGGGCCAGGAGAATCAGTAATCTACTCTTCTTCAAATATCTGACATTACAATCTGTTATACTTTCCTTCTAGACAAAAAAAAGAGGACAGTGTTTCAGTACATATGGTGAATGGTATCACTAAATGTTGGCAAAGAAATGCTCAGATCTCCATAGCTTCAGGACTAAAGTCCTTAGTCTAGCTCAAGGCTAAAAGTAAATGTATTTTTTTCTGTCTTATCTTTGTTTTTATTTTCATTTTCAGGTTTAAATACAGGATAAGTCTGATTCAATTTATGAATATACTGTCAAAAATACCCAAAATCATTTCAAAATTAGTGGGAAAAAGCATTTCAAAAGTCTACTTTCATTCAAACAAATTTCTCTACAAAGAAAGTAGATAATATGAATTATTATTTTTATTGAATATTTTATTTATTTACATTTCAGATATTATCCCCTTTTCCCATCCCCTCATAAACCCCCTATCCCACCATCCCATTCCTTCTCCTCCTTTTTACTTTTATACCAATTTGATTTCATGCAAGTATTAAGGTTAATTCTAGGTTGAGGAACTAGCAATACAATAGCTGAAATAGTCAAGGAACAAGCAAGACAATAAAAAAACAAGCAAGGCAGTAAACACAGTTCTATGATCACTCCTGTGATCACTATTTCTAAGGGCTTATCAGGATGACTAAAATATCTGAGCCTATTTCCCTGCCCTAGGTCAAAGATATTTTTATGCCTAAAACTTACTTCTTTATTTTAGCCTAAGATGTATACTCCTGTCTGTATTTACTTCTTTTTTCTAGCCTAAGATTTAGATTCTTTACTGAAATTACTTCTTTGTTCTAGCCTAGGATTTATAGTCCCTGCCTGAAATTACTTTTTTGTTCTAGCCTAATGTCAGATTCCTGCGTGTAGCCCATTTCCTTATTTTTGGCCAATGTCAGATTCTTTCCAGGTAGACCCAAAAGCTCTCCACATCTCTCCCTTTTTTATTGCATAAACAAGACTGAGCCTGTGTTAGATCAGTCTGACAAGAATGCCTTCCTTACCTGTCTTGGAATATGCATTATCAAAAGCAATGTATTTCTGTCTTAGGTTGGTAAGGCTCTGTGCAGAATCTTACTAGTCCTTGGCTTGCCAACCTGTTAAATTAATAACTCTACCATTTTGATCAAGTGTCAAAAATGGCATACATAGTTTGATCATGCTAGCCCTTTTTGTTCTGGGAATACTTTTATTCCTGTTAAAGCTCGTCTTTAACACCAACAACATGTTGGCAGCTAAATTACATAACTAGAAACTGAAAATGAACCCTCAGAGTTATTAATGTGAATTATTTTTAAGAGTATACGTTTAACAAATTTGCTTATTTTTTATGAATCAGTTCTGTAGTCAACTCATATTCACCATTTTAAAGAATTATTAATTATCACTGGTCTTTTTGTATGTAAGTGCATGTATACCACATCATGCAAGTAAAAGTCAAAAGACATTTCTGTGAAGGTCATTTCTTTCCTTCCATTTTTATGTACAGCATAAAAGTTCTATTGAGCCACTCAGACTATATATATATATATATATATATATATATATATATATATATGTATGTATATATATATATATATATATATATATATATATACTTCTATATGTCATTATGCATCTAGCACATATGTGTATATGTACATAATATATACATATACATTTTCAGCATTTATTCCATATACATTTTTTGCCTTTAATTTTATTTAGTGTACTGATTCATTGAATTCAATACTTAATGTTAACTAAGGCATGTCATAAATTTTATTCTCAATATATCTTGCATAGTCTGCAGAAGAGTTGTTTATTTAAAATCCTGGGTGCCTAGCTGAATACTTGTTTCTTTTTTATCATCATAAAAAATGACAATGCATATTTACAAAAATAAAACAATCATTACTAAAGGTGATCAGAAAGAGAAAATAAAGGAAAAGATGCAAAGGTAAAAGATGACAAGAAGTAGAAACAGAAAGTTGAGCAAAACAAACACACAGGCATGCAAACATTATTCAAGGTTCACTATGTCTTATCTCTCTATATAATACATTATTATATATGAATATATAGCTACTCTAATAAAGCAAGCATATATATACATATATATGTATGTATATATATGTGTGTATATTTATATATATATACACATGCATATATCTGTATACATATATGCTTATATGTTATTATGCATATATTATAAATCTAGCATATATGCATACATATGCATACATATGTATACACATGTATGTGTGTATGTGTGTGAGAGATTTATTAGAGTGGCATACAAATTGTAGGCTGAGTAATCCAGTGATGGCTGTCTCAAGATGAAAAGACAAGAATTCTAGTCATTGTTCAGTCTACAAGCCTGGATGTCTCAGCAGTTCCAGCCTAGTGGTGGAGTTATAGAGGATCCCTGGAGAACTGCTTTTCTCCCTTGGACTTCTAATATATTTAGAATAAGAATTTAGCTATAATACTGATGAAGGAATGCCTTGGTCATAGAATAGGTGAACTTGCCAGTGAGAGTTAAAAAAAAGCAAAAGTTACCTTTGTCCATATCCTTTATTTGGGCTGCTACTAGAAGGTATGGCACATATTTAGGATAAATCTTCTGACCTCAAAGTATCTAGTCAAAAAGTTCTGTTACACGCATTCACAGTTTCTTGGGTTTTAGTTGATTTCTTATGTAACCAAATTTTCAATCAAATTAGATATGTAGGTGAGTAGGTAGGTAGATATATTGGTAAGTAAGTAAGTCAGTAGGTAGGTAGGTAGGTAGGTAGGTACATAAATGATAGGATGCAAAGAAGAAATCAATATATGAAAAAGAGGGAAGTTAATTTTTTTCAATTTATTGATCAAAAATGAAATTCTTATAGAAAACTTTCTTCATTAAATACTACTTTAGAAAATAGTTTAGTATGGTCTGGAAAAGATTATTTCTTAAACAGTAAGTGAAGGGAAAATGATTTAAGATGAAGGTGGAGTCAGACAAACAGAAAGGCACAAGATCAACCAGACAAGTGTCCATTTTGGTTTTAGTTTAATAATGAATTGAAGACAACAGAGGCTTTACATAACCACTCTGTTCAAAAATTGCTTGGGACAGAAATTTTATACTATTAACTGTGAAGGCTTCTGTGTGCAGATTATCATGTGGCAGTTGAAAAGCTTCAGAATACAAAAATATATCATAACAGTAGTATTGAGCATGAGATTTCTGAGTTTCAGATTCTTCCTATCTATCTGAAAGCAGATATTTTTAAAAAATGCAAATGAGATCAATTGCATAAATACTGTTCCCTCATCAAATAGGGAAGATGGACTCTTAACACCTGAAATGAGAGCTTTCCATATCACACCTAAATAGATATGTCACAAAACTATCATATCTTATCTATTCTCTCAAAGATCTATTTATCATTCCTAACAGTCATTTGCTTTCCCATAAGTGCCCTTTGCTTATTCCCCTTCCCCCATTAAGATGTCATTGGGTTTCCTGTAAGTGCTCTTTTTTCACATGTACTTCCTCTGTGAAGATTGTATAAAAGCTTGATTCTAAATATGTCCTTGAGTCACATTATTTTCCTGTGAACTCTCATATCTAGTAAGTGACTAAATCTGTCTTTTTTCTTGCGTATTCGTTTTTGTAAGGTAATTTGTAGTTCTCAAAGGATAAATCTGAGAGAGGAGAATAAAAGCTTTTTACTACCCAACATATGCACAGTAAACACAGGCATGTCACAATCAGATTTATGTCTTGGTTTTCTCTAAATATCTATCGACATTATTTGAAGAAAGACTTATAGGAAGGAGAAAAACATCAAAGAAAAGAAAATGGGGTATTGCAGAGAAAGATTAAAAGGTCTTAGATGACACTAATGGACATGGACTAAATAACTTGTAGTGTGTATTTTAGATATAGAATTGAGGAGTGGTAGTATATTACTTATTGGGAATAAATGGAAGATGGAATCAAAAATGGTTTTTTTTTTTTTTTTGCTATTTGAACTGAGCAATATATCAAAACATAACATAATTTGGGATGAGAAAAACAGAAGTCTATATTAATATAAATTAGTATTAATAAAAATCAAAGAGTTAGTACTACACTCATTCAGTGTGTCTCCATACAGTCTAAAGAGAGCATCAGCCTCACTGAAGGCATTCCACAGTTCGATATTGATTGGATGATATCTAACAAGTAATGATGTCATGTACAATTTTCAAAATAGTTGAATATATAATATTCTGACAACTAGAAGCAATGTGACCTGAGAAACAAGAGTCATTTATTTTTCTCATTTACATCAAGATACAAAATTTTGTTCTAGACCTATTGCCAACAGTTATTCAACTAAAAATTAACTTTCATCTATGAATTATTTGCTTATATAAAGCATTTAAACCCTAGATGAGATTGCAAAGGAAGAAAATATAGAGGGGATATGTTTCTCATTTTCTATGTTCTTAATGTTATCCAATTATCTAACGCGCGCCTCCTGTGTTGCCCCACGCCCGGAAGAGAAACATGAGAGACACGAGAGACGGTATTCAGGTAGTTACTGGAAACGAGGCTTTACTCTGAATCAGCAAATATGGAAAACGCGGAAGGGCTGAGACGCAGAAGGGGCCTAGCTTAAATACAGCCTAGAGTGACGTATTCACTTCTGATTAGCTGTTCGCTCACCACCCAATATTATGTCTTGGGATTGGCCAGTGACTTTGGCGCGCCTTTTGTCTTTTGCAACTGCGCAGTTAATTGTTTACTTCTGGAGAAGACACGAGGCCAGCGCCATCTTGGGATGGCAGATTATACCACTGTTAACACCGGCTTCCTACACAATTATAGAATAGTAAAATAACAAGCAGAGAGGAGAACATAAAGGACATCTACATCTCTTTAAAAAATGTATGGGTCATTACTATGATATCCTTGAGATGTGGTTGTATATTGTCTGTGAACATCTCAGGATTATAACAGCTTGTAACTGTGCGCAACAGTACATTTCATTATTGAACCACTGAATTTTTATAAGTCCTCTTTATAGGTTCTACATTACTAGTAGCAAATATTGCCCAGAATGTCAGATGTAATCAGGGAAGAACATTTGATCATGTTCTTAGAATTGAAATATCCTGTTATCCCCCAGTGGCCTAAAGTAATATCTACTTAACATCAATAGATAATTCAGACTACTTCAGAAAGACAGTTGCTTGCTATGTACAGCCATATTATAAGTGCATGCAACTAATATTAATTTTTTATTAAACCTTTATTCATAAAAGTGATTCTTTGATATGCCCAATGTATTTTTGAACAAAGTCTCACAATGAATCATACTAGTCAGCTATAAAACATTCTGTGAAGAGGTGACCATTCTCACTTTATTGTATAATGTTCTCTTGCTACCAAGAGAATAAAGCTGTTTTAGAAGTATCTAGTAAAATTTCTCCCTAGGAAATCAGTTTGAAGTATGAATACATTTCACATAATGAAAATATCACTCAAGTTTTCATAGCTTACCTCAATACCTACTGCTGTTCAGAAACTAAATGTATGAGAAGAAATGACTCATATAAGGTCCCTTACTAAAATAGCCCAGACTGTGTCAACAGAAAATTTGGGGGGGGGGTCATCATCATAGATTGTTGCATGATTAATAAGACTGGAGCATTGCAATAGAGCTGCCCTTTCCCCAAAAAGTCATTTAATTTTGTGAATTCTAAGCATGGGAGAAAATATTGACATTAATAATAATAATAATAATAATAATAATAATAATAATAATAATAATACTTAATAAATTTTATTTGACTCATTCTTTAAAAACAGTTCTTCCTTCACATTTACAACACTTAATTCTCAGGCTGAATCTCTGTTGAGATCACTTACTGCTCTTACACAAAATTCAGAATTGCTTTCCCACATTGACATGGCAGCTCACAATCATATATAAATCCAGGTCCAAAGAATCAAAAGGTGTTTTATGACCTCTTCCATGCACTAGGAACATATGTGGTGCTCATACATGTATGTAGGTACACACATATGCACATAAAATAAAATAAATTAACATTAAAATAATTTAATTCTCATAGATGTCTTTGTGTTATTTTTCAGTTTCATAGTTAAGTATGATAACACATTCCTGATTGTTAGTTGTTCACATGTAATGAATGGATATTTCTTTTAATAAAAGCATTGCAATGTTATTCTTTTGCAGGCAACAATCCCTGAATCAGCTACTACATTGTGCATCCATTTCTGTCTCCATAATTACTAGGTGTTTTTTTTTTTTTTTTCCAGTAAACACTCCTATATATCTACCAGTTTCTTTCTTCCTTATCTTCATTATCGCTAGAAAAGTTCTGGACTTCTAAAATTCTGGGTCAGAAATAACTTTTTTGGTAATATTCTTCTTTCTTTTTTTAACATTGTAATTGTTTTTTCTCTCCTACTGAGGATAACGTCTAATTAATTATCTTAAAATTAAAACAATAATTGTGATGGTAAACATAGATCAGAGTCCCAGGAAATAGATTACCTAAGTTAGTTGTCCTCAAATTATTCTGGAACTGGTTAGTAGTTCCTATATTGAAATTTTAAAATCTTTATGGTCTTTACCTTGTTTTCTTAATATCTTTTGCGCGCGCGCGCGTGTGTGTGTGTGTTTGTGTGTGTGTGTGCAATTTTCCAAAGAGTCAAAAAATGGTATCAGAGCCTCAGAAAAAGTAGTTATAAGTGACTCAGACATGAGAACTGAGCAGTCAACTCAGGCAAGAAAGAAAAAATATTCTTAAAGCCTTCTCCCCAGCCCCCATGTCACAAATATCTTATAATGCTATTCTCACATTCTTGTATTGGTTAAGAACATCCTAGAAGATGAGATACATCAACACAATGTAGATGTTGAATCCTGAAGGATAACAGCAATAGATGTCTGTCATTTATAATCTTCAGAGCAATGATATTCCATCTGAGCAATGTATTCCTGTGGCCAGCACAATGGACTAAGAAAAGTACTGGAGAACAGAGAATTGTAGCTTTTAACTCTACTGTAATGACTGTCATTAATTTAGCAATAGTCACTGTGTCATATACAGCATTGAAAACCTAATAAATAGGTTTTTAAGCATACTCTATGAAGCTTAACAGTAACTCACAAGAAACACTAAGAAGAAACTTGAGAAAGTCATTTTAATGAGTATGTACTTATCTTATATCATGCATTTGATTGTTTTTTTGTTTGTGTGCTTTACTTTTGCAGACAAAGTCAAATTATGTAGACTGATCTAGCCAGAATCAAACTGTGTAGACGAGGGTAGCTTCAAATCTGTAGTGTTCCTCCTGTCTTTGCTTTCAGGGTGCTGCAAGTGCAAATGTGAACCATCAAGTTTGACTTTTAATGATCATAAAATTTATATTGCCTTAGCCTGGATATAAGACACATTTGAACTTAAAACTTTTCTCTAATGTCCTACTATTAGTTACTTGAAGGGTAAAACCTGTACTTACCTGTAGGAAATCACTTTTTCCATCCCCATTTCAAGTCATTTTCTATTTATGATTGTTGTCTGAACTCTGTGATCACTACTAGAAACGCTTTAAAACACACTTTTGAACACAAAGTTTTATTTTGTAAATATGAAAGTTTAATCCTGAACCTTACCACATAAATACAGTACCTAAAAGCTTATGTACTCTCTAGTTGACCTTGGGGACTGAATATTTTAAATCTAGTTGATTTTTTTGCTTAGCTTTTCTTCATACCAATGTGAAATTCCACTTCTTACATATTATATGTAAAATGCAGTATTTGATACCTACCAAAATTTCTTCGGGATCAAAGAATGAAAAATGCATAGACTGACTAAAAATTGTGAATCACCTTTTATGGAAGCTTCTAGAAACCTTGCAATAAGGAAGTATTCACTAGTCTACTGAATTATTCCATTATGAGTAATTATTTTCTCATTTTGTTTTTCTCTTTGTTTCATTATCTACTAAGTGACAGTTTACATATTCTGTTAAGATCATTCAATTTGAAAACTTTTTGAGTCAATGAATGGTCATATTATGCAAACTCAAACACTTCAATTGGATATAAAATTAAATTTTTATTCTCCTAGCAACTGCACAATTATTTCTTCTTTTAGCAAGAATTTACAGAGACCTTCTTAAATACTATAAACTGTGCTCAGTACTAGAGGTATAATATAGATAAAATAAACTACATGGCACCTTTGGAAGAAGTCCATGATAGAGAAATATAAGCAGATTTTAAAAACCTATAGGCAGATGTGCAAATCAACATAGAGAATGTATATAGTAAAGAATAATGTGATAATGTGATTTAATTATATTCTTATGATATTTGTTTATTATTTTATTCAATTTATTCAATGAGTATAAGTGTGTAAGTTGACATATGCATGCTATGGAAAATATGTGGAAATCAGAGGACTACTCATGGGAGTTTGTTTTCTCCTTCTATCTTATGAGTTTCATAGAGATCACATTGTTTTTATGCTTGGCAGAAAGTGCTTTAGCTCTCTGAGCCATCTTGTAAGCCTCCTGTTATCTTTTTGAGTAAGACTGTTGTTATTTAAAAGTTGGGCCTATATGGTTACTGGAAAGCTAGAAGTGAAAGGACAGAAAGGGAAAGAATTATAAATGTCATGGGATGGTGAACATAGAAGAGAGAAAAAGGAATCAAGACACCTGGGTGAAGAAATCCACATGAAGTTGTAAACTCTGATCCAAATTTTAATTACTCTACCAATCTCTTACTTGGAATAAATGACTGAAAACTAATTTTTTTCCTTTTTAGAAATTAATTTTTATTGATATATTATTTACATTTCAGATGTTGTCCCCTTTTCCCATTTCTCCCACCAAGAAATCCCCAATCTCATCCCCTCTCCTTGTGCTTCTATGAGATTGTGCCCCCATCTACCCAACTACTCCTACCTCTCCTCCTTCAAATTCCTTCACACTGGGGCATCCAGCCTTCAAAGGATCAAGGACCTCCTCTCCCACATATGTCCTACAAGGCCATCCTCCCTTACATATACAGATGGAGCCATGAGTCCTTCCCTATGTGCTCCCAGGCTGGTGGTTTAGACCCTGGGGAGCTCTTGTTAGTTGGTATTGTTGCTCTCCTCATAGGGCCACCAACCCTTTCAGCTTCTTCAGTTTTTTCTCTAACTTTTCCATTGGGAACCACATGATCAGTTAAATGGTTAGCTGTGAGCATAAGCCTTTGTATATATCAGGCTCTGGCAGACATTTAAGGAGACAGCTATATCGGGCTCTTGTCAGCATGCACTTCCTGACATCCACATTGGGGTCTAACTTTGGTGACTGCACATGGGATGGATACCCAGGTGGAATGGTCTCCTCCTTCAGTTTCTGTCCCACACATTGTCTCCATATTTGCGCCCTTGAGTATTTTGTTACTCCTTCTAAGAAGGACAGAAGCACCCACACTTTTGTCTTCCTTCCTAATAAGCTTCATGTCTAACATTTTTTTCTAAATAAAAAAATGACACTTTTTTACTTGAAAATGGAAAATTAACCAGATTTTCCATGCTTAATAATTAAGAATTAATATAGTAAGAGACAATTCAGTGAACTTTAAAGTTGCTATTCATAGAGGTCATAGGGGAAACAGAACTAATGGCTATATGGAGGGAATGGGAAAGAGCACAGACTAGGAGGAAAAATGCAGACTTAGAGGGACTTTACTATGTTAATGTCAACCTAGTAATTTTCAACAATCTAAAGAACCACTAGTTTCATTTCCTATTACTTAATTGTGGATAAAGTGCAAATAAACACCCATGTGATACACTAATCTAAGACAATTAAAATGGGAATCTGTAGTAGTATAAACATTATATAATTTGAATTTTCAATTTTTAAAAGAGAAAGAGATGTTTCTTTGAAGCTAAATAACTATTTTCATTGTGTCTTTGGAGGAAGTATCTGAATGAATTAAATCATTAACACACATATATACACACAAACCTACATGTGCGCCTTCATATATGAATATGTATACTCTCTGTACACTCACATCTGTGCACATGAATACACTTAAGCCGAACTTTTTAACATTTTGTTTCTTTCTTACCTACATACAGTGGAAAACAATTTAGATTTACATCAAATGTTAAACTTCAGGAAAAAATTTAAAGCTCAGAGTCCAGATACTATTTAGAAAATGATGAATATTACTAGGTAGCAAATTACATATTATTTGCCTTGAATCCCACTGTGGATAGATTCTTCCCTCAGAATCATCAAGTAATAGAATGAGCAACTGAAACTGAATACTGGTTCAAAAACATCAGGTTGTGAGTGTGTGTGTGTGTGTGTGTGTGTGTAATAAACAAAGAACAAAAAGCCATGAATTTGACAGGGTGTAAGAGAGGGGGGATATGGAAGGGATTAGAAGGAGTAAAAGGAACTAACTTCTAAACAACTTGTGGCAATGAAACAAAACAAAATGGACAATAACAGCAAAAAAACAAAGTAGAATCTGAGTCAAATATCTGGCACTGGGTAGAGAACTGATATTTTGTAAGTGCTCCAATTTACCCTGCAGTAAATCCCACCAGCACTTTACATTATACTGTGTCTCATTCGAGTTCTTTCAAGAGAGAACACATGAAGAGATTACATAGATAAAATTCAGTGACAACTTTTGGTGTTTTCCAGAGCTCAAATGGTAGCTTCTGTTGAGATTTTTGGCACCAATCTTATGTAATATAATAACTGGGGCTGAAAGGGAATTTATAGAGCCTCTTAAGGACAGTAGATTCTGATATGTTTTGGAAAAATTAACTAGCTCTTTTGTCTTCATTGTTCTTTAAGAACATATTTCACTATGGAGTCCTGGTTGTCTTCACTGTTTAGGCCAGGCTGACTTTGACTTCATAGAGGTCCATCTGCATCTTCCTCTGCTTCTGACTTTGCTAGTGCTGAGATTAAAAACGTGTACCACCATAGGCACCACATCAGGTACAGCTCTTTTTTCTGAGCTCTTGTTATTTCCAGATGTTTATAAGAAATTATATGAGAGGCAGTTTTACCTTTAACACACATACACTCAGAGAAAGAGAGAGACAGAGACAGGGAGGGACAGACAGAGACAGAGAGATAGTAAGAGAGACAGAGACACACAGAGAAACAGAGAAACAGAGAGGGATGACAATAGAAATGATATAATACACTTGATTTTCAGGAAACATGAAGAACATCGATAACATTGAGTAAGGCTTGCCATTATTCCTAAGGTATACTTGTAAAACTTGATTCTCTTACCTATGACCAAGTAACATGGCTTTCACTGAACAAGGTCATGTTGTTGTTGTTGTTTGAGACAGGGTTTCTCTGTATAGCCCTGGATGTCCTGGAACTAACTCTGTAGGCCAGGCTGGCCTCCAACTCAGAAATCCACCTGTCTCTGCCTCTCAAATGCTGAGATTAAAGGTGTGTGCCACCACTGTCTGGGTGTCATAAGGTCATTTTAGAATCAACCAGGGCATACTACATCTGATTATCAAGCTCCTGAAAAAAAGTGGATTATTTCAATCAGTCTCTGGTGTTTTTGATGGTGCATAAAAGTTGGATGTTTGTCTTCTTTGCAAGATCTTTGTATTGCTTAACTTCTGGTTTAATTTTATTTTTCACTTATTTGCTTAACATCCCACCCACTATTTTCCTCCTGGTCAACTACCCCCCACAACCCTTTCCCCAACTCACCTTCAAATTTTCTTCTGAGTGGGTGGTTTCCTCTGTTTTTTTTCCTTCCCTGGGACTTTAAGTCTCATTAAGGCTAGGGACTCCGTTTCCCACTTAGGCCAGACAAGTCTACACAACTAGAAAAAGATACCCCACATATAGGCAACACATTTGGGATAGACCCCTCTCCAGTTGTTAGGGAAAAATGTGAAGATCAAGTTGCACACCAGGTACATATGCATGGGAAGGCCTAGCTCCAGCCTGTGTATGTTTTTTGGTTGGTGTTTCACATCCTGAAAGTCCCTAGGGTCGAGATTACACAACTCCGTTGGTCTTCCTGTGGAGTTTCTATCCTTTTTGGGGCCTGCGATCATTTTTCCTATTTTTCTATGAGACCCCAAGCACCACACACTGTGGTTGTCTGCTTCTGTCTGAGTCAGCTGCTGATTAGAGACTTGGAAGGCAGCCATGCTATGCCCTCTTCACATCACACTCTAAGAAATGGACAGATCATGGAAGCAGAAACTAAACAGAGACACAGAAAAAAAAACAAGTTATGAAACAAATGTATTTAATAGATATTTATAGAACATTTCATCCTAAAACAAAAGAATATACATTTTCCTCAACACTGCATTGTACCTTCTCCAAAATAGGCCATGTAATTGGTCACAAAACATTATTCAACAGATATAAAATGATTGAAATACTCCCTTGCATCCTAACAGAACAACACTGATTAAGGCTGGTCTTCAATAAAAACAAAAACAATGGAAAGCCCACATACACTTTGAAACTGAACAACACTCTACTCAATGATAACTCAGTCAAGGAAGAAATAAATAAAAAAAATTAAAGACTATTTGGAATTGAATGAAAATGAAACCTGGTCATACCAAAACTTATGGGACACAATGAAGGCAGTGCTAAGAGGAAAACTCATAGTTCTAAATGCCTACAAAAAGTAACTGGAGAGAGTATACACTAGCAACTTGGCAACACACCTGAAAGCTCTAGAAAAAAAAAGAAGCAAATACACCCAAGAGGAGTAGACAACAGGGCTGAAATAAACCAAATAGAAATAAAAAGATCTATACAAAGTATGAACAAAACTAGGAGCTGGTTGTTTGAGAAAATCAACAAGACGGACAAATCCTTAGCCAGACTAACCAGAGGGCACAGAGATAGTATCCAAACTAATAAAATCAGTACTGAAAAAGGAGACAAAACAACAGACACTGAGGAAATTCAAAAAATCATCAGTTCCTACTACAAAAGCCTATAATTAACACAACTGAAAAAAATCTGGATGAAATGGACAATTTTCTAGACAGATACCAGGTACCAAACTTAAATCAGGAGCAGATAAATCATCTATACAATCCTATAACCCCTAAAGAAATAGCAGCTGTCATTAAAAGTCTCCCCACCAAAAAATAAACAGCCCAGGACCAGATGGTTTTAATGCAGAATTCTATCAGACCTTCAAGGAAGGCCTAATACCAAT
This sequence comes from Arvicanthis niloticus, assembly GCF_011762505.2. Classification (NCBI taxonomy): domain Eukaryota; kingdom Metazoa; phylum Chordata; class Mammalia; order Rodentia; family Muridae; genus Arvicanthis; species Arvicanthis niloticus. The sequence goes on along the minus strand of NC_047679.1, from coordinate 68,356,082 downwards.
TCTCTTCAAACTATTCCACAAAATAGAAACAGAAGGAACACTACCCATTTTATTCTAGAAGCTACAATTGAGCTCATACTTAAACCACACAAAGACACAACAAAGAAACAAAACTGCAGACCAATCTCCCTTATGAATATCGATGCAAAAATACCCAATAAAAATTTTCAAACCAAATTCTAGAACACATCAAAACAATCATCTATCATGATCAAGTAGGCTTTATACCAGAATTACAGGGATGCTTCAATATATGGAAATCCATCAATCTAATCCACTATATAAACAAACTAAAAGAAAAAAAACACATGATCATCTCGCTAGATGCTGAGAAAGCATTTGACAAAATTCAGCATCACTTGATGGTAAAATTTCTGGAAAGATCAAGAATTTAAGGTGCACACCTAAACATAGTAAAAGCAATATATAGCAAGCCAGTAGCCAACATCAAACTAAATAGAGAGAAACTTGAAGCAATCCCACTAAAACCAGGGACTAGACAAGGCTGCCCACTCTCTCTATATACTTACTAAATATAGAACTGGATGTTCTAGCCAGAGAATTAGATATCAAAAGGAAGTCAAATGGATAAAAATTGGATATGAAGAAGTCAAAATATCAGTATTTGCATATGATATGATAGTATACTTAAGTGACACCAAAATTTCCACTTGAGAACTCTAAAACTTGAATAACAACTTTAGGAAAGTAGCTTGATATAAAATAAGTTCAAACAAATCAGTAGCCTTCCTCTACTCAAAGAATAAAAAGGCTAAGAAAAAAATTATACCCATCAAAATATTCACAAATAATATAAAATATCTTGGTGTTAATCTAACCAAGCAAGTGAAAGATGTGTATGACAAGAACTTCAAGTCTCTGAAGAAAGAAATTGAAGATGTCTGAAGAATGAAAAATATCCATGCTCATGGATTGGCAGGATTAATTTAGTAAAAATGGCCATCTTGTCAAAATCAATCTACAGATTCAGTGCAATCTCCATCAAAATTCCAACTCAATTCATTATAGAGTTAGAGAGAGAAATTCATTTGAAAAAAGAAAAACCCAGGATAGTGAAAACTATTCGCAACAATAAAAGAATTTCTGGAGGAATCACCATCCCTTACCTAAAGGTGTACTACAGAGCAATAGTGATTAAAAACTGCATTGTATTGGTACAGAGACAAGCAGGAAGATCACTGAAATAGAATTGAAGACCCAGAAATGAATCCACACACCTACAGTCAATTGATCTTTGACAAAGGAGCTAAAACCATCCAATTGGTAAAGGACAGCATTTTCAACAAATGGCGCTTCTTCAACTGGAGGTCAGCATGTAGAAGAATGCAAATTGATCCATTCTTATCTCCTTGAACAAAGCTCAAGTGTAAGTTGAGAAAGAAACTTCACATAAAACCAGATACATTGAAACTAATAGAAGAGAAGGTGAAGAAGATTCAAGAATACTTGGGCCCAGAGAAAAAATTATAAACAGAAAACCAATGGGTTATGATCTAATATCAAGAATTGACCAATGAGACCTCATACAATTGCAAAGCTTCTATAAAGCAAAGGACACTGTCAATAGGACAAAATAACAACCAACAGATTGGAAAAGTTTTTACCAATCCTATATTCAATAGTGGGCTAAAGAACTCAAGAAATGAGACTCCAGACAAACAAATAACTCTATTTAAAAAAATAGGGTACAGGGTCAAAGAAAGAATTGTCATCTGAGGAAAGTTGAATGGCAGAGAAGCACCTAAAGAAATGTTCAACATCCTTAGTCATCAGGGAACTGCAAATCAAAACAACACTAAGATTCCACCTCACACCAGTCAGAATGGCTAAGATCAAAAACTCAGGTGATAGCAAATGCTGGCGACGATGTGGAGAAAGAGGAACATTCCTCCATTGTTGGTGGGATTGCAAGCTGGTACAACCACTCTGGAAATCAGTCTGGGAGTTTCTCCGAAAATTGGACATAGCAATACCTGAGGACCCAGCTATACCACTCCTGGGCATATACCCAGGAGATGCTCCAGTACATAACAAAGATACATGCTCCACTATATTCATAGCAGTCTTATTTATAATAACCAGAAGCTGGAAATGACCCAGATTTCCTTTAACAGAGGAATAGATACAGAAAATGTAGAACATTTACACAAGGTAGTATTACTCAGCTATTAAAAACAATGAATTTGAGAAATTCTTAGTCAAATGGATGAAAGAAGAAAATATCATCCTGAGTGAGGTAACCCAATCACAGAAGAACACACATAGTATGCACTTACTGATAAGTTAATATTAGACCAAAATCTCGCAATATCCAAGATACAACTCACAGACAACATGAAGCTCACAAAAAAGGAAGACCAAAGTGTGGGTGCTTCTGTCCTTCTTAAAAGACATACAGAAATACTCATGGAAGCAAATAAATAGACAAAGTGTGGGACAAAAACTGAAGGAAGGGCCGTCTGGAGACTGTTTCACCTGGGTGTCCGTGTCCATCCCATGTACAATCACCAAAGATAGGATGCTTAGAGACTGCATGCTGACAGGAGCCTGATATAGCTGTCTTCTTAGAGGTCTGCCAGAGCCTGACATATACAGAGGCTTAAGCTCACAGCTAACCATTTAACTGATCACTGGTTTCCCAGTGGAGGAGTTAGAAGACTGAAGGAGCAGAAGACGTTTGTGGGCCCATAAGGAGAGCATTAATACCAAACAACCAGAGCTCCCAGGGTACAAACCATTAGCCTGGAAGCACATAGGGAGGGATTCATGGCTCCAGGTGTAGGGGAGGAAGGCCTTGTTGGGCATATGTGGGAGGGAGGTCCTTGGTCTTTTTGAAGGCTGGATGCCCCAATGTGGGGAAATTAGAGGCCAGGGGATGTGGGATTGGGTAGGTATGTGGGGACACATCCTCATAGAAGCAGGAGGAGGGGGGATAGGATAGGGAGTTTCTTGGTGTGGGGGAATGGGAAAAGGGGATAACATATGAAATGTAAATAAAATATCCAATAAAAATTAATTTTAAAAAAGAAGATATTATAGAAGAAATTGATATAACTGTCAAAGATAATGCCAAATCTAAAAAAAAAAAAAAATAATATGACATAAAATATCTAGAAAATTTGGGATACCATGAAATAAAAAAATTCCTAACCCAAGAATAATAAGAACAGAAGAAGGGGAAGAGTTCCAGCTCTAAGGCCCAGAAAATATTCTCAACAAAATTATAGAAGAAAACTTCCATTTAAAGAAAGAGATACCTATTGAAGACCCCCGTACTCGGGAGACCCTTCCTCAAGTCTCAGGAAGTCACGACCACCCAAAGATCACAAGAAACCATACCTGGATGCAATCAGCAGAGGCTTTATTAGGGAAATCGGCCAGCAGTCAAACCACAAGCTCTCTCTCTCTCTGAAGAGCAAGGTTTGGCCTAGAGTGATGGGTAAGGGGTCTTTTAAGGAGCAAAACCACAAACCAGGGGAGTGGGGATGGGGGTGAGGGGTTGCCAAGGATACATAACATAAGAATAGCGAAACATTCCAGAGAAACCCACTCTGAAAGGTTAATAGCCATGTCACTGTGTCCCACCCTGTCATTTACCAACTATTTCAGATTAACTATCTTCACTTCTTCTGGCTATAGCCCCACCTAGGTGGCAGCATCTTTATCTGTAGTTAGGAATGTGTCTTCCTGCCTTGGGCCTCTCCCACCCATAGGTGGACCTACTGCCTGAGGCTTGAGGAATGTAATTCATCTAGCAAGTGTCCCGGGGGGCCTGAAATCTTATTTTCAGTTCCAAGTTCTGGGACCTGCATTTTTCTGCCCAGGTCTAAGGGCAAAGAAATGTACACATATTTCATAAAATGGACTTTATAATTTTTCACTCTACACCTATAACATACAAGAAGCTTATAGAACATCAATTGGACTGGTCCAGGAAAGAAAATCCTCCTCTCATATGATAATCAATATAAAATCTGCAGAATAAAAGAGTATTAAAAGCAGCAAGGGAAAATGTAAGGTAAAATACATAGGCAGAGTTACACCTGACTTCTCAACAGAGACTCTAAAAGCTAGAAGAGCCTGGACAGAAATTTTGTAGCCTTCTTCACCTCTTGATAAGTAATTATCTTTCCTTTCTGGATATAAGAATTAAATCTTTTTTTATTTTAGAAAATTCAGATTATAAAATAAAATGATGTTCTTCTCCAATTGTGTTACAGATCCATGTTTTCTGAATGTTGTTTGAAAGCCTATCATTACTGGAAAGAATCATAACCTGTTTTTTTAAACTCTATAAGAATCTCTGTACTTACTTTGCAGTATATATTACCTGTATTCTTTTATGTATTTACATTTCACTGAGAAAGCTACACAAGGTAAGAACTCATGTATGTATGCTTCTTTGTAAAAATATAATTCTAAATTTTAGGCTAGAACAAGGAAGTAGACTTGAAACATAAAAATGACTTTGGGCTAGGACAGGGAAGTTGGCTCAGATATTTTGGTCACCCTGATAAGCCCTTGGAAACAGTGATCACTGGAGTGTTTGTGGAAATTTCTTTATTGCCTTGCTTGTCCTTTGCCTATTTGTGTTTATTGTCTTGCTCATTTTTTGACTATTTGCATCTATTGTATTGCTAGTTCCTCAACCTAGAACTGTCCTTAGTACTCGCATGTAATTAAAATCTTATAAAAGCAAAAAGGAGAAAGGGGGATGTGGTAGGGTGTTCTAGGGAGGGGAAATAGGGACGGGGATGACATCTGAAATGTAAATAAATAAAATATCCAACTAAAAATATAAAGAGTAAGAAAACCAAAAGATTAAATACTTGAGCCTGGTGAAGTAAATTATTCACAGATGAATAGAAAACCACAACCAATTTATTTGATCATAGTTTTAAAATGACATAGGAGCTTTCTACTTAAAGACCAAAAGGCTATTCATTTCCATGCTTGAATTTAAGAAAGCATGGGCAATCTCTTAGAAATGTGAAAGAATACTAGACATGATCCAATAACAATAGACTATTATTGGGACAACCAATACTAAGGAATATCTGTATGTTTATAATCTTTTTAGCACCTCAGTACATTATTCCTTCTTTCCTTTTGAGGATAGGTTTATATTTATTCTGAAGTAGGATTTTTTTTGTGATTAACTCTTATAAAGAAAGGCTTAAGAAGGTTATGCTAATACATTTGGTTTTATTACTATATTTAGAGAAAAGAAGCTATGGTGTCTATAAAATCTTGGAAAAGAATTCTACTTCCTATGTCTTGTTTCCTAGAAGATTAAGAATGAGAGCTAGGAAAGTATGGTGAGGTCTGAGAGAAATTGCCTCAGGGACTCTCTTGAAGGGCCTTTACTTTGAATTATCTTTTGCTGAATTCCAACAACCTAAATTTAATCATAAATAAACAAATAAATAAATAAGCAAAATGTAAGGCTTTTTCATTTTCAGCTACCTTGTTTTAAGATATTTGAATGTCTTTCATGAGAAGCATCATTTAAAATTTTGTGAATATAGTTACTTAAATGCAAAGAATAAAATTCATTAAATCTACACTCAGTACAAGAAAAATGGTACCGTGTGGTGTGCGTGCTTTCTTCATAATGTATCCATTGAAATGCAGATGACCCATGACAATAAAAATGTCTTCCCTTAGATGGATCATATATATGGTAATGATGGAGTGGTTAACACATTGTAATTTGTACTTCATTGGTTCAAGCAAGATGTTGGTTTCAAATCTTACCTTTGTCTTTGGTGCTTCATTTACATTAAAATTAGTAGTTTTAAAGAGGATTTTTTTTTTTATCTAAGTTACAATTTAATAGAATGAAAAAGAAACTAAACAGCAGTTTAATAGTTGTGGGAGAAATTCTATGTCTGATAGAATGTAACTATACATCATATTTTGCCTCCTAAAGATACATAAGGTAACTAAATTGCAAGATGAAGGCCACTATAAAGTTTGACCTTTTAAAAACATTATGAGGATCAGTCATTGTGAATAGCTTTTAATGTAATGTTAAATGCAATGTTGTCTGAAGGCCAAAGTACCTGTGCTTCTAATTTCAGCACTGTGTAATGTTTCTCAGTAAATGAAGATCTATAGTTTATTCTCAAGTTTATTTTTTTCTAGAGAATTTTCCAAACATAACAACTACCTTTAAAAATACTGAATATGTATTTAATAGTGAATGAGTGAGTATTGAGAACTATATTCCTATATAAAGCCATAGACTTCTCACTCAAATTAAGAATCTCATTATATCAATGTACAAATGCTATTACTGAGGTCTATGCCATTGAAAAATAATAGAATATATGTCTATTAAGATCAAAATAACTTTTCCACCATGTTTTCTTATGAAAAACATAATTGAAAGAAATCATAAACACTTTGAATATCTTTTCTGATAGACATTTAAGGTTAACTTAATAATTGATATTTTTACTATAGCATTTTGCTATCTCCAATCTCTATTATTTGTCAAATGAACCTATGTGCACATTAGCTTTTCCCTTCAGTATGAAATCTTCCTGACTGATGAATTCTATTACTTTAAAAATCACTAAAGCAGAAATATTTTAGCTAAAGATTTGATTTAGGTCTTCAATATATATATTTTGTATTATATATTTTAATATATATTTTCACCATGTTGTAGTATAAATACTATAGAAATAAAAACTTGCTTTCCATGTTATCTTTTAGAAATAGAATGTAGGATGATTTTTAGGTAAAAAAATCTGTTCTAGGTCTGGTTATGATGGTTAAACAAATTTTATGCATGATTTTAATTCATGAAAATGCACTTTGTGAATTAACATTTCATCACTGTGAAAACTACCTGAGACAATCAAATTATAGAATATATATATATATATATATATATATATATATATATATTTCTATGTGTACATTCATACAGCATAATAATATTCTCATATCTGAGGCAGTGAGAGAACAGATGTTAGGCCTAATGATATTTAAAATATGGGGAAAATAATTATATCTGCTTCTAAACATCAAAAATTTAAGTAGTGTTTTTATTTTAATATCAAATAGCATACTTAATTGTGCTGATCACATGACAGATATTTAAAGCATACAGCTTTCCAATATGTTGAAATTATTAATATAAATATCAATGGGAGAATGGTACATGATCATTAGGAACAGAACAAATCATGATTAGTTATTTTCTTACACATAAACTCAGAAAAACTAATTCAAGAATATTCAAAATAATTTTAGTTTTGGATTAGAACACATGGATATATTTTAGAAATGTTAAAAATATTACTGTGAAGATGTTGAGAAAGAGGAACACTCCTCAATTGTTGGTGGGATTGCAAGCTTGTACACCACTCTGGAATTCAGTCTGGAGGTTCCTCAGAAAATTGGACTTAGTATTACCTGAGGACCCAGCTATACCACTCCTCAGCATATTTCTGCTTTAACATATAATAAGGACACATGCTCCACTATGTTCATAGCAGCATGATTTATAATAGCCAGAAACTGGAAAAAATCCAGATGTCTTTCAACAGAAGAATGGATACAGAAAATATGGTGTATTTACACAATGGAGTATTACTCAGCTACTAAAAAAATAAATTCATGAAATTCATAGGCAAGTGGATGGAACTAGAAAATATCATCCTGAGTGAGGTTACCCAACCACAAAAGAACACATGTGGTATACACTCACTAATAAGTAGATATTAGCCCAAATGCTAGGAATACCCATGATACAATTCATAGTCTACATGAAGCCCAAGAAGAAGGAAGACCAAAGTGTGGGTGTTTCAGTCCTTCTTAGAAAGGGGAACAAAATACTCTTGGGAGAAAATATGGAGACAAAGTGTGGAGCAGAGACTAAAGGAAAGGCCATCCAAAGACTACTCCACCTGGGGAGCCATGCCACATAAAGTCACCAAAACCACACACTATTGTAGATCCCAAGAAGTGCCTGATATAGATGTTTCCTAAGAGGTTCTGCCATAGTCTGACAAATACAAAGGCAGACAACAATACTTGCAGACAACAATTGGACTAACCACGAGGTCCGGAATGGTGTCCCTAATGGAGGAGTACTGAAGGAGCTGAAGAGGTTTGCAACCCCATAAGAAGAAAAATAGTATCAACTAATCAGAACTTCCAGAGATCCCAGAGACTAAACCACTAACCAAGGAGTACACATAGAGGAACTCATGGCTCCAGATGCATATGTAGCAGAGGATGGCCTTGTAGGGCATCAATGGGAGGAGAAACCTTTGGTTCTATGAAGGCTTGATGCTCCAATGTAGGGGAAAGCCAGGACAGGGAGGCAGGAGTGGGTGGCTGGGTAGGGCAACACCCTCATAGAAGCAAGGGAGGGGGAATGTGTTAGGGGGTTTCCAAAGGGGAACCAGGAAAGGGAATAACATTTAAAATATAAATAAAGAAAATATCTAATTCATAAAAAGGACATCAAAAAATATTGGTCTGTAGAGGCATAATAATTACCAAGTTAGTAAATCAAAACTCACCAAAATAAGTGTTGAAATAAAATTTTGATGAGCATAGTCAAAAAATGGAAAACTGTTGCTTTGTATATTTAATTTCACATTGTAGCAAATGATGCTTGCTTTAGAAATGACAGGAGTCTCATGATTTCACCTACTGTCTATTCCCTGCCTGTTGGTACTTACGTTATTGCTAATGATACTAAATTTACATGTCTTCAATTCTAGAAAGAGGAAGAAAAGCAAATTTTTGTAACAACTGCAGTTCATATGATGAGTGAAAATGTGTTTGACTGACATCATGAACTATCTGAAAGAAAGGACAAATTGGAAAAATAAAAACACAAAAATTCCAAATCAGTTTAAAAAGCTAAGTCAGTGGAAGTGATAGAAAGGATTACAAGAAGAAAAAAAAAAAAAAAAAAACCATTTACAATGAGTATGAAAATTTGAATAATCTGAACAAAAAACCCAGTTTCTCATTATTTTATAAGGGTAATATGTGCAGTATATGTTGAAATCAATATATAAATTTAGTTCAGTTTCAATTAACTGTTTTGGTAGGATATGTACAGAAATAAAGAAATTTTCAAACAATAACTTATCATGTATTTGAATAAAAAATTTCAATATAAGCTTTTAACATAAGAACATTATTTTTTAGATTCTAGGACAAGTGAAAAATAACTACAGTTTGATGTATGTGCTGCCTGTATATATCAATAGACTCTCTTTTCATGATAGAGTATGACACTGCTATTATAGAGAGAAAACAACAACAAAGAAAACAGATGATATGCTGCAGATTCAAGTGCAAATTAAATGTATGAAAAATTGATAAGGCTATGTGTAAATGTCAAGAATTGTGGAGACTTTGCTTATAAAGATAAGGAGTCACAACTTAATTAAAGTCAGAGTTTCTGATCTAGTATATGCACCAGTGAGGCCTGAAAGTTTGCATTGCTAACTGTTCTCCAGGTGCTCTTGATGCTGTTTGTTTGCCACCACACTTTGAGAAGTGATGGTTTAATAAAACCTGGGTATCATATCTCCTCCTCTTGACTATAGACTGAAGACATGCTGTTTCATATCACATATTCCTAAAATAATCCTTTCAAACATGGTTGGATGGCTCAATACTATAATCTCAGCTTTTGATAAGTACACATAGGAGGGTTGCCTCAAATTTGAGGCTAGCATGAAATACATACATACATACATATGTATATAATATTTGCATTCCAGGAGATGTTGTATTACACAGCAAGAGCTTGTATCAAACAAACAAGCAAACCACTACAAACACACAAATGTGACAGATGCATTTCATCCCAGAAAATATTTACCTTCATTGTTACTGGTTTCTTTGTTCTATACTGCTCATTTAATTTTACAAAGATGTATTTGTTGGGGTAATATCCAGAAATGATTGTTAACTTTTGTTAATTAGGGACAGAAGATACCTTAGAGACCTAATAGTTTATTTCTATAGTACATAAATGTTTCTTTGAAATTAAAAAAATAAATTTAAATAATTCAATAAAATATAGAGATATAAATATATTTCCTTCATAAATGTATAAAACAGAATGATAAACATAAAAACTGCTAAATTTAGTAAGTTAATGAATTACAACTAATAAGGAACCACCATATATGCAGGTTCCAATATAGCAACACTATTTGTCATTAGTATACAAAAAATATTATTAAATTTTAATATCTTGCTGAAAAAGTTTGAAGAGATAAAAACTAATTTTTAAGAATATATATGCAAAGATTTTTACTGCTGTATTTTTTATAAATGGAAAAAAAGGTTCAAATTAGGTCACTGTCTGTCCCCAATAACACTCTATTAAATAAACAAAGGAGATTAAAACAATTTCAGATATACTGAAACTTGAGTAATTTTTATTGCTTAACCTTAATGAAAATCAATCATTTCAGTATTTCAAGTTCATATATAATAACTTATAATTTTATTTTCATTTTAGTTTTTTTTCTCTAAAATGATGGATGGATCCAGAGAACATAATAAATGATATACCTAAGATTTTAGTCAATATAATCTTGGTAATCATTGAAAAAAATGAAACTTTGAGGATAGTCTCCTAAATTCTATTAATTTAATGATTTTATCTTTTATATATCTAAATTTACTCTGAACTAAAAGCCAAAGGAAGTAAATATAGTAAATATTTGTAGGCTTTATTATTTTATATTTGTCTCAAAGAATTATGAGAGAGGAATTTTCTTTTCACTTATTAATTTATCTAATCAAACATGTTTATTTAGTGTTTACCATTATGCTCTATTTTAAAAGTTGAGAATGCAATTATAAAAAAGAAAGTACAAATCCCTGCTCAAAATATAGTGAGCAAAACCGTATAATGAATGAACATAGACATAATTTATAAGTGAAAGTTAATAGCTATGAAAAATTGAAACCTTTCTTTGGCAGACATGTATTCTCTGTTTTTGTGTGGTTTTTGGCGAGGATTAAGTTTTAAATATGCATAGTACATACACGAAGGAGAAAAACACATGAATATGTTTAATATAAGATTGTTTGAGTTCATGTGATGATTAATATTGTCAAATTGATAGCAGGTGGAATCACTGTAGAAACAACCCTAAAGATTCTTGGTTGGATTAATTGTAACAGTGGTGGGAAGACCAACCCTAACTATGGCTGGAGCCATTTCATATTCTGAGGTTCCCCAAAGGGCATGAAATAGATTAAGCAAGCTACCGCATGTGTATTAAGAACTCTTGGTTTCTTGATTACAGATGCAACTAATCACTTGCTTCTTCTGCCAGTTTCTCCCTTCCATGATCAAATGTCAAGGCTGTTCTTGAAGTGAATTTTGTCAAATATTTTGTCTCAGTTGTGACATTAGTAACTAATTACACGAGTCATTGAGAGCCTTCATAAAGAAATGTAATACAAAAAGATTGGTTAAAGAGGAATATTGGCATACTGAACTTTAAAAAGTATAGTAAGATTCCGATCAGCAACTGCTCCGGGGAACAGATTATGTGTTCCATGTCCCCCAACCCTCCCACACCCAGAGACAGCTTGACCCCCAAGAGTTCTGATACCACCAGGCCCACAGGTGAGACCCTCACCCCAATACCTGTCTTAACTGGGACACACACACACAGGTCCCAAAGGAAAAGAACCTCCTGCCCTGCTAGAAAACATCTTTCTTCCATCTGCAACTGCCTACCCGAGAGCAGATCATGAGCTCTTAGCCAGCACCCCCACTCGACCCACACCCAGAGACAGCTTGACTACCAGAAATTCCAACACAAGCAGGATTACAAGAGATCAGTCACAGCCAGGTTCACAGATCAGGCACTCCAGAACTTCATGTATCCCTCCAAGAAGGTGTAACCAGAGGAGGTCCATTATGGGCAGGCTCACGGGAGGTACAAACACATCTGTCAGACAGCAAGGTCAGTTAACACCAAAGAAAACCAGGTAGTGTGAGGCAAGTTGAAGTACATAAGCAACAGAAAACTATTCCACAAAGGACCATTGGAATCCAGTTCTCCCAGCAAAGCAAAGCCTGGATACTATAACACACCTGAAAAGCAAGATTCTGAATAAAATCCCATCTCATGAAGATGAAAGAGAAAGTTAAGAAGGACATAAATAACTCTCTTAAAGAAATACAGGAGAACACAGGTAAACAGGTAGAAGCCTTAAAGAGGAAACATATAAATTCCTTAAAGAAATACAGAAAAAAACAAAATCAAACAGGTGAAGGAATTGAACAATGCTGTCTAGAATCTAAAAGTGAAAATAGATATCCATTTATATGAAATCATTTATAACAAAATCATAAAGGGAGATAACCCTAGAGATGAAAGCCTAGGAAAGAGGGCAGGAGTTATAAATGAAAGCATCACAAACAGAATACAAGAGATAGAAGAGAGACTCTCAGGTGCAGAAGATACCATAGAAGTTACTGACACAACAGTTAATGAAAATCCAAAGTGCAGAAAGCTCCTAACCCAAACCATCCAGGAAATTCAGAACACAATGAAAAGATAAAACCTAAGAATAATAGATATATATCCATTCCTCTGTTGAGGGATATCTAGGTTGTTTCCAGCTTCTGGCTGTTGTACTACTTAGCTATTAAAAACCAATGACTTCATGAAATTCACAAACAAATGGGTGGAGCAAGAAATATCATTCAAAGTGACGTAAAGTCACAAAAGAACACACATGGTATGTACTCACTGATAAGTGGATATTAGCCAAAATCTCTGAATACCCACAATACAAACTCACAGGCCACATCAAGCTCAAGAAGTAAGACCAAAGTTTAGATGCTTCAGTCCTACTTATAAGGGGGAACAAAATAATCACAGAAGTTAGAGAAAAGGAGGTAACTGGGATAGAGAGAAAAGTGGGAGGGTGAGTAGTGGGGGTAGGATCAAATGTGAGAGGAGACAGGTGAGAAGTACAGAGAGGTATGTGGCTGTGGGAGATGGGGAACTGGGGGTAGCCATTAGAAAGTCCCAGATGCCAGGGAAACAAGAGGTTCCCAGGACACAAAGGGGAATAAGGAAGACATTAGCAGAGAAAACCTGTAGACACCAGGAAGTTTTTATAGATATAAATACTTTGAGCAAAACAGCATTATTCAAAATTAATATACAAAACTTAGTAGCTTTTTTAATACTAATGACAAATATACTGAGAAGATATTGGAGAAATAATATCTTTTACAATAGCCTGAAAAGTAAAATATCTTCAGATAACTAACAATGAAAGTGAAAGACTGGTATAATAAAAACTTTAAGATATTGAAGAAGACACCAGAAGATGGAAATATCTCTTATTCTCATGAATTAGTAGATTAATATTGTGAGAATGGCCACTCTAACAAAAGCACTATACAAGTTCAATGTGTTCCCATCAAACTTCCAACACAATTCTTTAGAAGAGTTGGAAAAACAATTTTCCACATGATATGGAAATAAAAACCTAGCATAGATAAAGCAGTGGTGGTGGTGGTGGTAGTGGTGGTGGTGGTGGTTCTGGTAGTGGTAGTAGTAGTAGTATACTAGTAGTAGCAGTAGCAGCAGCAGCAGCAGCAGCAGCAGCAGCAGCAGCAGCAGCAGCAGCAGCAGCAGCAGTAGCAGCAGTAGTAGTAATATTATAAAAGAACTTCTGGAGGTATCACCATTCCAGGATTCAGTTTGTACTACACAACTATGGTAATTTTAAAAAAGCTTGGAATTGTATGGTGGTTTGTGTGAAAATGGTCATTATAGGCTAATAAGATGTGGCAATATTTAAAAGGATTAAGACTTATGGACTTGTTGGAATGGTTGTCACCTTGTTGGTGATAGTTTGCCACTGGGGATTGTCTTTGAAGCTTCAAATGCACAAGCTAAGACCAGTATCTCTTCATGCTGCCTGCTGGTGCAGATATAGAATTCTCAGCTACCTCTTTAGCACCTTGTCTGTCTTAAGTGACACCATGCTTCCTAAAACATTAAGCCAGCTTCAATTAAGCATTTCCTTTTAAAAGAGTTGCCATGATCATAGTGTCTCTTCACAACAGTAGAACATTGACTATGACACATTGGCATAAAAAAAGACAAGTTCATTTATGAAATAGTATTGAGGACTCACATGTAAGTATGGACACCTTATTTTTAGAAAGAAGCTAAAATTATGCTCTGGAAAAGATTAGCATGTCCTGTAGATACTACAAGTAATGCTTGTCAAACCAGATGGCTACATGTAGAAGAATCCATATAGATCCATACTTATCATGCTGCATGAAACTCAACTCTAAATTGAAGAAGATCCTTATCAAAGACCACATATACTAAATCATATAGAAGCAAAAGTGGGAATAGGCTCAGACTGAGTGATCCAGCCATTTTTCAAGCATGATGGAAATGAACAACAATCAACAAACCAAGTCTTTATATTTCATTGATTATTTATTTTAAACCCAAGTTATTTCTTGTTGTCTATTCTTTTATGGTGTTATTATTTCTTGTTCTAGAATTTTCAAGTGTGTTGCTAAGTTACTAAAAAGACCCCTCTAAATATGTAGTCTATTCTAGAAAATGTTCCATAGCTCAGAAGAAAGTGCACTCTTCTGTGTTTAGATAAAATATTCTGAAGATGTCTGCTATATCCATTTTATTTATGACATTATTTTACTTCGGCATTTTTCTATTAAGTTTTTGTCTTGATGACCTGTCTAATCAGTAAATGTTGTGTATTGAAGTCACCCACTATCACTAAGAGGAACAATAAATGATATTACCTGTAATAGTGTTTTTGATGAATGTGGTGGGTTGCCTTGTGAGATTACAGATATCAATTCCCAGAACTATAGCCCCACCTTCACATGTACATTTAATATTTTTAAAATAATAAAAAATCAAGCTCCTCTAAAAATATAAAAATAACTTTCACTAAACCATCCCTACAGAGGATAATACAAAGAAAACTCCTATACAAAAAAGGGAAACTACACCCGAGACAAAACAAGAAATTTATCTACCCAAAACAAACCCTACTTTCTTGGGATGATACCTTTTTGATTTGGTATATGATCATTTTGATGTGTTCATGGATTTGGTTTGCTAGAATTGTGTTGAGTATTTTTGCATAGATGTTCATAAGCAAAATTGATCTGAAGTTCTTTTTCTTTGTTGTACCTTTGTGTGGTTCAGTTATCAGATGAACTGTGGCATTGTAGAACATATTAGATAGTGTTCCTTTTGTTTTTATTTTATGGAGTTTCTATTTTACTTTGAGAAATATTGGTATTAAGTCTTCTTTGAAGGACTGATAGAATTCTGCACTAAAACAATATGGCCCTGGGCAGCTTTGGTTGGGAAACTTTTAACGACTACTATTATTTCCTTAGGGGTTCTTAGACTGCTTAGAATATGTATCTAATCATAATTTAACTTTAGTACCTGGTATCTGTCTAGAAAAGTGTCCATTTCATCTAGATTTTTCAGTTTTGTTGAGTATAGGATTTTGTAGTAGAATCTGGTGATTTTTTGAATTTCCCCAGCTTCTGCTGTTATGTCTCCATTTTCATTTCTGACTTTGTTAATTTGGATACTGTCCCTGTGCCCTTTAGTTAGTTTGGCTATCTTGTTGATCTCATTTATCTATTTTGTTGATTTTTCTTAAAGAACCAGCACCTAGTTTTGTTGATTCTTTGTATAGTTCATTGTAAACTATGAGTTTGGTTACAGTGTGCCTCCATTGTAGTTAAATTTTAGAAAGTATTTAATTTCTTTATTTTTTTCCTTGACCAATATATCATTGAGTAGATAGTTGTTCAGCATCCAAGAGTATGTGTGGGCTTTCTGTTGTTTTGTTGTTATTGAAGACCAGCCTTAGTACATGGTGATCTTAGTACAAAGCTATATTATTAGTGGATCAAGGACCTACACATAATACCAGACACACTGAATCTAATCAAAAAGAAAGTAGGAAAGAGCCTTGAACATATAAGCACAGGGGATATTTTCCTGAACAGAGCATCAATGGCTCAGGCTCTAAGATCAAGAATTGACAAATGAGACCTCATAAAATTGCAAAGTTTCTGTAAGGCAAAGGACTTTGTCAATATGACCAAATGGCAAGCTACAGATTGGGAAAAGATCTTTACCAACTCAAATTCCAATAGAGGGCTAATATCTAAAATATACAAAGAACTCAAGAAGTTATACTCAACAGAACCAAATGACCCTATTAAAATGGGGTATAGAGCTAAACAAAAAAATTCTCAACTGAGAAATACTAAATGGCCAAGAAATACATAAAGAAATGTTCAACACCCTTATTCATCAGAAAAATGCAAATCAAAACAACCCTGAAATTTCACCTTGCACCAATCAGAATGGCTAAGATCAAAATTTCAGGTGACAGTAAGTAGGTGATAGAGGAGGATGTGAAGATCCTGCATTGCTGGTGGGATTGCACTCTGGTACTACCAATCTGCAAATCAATCTGGAAGTTCCTTAAAAAATTGGAATTAGTTCTACCTGAAGACCCAGCTATACCTCTACTGCCTACATACCCAAAAGAAACTCCAACTTATAAAAGGACATGTGTTCCCCTTTGTTTAAAGCAGCCTTACTGATAATAGTGAAAAGCTGGAAACAACCCAGATATCCCTCAACAGAAGAATGGACACAGTAAATGTGGTACATTTACACAATGAAATACTATTCAGCTATTAAAAACGACAACTTCATGAATTTTATCGTCAAATGATTGGAACTAGATAATGTCCTGAGTGAGATAACCCATACCCAAAAGGACATACACAGTATGTATTCATTGATAAGTGAATATTAGCCCCAAAACTCAGACTATCCACCGTACAACTCACAGATCATATAAAGTTCAACAAGAAGGAAGACCCAAATTTGGGTGTTTCAATCCTACTTAGAAGGGGGGGATTATCATAGGATGCAGATAAGAGGGAGGGAAAACAGAGAAAAAGAGGGGGTGAGTGGAAGGGGGGGCAGGATCATGTATTTGAAGAGATAGAAGGGAAGACCAGAGTTCCAGGAGAATGAATAGAAATATGCAGCACTGGGTTGGGGGGTGAGAAAAGGAGGAACCACTAGAAAGATCCAGATGGGAAGCAAGGGGATCCCAGGACACAAAGATGATAACAATAGCCAAAATACCCAACACAGGGGAGAAAGAACCTGAAGAGACCATCTCCTGTAGTTCGATAGGATCCCCAGTGGAGGGATGGGCCACTCGCCCATCTCAAAATATTTAACCCAGAATTGTTCCTATCTAAAGGAAATGCAGGGCAAAAATGGAGCAGAGACTAAATAAAGTAAAGTCCATCCTGTGATCACCCCACCTTGGGATCTATCCCATAACTGACCCCAAACCCCTACACTATTGTTGATGACAAGAAATTCTTGCAGACAGAAGTCTGACATGACTGTCCTTTGAGAGGCTCTGATAGCACCTGATAAGACAGATGGAGATACTCACAGCCAACCATAGAACTGAGTTTGGGTACCCCAATGGAAGAAATAGTGAAAGGACTAAAGGAGCTGTAGGGTATTACAATTCCATAGGAAGAGCAATATCAACTAACTGAACCCATCAGATCTCCCAGGGACTAAACCACTAACCAAGTTGTGCATTCATGGCTTCTGCTACATATGTAGTAGAGGGTGGCCTTATCAGGCATCAATGGGAGGGGAGTCCCTTGGTCTTATAGAGGCTTGTTGCCACAAAGTTAGGAGAAGCTAGAGGAGTGAGGCAGAAGTGAATTGGTTGGTGGAACAGCACCCTCATAGAGGCAGAGAAGGGGGATGAGATGGAGGGTTTAAGGAGGAAAGACTTGGAAGGGGGACAAAATTTGAAATGTAAATAAATAAAATAATCAATTAATTTTAAATGAAAATGAAATTAAAATAGTGAAGTAATTATGAAAATGATATAAGGTAATGAGATTTGGAATATTATTGTTAGTTGAATGGAAAATTGGGCAGGATGATAAGGTTATTTTAACAATGCCATTGTGCATATTTGCCTAGTTTCAATCCCTTGTTCTTGAAAAATAAGAATGGCAATTTCCTATCAAAAGGGCATAAAAATCTAGAATGTCCTCTGTGTTAGGTTAATGGACTTATCACTAAGCTACAAACTCAGTCTATATTAGTATTTTATATTTTCTGAGTCATCACAAAGCTGTGACTTAAGGTCTCTCTCTCTCTCCCTCTCTCTCTTTCTCTCTCTCTCTCTCCTATTTTTTTCTCTCCCCATGTCTGTATCTACATCTGCATCTATATCTGTATGTATATCTATTTGTCTGACTACCCAATTGCATATATGTGCCCATAATGTCGAAGAAAAAACACTGTATTCCTTGGATCTGGAGTTATAGGGCATTTCGTACCACCTACTTTGGGTTCTAGCAACCTAATTCAAGACCTTGGGAAGTGCAGCAAACATCACTTGTTGCTTATCCATCTTTTCACCTGTCATCATATAGGATTATAGAACACAACAGAAGAGGCAATTCATTTTAAAAAGTTAAAGAATGTAACTAAAGCTTATTTTACCTAATTGATAGTGTAGATAAAGTTCTAACTTTGGTTGCCACAATTTCTTAATAAATAATATAAAATATAAGAAGTTTATTAAATAATAATGGGTAATAAATGATGGAAGATAATGTTAAAAATTGCTGTTTTGTTTCATTAGCTGTAAATTTTACAAGGTTAACAATTACCTTATGACATGAAACCCATTAAGCTATTCATGTTTTTTATTGAAAAGAAGGGAAACTGCAATTCTAGACCTAGATAATGGCATTCATTAGCTCTGTCACTCAGTTAATCTAGGATGAGAAGAACTGAACTCAGCAAATCACACAGCTTAAAAGTAATTGTTATACCAAAAATGTAGCTCACCTTACAAGTGAGCCAACTATTACTCATAATGATTCACCTTTAATATATGACAACTTGAAAGTGTTGAAGCTTTTAAACTAACATACCAGTTGATTCCAGTCATCTGTCCAACAGACACATTTAGAAAATTAAGGTCTCAATGATGAGTTTATGGTTTGACACCTATTGTAATAAATAGTAATTATAGTTAATTAGGCATTTGAGAGGGGAGATAGCACAAGACTGCATAGGATTACATTCATTAACTGGTTTTTACTTCAAGTAGGTATGTTTTGAAAGGTATAGTGTTTTTATAAACTCAATTGCAGCTTCTTCATCTCTGTTTCTTAGTGATTACTCTTAATTAATATGGTGATCACAAAATGGGTTGAGGAGTATGTATGCTATAACCGCTGGATAGTATTATATGTGTAATAATATAAGACATTAAGTCATTTACAAGATTTATGAATTGTTTTCTAGTCTTATACAAGTAAACCAGAAAAGTTTATACTGGGGTCATATTCAAATATTTTAGGACCATCCTGCTCAATTATTACTACAAGCTAAAACAAAAGGGCGCGCATATACCACAATTACTATTTTTAACCATTTACCCAAATATGTTAATGCCTGCAGAACTCTGTTAATCAATATCATGACTTCCAATTCTCCGAGCCTAGTAATGTCTATCAGGAAGCAAACAGATAACTATATGTTGGAATGTGAGTAGCAGTACTGAGAAGATATCTCAGTGATAAAAGCACTTGCCACCTAAGTATTATGACCTTAGATCATATCTCTAGAACCTATATGAAACTTTGTGCATCTATACATGTTGGCTGTCAACCTTAGTGTTCCAATTTCAATAATTGAGGTGGGAAAAAAGTTTCTGAAGAAACACAGTCCAGCTATCCTTGCATGTGTAGTGATGAAGGAGAGATATTGTTGCAAAATAGGTGGATTATCTTTCTTTAGTCACAGACCAGAATGGACATGCACACACATACACACACACACACACACACACACACACACACACACCACATGCACAATACACACACACACTCACCAGAAAGAAATTTGTTATCCTTTATATGCTTAAAAGATTTCATATTAATATGGAAAGTGAAACCATAAAAAGTAACATAGAGATGTACACTAATACATAAGGCTTATAATCTTTTAAGAAAGGAACAAAGGAGACAAAAAATATATAAGAGAAGAAAATAACAATAGATTACACACAGATATCAAGTAGATGTCATGAAATACCGTTTTTAGAACAAAGTATCATTCTACTGTGATGCTAAAAGATTTGCTTTGATTTAAGATTGAGAGGAAGTGTCAGGATAAAATATGAAGAGGAAATCATATTTATTCCTAGTATAGTAAGAAAAATATATTACTTTTCTTTCTTCATTTTACCCTTTTTATATATGAAGGGATGATGTCAACATGAAATCCACTTAAATAAATTCTCAGGTAGGTTAAAAACCTGTGATAGAATATATATATTATATGTTCATTAATTATAATCAGTAATTTATATTAAATAAAAGCAGCAGACATGAATTTGGAAGGTTGAGATAGTTCGTGGTGGGGTCCTGGAAGTTTTGTGCTGATCAGAATGTTAATGACAAAAATGCAGTGTATACATGTATAAAATTATCAAAGAATGAATAAAAATATATCACAAAATAATTAGGCAGCCTGTATTAACTATAAGTAAAATCTCAAAATCTACTTCAGAACCTTCAGTAGATAGGCATGGCCCCAAAAACATCTCAAATATTTTTTAACCCAGAAATATTTTTGTCCAAAGGAAGAACAGGGACAAAAATATGGAACAGAGACTGAAGGAAGGCCCAGCCAGGGACACCTGGGGATACATCATGTCTGCAGACATCAAACCCAACACTGTTGCTGTGGTCAAGGGATGCTTGTGGACAGGAATAAAGTGTAGCAGTTCCTGGGGAGGCCTGTCCAGCAAGGCATCAATGCAGAGGTGGATGCTTAGAGCCAACCATCAGGGTGAACTCAGTGTTGGGGAGCTGGCAGAAAGGCTGGAGGAACAAAGGGTGACTAAAACCCCGTTGGAAGAACAATATAGGTTGGCTTGACTACCAAGTTCTCCCAAAGACTAAACCCCCAACCAAGGAGTGTACCTTAAGGGATCTTTGGCTCTAGATGAGTATATAGCAGAGGACTGCCTTGGCAGACAGCTAGAGAGGAGAGGCCCTTGTTCCTGGGGAGGTTTGATGCCCCAGAGTAGGGGAATGCTGGAACAGAGAGGCAGGAAAGTATGGAAGAGTGGAAGAGTACTCTCATACAGGCAAAAAGAGAAGGAGGGAAGGCAGATTTGGAATGGGAGCATGGCTGAGGGGTAACCAAGAAGTGGGATATCATTGGTTGAGGGGTTGCTGGAGGGGGTAACTGGGAAGTAGGATATCATCTGAGATGTAAACTAATAGAATGATTAATAAAAAAATTTAAAAATAATAATAAAAAAGAAAAAAGCAAGAGTTGCCATTAAGTAATGAAAAATTTATAAATTATCTATGAATATACCAGATGGATACACCAAATAAAAAGACATCAAAATATATGAGGCAAAAATTGATAAAACTATGTGGAGACACAGCTATGTAAAAATATAATTTGAAATTTCAATAGCTTATATCCAATAATTCCTGTATAAAACAGCAAGAACAACAATTATTATGACACATCAGTACATGAATATGTCATAAGTAGAGATTGTTAAATTATGTTTGTAGATCTAAGCATGCTATCATGATTCTATCTACAACAGTATATAAAAGGTAAAATTGTAGAAAAAAATACAGGTCTGAATGTTTCTAGAGGTTCACTAGGAGACAAAGCAGAAAGGAATTATTAATTCATGGACCTTTATTATAGATTGATTATTTTTCTATCAAAAACTGCCATAAGATTTTGAGTGGCAGCAGGATTTTATTAAGAAGATACATAACAGTTAGCCTAGTTTGTCATCTAGGTGGGCCCTGGGTAATCACAATGTTCATTATAAAATAGAAGCCACTGTAAAGATGGAAATAGAGGGATTATAAAGTACTCTGTTGATCTAAAAATTGACCATAAAAATGGAGCAAGGCACCAAGGAATGCAGAATGAAGCTTGAGAAAGAAAGGTCAAGGAAAGAAATGATCTCCCTGTTGTATTTTGAATAAGAGTGTCTCTCAGAGTATTCGGTACTTGATTTTATGTTGTTGTTGCTATTTGGATAGGTTTGGAAGATATTGCCTTACTAAAGGATGTTTGTCAGTGGTGGCAAACTTATCATACAAAGCCTTATGCCATTTTGAGTTCACCTTCAATGCTAGGTGCTTGTGATAATATTGATGAACCCTCAGCTTTCCTGTTCCTGATACCATGTCTTATCTTTGTCATTCTGGGCTCTATCCTTCTTCAAGAGTAAGCTCATATTACATATTACATATTAACAGACATTACTTTTAAATATTTTGGTTGCTTTAATATTGGCATCTTATTAATTTGGGAAAAGAAATAATTATTGTTGCTGGTATCCTTTTGTTTTTTAGATAGGATATAGCTATGTTTGCCCTGTTTGTCCTGGTACACATTATGCAGTCAAACTGGCTTAACAGTCACAGATAGCCTTCTGCCCCAGGGTGCCAAGTGTTAAGATTGTGGTTAGGAGCTGTCAAGCTTTTTAGTAGCCCCCTTAGAAGTGGTTTTAACTTATCAAATGTGCTGTAGCATAAGAAAATTTTATTGCCCCTCAGTTAATGTTATTCATTTGTTTGTTTTTTTTTCAACAAAGCTTGGGAATTATGTTGATTTATAACACATTAACAAGAAAAAAAGCACAATATAGTTGTACATGATACGTTTGGCATATCATTGAGAGTCATTAGGAAAGGGAGACCCAAAGGTAGAGTTCAACAATTGCACATTAAATCAACCAAGTGAAACAAACTATGAAAATGAGGTAAGGCAAAGCAACTAGGGTATGGTAGTTCACTGGATAGAGAAGCTCTGAGGAAGACAAAGTTATCTTATAGTTCTTTTATACCCTTTCTGACCTTGATAATGAGAGCATTCTCCTTCCTTTTCATTTTTCATGTGGGAATTTCATCTACTGCTTTTAAGTAACAGAATGAATGTCAAAATATTTTTATTTTCTTATTTTCTGGTTTCAGTTGTCTTTATCTCAAAATGATCAATATGCCTGATTAATGTATAGTAATTATGTTATTAATTTCTTATAAACTTCACTTTGAGTATTACTCAGACACAAAACAGATATGGAGGCTGTTTTTAGTTTTTGCTACTACAAAAATGAATTCTTAAGGCTGATTAAGTCCAATAAAAATAAGTGAGCTACAAATTTTATAAAAAGTAATAATTGTATTTATAATTTAAAATAAATTTCTAGTCTTCATATTTAAATTTTTCTATAGCTGTCTGTATACTATATATAACATATTAATTTATTCTACCCTGGACTTTGAATGCTACTTTTATAAGTTTAATTTCTTAATATTTCCACTTTCACATATGTTCTAAAGTTTATGCATCCTTCATCACATTCATTTCATGTCCTTAAAATTTTTTCAATTAATTTCCATGTCTAGCTTTGGATAATTTGAATAATAACTAACTTCTAAGTCTTAAAGCCCTACTTAGCACTTGACATCTGCTGAAAACTCCAACATTTCTGTCTTCAGTCATAATTTGATTTCATATTTGCAATAAGTCATTTGATATCCACTTTAAACATTCCATAGACATCCTAATTTAACAAGTTCAAAACCTAACTCAATAACAATATCCTAATATTTAAGACCATTGATTAAAATAATAAAATATAAAGCTTTAAATAAAAAGGCAGGCTAAAAATAAGTTTGTCACATTGTCTGATACGTTTGCCATAAGTCAGAAACTACATGATAACTTTGCTAGTGATACTCTCAAATGTGACAGTTTTATAAATTATATTAGAAGCTTAAGTAACTTTTGAGAGCTATGCATAATTCACTGAATTTTTCAAATGACAAATGGATGACACCACAGGAGTATGAATTGACAAAATATATCTCCAAAAGCAAAAATTGATGACGTCCTTTCATGCTACTGAGTATGTGAAATGTGTTGTATTTTGATTCTACATTGTAATTGTAACTACTTTATAACGTCACTTTCCAATGTAGTTCTGTAGTATTTTGTTATCTTCTTTTCAAGAAAGATGTTTTGCAACATAGAAAGTACAGAAACAATGTAAGAATTCAATTCTATTCTATTAAGTCAGATATTAAGGAGTCTGGCAAAATACAAAGTGATATATTTTGTTCTGAATATATAATTATGCTTCACAAAATATATTAATTATGCTGAACACAAAGTGGGAGTTCATTATTAAGGGTACTAATAGATAAAGATGTATATTCTTATCTTCTTAGCTTTATTTTCAATATAGTAAACATATAAGTTGTATGAAATTGAGTCTAAGTGATTTTATTTATAGCATGTGGCTGAGTTGCTCAGTGATAGACTACTTGCTTAGGTGGATGGGGTTTAGGTTAGTTTAGTAATATGATGTCATTATCTCATCACCTAGTAATGATCCTCTTTTCTCTGTATTTTCACTTTAGCTGCCACTGATATCATTGGGCAGAAATGTGCACTATGATTTTTACTTCCTATTTAACTTGCATCCTGAAGTAATTTTTTTCTTCCAATTTAATGGTGAACCCAAAATTTAAAGAACCTAGCATTTAAATATAAAGACTTGATCCTGAGCTTTCAAGAGTAAGATTAGTTATTTTCTGCTAAAGAAATTAGATAAGACAGTGTTTAAAGAAAAGGAAGTAAGGCAAGGGTGTGGTGAGGGTAAGGGATAGTAACAGACGGGATAAATGTTATGTAATTGCAGAAGTAAAAGTACACGTTTAGCTGTAAGTCTCAATAAGTAGAGAAGAAATGAATATGGATATGAGCTGGTTTTGAGGATGAAGTTTCCCTGAATCATGCTGAGTTCATTTCATAACAATTCAAATTTAAAAATTCATATGTGTCCTGAGAACTGAGAGGAAGGATGCCAAACATTTTGTTAGAGGCTCCAACCCAAGAGCAATGTAAATCAAAATGAGTCACTGGATAATCCATGAGCAGTAGTTATAACTCCAGCACTGAAGTCAGATTTATTTAATGTGTCTCAAATAATTCTGAGCCAACTTTTAGAAATTAATTTCTTTATCAGTTACTTCTTAAGCTGAAGCTATTTGTATAACATGATTCAAATAAAAATAAATCAGCATGACATTTGCTTTTGGGAAGTGTGGAAAGAGTAAAAATATTAACTACACAACAACACCACTAAAGATGTTTAAAGAATAATAAAGAAATTTATTAACTAAATTTATGAGGCTAGAGAGATGGCTGAGCAGTCATTCTGTACCAAAAATTCCTTCAGTAAGCTCACTATTTCCTCTACCTACATTTCCATGTAATCCAACACCTTCATCAGGCTTCCAAAGGTAATAAACATGCACTTGTTATACATACATACAAGCTGTAATTAGTCATTGTTTTGTTGCTGTGATTAAACAACATGAACACAGGCAAGTTAAGAAAGAAAAATAGTATTCTGTCCTTATAGCTCCAGTGGAAAAAGTTTTCATGATGGCCGAGTAGAGGCATGATATCATACAGCAGCCATGGCACCAGAAACAGATATTCAGAGTATTCAGATTTTGATCTGCTAGCTTGAAGTATATAGAGTGAACTGGAAGAGGTAAGGAGTCTTAGAACTCTCAAGACCTGTCTCCAGTGCTGATTTTACTCCAGTAAGAGTGAATCTTCTAAACTTCCCCTGAGGGGAAATTTTCATTTGTAGGAAGCAAATCTACTCCCACTTGTCTGTATATTCCTTATATGAGCAAGGCCATTCCCCAGATGTCTTCCCCCATGTGTAAAATGGAGAATGTTTGCTGAAGTGGCATTTTTGTGTGTAACAACTGGCCTTATGTAGGGAAGAATTACGTTCAGAATGCTCCAACAAAAGTTTCCTCTCTCTCAATGGCTTTCTGACCATGCATTCAACTGTTGAGATCCCTACTATGGTTATCTGCCCCTCCTGTCTTTACATGTATATGACAAATGTACTAAGTTAATGAGCTAATGCTGGTGAGTATTTACCCAAGGATATCATCCAGTCAATGCCAGTTTTATGTTACTTGTGTCTGTCTTTTATAATCTGGGTTACTGCTAGTTAGATTTCCAGGACCAAGTCATGTTAGCCAAGGCGTTTATTCAGACCACAACATGAATAAAGCACTAGTACAAATAAAATAAAAATTAAAAGAGGAGGTACTGCATAGTTTGGTCAAATGCCATGTGCCCCTTCAATTTTTGTCAATTCAGATAATTTTCGATGTTAAAATTGGGGGTGGGGCTTAAGTATTTACATTGTTTTCTTTTCTGAAATATATATGGAAAATATTTTGGAAGCAATGCAATATTACAAAATAAATTGCACAGCAATGACTTTTGTTGGCAAGGATGTCATACAAAGAATCCTAATCCATTAGAATTATTCAACTAAAAATTAGCCACAAAGATTATTTTGGATTTGCTATTATTTTATTTTAAAGCATTATTTTTATCGTATTCAAATATATTAAGACTTCAATGGCTACTTTTTATAAGTGAATATTAAATTAAAAAGAGAAATCAACAAACTATTTAATAAGTAACATCATTTTGTTGGTGATTTGTCAGGAGCCATAACGGGACAAGCTAATAATTGGCAGATGATCATCCTGAAATATACTATCGGATTAGTATATAATCTGCGATGTGTGTGCCCCATTAGCAAGGCTGTGGTGGACGTGATTTTAGGAAATATTCCTTCTATTAATATGCTTTTCCCATTATTATTATTAGACATATGCTACTATTACTAAGCAATAGCACACCCCTTTGTAGCAGATATCTGCAGATCCACGAAGATGTATTGTCTTGTAGTGGCACTATATAGGCAAATAGATGGCTTCTTAAGTCTTAATGATGATCCTATAAGAATTCCTAAAATTATATCAATGATTACTAAGCTCTTTTATAACAGGAATGCTATTAAGTCCCTCAGGCATAGTCAAAACTGCAATGAGGACTCTGCCAGTCTCCAGAGTGTTATGAGTTAATTTCAGAGAGAGAGAGAGAGAGAGAGAGAGAGAGAGAGAGAGAGAGAGAGAGAGAGAGAGAGAAAGTAACTGGACCTTCTTCTGCTCAGAGCACATTCCAAGAGGTTGTAAAACAATTAACCTAGGTCACTAGAGGAAATCCATGATTTATTATAGGTACCAGGACAGAAGAGAAAATATTGCCTGGGTTATCTATACAAAACTTCACTAATTTATAGTTTCAAGCTTTCTGCGAACCTGTGGATCTAGACAGATGATGAATGTCTAGCTAGATAATTACTCCCAATGGATATTCATGTAAACATTCTGTGTTGTAAACTTCTATTTCAATTTATGATTTGAATTTTAGTGTGAAGTTGTGATTAACTTTGTAACGTGATCATGTACTCTGAATGGTATATAAATACTGAAGGCAAAGAGTTCGGGGGATTAGCGAGTTAGGAATCAGTTAGATAGTTAAAACCCCATTGTCTTTTCCTAGAATTTTTCTCCCTTAGAATTTTTACTTTTTAAGAATCTTTTCTTCTTCACCAATCAGGACCTTTCCATGTTTCCCCTCAGATAGCTTTCATAGGATACTTTTTACACATAATAAACTCTATAGAAACTTTTCTAAGTGTCTTTTCTTCCTGTGACCCAGCCACAAGTTAGAGCCCAGTGTTTCCTGCTGAGATAGAACAAAGGCCACTTTGCCCAATCCTCAGCTGATAGGCTACAGGTGTTAATCATCCTAGCCTGCAGTCTCTTACACTCAGAAGAAGTTTTTAAGATAGTACAAGGCTATTTACTTAACTCCTTGCTGGTCTTAGGGCTGGGATGCAAATGCCAGTTTCTGGCCACAGGATCACTGACTGCAGATCAGCTAAAGTAGCATAGGGACTGCCTCAAGAAGAACCAGATGGATGGATAGAGGAGGAGAAGAAAGAAGCAGCAGCTGCATTTCTCTCCCCCTCTCACCCCAAGCCGAGGCTGGACTCCGGCAATGATTTATCAAAATCATATACAACTATAAAATAGAGATAGTGAGATATTAAAAAAGAAACCACTTATGATGAGTAAAACAAATGATATTTTAGGTGAGTATTTTGAGATTATTAATGATTTAAATATATATAAAACTCACATATGTTCCAAACTGACCAAAAACAACTTTAGGGATGAAAGAGTTTATTTGGCTTATAATTTACTTTGCATCATTGTGGAAAGCCAGGATAAGACCCCAATGCAAGAAAGTGGAGGCAAGAATTGAAGCAGAAACCAAGAAGAAACACTGTTTGCTGGGATGCTCTAAGACACATATTTCACTATCATTTTAGATTTTGTTCATTCATTCTGTTTTGTTTTGCTTTTAACTTCAGTTCAACTTGGAAGCAATACAGGTATATACTGAGATAATGTGCCAGTTCATCACCTTTTTACCAATATTTTCAGAATAAAGAGCAATAACATAGTATTATTTGAAATCTTCTAAAGCTTATTTATTTCTGATGTTCACAGTAATTTTTTACAGGATAACTAACTAATATTCAAGATTTGAGTATACTCTGCTGTTAATTTTTATTATGCATTTTAAACTTAGACTCTTTTGTGTACTAATATTATAATAAGCTACCATTTTAATTATATCAAGAACAAAAGACTTTAATTATTTTCATTATAAAAGAATTATTTATGTTTGAGGAATTATGTTTAAACTTACTGAATATTACACAATGTATACATATTTGGAAATATCACATAATACTTGATACACATGTAATTTTTATGGATCACTTAAATATGAAATAAAAGAAGCTGATACAATGCAAACATGTAAAATAAATTTAAATGTAATAAATGAATTATAACAATAAAAACAATACAAAGCTTATTTATGTTTGTATTATTTATAATGTATATTGAGTTGTTTTCTCTATTTTTTTAAATTTTGTAATACTTATGTTTTTTTAAAACACCATTTACCAAATTTTCCCCTATCCACTTGTCTTCAATATTCACCCAACATGTTTTCTTTTAACATAAATCTTCAAGACAAATATTCTTGGATATGTAGAGTCTCCTAGTAAAACTTGGTTCTTTGACCTGGGATTAGACTCATGGACAAAACAAATTTTTCTTTCTCATAATGTATGCAGAATATATTTCCTAGTAATAATCCACTAACTTGATTTTTATATTCTTTGGCTCTCTCTTCCAAAATGATTCTTATGGCTAGTAGAAGAGTCTAAAGAATATCTAATTTCTGTTTAAGATTCAGCACATTGAAATCCTCTGTCTCTTAACTACTTGTAGGACACCATGTTAATCATAATCTAAGACAAATAGAAGCTTCTCATATTATTTGATAGTTGTATTAATTAATGAATATAATAAGTCATTAGGAGTTTATTCCTATGAACAAATAAAAATTGGTACTAGCAAGTTCTCCTCTTAGTCCAATAATGGGACCTTCTCTAGGCTTAATGTTATGTAGTGGGACTTAAATCCATCCATTTAAGGGGTTGCTTACTCACATGATGTTTGTGTCACAGTTGCAACAATAAGCATGTCTTACCAGTGTAGTCATTATTTTAGCCCTCAGCACTCACAGTTAGGTGTAAGTGGTGATTACTTTTTCCTCCAGGAGATTAAATAGCGCATTCAAACATTATGAACTGGCTATTGATGAAGTTTCCAGATCAATACCATTATGATTTCTCCATGTTCCATGAAACAAATAATGTGGTTGTCTTCAGCAATAGAGTCTAGAGCCTAACTAAGAGCAATGGTAATAGCCTGTAATATTTTAGGGTCTATGGTGTATCACTTTCCAATGATTTCAATAGAAACAGCCTATTATTGGCAGTGAGGTTTTTGTTAGCCACTGAAATATAGTGGAACTTTATTATATACATATATCGATATTTATATGTATTATATATGTACATATTGAAGCTTCAACAATAGTAGATTTCTATATGTCATGGTGTTTTTATCTATCCATGAACTCTGTTTTCAGAATTTTCTTTTGCTTATATACCCCAGGGTAACCTACTCTATGGGATGGTATCCTTTTTGATCTTTATAATAGTGTACTATATCTACCCTCTTTTGAACAACCATCCATATGTCCCCTTTGTAATCATATGACATCTATGGATATTTCAAACAAAATACACATGTCTGAAGATTCAAAGATTGTAGATCTGGGTTATTTTGTTTAGAATGATTTTTCTAGTTCTATTCACATACCTGAATTTATTTTAATTTCATTTTTCTTAATAGCTGAATAATATTCCATTGTATAAATATGTAAAAGATTCATTATCATCTCATCAGTTTGTGGAAATTCCGGTCGTTCCTATTTATGGGCTATTGTGAATAGAGTAGTGCTAAACATGAAGGAGGTTTGTCTAAAACTGGATAGGAGTCCTTTAGGTATGTACCCAAGAGTCAAATAAGTGAATTTTGTAGTAGATGCATTTTTTTTTTTTTACCTTTTGGAGTACCTCCACACTGATTTCCACTGTGGCTATACAAGATTGAATTCTTACCACCAATGAAAAGTAGCTCTCCTTTACCTTTATCCATGCCAGCATTATTTTTTGTCACTTGATTACTTCTGATTAGAGTAAATTGAAATTTCACAGTAGTTTTAATTTTCATTTCTATGATGGATAAAGATATTATATATTTTAAAGTGTTTCCTAGTTGTTTGAATTTCCTATTTTGAGAGTTCTCTGTTTAGTTGTATGCCAGACTGGTAAATTAGGGTGTTTAATTGGTATTTTTGTTGTTGTTGTTGTTCTTTTAAACACTTAACCTCTGTCAGATGTATAATTAAAAAATATTTTTCCTATTCTATAAGCTAACACTTTTCTCAAGCAATTTTGTCCTTTGTTGTATATTAACTTCTTAGTATCATGAGGTTTCATGAGATGTTTTAATAAACGATGGGACTATAGGGGTCCTGTTCAGAAAGCTCATACTTGGACCAACAAGTTAAGTAC
Organism: Arvicanthis niloticus; assembly: GCF_011762505.2. Taxonomy (NCBI): domain Eukaryota; kingdom Metazoa; phylum Chordata; class Mammalia; order Rodentia; family Muridae; genus Arvicanthis; species Arvicanthis niloticus. The sequence continues at coordinate 68,324,912 of NC_047679.1, read as the reverse complement.
AATTTTAACTTTCTCCTTTAGTGGATTCAGGATAATGGGCATTATATTGAAGACTTTGATCTACTTGAAGTTAAGTTATAAACTATGTAAAAGGTAATGATTGAGTTTCATTCTTCTACATGTTGTAGTCAGTTTGAATATTATCACTTGTTGAAGATGCTATCTTTTTACCAATGTATGTTACTGGCTTCTTTGTCAACAATCAAGTATCTGTAGGAACATAGATTTATAAATTTGTATTCAACTTTATTTAATCATTTGATGAGACTAATTTTATGCCAAATATATCATATTTTCATGAGAATAGCTTCAAAGCAGATATCAAGTGATGGAAAGATCCCCCATGTTCATGGATCAAAAAAATTAACATAGTAAAAGTTGCCATCTTACCAGAATAATATACAGATTCAATGTAATTTCCATCAAAATTTCAACACATTTTTTTACAAACCTTGAAACAACAATTTTTAACTTCATATTGAAAAAGTTAAACACTCAGGATAGCAAAAAAATTAAATTCTGTACAATAAAAGAACTTATTGAGGTATCACCATCCCATATTTCAAGCAATACTACTGAGCAATACTAATAAAAACTTTGTGGTATTAGTATAGAAATTGACAGGTTAATCAATGTAATCAAATTGAAGACCCAGAAACAAACCCACACACCTCTGAACACTTGATATTTGACAAAAAAAAGATACAATAGAAAAAAACAAAAGCATCTACAACTAATGATACTTGTCTAACTGGTTGTCTGACTGTAGATGAATATGAAAAGATCCATATTTACCACCCTAAGCAAAACCCATGTCCAAGTGGATCATAAACCTCAACATAAAAGCAGATACACTAAATCTAATAGCATAGAAAGTGGGAAATAGCTTTGAATGCATTGGTACAGGGGAAAATTTCCTGAACAGAACACCAGTGGCTCAGGCTATAAGATCAATAATTGATAAATGGGACCTCATGAAACTGAAAATTTTCTGTAAGGCAAAGGACACAGTCAATTAGAGAAAACAGCAGTCTACAAAAGGAAAACAATATTTATCATCTCTACTTGGAACTAATATTCAAAATATATAAAGAATTCAACAAGTTAGATACCAACAAACTAAATAACCCAATTAAAAATGAGGTACAGAGCTAAACAGAATTTGCAACAAAGGAGTTTCTAATGGGCAAGAAACACTTAAAGAAATGTTGAACTTCTTTCTTGTCAGTGAAATATAAATCAAACCAAACTTGAGATTCCACTTTACTCCTATCAGAAAGGCTAAGATCAAAAACTTGTGAGATAAAACATGTTGGTGAGAATGTGGAGCAAGGGATACATTCTTTCATTCCTGGTATAAGTGCAAACTTGCATTAGCACTCTGGAAATCAATTTGGAAGTTTCTTTAAAAATTGAGGATAATTCTACCTCAACACCAAGCTACGTAACTCCTGCAGATATACCCAAAAGATGTCCCTCCATACTACAAAAAGTACAGGAAAAATATGGAGCAGAGACTGGGGAATGACCAACCAGTGGATGGCCTAACTGGCCCATCATATCAGCAAGAACTGCAATCCCTGACACTATTAATTATACTTTGCCTTGATTGTAGACAGAAGAAAACCCACTGATTGACACTGAATTGACAGAGAATGACAGCCAAACATTAGCTGGAATTTGAGGCATTTTTTAGAAGATTTGGGAGAAAGATTGAGGGACTGGAGAAAATAGGGACTCTATAGGAAGACTAATTGGGTCAACTTATCTAAACTATTTGGGGCTCCCAAAGACTGAACCACCAACCAAAGAACATACATGATTTGTACATTGATTCCACCCTTCATATATGTTGCAAATGTGCTCCTTGGTTTTCACATGGATCTCCTAACAACTGAAGCAGGAAGCTTACTCTTACTCTATTGTCTGTCTGTGGATATTACTCCTCTAACTGGTTTTTGTTTTTTTGGTGTTTTTTGTTTTTGTTTTTTTGGTTTTTTTTTGTCTCACTTCAGTAGGAGAGGATGTGCCTAGTCCTGCAACAGCTTTATGCACCAGTATTATTTAGTACTCAGAGGACAGGAGTTCCCACTTCTGTAAAAAGAATGGAATGGGAGTAAAAGGAGAGGCAATGTAAGGGGATACTGGGAGGAAAGAGAGAGATCTATGATTGGGAGGTAAAGTGAATTAATAAATAAATTATTAAAACAAAAATAAAGAAAAGCCTTTGCAGTACTTATGGGAATTGTCATAACCAGAGTATACCCACATTACTTTCAATTACAATCTTTATATATTTCCTCTGAAACTAGGGTAAAAAGAGTTGTACAACAAGAAAAATTAGCTATGACAATGCAAAAGCTTGAAAGACAAAAGACAAAGAAGTCAGAGAACAAGAAGTGTTTAATTGTGAACATATGTTACATAATCAAATTAAGGATCAAGATAAATAGCCTATTAATCCTAAAATGCTACCTCTTATTAAGACTGGGAAAGACTACCACACACACTAATGACAAATGTCAGAAAATGGTGAAAATTTGAAAACTAAACATCTAGTCTGGAATCATGATAAAATACAAGGTCTTAAACATTTTAACAAATCAGTAGTAACATTTTGAATGTCCACACTCTAAGTGAGATGAATGTTAAATATCTAGGCTACCCAAAACAGAATTATCCTGCAAGACTAGAAAGATTTAGCAGAAGATGTAATAGAAGGTGGTTCTCAATTACAATGGCTAACATAGTGGTGATTAAGAAGCTGCAAATATGGAAAATAATACTAGGTCAACAGTTGTTAATATCATAATAGATCAATTGTTGAAAGTCAATTTGCTGATTTAAGAAAGAAAATGCTATTTGATGATTCTAGTATTATACAATGTACTTTAGTGGTCTTAAGAGCCTGGGATAAGGTGAAGAAACAAGAAAAAAATTCTGTCATTCACAAAGATTATGTAATGCCCCAGAGAGACTTTTAATGACTTCTTACATAGATTAAAGTGCTCTATAAAGAAGGCAATCTCAGATCAAGATTCAAAACATGTATTAATTGAAACTTAGCTTTTGAAAATTCAAATGCAGACTGTAAATGTGTTCTTATACCTTTAAAATTTTGATCAGCATCCATAGATGAAGTGATGAGAACTATTGCTGATACTGATCTTAATGACTATGTAATATGTACAAGCAATGGCAAATAATCCTAGATGTCAAAATGTGTCCACTGTTTTGCTGTGGGAGATGGGGTCATTTGAAAAGGGATTATAGGCAAGGCATTCCTAGAGACTTTTCTAGAAAAGTCTTAGCCTTCTTTTATTTGTAGGAGTTATGGTAAAAGAAAGCATTGGACTAATGAATTCAGATCTGCAAGAGAAATTTGAGGTAATCCCTTACCAATGGGAAACTCAATACATGATAATCCTGTAAATACAGGAAACTTGCAAAAAGGTTTAGCTTATATCCTAGCAACAAACAACAGGAGCCAGGTATTTCCTGTCAGCAATCCACAAAGCAAGTGGGGAAATGTAAACTAAATATTGGAAATCTGATACATGCTACACAATGAAGTGCTGCCTTATACTTAGCCATAAGTAAAAATTTCACGCTATCACCAAACATTCAATGCTATAAAATACCCACTGGAGTTTTGGACTGATACCCTCAAAGACAGTAGGAATGGTTTTAGAAAGAAGTAACCTAACATCTCAATGATTCATTGTGTGTTCAGTAACTATAGATGAAGAGAGACTGAAATTATGGTTTATGTAAAGGAAAACTTGTTTTAAAGCAGAAGACAGGATTGCTCAGCTTCTACTGCTTCCATATGCCCAAGTCAATGCATCTCTCTTTGAAAAGACAGTAAGATTTAAAAGGACAGGAAGACAGATTTTTGTTTGTTTGTTTGTTTGTTTTGACAAACTGTTACCAAAGACCAGAGATCAAAATTAAAATTAAATTTAAATTTAAATGGTATTGATATTGAAGGTTTACTGGACACAGGAGGTGATGTAACTATAATCTTACAAGAATCTTGTAATGCATATTGGCCCCTTCAGAAGGTATCTTACACAGTTTTAGGGACTGGAACATTATACCAAGTAAAACTAAGTGTAATACGAATGGAATGTGTGGAACTAGAAGGTCAAATAGGAAGATTAAAGCCTTATCTGACAGATATAACCATAAACCTATGGGGAAGAAATCTACAAGAAATGGAGAACTCATATTGATATACCTTTAATTTCAGGAAAAAAATAAATATTTTTTAAATGATACTGTTTATTGACAGCTTATGTTATGTGGCTTGTTTCTGTGTTTAAATGGGTAAGAATCTCAGTTTGCTAGCATCAAGCTGGACATGGAATGTGAGTCCTTAAGTGCCTAGTTTATGTGTAAATTTATATAGATCTAATTGTACATTGATAAACAAAAAGGGGGAATAAGTTTAGCTGAAAAATACTGGAATTGTAGAGAGAAAAAAAAAACTGCTCAGTTAGATCTACATGTATGCTTTAAAGATATTTTATGTTTTAACAGCAGAATGAAGGTCAGGGAATATATTATATTGGGGAAGACATTTTGTCTCTATGTCCAAAGGTGATGAAAGACTAAGGGATCCATCAAAATTGATAAAGATCTAATTCAAACTGAGGGCAGACGAGAAAACCTGGATGATGAAATGGACATTTGCTGAAGGACAGATGATCGAGACAGGAGTCATGATGGATCACCAGAACAAAGATCTTAATAAGGACATTTATGGTTGGGGGATTGATAATTGTTTCTATTGTAAAAGTTATCTTGTGTATAAGTTACATTAAACAGAAGGTGTTAGACGTCCATGCACAGCTTACAACAGACCACTCCAGACCAAAAGGTTCCATGTGGGGGGAAGTTTATTCAGGAGATAGGGCAAAGGTGTGGGGAAGAAGATGGAAGAAGATGGAAGAAGAGAGCAAGGTCAGGGGGTTCTGCCTGTTTCATATGGGCAGTGACATAGCCTCTCCCAGGTAAAGGTGAGGTAGCCAAGTGGATTCTGGGAGTATATGGCAGTTGCCTTGGCAACAATGTGGGGGTCACCTAGATGTGATGTCACTGGGTTCAGAGCCTGATACCAACAGAAGGGGGAAGATGTAGAGGAATTTTAATCCAGTAACAAGTCTGCTCTTGCTGGAACACAAACACATTCTTAGTAAACACCTTTAATCCCAAACAAGGTAAGGTTAGTTGGTAGAAGGAAGCAGGGATGTTTGAAATTGATATGTAGTTAGAGGGCTGTTTTGTGCTGTGTGTGAAGTTCAGTCAGTTGAGCTCAGTGCAGGGTTATATCAGTGACTTAAGATGGTAGTACAGAGAGAGAAAGAGAGAGAGAGAAAGAGAGAGAGAGAGAAAGAGAGAGAGAGAGAGAGAGAGAGAGAGAGAGAGAGAGAGAGAGAGAGAGAGAGAGAGAGAGGAAGGGAGGGAGAGAGGGAGGGAGGGGAAGAGAGAGGGAGGGTAGGAGGAAGGAAGGGAGGGAGGGAAGGAGGAAGCTGTTTGTACTCAGACTGTTTTTCTCAGAGAACAAGCTACACAAAGGTGAAGCAATGCCAGAGAATGAGAAGGAACCCAAAGATTTGAACAGATTGCTAGAATTACTGTGAGGCCAAGCAGAAAAATTCAGTCTGAAGCTGAGGGTAAAAAGTTTGAATCAGTGATCTTAAAGACAAATTTGAGACAGAACAGCTGATTTGAACTAGCTAACCAGAATTCAAGAACTAGAAAGGGTGACTTTTTCATTACTAAGTATCAGATGATGAAAACATTCTAGGATGAGAATCAATTGTATGGAAGATAGAAGCTTCCAGGACTAGGCCTATGTTAGCAGACAGAGGCAGTAAGCCTCCAAGACAACATTTAATTCAGGTGAATAAAAGTAACATTTAGAGGTACTTACTACTATTAACTTTTTTTCTGTAATTGTTTTTATTGTGTTACTTAGATTTTAGTATTTTATATTTTTATTTTTGTTTAGTTCTTAGAATTTTATATTTTTCTTCATTTCTTTCTAAACTCATTTTTGTTTATATCTAGGCTTAATTCATTGTGGTCTGATAGAGTATACAATGTGATTTCAACTTTGCTATATTTTTGCATTCAAAAATGTGGTCTATTTTTGGGGAAAATTCTATGGGCTGTTATTATTATTGTTTGTGAGGAATATTCTCCACCTTTTATGTACATTTGATTTTTTTATAGTATTTAACTCTAAAATGTCTCTATTTAGTTTTTTGTTGTTGTTGTTTGTTTTGTTGTTGCTGCTGTTTTGAGTTTGTTGTTGTTAGAGGGTTTTTGTTTGTTTCTTTATTTTTTTTTATTTTAGATGTAGCATTTATTGGTGGCTGTTAGGTATTAACATCATCTACCACAGTCTTGGTGTTGATCTGTGGATTAAAGTTTAGTAGTGTTTCTTTTATGAGATTTAGTGTCCCTGTGTGTGGTGCATATAGATTTATGATTATATTATCATGTTGTCAAGTTTTTTTTTAGTGACAACAAAGTGTTTGTCTTTATCTGATAAGTTGATTTTGTTGGATATAACTGCTATTCTTGTTTATTCCTTGCTTCAATTTACTTAGAACACCCTTTTGTATCTTTCTGCCTTAAGGCAGTGTTTATTATTGATTAAATATGTTCCTAGAGGAAAAAAAAATGAATCCAGTTTTCTGATCTAACTTGTGAGTCTCTGTTTTCCTATTAAAGATTGGAGACTATTAACATTAAAATCTAATTCTGACCAAAGAATACTATTTCCTGACATTTTGTTGCTTTTGTGGTAGTCTATCTGACCACTTTTGGTTTAGTATTCTGGAACTGTTTCTTTGTTGCTTGTTCCTTATTGGGCATTTTTAAATTTGTCTTAATACCTAGATAATATATCTCTTGGTATCTTCTATAGAGCTCTCTTAGTGATCATAAATTTCTTTAATATGTTCTAATCATAGTTTTTTTATTATTCTTTATTTAAGACTCATAGAATTGCTGAGTGTAGTAGTCTGGGCTGGCATCTATGGTCAATCCTAAATTGAGAAACACTAGCTTAATCCCTTCTAACTTTGATGATCTCTACTGAAAAATATGCTGTGATTCTTGTGGACCTGCATTTGTGTTTGAGTTGATATTTTGTTTTTGCTTCTTTCAGTGATCTGAAACACTTAATGTTTTCAATATCATTCATGATGGAAAGTTTCTTCTTCTGACCTTGTCTATTTGGTGTGATGGAAGTATCTTTTTCCTTTAAAGGCATCTTTTTCCTTAGATTTTAAAAGTTTTTGTCTATGATTTTGTTGAAAGCATTTTTTTGTGCCTCTGATCTAGATCTTTTCTTCTGCTTCAATATGTATTGTTCCCATTATTCACAGGTTTGGTCTTTATATAGCATGCCAGAGTTTCTGCATTTTCAGTTGTTTGTTTTTGTTGTTTGGTTGGTTGGTTTGTGTTCGGGATTTGACCTTTCTTTGAGAACAGAAATTTCCAATCCATCCAATCTACTGGTGAAGTTTTGTCTAAGTTTTTTTTTTTTTTATAAAGTTATTGATTTTTTTATTTTAAGTTTTATTTTCTTTTGAATGTATCCCAGAGATTCTATCACTTTACAAAACTGTTTTTTTTTTTATATTTTTATATTATATTATTTATTTTCATGGTCTGTTTTGAAAAATATGCTAGATTTCTCTACCACAAATTTATGTTGCCCTTTGTCATAAAGCTTTTGTTGGACCATCCATTGCTAATTTTTCATTCTACTTTTAATATTTTAATTGGTTAAGTGTACCTTTTTTAACTAAAAAGAGGCAATTTATGTTTTCAATATTCTGTTCCACCGTTAAGTGGTCAACTATCTTCTGCTAATGAGATTTTCTTATATAATTAATTCCTTTAGTTATGTGTGCAATTAAAGCTCTGTGAATTTTCATTCACATGTTTTTGATGAGATATGATTTACTATTTCAATGTTCAAATTGCAAGTAGTTTTACTGCTTAAGACCACCAAACTATCTCTTATATTCTATTGATATGTTCTGATTATTGCTCTGAGTGCTTTTTTGCCTTCTTACATATCCAATTTTCAGGATCTGCTCACATTTACTGTTTCAATCATGCAAGGAGCCAAATTTATGAGGAACCTCCTTACCTTCATTTAATGGGCAATGCTATTCAGAACCCCTCTTCTCTTCCTCCTCCTCTCCTCTCCATTAACATAGGCATACATAAGTTTCTATATTATTCAATCTTTCTGTGGATTGAGAAGATTCACAGTCACATCAATAAAGCCAACTAAGCTCAATTTTCTTATAAAACTATAATTTTTGTTTTAATACTGTGTTTTAACATATAATCCATTTTCTGATAGTATAAAATATATCCAATTATCCTAAACATTCTTGCAGCTGTAATCCAGTATCTATACACAATTTGTGATAAATGTCTCCAATTTTTATTCCTCCATCATCCTGTAACATACCTGGGTATCATACAGGCCTCCTCCCTACTTGCCCAATTCAAACTAAGTTACACCATTCAAATCTTATCACCATTGATCTATCCCAAAGTAGTGTGGCATATCTTCAGGAGGTTCTCTGTCTTGTCCATCAAAGTACAAAACTGCTAGCCTTGTTTATCCCCAAATTATGGCTTTTGTACTTGTTGATTTAGAAGAAAAAAATAATGGCAGCAAAATAACCTGTACTTCTATTCTTGACATATTTCTGCTCAAACCCTTGAGCCTATCTAAAATTCTTTGTTGAATTGGTTTCCCTACTTGGAAATCTCCATTAACTGAACGTTCTTGTTCTGTAGTGATTCTTAAAAGTTTCCTTTAATATCATGTCTGCGTAAAGTAATTAATGTACATAGTGTATTCAAAGTTAACCTGTTTTATGTTCTTTCTCCTCTCTCTCTCACTTATACATACATACGCATACAATCATACATACACACATGCACAAAGCAGATCATAACTTTCTGAATTTAAGAAAGTAAAGCTTTAAGAATTTCATTACCTGATAAAATTGATGTCTAGATCTACAGACTAATTGTTGGTTTTAAGGAAATCTTTTTGTAATGACTACAAAATAACAATTTAAAAAAATGCTTAAACATAGTATTCTATTTATTTTATGTTCTTAAATTGTTGTAAGGTGAAGAGTTACTAGTGAAACATATCAAAATGCACTTAACAATAAAATAAGCAGTACATCTCAGTACTCATAAAAGGGACAAATATTTGTTACTGTAGAATCTCATTTTCTTTATAAATAAAGAAATCATATGCAAACATTTCTGAGAAGGCTAACAGTATTAATATATTCCCTAGCCAAACCAGGAGACCAGTCATCAGATATAGGGAAATCTTTTTCACTAGGTAGGTATTATGTAATTGTGCATATGATAATAGTATGTAATAAATGCTTTCTATGTTTGGATCATATATATATATATATATATATATATATATATATATATATATACGTTTTTACTTTCTGGTCTTAGATTTAGTTCTTTTCCTATAAGAGTAAAAGAATTGAACTCTAGTTATTTGTCCTTCTCTTCAAATTATTCCAATAATAATAACAGCAGTTTAAATTAGTAATATAGAGTAAATTAAGTAAGATGCATTAAAATAAACAAGCATATACTTTTTCTCTTTAAATGTCCCACATACAATTTTTATAAACTATATACTTAGATATTTCTATACCTTTTATACACTGTGGTGGAAATAAATACATTTACCTCCTGTCAGCTAATCTTTGCAGAAAGGTACATTGATTTTGAAATAAAATATGAGAGTTTGAATTCAATGCAGGCTTCACTAAGTTATCTTACTTCTGTGAGACTTGGTTTTTATTTAAAAAATTCAACAAGCCAGCATTCCTTCCCCATAGAATTATTATGAAACTCAATGTTATATTTCATATAAAGTGCTGGGAGTTGGGGCACAATTCCTTTTGCTTATAACTTGAGCATAATGTATATTGATAGACCCTTGAAAAATAAAATAAGATAGAATCATTCTGACTTGACTCCCACAGAGAATAGCTACACACTACTGTAGAAAATGAATTCCCAATTGGTTCACAATCAACATATGAAAGCTCCAAGAGGAATATGTAGGAAAAATGAAACATGTAGTAGCAACAAAAGAATGAATGATCTTTCAGAGAGAGTCTACCTTTTTTGAAGTTGTTTTGGTTTCTCATTATCAACATTAAATATATATATATATATATATATATATATATATATATATATATATGTGTGTGTGTGTGTATGTATTCAATATTTTATATGAAAACATATATAGATAGATAGATATTGGTATAAATGTAGGTATACATTCCTCTATACACTTATGAATGGGAACACATGTTCTTATATTTCTGCTGCTCTTTATAAAAGTTATAAAAATTTTATGAGGTAAAGTTTGCGAGTATTGCTGAAGAAAATATGTCACTTCCTGTTATTTCTCTTTATTTTGTGCATATAGGTGAAATGTGATCACTGTTTTCTGTCTGCAGAATATATGCTATGCCTTTCTTGCCATCATAAACTTTATCCATTTTTTGCACTGTAAACCAGATAAACCCTTTTTCATAGTAGTTGGGTTTTGTTAGATTATTCTACCACAGCAACAAAAAAGTAAAGAATTACCTGCATTTCCAAAAAGATCTGTCATAGATGATGTATTAAAATGATAGTTATTGTTAGGTGAAAATCTCAATATGCATATGGAGAAAAATAGTATATTGTGCAAGTAGAAAAAAAGAAACTACAGTAGAAACATGGCTGGTTAAACATGAATAATTTTAGCAGAGTTTCAGAAGAAGGCCATCTATAGATTGATTCCATGTGTCTTACTGTGGAGGCTATAACCTCATTTAAAAATTCTTGAGTGTTTCTAAACATATACCATTTAACTCTTACTCTTATTAACGAAGAATTTATGCAGCAGCAAGTATGTCTACGTAGACATATATATCAGATCAATATGTTTAGCCTATAACTAAAAGGAAAGTTTTTTTCCATGGTCCTGATACAGCTACTGAGGCCATGTTGATCTGAGTGGCCTGTTCAGCCACCTAAGATTATTTTGATGTCGACAGTCTGTGCAGCCACTGAAGACCATGTTGTGTGGTCTGTGGTCCTGCTGTAGCCAGAGACCATGTCCTTTGATACCACCAACTACCATGCAGATGTTTGTAGTTTGGGTTGCCACTAGAGGCCATGCTAGTATCCAAGAGTTGTGATGCTACCAAGAGCCATGTCTTGGTCTGAAGTCCAACTGTACCTGGGGGCTGTGTTGCTCTCCAAGACCTGTGTTACCTCTGAAGGACATTCTGATGTCCATGGTCGGTGCTGCCAACTGAAGCCACGTTGTTATGCCTTGGCCATGTTGCTTCCAATGACCATGTTGATGTGACTAGCCTGTGCTGCCACCTGAGGCCATGTTGATTTCCTTGGCCTGTGCTGTCAAGGAAAGCTATGATAGTGTCCATGGCTAATGATATGGCAGAGGGCTGGGCTGAGGTCCCTGGTCTTTATTGCCATTGAGATCAGGCTGAGGTCTGTCCACATGTTGATACTGAAGACCATGTAGATGTCTATGGTCCATGCTGTCACCAGAAACCATATGGAAGTACATGATCCATACTCCTGCTGACTATAAAGGGCAAGGAGTTTACTTTTGCAATGGTATCCATAATAGCATACTCATAGATAAGAAAAAGGGACATAGAACATTTCCTGTGTCACAAATCTTTATCTTACCCCAACATATCCCATTCTCCCCGACCAAAGTAAGCCTGGACAAAAAGCTATTTAGACAATATTAAAATTATAATAAGGATGCTGAAGTATAGCTCTCCACAGTTGATGCTCCTAGTAGTGGTGCAGTTGATGAAGGACTGTTTTCTTTAAGAGGGTGGCCACTGGGAGTTTAACTATACTCCAGTGAGTATTTGAGCAATACAAATGGGACTCATCCTTCTCCTTCTCCTTTTCCACTTCCTCTTCCTCCCTCTCTTCCTCTTCTTCCTTCACCTCATCCTCTTCCTCCATTCTTCTTCTTTGGGAGCAGAGAGAGGTCGGAAGGGGATGGACCTGGGAGGACAGAAAAGTGTGATTGGAGTTTATGATGTAAAATTCTCAATTAATAAAAATATGTAAAAAGGGAAATTTTTCTGAAGGAAGTAGATTTAATATTTGTAGTTTACTTTCAAAGCCAGAGAAATGTTTTTAAATATATTTGCTTTTCCACCATGGCAGTACATAGCTAGAAAAAAAAAGAAGTTTTCATTCAAAAAGTTAAAAGTAAATAACATCTGGTATAACCAAGGATCCTTTACCACACTCAAAACAGTTAGCTAAATCAAGAAAACAAGCAAACAAACAAACAAAAAACCAAAAAAACATTTCTAGCTTCTGGAGATGTCTTAGTGATAATTCAAGTAAAAGAGATTTGTTGATCATTATGTATTGAAGTAAATGTGTATTTAAACTCATATATTTCACTAAAATTTAAAGGTTGCTTGTGATCATTAGAAGATATGTTTGAAGCTATACATAAGGAAGTTGATCAGAAACTATATATTAAAAGACAAATAATTTAAGTATATATTTTAATGACTATGTTAAATATATGTGAATTGTTATAAACTTCTAATTATTTATGAATAAAAGTTTTACTATGTTAAATTGTATAGTGGTCTATTTTTCATATTTATATTGTATTTTTAGCTTTTTATAACTAATTTTTATTGAAAATATATTTTCATACAATATATTTTGATCACCGTTTTTCTCTTGCCCAATTCCTCCCAAATCCTCTCCCCTACAAATTATGCCTTTTCTTTTTTTCCTTCTTATCAGAAAAATAAAACACAACTAAAACTTAAAACAAATAAATAGCACAAAAGAGCCAAAGAAAAATTCCTACAAATACAGATAGATACAGATACACATGCATGCTCACAAACAGAAATCCCATAAAAGACCAAAATTGTAAACCATTATAAATAAGCAAAAGGTCTGAAAGGGAGAAAATCCCTGACATAGTAATATGAGATAAAACCCCTGTAAATTTATCATTCATTTTGGTTTGTGTTGTCTATCTATGGCTGAGCATGAAGCCTGCCTTTAATTATGGTTGGTATATGCACTAAGACGCTGTTGAAGAAAATAAGTTTTTCTTTTACTACTGATTCTAATTAGGAGATAGCTTCTCAGTTAAGAATCTGGGATTGTGTCTAATTCTCCTCTTAGCACCAGGACCCCATCTAACTTAAACCTGTATAACCCCTATGCATGGTGTGACAATCTCTGTGAGAGCATAAGCACATCATATGTGTTGTTTCTACAAGGCTTTGTATCCTTGGTGTAATCCATTCACACTGGCTCTTACAATTGTTCTGTCTTGTTTTCTGCAATGTTTCCTTTTCCCTGAGGCAAAGCATTTGATGAAGACATCATATTTAGGATAGAGAGTTCCAAGCTAGCTCACTCTTATTACATTGTCCAGTTGTAGTTCTCTGCATTTTATTTTATCTACTTCAGGATGAAACTTTTCTGATAATTGAGAGAAGACACTGATCTATAAGTATAGCAGAAAGTTATTAGGAGTCAATTTATTACTGTTGTTACTTTAGCAGAAGAGTAGTGCTTCTCCTAAGTTATGGTCTATTTAATCTCAGGATCTTAGTCACCCAAGCAATGTTAAACATAGTTTTTATCTCATATAATGGGCCTCAAATACAACTAGAACATGGCTAGTTATTCCCACAACTTTTGTACCAGTATTGCACTAATATCAGGAAGGCAGGTCATCACTATAGATAAAAGATTGGCTGATGTTTACCTTTCTTCTCTGGTAGCTTGCAGACTACCTTCTAGTAAGTATCATAAATACTTGTTAGCAAGGGTGAAGGCTTTAAATGTTTACTACCTCAACTTCCCCATGTTCAATGAGTTTTAAAGGTATTTTATTTAGTAATAAGGCCTTACAATCAGCTTGTGGACAGCAACTAATAAAATTACAAAATTATTCTCTTTATTTTTATCAACCTAAAACTTCCATACCTCATTTTTTTCTTTCAAATTCATGGCCTATTTTTTGATTAATTGTTGATACATGCATATACATATATACATGAATTTTCAATATAACTTTCTCAGTCTGTATAATGTTAGTAATATGTATATTTTTAGTACTGACCGTTTGGATGGTTTTTACCACTATTAATATTCTTAGTTGTTTGTAGTATTTCATGTCTAATATTTTAATGCAGATTCAGTTTAACATGACTAATAAAAAAATTCTCTGGAATTTTAGAAAAGAAAATTCAATTGAGGAAATGGGAACCTTTGTTGGGGGAAACAGCAGCTGAGGAATGGGAACCTTTGTTAAGGGAAGAATTGCATTGTCCACAGCAGAAAAAAAATGGCTCAAAAACAAAGAGCATGCCTGAAAACATTGAACAGATTTGAGGATACTATTGCAATTTAGGCACACTTTAAAGTGATGCTACATGATTTTCCAAAAGCATTTATCATGTTCACACTTGAAAGGTTAATGTCAAGGATATGAAATCATAAAATGGAAGAAAAATTAACTATTGAATTGAAAAGTGGCCAAAGGGCAGAAAACAAAAGGAAAGCAATAAGTGAAAACTTTGAACCTTAAATTGCTTTTCATTGGATATTGGATCAAACAAAAAGAAAGATTGATTGCCAGAAAGTTTCCGCTGTAAGGATTTTAAAAATATGTTTAATCAGAAAACATTAACTTAAAAGAATTGATAAAACATAAAATTTTAAATAGTTCCATTATAAAATACATTTTACATATTCTCTTGTTTCTTAATAAATTCTTAACAAATTATTTTCCTATGTCTGTAGGCCCAATGGGATATAGATATTGCTCAGTTGTTTGTTTTGGTTTTTAAATATTTTGTTACAATGTCAATTTGAATAGATCTAGAGTAACTTAGGACACAACTATAGGAGCATGCCTGTGAGGAAATATTTAAGTTAGACTAGCCTCTTGAAATTTTTTTGAGGAATTTCCTATATTAGGTTACATAATGTTTAAAGATATAGCCTAAATGTGGATGAAATTAATTTGTGTGTGTCAGATTGACAAAAAAAAAAAAAAAAAAAAAAAAAAAAAAAAAAGACTTGAGGCTGAGCACTATTTATTACTTTTTCCTTTTACATTATGGACTATGAACACAGTATGGCACATATTTCTGCTACTATACCATACTGTTCTCCAGCTGCAAACCAAAATGTGTTTTTCCTTTATTAAGTTGATTTTGTCAAATATTTATTGGAGCAATAAAGAATGTAATTAACACCGAATATACACAGGAAATTTTATGAAAATTATTTCCTCATTTTCAGTGATACAGTAGGCATGTCTGTTTTTATCCTCAAAGTGTTTTTTAAAGAAGCTGAATTTTGAGAATCTTAGGGACTATATTTAGATCTAACTGGATTTTTTTTTTGCTTGTTTGTCTAAACTCAAGACTTGCACTAAAAGTTATTCTATCTGACATATTTTACAAAATTTTATTTGCAGTAGAAATTTAAAGATAAATACAAAGTAATAAGCAAAATGTTTTCAGAAGCTAGGAATGGTTACACACACTTTAAATCTCATCACTAGTGAGACAAAAACAAGTGGATTTCTGTGGGTTAAAGGCTAGTCTATATTAAATACTGAAATTTAGGTAATTCAGGCTTATATTGTAAGACCCTCCAAAGGAAATAGACAAACAAAATTATTTTTACAAATTGTAAAAGAATGAAAGAGAAAATTTATGATTAGTAAACATGTATGCTGTTCCATTTTATTGTCTCATTTATTTTTCAAAATCAAGTTTGTAGATAATTATATAAGAAACTGTGTGTTTCATCAAAAAATTAAACTTATTTATAAGTATCAATAGGTATGATAATTTATAGAATCTCATAAACATTTTGGTACTACATAAAAATGCTTTATAAAATGAACCACCAAGGAAATTAAGTCACAAAAAATGGTTATTGTGTTACATGCTTGTAATCCTATCACCTGAGATATGGAGATTAGAGAACAAAAAGTTCAAGATATTCCTCAACTAAATAGTACAAGAATAGTCTGATACATCAGATGAGATTGTTTTGTGAAAAGAGTTTGTCAACACAGCATGTATTTTCCACACAAGAATCACCCAATACATACAATAATTTAGTTTCCTGTCCAAAATTAGAGAAGTATAGAACTTTCTGGGCAGACAAGTTTGTTAGCTTACAATTACGATACTGTAGAGTCTAGAAATAATTTTTCTTAAAATTAATCAATAAGCTTATCATTTTCCTATAGTTTATAAGGAATAGTTAACTTTGAAAATTATGCAGATTAAGATTTTATGAAATTTCAGGAAAAAATAAAGATTAAAATATAGTAAGAAGAAGGACAACTTTCTGTGAACACAAATTGTTAGTTATTATTAAATTTATAAATACAGTGGCAAAACTATCAAGACCTGAGATAATCAAATATTTTTTTGTATCATACATTGTTTACTAGAGTTCTGTTCATTACAATGGATCAAAATTACAACCCTAAGAGTTTTTTATTTAAGAATTATTTAAAACTGAACAGGATGTAGTTTGTAATTTTGCTTGTTGATACTGGAACTGTCAGCCTCATTTAGGGACACTATGTTGCAAATTTAAAAATGTAAAGTATTTATATCAGAATCACTTCTAAACTTGAGAATCTATGTTACTTGAGACATTATATACCCCTAACACATAGCATATCCTTATACAGATACTCAATGTCACTGAATTTTTGCTTCCAATTGTATTCTTATTAGTCTGACCATTACATTAAGGTTTCAGTGCTTTCTTTTGTTTGATATTTCCAACTTAGTTCCTATTGGTGGCACATAAAATTATTATTTCTTTCCTCTTCATATGATTCCCCTATAGGGAGCAATAAGGTACATTGAAAAAGATACAAACTAAAAACTTGATCTTAAAGTCTGGATGAAGACTTTAAGAGGTTCCTGGAATCCTCTGAAAACAAAATGTGTGTTGGCTCAATGTCAGCATGTGTAGATACAGGCAGGCCTCTATTGTTTTTGTCAGATTACTTAAAACCAATTGATTGCTTATTTGTCTTGCAAACGAATACACATAAGGGTTCTGGGATTATAGATTAAAATATTTTCTGTGGAAAATACCAGAGGTCCTTTGGAATAATTAACATTTAGGAATGATTAAAAAGTAACAGAGCACTAAAATCATTTCCTTATATACTGTAGATTTAGTACATCTTGATTTGAACCATAATGACAGTTATAATTCATCTTTTTCACATCTATATGGAGAGATTTCTGCAAAGTATAAAGTAAAGCAATCGTAAGATAGCCCCAGTGATTTTTAAAGCCCTTTTTAGGTTTCTATTTAAGCTTATATTTAAAGTGGGGCTCTGACAATGAACGACTTTATGACTTCTAAGAAGGCAGTTTGCAAAGAGGACTAGTGTCTAGATAATTCTAACCACTGCAAAATGTGCCACATGTTTAAATTTCAAAATACCTATCGAAAAATGTTAACAAATTATGAAGTGATTTAAACTGTTTAAATGTTTAGACTTTAAGAAGAATAAAGACAGAAGAGCATATAGGATCCCTTGGAATTAGATTTCCAGACAATTGTGACTATCCATGTGAGTACTGGAAAGTAAATTCAGGCCTTCTGAAAGTGCAGCAAGAACTTTAAACAGTGAACCATCTCTCCCATTCCTGATTTCCATACCCCTGCTTGGTTCATTTTATCCATCATAATACTGAGTATACTTATCTCAATATTCTGGATGTTCTCACTTTTTCCACTAAAGTCCTTCCCTCCATCTCTCTACCATTCACCTGCTTCCTAGACATCATTGGTTGAACCTACCTGGCTTTTTGGACCCTAAGTTAAATGATATGGGTATTGAATGAAAAAGAAATCAAGAAATGAAGGAAAAAAAACAAAGAAACAAAGAAAGAAAGGAAGGAAGGAAGGAAGGAAGGAGGAAGGAAGAAAGAAAGAAAGAAAGAAAGAAAGAAAGAAAGAAAGAAAGAAAGAAAGAAAAAGAAAAGAAACTGCCATTACATGGTAGGCCTGATTCTAATCATTCAAATTAGGTCATATAACTATTTCATCAGAATAGGTCATGACAATTATTTTGCTTACTTAGAAACTAGGATTTGAGCACAAAACTTAACACAGACTTCAGAAGTTGATGTTTGATTTTACCATATAATTTACTATATCAAATTATATGAGTTATTGAGAAATAAACATTCAAGTTGAATATTAGTGGAATCTGGGCTGGCTTCAGTTTCAAGTCCTACAAGTACAAGTCAATCTGCAGCTCAGTCATAGCATTTGCCATTTTTTCATAAGCATATGCTGCTTGGGGAATGGAATGGGTAGATTTATATATGGATATCCTGTAATATTAAGAATTGGCACAACCTCTTAGGCCCAGTGAAGTAAGACTAGGTAATACATGAAAAATTCAACTTTTAGAAATAATTGAAATAATTTATATTCTTGAACAAATATCCCTCAGCATATGCAAGGGCTTTTCTCTTAGTAAATATTGAAAGTTTCTTTTCTTTTCATTTATTTTTTTTTTCTTAAGTGATTAATATAACAAGTTGTATAGGATACTGATGAAAAGCCTTCTTCTGTTGTTTCAGCATCTAATACTTTTCAGGCTGAGAAATATTAGGTCTCTTAATTATGTACTTAATCATATCTGTTGTTGTTTTGTTTTCATTTTTATTTTGTATTTTGTTTTACTAGAAAGCAATAATTCTAGTCTTAAGATTTCTTCTAAATTGAATGAACACTTACTATTTATGTGAGAAATAATTTACCTTTTGTGTCATCTTTAAAAATACAATGTTAGGAATATAAAAAAAAAATGATGCTTTAAATACTTACGACTCTGAGATTTAACAGATATTGATGAATTTAACTCTATAATATACATAAAAAAAGAAATAAATTTTAAAGTCTATATCATTGAAGACAGATCATGAAATATTTATTTTTTGTCTTAGCAGACTTAAAACCAAAATCATTAATTTTTTGAAATTCAGAAAACCAACCTTTTTCTTTTATGGTAAATAAGCACAGAAATTAACAGTTAAGAAGTAAAGAAAATGCTTCAACCTTAATTTGTACTTTTAATTTTTTTAATTTAAACATTTATATAGTGAATCCTTCCTAAATATAAATCCTTCATTCAGAATCATCATCTGTAAGATATGGTTTAGAGATTTTTCTGGGTGCTTTCTAAATCTTTCTTTTAAATGGCCAATAAAGCACTTTCCAACAAGTTTAAAATTGACTTACATCAATACTGTAGTCTCTTTTATATTGCAATACTTCATTTCATCTGATGCAATAATAGTGAAGTTGGCTTCAATGACTTTTGGCCTGAAAGTAGGATGAATAAAGCTTTGTAATTCAATATTATATATACAACTCCTTCTCAATTTCCTTTCCTTTACACAAAATCTTTCAGGTAGGTCAGATAGACTTAATTCAGCTCAGCAAGGCATGTAACCAAATCCAGATTCATTTCAGCAGCAGTGATTGTCTTAATCATTGTTCTTTTGGCATGAAGAGACAATATGAACACAGCAACTCTTATAATGGAAAACATTTAATAGGGAGCTTGTGTAGAGTTTCAGAGGAGTAGTCTGTTATCATTATAGCAGCCAGCATGGGGCCAAGGGAAGCATGCATGGTTGGTACTAGACAATTAGTTAAGTTATATTCTGATCTGCAGGCAAAGAGAGAGGGAGGGAGGGAAGAAGGGTGGGGTGAGGGAGAGTGGAGGGGAAGAGAAAGAGGGAGAGGGAGAGAGAGGAGAGAGGTTTGAATCTACAAGCCCACCCCAGAGGGCCACACTTCCTCCAAGGAGGCTACCTCCTCCAACAAAGCCATACCTTCTAATTCTTTTTCAAATAGTGCCACTCCCTAGGACTATGCATTCAATATGGATCCATTTATATTCAAATGGAGTTATTCATATTTGAACCACCAGAGTGGCTTAGGTAGAAGTAGTAATTCACTGCCTAAACTGGAAGAGGAGAAAACAAACTTTTAGAGTAGGTAACAAATAGGGACTCTTAATTACTTTCCTTACAAGCTTGATTACCTCCTAGTTCCCACAGTTAAAGGCAGCACTACAGTTCATTTAAATTTTGAAAAATGGAATGGTTTTGCAATGATCTCACCAAATTCTAAAAGGTATTTACCAGTTTTTTGCCAATATTCTTTGGCATTATTCCTGGGGAAACAAAAACAACTATTTATTAACCCCAGATAAGGAACTAACCACAAACGAAGGTAAGGATATAACTGAAGTCTAATTTGGTGAACCCAAGAGTTTCATTGAGGTTATAGGGACATGAATCAAGGGCTACTTACAGGGTCAGAATTGACACAAAAACAGCTACATCACCAAGGCCTACTTTGGTATTGAAGAGTAAAAAAATATAAAAATCAATATATATATATATATATATATATATATATATATATATATATATATATATTGTCTTTAGGTTTTTCTTTAAAAGATGTTGAAAACTTCTCTCTGAAATGGGTCAAGAATGAAGATTGGCCAGTTCCAGAACCAGTGAAGAGCTCCAAACTCTGGAGACCCTTCCTCAAGCCTCAGGACATTGCAGCCACCCAAAGATAACAAGAAACCATACCTGGATGCAGTCAGCAGAGGTTTATTAGGGAAAGAGCTGGCAGCCAGCTGTCTGACCAGGTACTCACACTGGAGTCAAGGTCCGACCTCCTCGGCCAGTCCTTGGAGGGTTTTAAAGGGAAAAACCACAAACCAGGGGAGTGGGAAGGGGGGGGTTGTCAAGGATACAAAACATGAAAACAGTGGAACAATTCAGAGGTACTCGCCCTAAATGATTAGTGTCATGTGGAAATTACCCTGCATTCTTCTCAAAAATGTGGTTTTTACCATGCCATTGTGCCCTATCCTGCCATTTCAGATTATTATCTTTACTTTTTCCGGCTATAGGGCTATAGCCCCACCTAGGTGGTAGCATCTTTATCTGTAATCAGGAATGTCTTCCTGCCTTGAGGTGGGAGAGGCTTGAGGAATGTCTGCATTTTTCCTGCTCAGGTACTCTCGAGAAAGTAAGTTTTTCTAAGGTGAGAAATCTACACATATTTCATAAAATGGCCTTTATAATTTTTCACTCTATACCGGCTGCCCACAAGGAAAAAGATGTAAGTCATTTAGGTGGTGAAACACAATGACCTGGCTGTGGCCAGAGAAAATGAGAACTAGTTAATCAGAAATAGTTGATAAATGACAGGGTAGGGCACAGTGACATAAAATAAGAATGAGTGTACAGAGTGATTTTCACATGACTCTAAGTCATTTAGGGTGGGTTCCTCTGGAATGTTCTACTATTTTTATGTTATGTATCCTTGACAACCCCTCACCCCCTCCTCACTCCCCTGGTTTGTGGTTTTCCTTTTTAAAAGGCCACTTAGCCCACCACTCTGAGTCAAACTCTACTCTTGGATGAGAGAGCAGTTTGACCATTGGCTGCCAACCCTCCCTAATAAACCTCTGCTGATTGCATCCAGGTATGGTGTCTTGCGATTTTTGGGTGGCCGTGATTTCCTGAGACTTGAGTAAGGGTCTTCTGAGTTTGGGGGGTCTTCAGTATAGGGAGCTGTAAATCAGGAGATCTAGTGTAAGACCCCCACAAAGGGAGGACCTCCCTCAAGCCTCGGGAATTTAAGGCCACCCAATAACTCACAAGACACTGTTCTTGATGCAACAGCAAGAGGTATATTTCAGGATCAGTTGGCTGATAGTCAATTCATAACCCACACAGGAGCAGAGGAATTGACAAGACAGCCTGGCTAGGGGCAGTATTATATAGGGGAACCCATAAAGTGGTAGGGGGTGAAGGGGTAACCAAGGAAACATAACATAAAAACAGTGGAAAGAAGTCCCAACCCATAATTTAGCCAGAGTC
The DNA here is from genome assembly GCF_011762505.2 of Arvicanthis niloticus. Lineage (NCBI taxonomy): Eukaryota > Metazoa > Chordata > Mammalia > Rodentia > Muridae > Arvicanthis > Arvicanthis niloticus. Next base: position 68,302,794 of record NC_047679.1, on the reverse strand, counting down.
ATTCGAAAAACATCTTGTACACTCATCTTTCACAAGAATGTAGTAACTTTGCCCAACCATCTGTGCTTTAGGCCTTCCCCACCTGCAGGTGGGTTCTCTTCCCTAAGGTGTGAGGAATGTTAATCAGCCCCTCTCTTCCTCTCCTGAATGTTAATCCAGCAAGTGTCCTCTGACTCAGGGATAATGTATCCCGGAATGTAGAATGTATCCTAGGGCAGTGAAGGCCTAAAATCTTACATTCACTTCCACTTTCTTGGTGGAACTAGTATTTTTCATAAGTTTTCTATACCTTTCACTAGAACACACTCAACAAACTGTAGCAGATTGGACTGTGTCCTCAAACAATCCATTTAGTTTGCAGGGTCCCTTCTAGGTAGTTTGGCTGATCTGAGAGAACCTCTCAGCAATTCTTACTACTTATATATTGTTCGAAAGAGTGGGGCTTAGTAAACATGTTCAATTTAAGGACCTTCTGAAGTTACTGAGTTCTTTATTTCCAGAGATTAAGCAATGCTCCTGAAGAAAAAAAACATTTCATCCATCAGTTGTTAAACCATCCTGTTATTCTACCTCCTTTTAAATATTCTGTATCTTAATGAGTTCTGCTCTGAGACAGGTTTTAATCTCAGTGGAAATTGCCACAGGACAGCAAGACAGTACCAGTGAGTTACACTAGCCATGGAGGAAAAAATATTTTCCTAGAATAGTTCTAATAACATTTCTTCAATTTACTTAAAGATAAACAGCATGAAGAGAATAACTATTACAGCATTGAATGACAAAGTTTCTAATTAAAACATAAACTAATTATATAGTGATTTTAATGTAAATATTATAATGTTGAATTTACATATGCTTCATTTAAATGGTTGTATGTTTGTCTTGGTTGACATTATATATTAGGATAAAAATATGTGAGACACAAAATTTCATTGCAAAAGGAAAGCATCAAAGTCATATACGGTTGTTAATATAAAGTGACAAGAAATATCACCTTTTGGAAAAATTAGTAAAATTGCTAATCTTTCCTTTTTTGCCCATAATCAAGAACTCAATGTTTATAATATTCAGAGGAAAATTTCATCTCTTCTCTTTAAAAACTCAGCAGCATCACAGTATCATATTCTCTCTTGATTGCAGGCTTCAAAATTGTCCAAAGTGTTAATATTCTCTGTGTATTACCTTGGAGGATAACAGCTGGGTTTAAAATGTAATTGGAGTAAGCACACATTTTATCTGCCAGTTTTATTTTGCTTTTTCAGCCTGAATTACAAGATATAGCTGTCTATATTGATCAGATATTTTTGACTTAATGTCCAATTATTACTTTATATATGCTGAGTCTCACTGAACTACATGGAATATGTTTCATAATAGTGATTTATCACAGCACTCTGGATCATTAAAAGTAAGTTCTGATGCATTCCTCTTCAGCAAATGATATTTATACAATTGAACATCTTATTTTATATAAGTTAGTAAAACACTGTTCTGTTTCCCATTTGTATTATGTTCATTTTTATAGAAAGTTTGATATTTTAATGTACTAATCAGAAAATGTGTTTAGTAAAAGAACTAACATTTATGAGAAAATTTAGTCAGGTTTATGTAGTAGGTATTTCTCTTTCAGGGAAAATTTTTTTTATTGTTTTCTTTTTATATTCATATTTTTTTATTTTTATTTTTATTTTATATTTTTAGACAGAGTCTGTAGACCAGTCTGCCCATAATCTTCCTATGTAACCAAGTACAGATTGAACTTTTGATCCTCCTATCTCCTAAGTGCCAGAATTACAGACATATATACATACACCAGTGTGACTGGGATATGTTGTACTTGTAATTGACATCAGTGTGTTCTACATGCTAGGCAAGTGTTCTACCTAGACATCTTATGCCTTATTTCTGGTTCTGATAGAGAATCAATGTTGGCCTTCTACTGGGATACTCAAGTCTTCAAGCCAACTGCTGAATATTTAATGAGAGTTTGCTACTACTTTTCACTGGATAGCTCAGACTCTACAGACCTCATGGCTTCCTCAGACAAATCCAGGCAACTGGTATAATCATTATCAATGAGCTTACCACCATTATATTTAACTATATGAAGTCTTGCATTTTCTTATGTTACTGGTATTTTAAAATGAGTTTAGGTTGCCTCTGCATAGCAAACAACAATTCACAATTTTCAATTTGTTGTGCATATATGTGTAGGATAAAGGATGCATGCAAAGATGAGTGTGTATGTGGAGGACAGAGTACAAATTTGTGGACTTGGGTTTCTCCTTTTATCTTTTTAAGAGTTTTAGAAATCAAACTCAAGTTGTCAGGCTTTAGAAGCAAGAGCCATTCTCGCTAAGATACCTACATTGGTTGTAAGTTAATGAGTTATATGTAGGTAAAAATAAACCCAATTATTTGACCATTTTGTTCATATCAAAACTTTTTAATTCTGATGTATTTGTGTCAGAATGTAAATTGCATCTAAGGTAGATATTCTCTTTTTTTAAAGTTTATCTCAATAAACTACACTAAGTTAAATAAATTCTTCATTATATAAAACTCTCCTACAGAACCTTAAAGAAAGATTATTTTAACTTGACCTCTATTAAATACTACTACTACCAAAAAAAAAACCCTAAAATAAAACAAACAAAAATATTTCTCCCATTTACAGGCCTAAATATTATCCCTGAACATCTAAAATAGCAGACATCAACACTTTGGTTTTATTTATACACTTTTGATTAATAAACATGGCACAAGAGGTTTTTTTTAGTGAACAAAATAGGAGACCTATCTCTTTCTACAATAAAATATTCATTTCACTGATAAATAATTAAGTATAGAAACTATCATTTAATCTTTCTGAATTTAAAACATGTATTTTGCTTTTAGCTTCTAGTTTCAAAAAATTTTCATTACAGAAGGAATAAAATGAACTTTTATTCTAATTAGTGGCAAAAAATTATTACAAATAAAATTTGATAAATGAACAATCTGTAATTATATAATGCCGATTATGTACTATGTTATTTGTCTATGGAAGAAATTATAATAAATATTTTATAAAATATGGATATAAGTGCAATTTTAGAATTTTTGTTAATCAAATCATCAAAAAACTATTAAGAAAATAAAAGCAGAAAGTATATTTGAAATTCATAATCTAATAAATGACTAATATGAAAGTACACAATGAATTCTAGAAATCAATAATTAATACTGACCAAGAATATAATTCCTAAAATGTGGAACATCAAAATTGTGAAAATTAATACACTAATATTCCAAAGTTGTTATGGATTGCTGTTTGTTCATTCTGCTCCCTTGGGAGTGCGTGTATTATGGTGAAGCCCCTTATTAGATTAGGACAACTTAGATTATAATCTCAATGACATATTATTGAACAATTATTAGAAAGCAAAAGTGAAAAAGATATCAAATGCTGATCAGGATATGAAATTACGGAACTTTTCATCAAAGACTGGTTTGAGCTGTAGGATGGTAAAGCTACTGAAATAAGTTGTAGTTCTTAATAAAATTGAGTAGACATAATTCTATTGATTAAAGAATACCATTCCTCAAATTAATCAAACTGATATGAATATATGTATTAGAATTTAAACACAAGAATTTTTGCATCAATATTTCTTGCAATGGACAAAGGTGAAAATAAATGTGCATGAAAATGTTCAACATTATAAATAATAGCATAGTCACACCCTAAGTTACTATATAATAATAAAACTAAATTAGATACTCTTGCATGCAATAAGATGAACATATCCAACCTATATGAATTTTGTGAAACAAAAGAGTATCTAATAAATATTTCTGTAATTAAACTTTGACATTTGAAAACAAAAACTGGCTTTAAAAAAATAAAAATTGCTCTTACTTTGCGTGGCTGTCCATGATTGAGAGGGAGTCTAAGGAAGTCTTCCCTGCACTACATGTTGACAAGAAAGGTTCTTTAATTTTGGAAGAATTCACATCACCATAGACTTCTAATCTGTGGACATGTTGAATATATGTTACAGTTTAATAAAAATTGTGAAAGCTAAAAGTTCACAAGAAAAATAACAGGGAACACTGGACAATCCATAAAGATAGGAAAAAGAATAATATTGTCATAAGAAAACCATAGACATTCATATACAGTTTCTATAGACCTCACTTTTGACTGTATTGTAAATGTTATCAGATTATTTATGAAAAACCCTAAAAGTGAAATTAAGGTTATTAAAAAAAAGGTATAACAATGCTCTTAAATGCCATAGTTTGACAAATATAAAAGTCTAGTGTCAAGTTTGGGTTACATTTCCTGTAGTCATTAGTGAAAGACCTCTCAGAGGCTCACTTCAAATCATACAGACTATTGCCATTGTTCTTAGTTGTCTACCAGAACTTGAAGGAACCTATTATTAAAGACAGTAGATAGTTTAGAAAATAGGAATTTGAAAAATAAATTTGGTATTGACAAGGTTGTTTTCTCTATTCTGGGTAGCTCCCAATACAATAAGAATTTCTATACATGTTAGAGAGAAGAAAGGATGAGGGAATCATAATTGTCTACTCAAATTGTGAAACATGCCAAATACAAAATGACAAGATACTTTTATGAGGACTATATGGGCACAATATTATGGGAATAACCATCTACTTCTGGATTGGATTGGTAGGTCTGTTCCACAGAACAAAATACATACCTGTTACTGTATATTTTGCTAAGAATAATGGTAGTGGCATTCACAGGTTCCACAAGTGAATATCTTCTTATATTTTGCTAAATGGACATAATGTCAAACTGCTCCTTAAATCCATAATCCACCCATAAATTAGAGCAGCTTTCAGACCTCAACAGAGAATTTTCTTTGTACAGTGAATGGCAGTTAACATAGGAGTTGACATCTAGTCAAAGTGCAAAACATAAATGTAACTGGAGTGCTCACCCATAAGTGTGGCACCTCTATCAACACCTTCCAAAAGCACAGGGTTCATCTCAGAAGAAGGAGCAGATTTACTGTAATGGGCATTGGTCAGGGAGGATCAGGGTTAAACATTTTATGGACAAGATAAGATTGTTACACTCATGAACTCCTAAAAGCTGGGTGGAGTTGCCATATAAGATATCCATAAGATCTAAGCAGTTAACATGTCATAAAGGAAATAGAGAAGGCTCAAGAGTTCCCACCTCTAAAAATCTATTAACAATTGATGTCTTCTAGGGAGTGAGGGAAAGTTTTCTTTAAGGATGTAGACCTCAGTAAGTTGATCCTTCACCAATGGATACATAATAATTCATAATTCTTGAATGTTTGTGGAATATAAATTGGACTTAATGGGTTAGTTTTAATAAGAAGAGAAAAAATAAGATAAAAAAGAAAGAGGGCATAGATTTAAAATAGGTATAAAAACATGTGAATTGGATTTGAGCAAAGGTAAGGAACAGCATGGGTGGGAGAGGGTATACCAGCTCTAAATACATTGAATGCACATACAGATTTCTCAAATCATCAATAAAACATATTTAAATTAAAATATTTTAAATTAATGTCTTTTAAATTCAAGTTTTACATTAAGGCATCTTTTTATTAAGTTGTATAGAAATGCTCTGATAAACCCTATAGTCTATGTTACAGGCCAAATGTGTGAAACTCCAGTATACTCTGCAGAAATGTGACCTACATTTCTTCATATTTCCATTTCTTGTTCTTAATATATGTGGAAATTGTCTAAGACTGAGGTGCTCTGATATATGGCTATGCTCTAGGCTAGTAATCTTATGAATAACATCTGATAACCATTTATAGTCCATCTGCTGACACAGTGTTAGGAGAATGATAAGATTTCTATGCTCTGCAAACATGTATTATAAAAATTGCTATTGGAATACTGTAGATGAGTCACATTTGTATACACATTTCATATTGAAAATAGCTTGCAGAGACCAAGTTAGATTGCTTTACCTTTCTTACATAAGAGCTATTATGTGGCATTGAGAAAGAGTTCATTCTTAAACAGTGGGAAGCAGATGGTGTTAAGATTTCTAGCTGAGAAGAAGTAACTTCCAGTTATATAATTGTCTTTCACTTGATATGTAATTGGTAGTTTTACATATCCTTTTACTTTATTTTGACAATCTAGACATTTAATGAGAGACTATTATTGAGAAACCCCATGCACTCAGGATTTCTTCACCCTTAAGAGTATAGACTTGAAATTAATTGGTGTGTAGTAAGTTCTTTTACTTCATATATTTAAACTATTTTTTCTTCAACTGACTGGAAAATCACTTATTTGAATAGTGTAATCCATAATCATTTCAGAGGCAACTAAATTAATTGTATTTGAGGGATATGTGATAGTGTGATTATGTATCAAAATCAGAAAACTTTGATGTCAAGATTTGATGAATAGAACTCTAAACTTGCATAATATCTCGCATTAGTTCAGCACAATTAATTATGATTTCATTAAAAATTCAAGTTTATTTGTTCACATATAAAAATAAAATAAAGGTATCTTTATTAGAGCAATTTTGAAATTAATATATATATTTTACCCATAGATAATATAAAAAGTTATAACATTCAATTTTAACACTTATAAGATAAGCTGTGATAAATTTATTAGACTATTAAATCTTAGTGTGCTGGCATGAGAAAATTGCTTTTATAGGCTCATATATTTTAATACTGCTTCCCAGTTGGTGGAACTATTTGAGAACAACTAGGTGTTGTGGCCTCCTTGGAGGAGCTGTGTCATTAGGGTGGACCTTCAAGATTCAAAAGTCTGGAGACATTCTGAATGTGGTCTCATTTTCTTTGTCTCTTACTTGTGAATCTAGATATAAGCTCTCAGGTACTGTTGTGGTAACATCCCTGATTATCTGCTGTCCTGCTACCAGCTATGATGGTCATTGACTCTATTACTCTGAAACCTTAAACCTAAAGTAAACTCTTTTTTTTTCCAATAATTTGCCTTTTTCATGGTGTCTTATCACAGTAATATAAAAGAAACTAAGATGTTGATGTTTCAGAATCATCACAACTCAAGATATTAAAAGTCCATGATTATAAATATTCACTAACACCTACCATAAAGGTATAACAAATATAGGATCCCCATATCTTTGTTTGCACACTACTAGCAACAAAGAACTCGTTATTGTTCCAGCTATAAATTTTAGAGTGGTATTTTTCATGATGTAGAAAAAATTACAAATGATTACCATATATGTATATTTCCTTACCCATCATAACAGTGCCAGCTGTGTAAGGAAAATATGAAGTCCTCATGAGAATATTGTTAGTTAATGTTTTTATAAGTCCATAATTCCAACTTTTGTAAGATGAAGAACTCACAAGAAATTGCTTAGAACCTGGGCTAAGGGTTAATCTTGACTGTTAAGGAGTCACCCTGAAGCCCATGTAGTCAATGTTTTCCTCCTCTCTGAGCTGTCTTGGAAAACTGACACAGTTCCAACCTTCTCTACACTTTAAACAAATATATACACTGATACATACATGAAGAAGACACAGTGAGATTTTTCCTCCACTCTTGCAATTTGAATGAAAGCTTCCAATGCTTGTTCTATAGTTGGTGGCACTATTTGGAGAAACATCAATGAAGTCATTAGGTAGTGGATTCTAGTCAATATAATTAGGTCATTAGTAGCTTGCTTTTGAAAATTATAGTTTGATTTTTGGCTCATCCTTCTCTACTCTTGTTTGTTCATTACTATATGATGAACAAACTTCATCTACACATTCCTATGGCCATGGGTTGAAGCAGTAGTTCTACAGTATTTTTAATTCTAGGATAAAGTGCAACTTCTGAAACTATAAACTAAAATGAACTTTTGCTTTCTTAATTTGCTTCTGCTAGGACTTTCAAACTGATAGAAGAGCACCTAATACATTCACCATTGTATCCCAGACACCAAGTAATCAAACAGTGGCAGCAATATTGGAGTAAAAACAAAGACAGAGAAGTTGAGATAATGTGCTCAAAATTCAGGGAGAAAACATTTGGTATAATTATATATGGGTCATTGAACAAAGGCAAAAGCACACATCCCACTGCTCCATTAGATTTAACATATAAATTGACTTAATTTGGATTTCTATTGTCATGATAAAACACTTTGACTGAAAATAACCTGAAGAAAAAGAATGTATTTCAGCTTATATTCAAGTCATACTTCATCACTGAGAGGCATCTGGCCAGGAAATCAAGATAGGAACCTGAAGAAAGCAACTGTAACAGAAACCATGGAGCTATGCTGCTTTTGAGATTGCTACTCATGACTTGTTAAGCCTTGATTTTATACAAAGCAGCATCACCATTCCAGGAATGAGACCACCCCTCAGTGAGATACTTATATCCAAATCAATAATAAATCAAGAAAATGCGTTGTAGGCTTGTCTTCAGACATACCTTATTTGTGCCAAGATGATATAAGACTAAACAACACAATTGCCTCATCATCAACTTGGCACACAATCAGTTTAGCATTCATAAACTGTGAGATATAGTCTCAAAAAATTATATACTTTAATCCCTTGATTCTCTTAGACACTAAAATATACTCTGATGGTCATTCATTTCATCTCGAAGCAAATCCTTAGAGTAACTGAAATTAAATCTTATTAATAGTTTCAGATGGTTCAATTTTATCAATAGTTTTCTAATTATTTAAAATATATGTTATTATAATAATATTTACTCAATTAAGAATGAAGTACATTGCTAAAGTTTTAACAATATTTATATAGGAATAATAATATGTGATTCAAATATTGTCAAATAAATATTAAGGATGAGAATATTCACAGACTTTTAAATAAATATTGTCTGAGAACAATACTGCTATAAAGCAAATATTTTATTAATACAAAATTAAAAATCAAATAGTGAGTCATACTTGAATAATGAAATTTCAGAGAAGCATCCCTGAATCTATAACTATTTACAAATTCACATGCCTAAATTTAGTATCTTGGCCTTTGTATTCTCTTTGTTTGTCAGCAACTTTTTCTGGGTAAGTTACTCCTTCTCTTTCTCTACAATTACAACCTGCTGCATTCTGCAAATTCACAAGCCTAGTTCCATACCTGTAGCCATCAAACCTCTTCATTTATGAACAAACTTTGCCTAATGAGTCTCTTCTCTTTACCATCCCTCTGCCTCAACTACCTTTATTTGAAAATTTGCAAGTCTAATTTCAGACCATAGCCCATGAACCCTCTATTTCTGAGTCATCTTTGCCCTTGATAAGTTGCTTCATTCCATTCCTCCCTAGAACTATCTCCACATCCATGGGCTTCTCTACTGATTATTGACCTTCAAATTGTCTTCCTTAAATAGCAACCTGTGACTGGTGAGACACTCCTTTCTTTTCCATCCTACGCTTAATCTGTTGAATGTCTATTCACAGTGTCTATACTCCAAACTCATGCTTTAGGAGTTATCTTTCCTTGGTCCAATCAAAAAGCTCACCTACAAACTTTATCTGAACTAGCTTAAGTCACTCTTCTATGCCAACCTAATGGAAAGAATGCCAGATTTTCACATTAGATACACTGCAAAGTATTATTCATGTCCAAGTCAAATCACAAAACAAATATAAGGACAACATGAATAGTGAGGACAGCATATCTACCAACAAACCCACTAGTACTATAAGAGTGCTCTCTAATGAGAAATACATAGAGGAACCACAGGGCACAAAATTGAAAGAAAAATAGTAACCTTTGTCAGAGAATTTATGGAATTTAAAGGGGACATGAATACATTTCATTGAATAAATATGTGAGTTATATCCAAGAAAATACAAACAATCTGCTCAACAACATGCTAAAGATATGTCAGGATTTGAAAGCTCAGTTCTATAAAGAAATTCGAAATTTGCTAAAATGAAGACAGGACTGAAAAACAAAGTATCTCAATTAGAAAGCATTACAAGAAGAATCAAGCAAACAGAAGATCCAATATCAGGACTCAAAGATAAATCAGAAACTCTAGAAATAACTAAAGAAATTGAAAAACTTTTAAAAGCACAGGAAAGGAACATGTAGGAAATGTGGGATATCATGTAAAAACAAAATCTTAAAATCTTTAAATTTTATATATAGATGAGGGAGAAGAAACACAGGTCAGTGGCCTATGTTAGATCTTCAAAAAGTTCACCAAAGCAAGTTCTGACAAACCAAGGAAAAACATACCCACACAAATACAAAACGCACATAGAACACCAAACAGACAAAAATGAAAATAAAGTACCTAAGACACATCATATTTAAAACCCTAATGTACAGAACATACAAAGTATTGAAGCTGTAAGAGAAAAAAACAGTAGTGATATGTAAAGGGAACTCATCAAAATACTATTCAGTTTTTCAGAGAAAAGTAAACTCTGAAAGCCAGAAGAACCTGGAGACTACCAACTAGACACTGACCCAGAAAACCTATAGGCAAATGTTGAAAGAGAAAGAAAACCTTAAGGGAGGGGGATGGGATAAGGGGCTTCTGGAGGGGAAACCAGAAAAGAGGATAACATTTGAAATGTAAATAAAGAAAATATCCAATAAAATAAAAAAAAAAAAAAAACAGAAAGGGGTGGGCATAATATTGTGAGAGATTGAAAATTAGGAAGGACAAAAATAAATCCAGAAAGGAAAACACAAATACAAAAAACAAAAAACCTTCTGTACAACAATAATAAACAAACAAAAACCAAATACTAAGTGAAATACGTTATAGAACACATCCAAACAAAGCTATAATTTAATGAAATACAAAGATAACTAAAAATACAGACCAGGAAACAAACAAACAAAAACAAATTACTGAAAATACAAACATTTTAATAATAACCAAAAATAAACAGCAAAACCAGAGAAATAATCAGCAACCGGCATCAAAAGAATTTTACAGTTATCTAAAGAATATTCATTTTAAAGCCAAGGAAGGTACATTGTACTCAATAGTACATAGAATCATCTCTAAAACAGACCATATAATATAACTCAAAACAATTAATAAAAAATTAAAACACAAAAATTAAAATAGCTTTTTGTATCCTATCCAACTATTAGGTCATAAAATTTAAAACTGTTGGTATCAGACTCCAAACCCACTGACATCACATCTAGGCAACCCCAGGGCAACTGCCATACATTCCCACAATCCACCTGGCTACCTCCCACCCTTACCTGCAAAAGGCTATGACACAGCCCATATAAAATAGACAGAACCCCTTGAACTCACTCTCTTCTCCTCTTCTTGTCTCCGCCATCTTTACCCTATCTTCTGAATGAACCCCACATAAAACCATTTGGTCTGGTGTGGTCTGTTCTAAGCCATGCATGGACATATATCAAAAACTAAGAGCATAAACGCATGGATATTAAACAATTTATTACAGAATGACTGGATCAAAGGAGAAATCTAGAAAGATGAAAACATTCCTGCAACTAAATGAAAATGGTAACACAATACAACAAAATTTCTGGGACATGTTAAAACAATGCTAAGAGGAAAGGTTATAGTCCTATGTACTTATATTAAACGAGAATAAATAAATGACATGGTGATACAATTCAAGAATTTGGAAAATCAAGAACAAAGCAAACTGAAATCCAACAGAATGCAAAAATATAAATAAATAAATAAATAGATAGATAGATAAATAAAATCAAAGCAGAAGTTAAAAGAAGAAAACAAAAGAAAACATTGTAAATATTCTATGAGACCAAAAGCTAATTCTTTACAAAGATAAAAAGATCAATGGACTCCTGTGTTACCTAACAAAATGAAAGAAAAGAATCATATTAATAAAATCAGAAATGAGAAGGAAAACATCATAAAAGGCTCCAAAGAAATACCTGTTGTAAAATCTCTCTCTACCCCTCTCCCTCCCTCAACCCCACCCCCCCTTTACTTTGTGGTAGTAAATTAAGATGTGAGCTCTCAGAATCCAGTTCTTGCCACAATGCCTCCTGCTGGTGCCTTTTGTCATGCTTTCCTATCAGGACTGCATACTTCTGGAACTATAAGCCCAAGGAAATCCTTCTTTCATTAAGCCTCCTTCTTTTTTATTTTATTTTTTTATTGGGTATTTTATTTACATTTCAGATGCCATCCCCTTTCCCCATTTCCCCTCCCTAGAAAATCCCCATCCCATACCCCCTTCTCCTTTTTGCTTTTATACAATTTTTTAAATGTTAACCAATGGCTTTATAAATTTGGTAATGCTCAATATCAATCAGAAGTGTAACCTAATACCCAACCTAGACATATCAAATATCTTTGACTGGCGGAGACACGTGAACATCTGCCTCCATGTCTGACTCCCCCCACTTTCTCTCTCATCACCTAGCTCCTCCTCTCATACTCCTCCTCCTCTCATACTCCTCCTCTCTTTACTACTCCTCTCCTTACTCCTCCCACCTTGGCTCCTCCTAACATATCACCCTTCCTGTTAAAATAAAACTTCTCTCAAAATACAGTTATAGAGTGTAACTATACCAATTTATGTCAGTAAGGTGCAAGATAGACCTAATACCCAGTCCATCATTTTGTTGACTAAGCAGAACCTCTGTCATCTCTCCTAAATAGAAGATTTAGTTCTGAACCTGGCTTTTTTTTCTCTTGGCTTTAGAATGAATGTCAGCTGAAAACCATCCTCTCAAATCTTTTCTCTGAAAGTAAATAGCAAGGATTGGCTATGGGACTATAAGTTTTCAACCCCATCAGAAATCCAGAATGACTGAGTTAACTGAGATTATGGGAGGCACAAAGCATAGCTTCTAAAACATAGCCAATTTATAGAGACCGCTGAACACCTGGACAGTCCCTATACTACAGAACGTTCAGCATCAAATCTTCAGCCTTTTGGCCCAGGATCATCTGACAGACCTCAGTGATGCAGAATTATTAAGGACTGATTACTCTGTCTTGGCAGATATAATGAGTCGACTATTCTGCAAGTGTGCCCTTTTCTGGACAGTGATTTGTCTGTAGATGGAAAGAGGCAATTCTTGCCTAGTGGCTGACGCACCACAATGAGAATAACTCCAAGACAGGAAGCTGTCAGGAGCAGACAGGTATCTAATCAAAATGAACATTAATACAGAAATGTTTGTAACGTCATTTCTGTGGACTTCTGATGTTTTGAAAACCAACTATTTATGTAAGGCAATCTGGACTGTTGTCTGTTAACTCCTCTCAGCTATTTCTAAAGAAAATATAGAAAACACCCTAACAATAAACTCAAAGCCATGAATTTGCTATAGGCCCTTAACTCACAGGCTAACCATCTCAAATAAGTTAAAAAAGTTAAAGAAGGACTGGGTCTAAGCCTTGTATTCCTAAATATGTTATATAGGCACAATGCCTATGATAGTAACAATATTCATCGCACTTTTATATTAATAAGAAGCTCGTACCAATGAAAACCTTAAATTTGAAATCAAAGTAAATTTTGTACCATTTAAGAAATTATAACTTCATCTTAACAACAATTATACATATTTCTACCAGTAGGTTATGGCTATGCAGTAAATCCTAGCTAATCCTCCCTGTTCCAACAAAACCACTACTTTTCCCTAGAAAGACAGCCCAATATTAACCATCTCAGTCCCCAAGCCCAAGGAATAGGGGAGCCGACTCTTCATTAACTTCTTCAAGCTGATTATGGGTGTTGAGATATTAGAAGAGGGGTTGGGGGAAGAGAAAATTGATAAGCCTCTGACACTGTGTCTTCACTGCATCCAGCTGGAATTCGAAGATATCAGAGGTTTGAGCAGGTCTGCTCAGCTTGCCTGATGAGTAGATACATGAAGGCTATGTATTCTGCAGTATAAAAATTCTCAAAACAAATTTTAGTATCAAGATAATTGTTTGTTTGAATTCTGGAATCTAGTCTTCTGGCAGCCTGCCTCTGTCATGTCTAATCCATATAATTCTGGGAGTTTCTATGAGGGTGTGCTTCCACCATCCTCCCATTTTTGCCTTCCTGCTTTCAAATTTCCCAACATCAGAGAATCCACTTTTTGGGTACCTAGGCCCTCCACTTCCACTGATGCCTAACCCCTTACCCCATTCCCCCACTCCAATTACTATAAGGGTGTGCTCCTACCATCCTCTCATCCCCACCTCCCTGCTCTTGTAATTCCCCAACACTAGTGAATCCAAACTTTCAGGTACCAAGGCTGTCCACTTCCACTGATGCCTGGCAAGGCCACCCTCAACTACCTATACAGGTAGAGCCATGAGTACCCCCCTTTGTGTTCTTGGGCTGGAGATTTTAGAATGGCTACTCCAGCTTGTTTCTTAGGACCATTAGCTTGAAAAATTGTTTTCTAGCCTTTTACTCTAAGGTATAGTCTGTCTTTGCACTGAGGTGTGTTTCCTGTATGCAGCAAAATGCTGGGTCCCGTTTATGTATCCAGTCCATTAGCCTATGTCTTTTATTTGGGGAACTGAGTCCATTGATGTTAAGAGATATTAAGAAACAGTGATTGTTGTCTCCTGTTATTTTTGTTATTAGAGGTGAAGTTATCTTTATGTGGCTATCTTCTTTTGGATTTTTTGGAAGAGTTACTTTCTTGCTCTTTCTAGGGTATAATTTCCCTACTTGTATTGGAGCTTTCCTACTATTATCCTTTGTAATGCTGGGTTTGTGGAAAGATATTGTGTAAATTTGGTTTTGTCATGGAATATCTTGATTTTTCCATCTATGATAATTGAGAGTTTTGCTGGGTATAGTAGCCTGGGCAGGCATTTGTGTCCTCTTGGGTCTGTATGACATCTGTCCAGCATCTTCTAGCTTTTATAGTATCTGATGAGAAGTCTGGTGTAATTCTGATAGGTCTGCCTTTATATTTATATTTTTACTTGGCCTTTCTCCCTTACTACATTTAATATTCTTTCTTTTTTTGTGCACTTGGTGTTTTGATTATTATGTGACAAAAGGTATTTCTTTTCTGGTCTAGTGTATTTGATGTTCTATAGGCTTCTTGTATGTTTATGGGTATCTCTTTGTTTAGATTATGGAAGTTTTCTTCTATAATTTTGTTGAAGACATTTATTGGCCCTTTAAGTTGGGAATCTTCACTCTCATCTATACCTATTATCCTTAGGTTTGGTCTCCTCCTTGTGTCCTGGATTTCCTGGATATTTTGTGTTAAGAACTTTTTGCATTTTGCATCTTCTTTGACAGTTGTGTTGATATTTTCTATGGTATCTTCTGCACCTGAGATTCTCTCTTCTATCTCTTATATTCTGTTGGTGATGCTTGATTCTATGACTCCTGATTTCTTTCCTAGGTTTTCTATCTCCAGCATAGTCTTCCTTTGTGATTTCTTGATTGTTTCTACTTCCATTTTTATGTCCTGGGTGGTTTTGTTCAATTCCTTCACCTGTTTGGTTGCGTTCTCTTGTAATTCTTAAAGGGATTTTTGTGTTTCCTTTTTCAGGGCTTCTACCTGTTTACCTGTGTTCTACTCAAATTCTTTGAGAGTGTTATTTACATCCTTCTTAAAATCCTCTATCATCTTCATTAGAAGTGATTTTAAATCTGAATCTTGCTTTCCTGGTGATATGGGGAATTCAGGACTTTCTAGTGTGGGAGAACTAGGTTCTAATGATGCCAAGTACCCTTGGTTACTGATTCTTATGTTCTTGTGCTTGCCTTTTGCCATCTGTATCTCCTTAGTGCTACCTGCCCTGTCCTTGACTGGAGCCTGTCTTTCCTATTATCTTGGTTGGATCAGAACTTTGTTGGATTCGTGTAACTACTGGGGTAAGCACTGGGGCCCAAACTCTGCTCAGTGCTCAAGTCCAGACAGGATGCTGCCCAGGTTAGAGCTCTGGGAGCCTTGTTTCCTGTGGGTTCTTAGAGATTGGGGGCAGAGCTGCCTCCCAAATTCTGCTCAGTGCTCTGGCCCAGACCAAAGAAAACCAGTGTTCCAGGCCAGGAGTGACTTCCTGTGTCCTTGTGGGTCACAGTTACTCCCTGTTTGGGTCAGGCCTTGCTGTCTGCTTACCTAAGATATTGCCTGAGTTAGAGGACCTGGGATCCCTGCTTCCTCTGGGGTTCTTAGAGATTGGTGGCAGAGCTGCCACCCAAGATCTGCTCAGTGCTCTGATTAAGCCTCCTTCTTGAAGGTGTTTTAACATAGTAACAGGAAAATAACTAAGACAATTATTGACCTGAGATCTAAAATAACAAGAGAGATGGGCCTGAGGACATATCTGGAGGATTATTTTGCTTTTGTGGATTAATGTAAAAAAATCCATTTTAATTTTAGGTAGAATCATTTCTTTGGCCAAGATTGTAGACCATCAAGAAAGTGAGTTGAACAGAAATATTTATTTGTCACTTTCTGTTCCCTGATTGAAGATCCAATATGATTAAGGGCTTCAAATCCCTGCTGCCTTGACTTTTCTCCAAGTAGTAATGAATTCAGAATTGTGAAATAAAACAAATCCTTCTTCCATTGTGTACGTTTTACACAGGTTTTATTTATTTCTTTATTTATTTTAACTATGAATGGAAAAAGCAACCAAAACATTTATGTGTATGTTTTTCTAGACAAAAATTATGTCTAAATCATGTAGAACATTTTAAACTTTAAGAAATTGGTTGTAAAAACAATATCAAGACACTAAAATTTTCAGCTGTAATCATTTAAAAATACTAAACCATACTGTTACACATCCAGTTAAAAGTTCCCCCTTCTTGAAGAGTGTGATTTTTCCAATATCCAAAGAGATTTATGGAGTTTGTACGTTTTACTTAAAGAATGCATTGCTTTATCAATTGTACCATAGAATACCTTGCAAAATTTTATTGCTGTTTGTTAATTTTATCTGTTTTTGTACTGTATATCTGTCCATGCTGTCAAAGTAAAATTTTTCATCCTATTAGTGATGAATAATGATGGCTTTTGGAAAACAAAGCATATTTTATATTTGATTTTCTCTAAATTAAAAGTGAGATAAAATTTAGAAACTACTTAGGTTAAAAATATAAGCATATTTCAACAAATTGTAGAATGTAATGCTCATTAGAACAAATCTTGTTTAAAGTATCCTTCATTAGAACAAATCTTGTTTAAGGTATTGAAGATCGTAACATACATTTTAGCTTTAAATGACAAATTTTTAAGAACTATAAATAGTTTCAATTTGAGGAGTTAATAACAAGAAGATTAATGTTAGTTTTTAAGAATATTTTATAACTAGTTAAGTTCACTTAACTAGAAAGTGCAGAAGGGGAATTTTATTAGACATGGATATAAATGAGAATTGTACAGAAACTCTAGGTTTTATGAAAATGTATTTACTTACAAAAGCTGATAAAACCTATTTAACTATTATATATTAAACAATAGTAAGTATTTTAATAACATTTGACATTATGTATACAATTTATAAATTAGGAAAGTAAAACGAAACTCCAGTCAATATTAGGGAGTTTGTCTTTTTAGGGGAAAAAGATACACAACATAATGATATATAAAGTAATTTAAAAATCCCCAAATATCCAGCCACCAAATCATTTTAATTGAAGAGAAAAAAAGTTGTCACAGTAGCTTAAACATACAGAATTTCAGAAGAATGATTTAGAAAGAAAAAAATAAAACAAAACTTCTTGGCTACAAGGGAGAATTCAGTAGAGCCCTCATTTGTTAAATTGAGTGTTCTCATCATTCTAACCACAGGGTTAGAAACGATAATATTGACAGACTGCAGTTCTATAACAATTTTCCTCAACCATGTGAAAACAAAATAAAAATTAAATATAGAAAAATTTATGCGTGAAAAATAATGCTTGCTATCACATTCTATGCTCAGTGCCCCTGATTTCAACTTTTTGACAATTTGAATGTACATGAGAACTTTAGGCACTTTACTTTTAATGTTTTGCATATTTCATACTACTTAATGGTCACTTTCACTTCTGTTATCACAGATGACAGGATTCCATTCTTTTTGGTTGCTGAGTGGTATATTATTGTGTTTGTACGAATCATTTTTTTCTACCAGTTGGTGGCTACTAAGATTTTTCTTGATTTTTGCTTTTGTTTTTCCATTTCTTAACTATTTTAAGTAGCAATGAACATAAGAATGGAGAAAAATCTCTTGAACATACTGACTTTCAAGTCAATGATAGAACTGCTGGATTGTGTAGACATTGCAGTTTTTAGTTGTTGGAGGATTTCCCACTGAATTTTACAAAATGATTGTTATTAATTTACATCTTAACCAATAGTGGTTTTCAAGTATTCAATTTACTCTATACTACCCACATCTTCAGAAGATTCAACTACATTTATTTTTTAAATTATACCCATTTTATATAAGTGAGATGATATTGTGATTTTAATTTACATTTCTCTGCTGACTATTGATATTGAACATTTTTCATATACTGTTCAATTTGCATGTCTTCTTAGGAAAATGTGTGTTTAAGCCTAATATACATTTCAAATATTTATGTAAATATTTGATGAGAATTTCACATATGTATAAAATGTGTCTTGATCATATCAACCCTAGTCTCTCTTCTCTGAATTCCCCTACATCTTCACTACCCAAAATCCTCATGCACATTCAGAAAGTGACTCTTTCTTACAGTCATCATCTGAAAATCGTTCCTCAGCAAATGGTCAATTTGTGAGCCCCTTCCTTATCCATACTGAAATTTTACTGGCTTGGTTTATTCAGATCTTCTACATGCAGTCAAAATCATTGAAACTTCATGCATATAACAGGTTTGTTATGGTAAGAAATGCTAGTTAATAGTAGCCCTAGTAGGCCTCTATAACTGGGCACTCTTTACAATTACTCCATGAAGGTCTCTAAACTGTAGGGAAACATGTGCAAAATGATTGATGTAGAAGGCCAGTTTAGGTCTGAGCATATTACAATGTTCTATTCTCTGAAATTTGAGCAGTTATAGCTCTCTGTATTAAGCATCGCCAACTACAACAAAAATTGTGATTTTTATTTTATTTTGAAGTCACATAATTTCATCTCTTTGTTCAATGTGAGTTTAATTACTTGATATTTACGGGATTTCTATAAACTTCTTGAATTTTTCTAGTTTTCCCTTTTTGTATTTTTACCAATGTGAACTGAATACGGAAGTTATATATTTTATTATAGACATATTCATGATATGCATCTTTCAGATAATGAATCTCTCTGTCTCTGTCTCTGTTTCTCTCTCTCTCTCTCTCTCTCTCTCTCTCTCTCTCTCTTTGTATGTGTATGTCTGTGTTTGTCGGAGTGTGTATGTGTGTAGTGTTTGGTTTACTTTATCAATGTTTTCTTAATTTTCTGTTGAAATATTTATATTTCTTATTAAATATATTATTATATATAGATATATTCTCTTCATATTGAATGAAATTGTTCTCTTGCTTTCTATGTTGGATGCACTATAAGGAAAACAACACTACCAGTATGTTTGCATAGTAGTTTTATAATTAGGAATTTGCTAAATCCATTCTTGCTTCTGTTTCTGTATAATCTTTGATGCTTTCTATATGTGATAGCATGTCATCCACAAACAATGAAATTTTGACTTTGTTTTTCACTATCTAGATATACTTTCATCACCTATGCTTTTAAAAAGTTACAACCTATATTTCCATGGTACACATTAGAATTTGAAGTTGTGTAGAGAAACAGGTTGGGCTCTGTAAGTGGGCAAGCTGATTTTGATCATGGCTTTTCACATAAAATGAGTGTACACACATATGGACAATCCCAGTCATGTTTGCATTTCCAGATTTAGGAAAACTTGGACTCAGAAACTGCAGAAATCTTTGTCTTTATTTTTCTTCAGTTGTTACCTAAAGCATATATGTGGCAATTTTAGTATCATATGTGTTTAATTTTTATTTTGATATAGTAATAGTGGTTACTAGATTTCTAAGAAAATATATATCTGTTGATCTGTATCAATCATATATAATCTAGATAGATAGATAAATCACTAGATAGATATCTATCCAATATTTCTTTTAAAACAAGGTCTCATTTGCAATCCATTCTAGCCCCAAACATGTGGCAATTCTCTTGAATGAGCATCCTGAGTGTTTTAACTATAGGTAGTAACACTACACCAAAGTCAAATTTATATATTTTAGCAAAACAATTTTACCTCTAGTGACTTTACATGGATTAGATCTGAAACACACATTTTATAACTAAATGTATATTTTATTCAATATTGTATAAAATCTTGAATTGAATAAAAATATTAAATTTTATATTTATATAATATACATGTCAATGAAAAATGTTAATATGTTCAAATATTATATGAAACTAATTTTATTATGTTAGGAATTAAATACAGAATTTTCTGTTTTTTATTTTATATTTTATTTACATTTCAGATGCTATCCCCTTTCTCCATTTCCCCACCCTAGAAAACCCCTATCCCATGCCCCCTTTTTCTTTTTGTTTTTATACAATATTTAAATGTTAATCAAAGGCTTTATAAGTTTGGTAATGCTCAATCAGAAGTGTAACCCAATATCCAACCTAGATATATCAACTATCTTTGACTGGTGGAGACACGTGAACATCTGCCTCCATGCCCCCCTCTCTTTCTCTCTCTTATCACATAGCTTCTCCTCTCCTTCTTCTTCTCCTCTCCTTACTCCATCTCTTCCTCTCAGTACTACTTCCCCCTTAGCTCCTCCTACATATCACCCTTCCTGTTAAAATAAAACTTTTCAGCAAACCAGTGGTGGTGCTACAGCTAAGACAGCCACCTGCAGAGGGCGCAAGCCCTCTGTTCTCTCTCTCTCTCTCTCTCTCTCTCTCTCTCTCTCTCTCTCTCTCTCTCTCTCTCTCTTTCTCTCTCTCTGGTTCGAATCCCGAACTGTCCCGCACATCTCCACCTGAGTCTCATGGGAAAAAATATGTGCCAGGCAGTGGTGGCTCATGCCTTTAATCCAAGGACTTGGGAGGCAGAGGCAGGTGGATTTCTGAGTTCGAGGCCAGCCTGGTCTACAGTGAGTTCCAGAACAGCCAATGCTATACAGAGAAACCCTGTCTCAAAAAACCAAAAGAAAGAAAGAAAGAAAGAAAGAAAGAAAGAAAGAAAGAAAGAAAAGAAAAAGAAAAAAAAACTTTTCTCTCAAAATGCAATTAGAGCATAGTTATTCCTAATTGTACCAGTGAGGTACAAGATAGTCCTAATACCCAGTCCATCATTTTGTTGACTAACCAGAGCCTCTGTCATCTCTCCAAACTAAAACACTTAGTTTTGAACCTGGCTTTTTTCTTGGCTTTAGAATGAATGTCTGCTGAAAACCGTCCACTCAGATCTTTTCTCTCAAAGTAAATAGCCAAGATTGGCTATGAGACTATAGGTCTTCAACCCCATCAGAAATCCAGAATGACTGAGTTAACTGAAATTATGGGAAGCACTAAGCATAGCTTCTAAAACTTAGCCAATTTATAGAGACCACTGAACACAAGGAAAGCCCCTATACTACCGAACGTTGGAGCATCAAATCTTCAGCCTTCTGGCCCAGAATCATCTGACAGACCTTAGTGATGCAGAATTATTAAGGGCTGATTACTCTGTCTAGGCAGATATGGTCAGTTGACTATTCTGAGAGTGTGTCCTTTTCTGGACAGTAATTTGTCTGTAGATGAAAAGAAGCAATTCTTGCCTAGTGGCTGTCACCACAAAACTGGAGTAACTTCAAGGATGCTCAATTTCTTCTTAGAATCCAAGACAGGAAACTATCAGGAGCAGACAGGTCTCTAATCAAAATGAATATTAATATAGAAATGTTTGTAATGTCAGTTCTATGGACTTCTGACCTTTTGAAAACCAACTATATATGTAAGGTAACCTGGACTGTTGTCTGTTAACTCCTCTCAGCTATTTCTAAATAAAATATAGAAAATACCCTAACAATAAACTCAAAGCCATGAATTTGCTATAGTCCCTTAACTCATAGGCTAACTGTCCCAAATCAGTTAAAAATTAAAGAAGGACTGGGTCTAAGCCTTGTATTCCTAAATGTGTTATACAGGCACAATGCCCATGAGAGTATCAATATTCATCTCACTTTTATATCAATAAGAAGCTTGTACCAATGAAAATCTTAAATTTGAAATCAAAGTAAATTTTGTACCATTTAAGAAATTATAACTTCATCATGATATTAATTATACAGATTTCTACAAATAGGTTATGGCTATGCAATAAATTCTAGCTAATCCTCCCTTTTCCAACAAAACCACTACTTTTCCCTAGAAAGACAGACCAATATTATCCACCTCAGTCCCCAAGCCCAGGGAATAGGGGCGCTGACTCTTCTTTAACTTCTTCAAGCTGATTATGGGTGTTGAGATATTAGAAGAGGGGTGGGGGGAAGACTAAATTGATGAGTCTCTGACTCTGTGTCTTCACTGCATCCAGCTGGAATTCCAGGACATTGGAGGTTTGGGCAGGTCTGCTCAGAATGCTTGATGAGTAGATATACCAAGTGTGTATTCTGCAATATACTATTCTCAGAACAAGTTTTAGTATCAAGAAAAAAAAATTTTTTTTCCTAGAGGGCTGACATTTTTTTAAAGATGTTGGTTCTTACCACTTTTCCTTTTTTTCCCTCTTTTATTGGATATAATATTTGCATTTCTAATTTTACCCCCTTACAGCATTCCCCCACAACCCAGGAATCCCTTATCCCATCCCCCTCCTTGTGCTTCTATGAGGGTGTGATTTTCCAGTTTCTATAATGCTGTTTCCATTAACATAAACTGCCTCCTAAATTTCTAAATCCTTCCCTTTGTGTTATTAAATCTCCTATTTTTCTTTTTTCTTTCTTTTTTTCTCCTTTTCTCCTTTTTTTCCTTTTTTTCATCTCTTTTTTAAAAAATTGGTATTATATTCCCTTATCCCACTTCCTCCCACCACCCAGAAACCACTTATCCCATCCCCCCCCATGCTTCTATGAGGCAGTGCCCACACCTACCCCCCCACACTACCCCCTCCCCACCCTCACATTGCCCCCCACACTCTGGGTTCCTTTTTTTATGGGACCAAGAAACTCTTCTCCCACCTATGACCAACAAGTCCATCCTCCCTTACATATACCACTGGAGTCATGGGTCCCTCCATATGTGCTCCCAGGCTGGTGGTTTAGACCCTGGGGAGCTCTGGTTGTTTGGTATTGTTGCTTTCCTCCTGGGGTCACAAACCCTTTCTGCTCTTTCAGTCTTCTCTCTAAGTTCTCCATTGGGAAACCCTTGATCATATCAGTGGTTAACTGTGAGAATCGTCCTCTGAATGTATTAGTCTTTGGCAGACCTCTAAGGAGACAGCTATATCATGTTCTTGACACATGCACCAGCCATCCACAACAGTGTCTAGCTTAGGTGACTGTACATGGGATGAATACCCAGGTAGAATGGTCTCCTGATGGCCTCTCCTTCAGTTTCTGTCCCATGTTTTGTTTCCATATTTGCTCCCTTGAGTATTTTTGTTACTCATTCTAAGTAGAACTGAGGCATCCCCTCTTGGTCTTCCTTCTTCATGAGCTTCATGTGGTCTGCAGGTTGAGTCTTCGCTATTCCAAGCTTTTGGGCTAACATCCACTTAACAGTGAGTAAATACCAAGTGTGTTCTTTTGTGATTGGGTTAACTCACTCAGGATGATAATTTCTAGATCCATCTGTTTACCTAAAAATTTCTCGAATTTATTATTTTTAATAGCTGAGTAATACTCCATTGTGTAGATGTTCCACATTTTTTGTATCCATTCCTCTGTTGAGGGACATCTTGGTTCTTTCCAGCTTCTGGCTATTATAAATAAGTCTGCTATGAACATAGTGGAGCATATGTCCTTATTATATGTTGGAGCATCTTCTGGGTATATGCCCAGGAGTGGTATAGCTGGATCCTCAGGTAATGCTATGTCCAGTTTTCTGAGGAACCACCAGACTGATTTTCAGAGTGGTTGTACCAGCTTGCAATCCCACCAACAATGGAGGAGTGTTCCTTTTTCTCCGCATCCTCGCCAGCATCTAGTATCACCTGAGTTTTTGATCTTAGCCATTCTGATTGGTGTGAGGTGGCATCACAGGGTTGTTTTCGCTATTCCAAGCTTTTGGGCTAACATCTTAGCCATTCTGACTGGTATGAGGTGGTATCTCAAGGTTGTTTGGATTTGTATTTCCCTGATGACTAAGGATGTTGAGCATTTCTTAAGGTGCTTCTCAGCCATTCTAGTTTCCTCTGTTGAGGATTCTTTGTTTAGCTCTGTACCTTATTTTTAATAGGGTTATACGGTTTTATGGAGTATAATTTCTTGAGTTCTTTATATACCTTGGTTATTAGCCCTCTATTGGATGTAGGATTGGTTAAGATCTTTTCCCAATCTGTTGGTTGTCTTATTGACAATGTCCTTTGCCTTACAGAAGCTTTGCAATTTTATGAGGTCCCATTTGTCAATTCTTGATCTTAGAGCACAAGCCATTAGTGTTCTGTTCAGGAACGTTTCCCCTGTGCCTAGGTATTCGAGGGTCTTTCCCACCTTCTCTTCTATTAGTTTCAGTGTATCTGCTTTTAAGCGAAGGTATTTTATCTACTTGGATTTGAGCTTTGTACAAGGAGATATGAATGGATTGATTTGCATCCTTCTATATGTTGACCTCCAGTTGAACGAGCACCATTTGCTGAAAATGCTGTTCTTTTTCCACTGGAGAGTTTTAGCTCCTTTGTCAATGATCAAGTAACCATAGATATTTGGGCTCATTTCTGGATCTTCAATTCTATTCCACTGATCTCCCTGCTTGTCTCTGTACCAATACCATGCAGTTTTTATTACTATTGCCCTGTAGTATAGTTTGAGGTCAGGGACAGTGATTCCCCCAGAAGTTCTTTTGTTGTTCAGAAAAGTTCTCACTATCCCGGGTTTTTTGTTGTTCCAAATAAATTTGCAAATTGCTCTTTTTAGCTCTATGAAGAATTGATTTCTAATTTTGATGGGGATTACACTGAATCTATAGACTGCTTTTGGCAAGATGGCCATTTTTACTAAATTTATCCTGCCAATCCAGGAGCATGGGAGATCTTTCCATCTTCTGAGATCTTCTTCTATTTCTTTCTTCAGAGACTTGAAGTTCTTGTCATACAGATCTTTTATTTGCTTGGTTTAGATTCACTCCAAGATATTTTATATTATTTGTAACTATTGTGAAGGGTATCATTTCCCTAATTTCTTTCTCAGCCTGTTTATCTTTTTAGTATAGGAAGGCTACTGATTTGTTTGAGGTGATTTTATATCCAGCCATTTTACTGTAGTTGTTTATCAGGTTTAGGAGTTCTCTGGTGGAAATTTTAGGGTCACTTAAGTATACTATCATATCATCTGCAAATAGTGAAATTTTGACTTCTTCCTTTGCTATTTGTATCCCTTTGACTTCCTTTTGTTGTCTAATTGCTCTAGCTAGGACTTCCAGTACTATATTGAATAGGTAGGGTGAGAGTAGGCTGCCTTGTCTAGTCCCTGATCTTAGTGGGATTGCTTCAAGTTTCTCTCCATTTAGTTTGATGTTGGCTACTGGCTTGCTGTATATTTCTTTTACTATGTTTAGGTATGGGCCTTGAATTCCTAATCTTTCCAAGACTTTTAACATGAAGGTTTGTTGAATTTTGTCAAATGCTTTCTCAGCATTTACTGAGATGATCATGTGATTTTTTTTTTCTTTGAGTTTATTTATGTAGTGAATTACATTGATGGATTTCTAAATATTGAACCATCCCTGCATTCCTGGGATAAAGCCTACTTGACCATGATGGATGATTGTTTTGATGTGTTCTTGGATTCGGTTTGTGAGAATTTTACTAAGTATTTTTGCATCAATATTCATGAGAGAGATTGGTTGGCTGTTCTCTTACTTTGTTGGGCCTTTGTGAGGCTTAGATATGAGTGTAATTGTAGCTTCATAGAACGAATTGGGTATTGTTCCTTCAATATAGAAATGTCTATGCACATTCCTAGAATGCAGTATTCTTTATCTCTGGAGTTTTTTCTTTTCCTTGCTAGTACAGAATATTAACATATACTTTAATTATTTATTGGTGATTTGCTTCAATAGGTCACTTACTTCATGCTAGAAAGATTTGCATCCCCCAGAAGCCATGGTTTTGGCATGTACCACTAATCTTATCTCCTTTCTCTTAGCTTCTTTTCAATAACAACCAGTGTAGGGCCTGGAAAGATTGCTCAGTGGTTAAGAGCACATGTTCTTGCAGAAGATCCGAGTTTGGTTCCATGTAGTAGGAGGTTGTGATTCCTTAATTGGTTCTTGATTGTGTCAATAAAGAAGGCAAGAGCCAGTTGCTGGACAAAAGCCAAAGGTGGAACTTCTAAGTCCCAAGAGGAAGAGAAGGGATGGAGGGAAAAACAGGGTTTTTCTGACAGGTTTTTGAACAGAAGGCCTGATATACCATGTAAGATTTTGGTGGGTGGAAACAGTGGCCTCCTTTACTGGTAGATGATTGAAATAGGTTAGTTGATAAGAACCAAGCAATTAATTGTGTGATCTGGATAGTTTTAAAATAAAACTGTCTGGTGTTTTCCTTCTGTTGAGCAAAGGTGAGCAGGGGAAAAAGAGGGAAGCTGGATCAATAATTGGTGGCTTGGCAAAGCTAGCCAAGAGGGGCTGGTGGAGTATGTGTTGGTGGATGGTTATGATCAGTTGGATCAAGGGGAACAATGAAGAAATCAGAGTACTGGCCGCGGAAGCAGGTAAAGTGGTATACTGTTTTTAAAATTATATGCAACAGTTCCCAGCATGCATATTGGGGAGTTCACATCTGCTTCCAGTCCTAGTGAACCTGCCATCCACCTCTGCCTTCCACAGGCACTTGCACACATTTGGAGCACCCTCATTCAGACAGGGTCACAGGCATATAACTAAAATAAAAATGAATATTAAAATTAAATAATAGGTGATATAATTAATTAGAGGTCAAATTATAGGACCTTACAAAACATTCACATTATTAAATGTTGAAAAGAAAGATAATATGAATGTTATGAAGAGATGTGTAAGAAGGATAGTGAAATCAGCTACTCTTATTGTATCAGTGTATATTTGATCTTTTATGAAATTTGTAGCATCAAAACTTGATGAGTATTATACATTTATTTCATCTTAATAGTTTTTCTCTAGTAATAGGCAGTACCATCATATCTACCAATTAATTATCCTTTAAAATTGACTTTAGGAATAGAGACACCAACCTGTTAGTATTCTGTCTAAACTCCACCTCCCCAGTTACCTGGCAACAGCCAGGTATGCTCCTCCCCACAGTTACCTGGCAACTGCCAGGTAGACCTGATCCACTATAAAAGGGGCTGCTTGCCCCCTCCTCTCTCT
The DNA here is from genome assembly GCF_011762505.2 of Arvicanthis niloticus. NCBI lineage: Eukaryota > Metazoa > Chordata > Mammalia > Rodentia > Muridae > Arvicanthis > Arvicanthis niloticus. Next base: position 68,275,350 of record NC_047679.1, on the reverse strand, counting down.
CTCTTATCCTCTTACTCTCTTACTCTCTCTTACCCTCTTGCCTCTCTGTCCCCTCCCCCACCTTCCTCTCTCTCCAGGTGGTCATGGCCAGCCTCTACTTCTCTCTCTCTTATCTCTTCCATCTTCCTCTCCCCACCTTTGCCCTTTCCCCTGAATAAACCTCCTCCCCTTTGGAACCTCCTGGTCTGGAGTGGTCTATTCTGAACTGTGGTCGGATTTCTTACACAACCTGTTTTCGATTCCATTTGCTTGATTAATTAACTTTTATATTGCAATATTCAGAATGAGGACTCTGCTGTTAATGTGCTTTTAGAAATACATTTTATATAAATGAATATATATATAAATATATATAATAAATAATAAATCTCTATATAAATATATATAAATATATAATAAGTAATAAATAAATATATAAATATATATAAATGATATATATATTATATATATTATAAAGTATAAAGAGGATTATGAGAAAGAAATCTTAAGTAAGGAGATGAGACCTAGGATATACAAGAACATAAAGAGATTATATGAAGGGAATATAGGAACCAATATAAGGAAAAAACAGATGAAAAAAACCCAGGCAGTTAATGGAAGATAAATAAAAACAAAATATAATACATATGCATTAAAAACTCCACAATCAAAACCTCTTACTTTGTGTTTTAATTTTAAAGTTAAGAGAAGATAATGAAAGAAGAAAAGAAGTAAATGAATGAGGGAAAGTGTTGCTGCCAGCAGCAACAATGCTGAACAGGGTTCACCTCTAAGAGAGGCTGAGAATAGGGAAATGGGAGGGAAGAGATGAAGCCAAGACAAAGTTCTCTGATCAAGGCTCAAAATTTAATGTAAGAGCATCAAATAAAAAGGGGAAGACCCAACCCCCACAAAAAGAGTCTTCTTAGGCACTTCAGCTCAGCAGTGTGGGTGAGGAGTATGCATCCTTAATCATGGCTTGTAACAAGCAAGCATGGAGGTGTAACAAGCAAGCTCAGCAGGCAGTCTATTCAACTCAACTCCTGTGGCAGACTTCTGGCCTCCAATGCAGGCAACTTCCAAGGTCCTTTGTTATTTGGTCTCTAGTGGTAAACAGTGTGTTCCAGCCTGCTCAGCCTTGGGGAAAGGTACCTTTCAGGAAGGAATAAAGAAAGAAGTACTATCGGTTCAGATTTAATAATTATGCATGTTTTCAGAATAATTTAACATTTTTAATCTTATTTTTACATCCTGGTAGCTGACTGTATGCCTCTTTTGTAAAAATAGGAGGAATTTAAAATGTATCTTAGCTTTTACAGTCTAAGTATAATAATTTTCAATTAAAAAGTCTGAAATAAAATGATTTATAATGAACTTCTAGAAAAAAATGGAACACTGGATCACAGATTAAATGATACCAATAGGAATGAAAGTTGAGAGGACACTGACAAAATGAGCATAATAAACTTTGTCCCAGTTCTTTGAATAAACCAGTTTAACAACCTTGCAACTTCTTGACCAGTGAAAAGTACATTTCTTATACATAAAAGGACGCATTCTACTATACTTGATTTTATTCCATAACATGATTTCAGAATGTTGTATGATTGCAAAGAAACTAAATGTAAGACCTGAAGCTTGGATTGCTTGGGAATATTCATTGACAATTGGGGTGTATAAAGCTAGGTGACTGTTAAATCATTTGTGGCCAGTTATTGAACCAATCATACATATATCACATATATAGAAACATAATTAGATTTTGTCTTTTCATTGGATCCTGAATTTCCTGGATAGTTTGGATTAGGAGTTTTTTACATTTTGAATTTTCTTTGACAGTTGTGTCAATATCTTCTATGTCATCTGCTTTTTCTGAGATTCTCTCTTCTATCTCTTGTATTCTGTTGGTGATACTTAACATTTGTAATTTCTGACCTCTTTCCTAGGTTTTCCATTTCCAGGTTTGCCTCCCTTTGTCTTTTCATTATTGTTTCTGCTTTCCCTTTTAGATCTTGGATCACTTTACTCAGTTCTTTCACCAATTTGCCTGTGTTTTCCTGTAATTTTTTTTCCAGTGAGTTACTGATAGCCTTCTTAAAAGACTGTATTGTCTTCATGAGATAGGATTTTAGACATATTCCTGATTTTCTGGCACGTTGGTGTATTCAGGGCTTGTTGTGGTGGGAGAACTGGGTTCTCAGGATGCCCACATATATTGGCTTCTGTTGCTTATAGTTTTTTGCTTGCCTCTCACCATCTGGATATCCCTTGTGTTGGTCTGGGTGACTCTGTCTGGAGTCTGACTCTTTTGTCCCTGGGTTGCTTCAGGTCTTCTGGTAGGCCTGCAGCTTTGGCTGTAGCAGACCCCTTGTGGGTCTTATCAACCGGGGGGGGGGGGGGGGGGCTCTTCGGAGGGGCAGAGAAGCTGCTGATAAGTTGCCCTGGCTGCAGTAGATCTCCTGGGAGGCCTTCAGACTACTGGGTGTTCAGTGGAGCAGTCAAGCTGTTGTCCTGTGTGAAGATGTTCTCCAGGGGGAGGGCTATGGACTTTGGTTTCTCTTTCCCTTTGTGCAGCAGAACTCCAGGGAGGCTTTCAATCTGTCTGTTCATGGGCCCTGCATGCCTTCAGCTGTGGTGTCAACTACTCTGAGTGTAGTGAATCCACTAATATGGGTCAGGATATGGTGTCTTCATGGGAGCAGACCAGCTAGAAGTCTGCCCCCACAGAAAGGACCAGGCAGAAGGGGCAGAAGGGGAGTAGTATTCTGGAGGACAGGTTTTTCGTGAGTGATGAGTCTCAAGTCCACCAGGCTCCCAGAGGTAGCTCTGGGACTGGGAGTGTGGGGGTCTTATCAACTTCTCTGAGTGCAGTGCATCCTCTAGGATGGCTCAAATTGAATCTTTGAACACTTGCTTTCAGAAAACTGCCAAATAGTTCTATTCTGTGTGCTGCTGTTGCGGAAGATTTTGATGTAAACACAAATTCAGGCAAAGACTACTATATTATTATTATCATCTGAACAAAGTAATTGTAAATAACCTTTTAGTTTTATATCAAAGAATATAAAACATATATTATAATCCACAAAATTCAAAGATGAAAGAAAAAGAGAAAAATGTCCAGGGTAATAATAAATAAATAAGAAAAAATAATTGTATGCAATCAACTGTTTTCTGTGGTAAAGTTTCCAAAAGCCCCATATGTTCTTTAATTTTTTTTTTAATTCTTCTTTTTCTTTTTTCTTTTTATTTTTTACTGAATATTTTATTTTATTACATTTCAAATGTTTTCCTATTTCCCAGTTAAAATACTTTGATCTATGTATCTGCAACCCTTTTTTCTAACTCTTTTCTGAAATACTTCAACAGCTTTCTTGGAGACAAATTTTAAATTTTACATATTCATTCTGGAAATCTTCAGTAAATTAGAGATGTTATACCTTAATTTATCTCATCCTAAAAAAAAAAGTTTTTTTTTAAAAAAGGCAATTTTAAAAATTATTTATACATCTCTGTGTACCAGGAGAACTTACAAGGCCTGGCAACTCAAGTTTAAAAAAAAAAAAAAAAAAAGGTGCAGGTTCTCCAGGAGAGTGTAGCACAGATTTATTACTCCCTTTCAATTCTGTTCTACTCCATTTTCATCAGAAAATTGAAAGTATATAGCTTTTTTTTTTCAAAGAAACTTAATAAAAACATAGTGAAAATTCTTCTCTTTTGTACCTCTTTCCCTGGTCTAGAAAATTGCTATCTATCTTGAAGAAAAGCAAATTACATTACCAAAATTTCTTTAAAATTTGTGATTTAAACAAAAACATCTGTAGCAATTTATCACAGTCTGGCTTTCTATGTGATAAAACACATGAATAAAAACAACTTGATGACAAAAAAATTTTATCCTACAGCTATAATCTAGCATAAAAAAAGTCAAAGGTAATAAGTCAATCAGTACAGGAACCTGGAGACAGGAACTAAAGCAGAGACTTTGGAGGAACACTACTGACTGAATTACTCCTTATCAGCCTGCTTTCTGATAGCATCCAGGGCCATTGGCCAAGCAGTGGCATTGTGTACCATGTGCTAAGCACTCCCATTCAATAATCAATCTAAAAAAGGCCCTCACAGGCTATCCCTAGGCCAATTTAGTGGGGGTATTTTTCCAATTAAGGCTTCCACTACCCATATGTCTCTAGTTTGTGTCCAATTAGCATAAAACTAGCCACAACAACAACAACAATTGATTCCTTGTCCTTAGGTAACCTAAAATCACATAGATATTTATAATAGTAAGTTATTTTTAATTTTGTGTGTTTTAGAGAGATAGGGGATAGGGAGAGAAAGGGGGGTGGTGGCCCTTTGGAGGCTAGAAAAGATCTAGTTTGATCCTGCAGAGTTGGAGTTACCATTGAACTGCTTATAGGAATTGTATAAAAGAAAATTGGATCCTCTATAGAGCAGTACACACTATTCACTAAGTAATCCCTCTAGTCCCCTAATATGAACTCTGCTATGTAAGAATGTTATGTTTGTAGGTCAAAAAAGTGTGTATTTTAGCTATCTTATATGGTTCCACTTACTATTTTAGCTTACTCTTTAGTACTATGGTTGATATATGGCTCTCTTTTTGACATAACTTCCTGGAAAAAAAATACACCTATTTTACTAGTAGTAGGAATTTAAAATCCAGAATATAATGAGAGAAAAAAAAATGTCAGGAGTCATTGGAATTTGTAGTATCCCTCAAACTCTAGTTTGTAACATGCAGGTGTGGGTTAACTTGTCCATTGTCAGTTTTCCTAGTGTCTGTATATAGTATTCTCACGGAATTAAAGTGTTAAGTATTATTCTTGAAACAATGTCTCATCTGCACTCAATCCCCTTCTGCTGCAACCAGATCACTAATATTTTGTCTTTATAATACTGCATTTCAGTCAAGATTATATTTGAAGAAAAATGTTCACTTAAAAATTTTAAAATAAAATAGAACTGACACCTGAGAAGAGTCTGTCTGGATTCTGTGTTCCAATGAGGCCAGAATGGTTAATTTGCTAATGTGTTAAATTCATTCAATTAATTAGTTGGGGAAGAATGATAAAATTGCTTTTCTATGATTATTAGTTAATATGTTTTGCCAATATCCATGACTGAGAAGAATTCTTCACCATAAACAAATACTACCAACTGATTCAAGACATTTGAGTATCCATAGAAAAAACAGTGTGATCACTGCCTAATACATTTTTATTGCATATTATACTTGAGTGTCACCAGCTAGGCTACTTTTATTGCTGCATACCAAACCAATAACAAACTCAACATTTATTCTTTTCACCAAAGCTCTGCTTCTTTGTTGATCCATGATAAAAATCATTATACATCACATCTGGCTTTTCTTCATACTAGATTCCCTGTTGAAGGTAATGAGACAGCTTCATTTCACACCAAGTTGTAGAGTAAATACAAGTGTAAAAGATATAGCACTTATGTTCTTTGGTTCATTAAGTATGACAAAGTTTTTCTTTCTTCCTTTATTGTGATGAGAAACAATGTAATAAGGTGTAGTAAAATGAACAAGCATATTTAAAAATTGTACTTAAATTCCACATTCCTATATCTTATCAAAAAACAGAATTCCTTTAGAAAATACCATTATACTTGGAAAGTATTTTTCTCCAACCAGTGGTAAAATTTTATATATATTTTTGTCAAATTATAAATATATTGTCAAATGAATATATCTCATTACAGAGAAATAAAGTCTAAGGGTCAATGATGCATATTATTATGAATCCCCTTTGCCTTGTATTCTTGTTTGTGTTTTAGTTGTATGTTGCTTAATATCTTACTTATTTAAAGGAACTGCTGCACAACTATAATTCTGTTACTTCAGTGCTTGAGACAGAATTGATTGCTCAAAGCTAGCCTGGTTTCATAGTAAAATCCTTTCTTGGAAATATATGAAGCTGAAAAATAACAAGTAATAGTAATTATCTTATTGTATAGCAGACATGAAGATAACTAAAAATATTTGCTACCAAAGTTGGTATTAACATTTGCACTTCTTTCTAGCTATCTGCAAAACAACTGAAGATTGAGAATTTGATATCAACTACCAAATCTGTTTCTTTAAAAGAACATTCTCAAAATTATTACTGAAAATTATAAATCTTATTTTTATGTGACTAAATCCTAAAGGCTGTATACTAAAGTTTATATGTAGTTGGAAATCTAATGATTGATACATATTATACAATTAATTTTGTAGATAAAATAGAATAAAAATAACTATTGTACAGACATTTTAAAAGTAGGAAATTAAAAGGAAAACATGTATCATAGTGATATGTTCTATTTGGTGAATCTATGACTCTCAGACTCTGGAAACAGAATTGTTTGGAAGTGTTAAAAACTACAAGGTTTGCAAAGTACCACAAATATGAGATGTGATGACCAAGCATGGGTTGATCTTCAACTGATGCTAGAATTTCTGAAAGATCTCAATAATCGTAGTTAAGTAAATACATATGAAAATGGTTGAAATTTCACTTCACTTCCAGTCTTTTTCATGTTCTTTTTGGTTCCTTTCATCTCAGGGCTTTCCTCTTCTCCCCACCTTCTCTCTGTCTCTCTCTGTCTCTCTGTCTCTCTCTGTCTCTCTGTCTCTGTCTCTGTCTCTGTTTCTCTCTCTCTCTCTTTCTCTCTCTCTCTCACTAACACACACAAACAAATATTGATGATGGCTATTAATGAACCATTCAAGAAATAAAATTGTAGCTTATAGAATTCCAGCCAGAGATAATAATTGACCTACAATTTCATATGTTTTAAAAATGTACTATACTGATTTCAATTGTAATGTAAAAATAAAGAGTTGCTTTTAGAATATTTGCATGACAAGAAATAGAAAGATTAACATTGTTCGCAATAATACTAGTTCTAAAGATTTAAAAGATATCTCCTTTCTTGTTTTCTTGTAAAATTATACCTTAAATCCACAACCATGTGCACACTAACTATATATTCTAATACAGAGCTACATATTATTTCCTAATATTTTTGTAATTCTTCTTATGTTGTTTAGACTGAACATCCCTTGCCTTACCATCTTGTTTTATGAGGATTAAACATATGGGGCAACAATGCCAGAATATCTTCTTATGAGAGTTAAGCATTAAAATTTGGGTAAAAGACCAATTTTCATGTTCTCTCAAATATTTCTTTAAGATATTGAAATTCTTACCAAGTCCTATTAGGAGTCTTTACCAGATCTCTGAACTGAGGTGGATATCATGAAAGCTAAAAATTTCAGTGTGCAGTACTGTGGCTCTTGTTCTACTAAACAGAAAAAAAAATCTTTTAAACACAAAGGCCTTATTTCTACCCTCCAAGATAACTTTTGGCACATATTGTCTGAAAGAAATTATTCTCTGCTCAATTATGTAGTTAGTAAAATTAGTGTTCTGATAAAAAATAATATGGTTCATTTCTTGTAAATAAAATACTATAAATATGAAACAAAAAGAAGAAATGTGAATCTTTCATTTTTGTTTTGGCTGTAGGTATTGGTCTGGCAAATACTTTCAAAAGACTAAAGACAGAACAGGTCTGTCTCATCTATATTTTGGAGATATTCTCTGGTAATTTATGACTGTATTCCAGTAGCTAAAGAACAGATGCTAATCAGCGAATTCAATAAAACATCAAGCAAATCTCTAGAAAAGGCAGTAAATACCTAAATTACATTTAACAGCCATACAATTTAAGAGATTTAGATATCTAAAGCTGTCATATTCCTGTGCAAAAAAAAGGAGACAGAACTGAGGCCATGCTGTAATTTCTTGACAGGTTTTACAGATAATTGAAATAGCCTATTCTGTCATTTTGTGAAATATGTCTTTCTCTCCAAGTAAGCTCAGAATTCAAATGATTCAGAAAAGTCTATTACAAAATGAATAAAATGTCATACCTGTTCACTATGTGTACTCTCTAGTGAGGATGTGTTTGTGTGTATGCCCTTTCTTTGACCTAAAGCTAATTAATATATTTTTCCTGAAGAAAAAAAAGGAGAAACAGAATGAAAATACCTGAATGTAAAATTTTTTAGTAGAAAGCTGTTTTGATAAATGTAAATGAAAAGAGCTTTTATGGCCCAAAGGTTGAAATGTCACATGAAGTCAAAGTTACTGACAGATATATAGGATATTTCCTGAGCTAGGTTTCCTTTTTGGATATCATCTTATTATATAGCTTGAAAGCTTATGATCAGTGACTTGGTGGTTATTAACTAAGCTTTAGAGCATTTTAACCAGTCTCCTGCAATGTTTTCAAAGCTAGTCACCAAAATTATCCATACTATGGCATATCAATTTCAGATTATTTTAAATTGATTGCATAGGAAATAAGCAGACTATTCCTCATTTCTTTGAATTTTATAGACCACATTTTGTACTTTTAATAATTCATGCATTGCTATCTCTGAGTAATTCCATTTATTCTTCCTTCCTTTGACGTGATGAATAAACCTTTTCTGATCCTACAGTCATAATCATAATTATATTAAACACAATTTCCTGGGAATAATTATAATGTCGTTGCAGTGTTTCTCAAACTTTAATGAGCATACACAGCACCTAGGGCTATTGATAAAACACAGATTCTGATTCATGAGTTTGGTCTTTGACCTGAGATTTTGTATTTCTAATGAGCTCCCACATTGTGCTAATACTGCTGGCTGGACAACCAATGTTTGCTTAGCAAAAGCTTTGACAGCCTGATACTAGATTCTGTCTTTTGATTTTTAAATTTTTCTTAGGCTCTGTAATACTTGTTCTTTTAATTTTTATTCTTGTTTTTGCTTCCATGTAGTTTCTCTGTTTTCTATACAGAATCCCAATCTGTTGTTATAATTAAGATGTTTTCTGTTTCTGCATAGTTACATCTTGCCTGAACCTCAGAAATCTTCATGTGGACAGGGCTAGCATAACTGCAGTAAACCAGATTGCACTGGCTCTTCACCCCACCTATTCACTCCTGACTGAAGTAAACAAATTGCTGAACAAATGGTTATGCAGTCTGCCAGATTTGACTGTGCATACGAGAAGACTCATTATTTAGGAGTATTATTCTTGATGATGATCTTATTTGCTGGTCATTATAATGAGATGAATTAGAATGAAATAGAAATCTTGCACTATCCCACAGACAGTCTGTAAGGCTACTTGTTATTTTCCTTTTGTATGCACTACTTAAGAGAACATAGACAGAGAAGGGAATCTCTCTCTTAAGTCACCTAGAATGGAGTTTACATTTGTTACAGGATGAATGTCAAACATTTTGACAGGGATGAAAGAAATCAAAACCACTGTGCAAGCTGTCTGCATAGAGACAGTGATCCCTTTGCTGAGATAAATCTCTAACAAGAGTGCTAAAACAGCAAATGAATCATGCTAAAGGCCAAAAGGTCTGTGATCTTTGAGCTGTTCAACCTTTTCAGCAACATTCTCTTGTCCATAAACCTAAATACTGCACCACATGAATTGCCTTACAATTTGATATAAAAGGAAAACCTTGTAAAATAAGATAAAATAAGCAAACCTGTTCAGATTTAAAAATTTATTAATGTTTATTTTTATGTGTAAATTTTGGGAGGATATTCCTGGAGGGAAGTAGAGGGCATGCTATGCTCTACAGTTGTAGTTACAAGCAACCGTGTGAATAGCCTTTCTGATCTGGGTGCTGGGAACTGAACTCAAGAAAACAAAGTGCTCTTAACCTGTAAGTCGTCTTTCCAACCACTTAAACTTAGTATTTAAATTTTGCTTAATATTTCAATTTGGTTACCTATTGCATCTTTGAGTGATGTAAATTTACAAGCCAAGATAGCGAAATGTGAATCTAGAGTTATATAAATTTGTTCCTTTTACAATTTCTCTTTATTATATATGTGATTTCATGTGTATGTAAACAACTATGTGCCACAAAATAAGCTAAAAGTCAGAAGACAATTTTAAAAGTGTGTTTAAAAAGAGACCCCTAGCCAATAGAATAGAGCCCGAGGACCCCTGCTAACAGATACTTAGTGCCTAAAATTGATAAATGGTGAGCTTGCAGTTCAAGATTAACCCTTTATATATCTTCTTCTGTCTTAGATGAGGCCAAAGATTATTATATACTTGTCCAGCTAGTACCCCAGGTTTACTACCACCCTACAGGCACTCTTGAACATGAATTTGAGATACACCTTAGATGCTTCCACAGAGAGCCTATTTTCCTTGACTCTAGCTGTTACATTGAGACTAGGAGTGGCCGCAGGTGTGGAGACAGGTGCTGCTAAGAGGACTAAACTTGCTGTTTCTTAAAGAAGGAGGTCCGTATGCTGCTCTAAGAGAAAAATGTTAAGGTTAGACCAGAGACAGAAAGATAGAGAGGCACAGCAAAATTGATTCGAGAGTTGGTTCAATAAGTCCCCTTGGTTGACAACCCTATTATTCTCCCTTGCTGGACCACTTGTGAAACATAGGTCCTTACATTTTATGTAACTTTTGTAAGAAGAAAGATAAGTTCTGTTCAGCTTTTTGTGTTGCACCATCAATATAGAGCTTTAGGTCAAAAAAATAATAATTATGATGACACTGGAGTTTAAACTTTTCTAAAGATCCACATCAAAAAAGTGGGGGTGAGAATAGACTTATTAATAATTGAGTTTTTATGATTAAAAACCTAACCTAATCAGAAAATGGGGATGTAGAGTGAAAAATTGTAAAGACCATTTTAAGAATTATATATATAGGCTTTTTCTTTACCCTAAACCTGAGCAAAAGAATGCAAGTTCCAGAAAGTGGAACTGGATGTAAGATTTCAGGCTTTCACTGCCCCGGGACACAATCCAGGTGGAAGACATTATCCCTGAATCAGAGGACACTTGCTGGATTAACATTCCTTAAGCCTCAGGGTGGGGCTATTTCAAGTGAGAAATCGTTAACCTGAAATAGTTGGTAATGACAGGGTAGGGCACAGTGACATGGTAAAACTACATTTTTGAGAAGAATGAGCATGCAGAGTGATTTTCACTTGGCTCTAAATAATTTAGGGTGGGTTCCTCTGAAATGTTCCACTGTTCTTGTTTACTACCTACCCCTTAAGGTTTTCCCAGTGTTACAGCCTCCTGATGTTCAAAATTTGTAAAACAACCAATCATGTGTAACTGCGTGAAAATGCAACCAATCATGTGTAACCGCGGAAAATTCCTTCCTTTCCCCACCCCATGCTATAAAAAAAACCCTCAGCTTACTGGCCTTTTGTCAAAATTCTGTTCCTGTGTGGACGAGCAGTTTTGACCTTGGCTAGCCAACTCTCCCCAATAAACCTCTGCTGATTGCATCCAAAAAAAAAAAAAAAAAAAAAAAAAAGACATCTTAGTATATTCATGCTCATGGCTCATAATTTAATAAAACTAGTGCTCTTTTTACAAATAACAACAATAAATGATAATGATGATGATGAACTGATGAACACTGATTCTAATCAAATAATATAAAAAATCTTAACTTTTTCTAGAACCTCTTCAAAATTAACTTCTCATCTAAATATAATATAAATGAGACTCATTCAAGGTATGGTTTATCCTGAGACCAAATGATTTTTAACTCATTGGCCTATAAAATTGAGCAAGTAGTAAATGTTTAAAATGTAAAATGCAATAGTCAGATGAGGTTGAAACAAGCATATCATATACAACTAACTTTTCTTAAATAAAATCTTATGTTGTTTCTGGTATTATTTATAACCATAAGAAAGTTTATCTCTTTTGTTACATATTCTTTTTAGCTTTACTGTGACAATAACTTTAACTGGTAAAAATGTTCTCTTTTGCTACACTATAATAGCTTAACTAGTTTAATCACATATGTTAGTGGTTGATATTTTAGTATACTTTTCTCCAGTAAAGAAATATCTATCCTATCAAAAAAGATAATAGGAAATTTGAACATAATATACTTGACATTATTTAAATGCAGATGCTAGAAAACATTTATGTTCATTCATTGCTAACATGCTCATTTCAATAAAATTACCTGACAATTCCCAATATATGGTATGAAAATAATTTTAAAAAATACTGCACTATTTGCCACTATGTATTTTGTTAACAGAAAGTCCTAAGACACATGCTGAGCTGAACTATTTCAACTTGACTAAGGTTAGAAATTGTCTTTCCTAACTTCAAGAAATAAAGGTTAAAGTTGTCCCAAAGGAGACCAAGTATGAGGTTGAAAATCAGAAAAAAAAAGCCAATATTTTAAAAATTAGTGGATATATTATAAGATGAAAAGCAGAAATCAGAGTCTAATGGGCTCAATATTATGCCTTAGTTGCTTAAGGTTGGGATCCTACATCTATCAGTAATCAACAGCCAATCATCAGTGACCATAATCTTCCCAATATTTCTAATTTCTAGTGTGGTTTTCCATGAGGTTTCTCCCCATAGATCTAATTCAGTAGATCTCTCTTTCTCTCTCTCCCTCTCCCTCTCTCTGGGTGTTTATGTGTGTGTGGCCAATGTGGTAGTCCTACAAATTATGTTCCTCCTAATTCTGACTTTTACTTAAAATTGTTATGGCTAATACTTTGATTCCTCCATGACTTTATTTTCTAGCAACACACACACAAGCAGTGGGTTCTCCTTGTTGAGAACTTCTACCATGATTTTAGCATCTCTTTAGTCATGATTAAACTCTGACTCACATAGGCTTTTAATAAATCATCTTTAAAAAAGCAAGAGACACTAGTGTTTTATTAAAATAAAAAAAAAGGAAAGGAAAGAAAATTGCTAGGTATTTGACTGTCAATGTTTTAATGGTTTTATAAGATTAAAATTACCTGCCAGGAAAGTGTCAACAATGATAGTACAAAAATGAATAGTATATTACAAATATTAAATATAGAATATGGTGTGTACTTAGTATAGAAAAGCCACATGTACTAATATTGGATGTATAAAATTGACAAGTGTTATTATAAGACACACCAGAGATTTTAATATGTGCAAGTATAGATAAAAGAATGAAATCAGAAGACAGAATCCCGCAAAACATAGAAAGAAAAAGGAAAAAAGTACAGATTGGAATACATTTTTCTATATACTTTAAAACTTGCAACTAGCTATACACAGCATAATTCAAATGCAAGAATAATTGAAGCATTTGAAATAAGTGATGCCAATTGAAATGTCTATTATAGATAACATAAAAAATAATAACAAATGAATTAAAACTTAAACAACTTTTAATCATCAATTTGTGACAATTCCAATGTTCATTGTAAAGTAGGTCTCAGTTGAAATTTTCATATTTTTTGATTCTTATTTTTTGTATAAAAACTACTTTTATTATTTTTAATTATACATATAGGTAGAAATGGATATGTGGACATATAATGGTGGACAGAGGCATTGGATTGCCCGAGCATCAGTTACACATGGTTATGTGTTACCCAATATGGGTGTTGAGTGCAAAACTCTTGTCCTCTGCAAGGACAGTGTTCTCACAGCAATTTAATTTAACACAAACTTTCTGATTCTTAAATATTTTTACAAAAAGTATAATATTTAAAACATTATGATGATAGTATAAAGGTGAACTAGGGACCAGTGGAATGGAATAGGAATCATGAAATCTGCTATTTATGATTAAATTATTTTCAAACTGTGCACCAAAACCATTAAAGGGAAAAATTATTGTTTGGTGACTTAGATAACTACTTGAAGAAAACCAAATACATACATTTATAGAAATTAACTCAAAATTAATCAAATATATAAATAAAAATAAATAAAAAATAAACTGTTAAATAAAGATATAAATAGAAATCTTTATGAGTTTGAATTTAGAAGTCATTCTTGAAAAGAAAGTGACAAGAAGAGAACCCTGATAAGAGTGCATCAATTTTAGAAGAATGAAGATTGTACCAGGCAATCACCAGAAAGAATGAGGCTGAGTATGAAGAGGATAGAAATCCTTCTTTTCATACTATTTCATCTGCTTCTGGATTCTGTTATCAGCTGGAAGATGAAGTGACTAAACTTTACCATGATTAAGGTTCCTTAAGTCAAAACTTTTTATCAGTTGCTGGAGTCACATCATCAGATATTGAGCCCAAGAAGGCTTCAAGGCAATTGGAAGTGATGGCTAATCTCTACAAATATTGCCATCCAAGTACTGAGGAGCCTACAAAATTTTTTCAACAGCCCTGAAGTATGCAAGCAATATTAGTAGAAACAAAAGCCAGAGAATAAATGCTGCCACTCAGTTTATGTGTTTCTGTGAATGTTGCAAGGTGATACCAAGGAGGGAGTGATATATATCTGAGACCAAAAGAAGGTATGGAGCATTTAAAATGTACCAGGAAAAACAAAACTGTTTCAGATATTGTATGGAGCATAATGGCTAAAACCCTCTGTGGAAGCAGACTTTTAAACAGCCAATCACATTGGACTTCAACATCATGTATGTCACAGTGAACTTTTAGCAATATCTGTGACATCAAAGAGTGGGCTAATCCTGGGTATGAAAACATCTGCAGATACTCCCAGACACCAGAGATCTACAGAGAGACACCTTAGATGTCTTAACTCACCATCATCATGCTTTCTTAAACTGGAGCATTGATATACAAACAAACATTTTCAATAGGAACTTTCATGTAGTACCCAAAGGAGAAGCCAAACAAAAGCAGTCCTGAAGAAAGAGAAGACACAATTCCAATGTTGATACTTGTGACTTTCTCTTCCTTTCTCAAATCCAATATCAAGGTGTCTAAAAGGCTTTGTAAAACTCAAAATGAAGGTTGATATATATATATATATATATATATATATATATATATATATATATATATACACACACACACATATTATGTGTGTATATATGTGTGTGTTATAAATTACTTACTTAATATTCATAGAAAGCACCTAAATTACTTACCCTCCTCCCCACTACCCAGAAACTGACTCTTGTCTTCTGACAATACAAAAGAAATAGGGAATTGTTAGAACAAAGAACTCAGCACCAGGCATCTAAATCTAGGCCATACAGTATATTCCTAAGGTGAGGAAACCACTTTTCCTGTAAGGTCTGTTGGCCTATCATTTGCTCTGAGAGCACAGCATACACATCCTAACCCTTTATTTAACTAGAATTGGTTACACATTCTCATTATTTCTCCTTTTACCTTTTCTCATTTTTCCCCTTACCTGCTCACCTTCTCCCCTACTAATCTCTTTTTTCATAGTCAGGATGTTTTGTTTTATGTCCCAGAATTTAACTAGGGTTATCTGTGTGACCATGGGTCTACAACTATGTCCCAGAATTTAACTAGGGTGAATCTGTGTGACCATGGGTCCACAACTATCCATTTGAGCCTGATAGGCTCATCTGTGGGCATACCACTTACACAGTGCTTCCCCCTCTTCCAGAATTTCTTAGTTACCAATAGTTTAGCATTAAGATTAGAGCCACATGAGCCCCTGCATCAATAATTCCTGCTTATTGAATGAGCTCTTATCATTTGTTTGTCTGTTTTGTATAAGCACAGTGCCTGTAGGTATTGCTGATAGGAGCTGATAATAGTCATGTCTGAGTTATGTTTAGAACACTGCATTTCACCATCCTTTTTTATCTTTTTAGCTCTTACATCCCTTCAACCTCATCTTCTATAATGTTCTCTAAGCCTAAAGGGGGTGATATAAAAGTCTTATTTGGAAATGAATCCTCAATCATTTTTTATTTTTAACCATCTTGTACAGTGATGAATTTCTCTATTCACTGTAAAGCGAGACTTCTCACATTAAAGTCAAGATTAGCCTTTAATTTAATTTATCAGTGTTTTATACATATTTAGAAGACAGTTCTATACACACACACACACACACACACACACACACACACACACACACACACACACACATTCTATTCAGGTAAGAAGCTATCTTTGACCCTAGGCAGGTAGAGTCATTTGTTTTTTCCTTAAGAGAGGTTTGCAGTACTTGGTATTGGTTTCCTCTTGTGGAACAGTTTGGCTTCAATGTCTGTTCTATGTTTTTTGTTTGTTTGTTTTTCATGTTTTTAATGGGTTATAAGATAATAGTTACCATGCAGTTTTTTAAAATACTTTCCTCATTTTGATTTTTCTTCCTTCCCTTGTCCTCTTTTCTTGTACAGTATTCCCACTCTCCACTGTCATTTCAAAAATGTGATTCTATTCCTCACAACATCCTCCCACACCCTTTCTTCTTTTCTGGCTTCCAAAAGTATTCCAAATTAGACACAAAAACAAGAATCGGGTTAGGATCTGCATGTGAAAGCAACCATATTTTTTTGTTTCTAGACCTGGATTACCTTATTAGTGTAATTTTCTCCATTTATTAACAAACTTCAGCTTTTCTTTATAGTTGAATAAATTGGCATTATGTACATATACCATGTTTTTATCATCAATTTATCAGGTGATTGACATCTGGGCTGATTCCATTTCTCAACTTTTATAATAAAGCTGCAATAAACATCGATGTGCAAGTGTCTCTGGAGTAGGGAATAAATGCCTTCAAATATATGCTCAGCAGTATGCACTACTTGCTATGTTAAGCATATCTTATTTCATGGGGCTCTTCTATATTCTAATAAATTCACTAAAAGAATGAGGAAGCATGCAGCCTCTAAGTTTGGAGGTAAAGAGTTCATAGCGAAAACTGAATTTTTTTGTCTCTAATTTTACTCTAATGGGAAGAACCTCCTAAATTCATGATTGTTGTAAGAACAGTAAAACCTTGAAAATGTTAAGAAGCAGATTCATACTCTCTCCTTTGTGAGGGGTAGCTACATGCTTCATAGAAGCCCTCTTGTGATCCAAAAGTTTATATTTTTATAGTTTTTTTAATATTAGAACATAATATCTATTTAAAGCCAAGAGATTATCTTTTTATAAATACATCTTTCAATAAACTAAACATAAAAAAAATCTACAGGGAATACAGCACAATTGAAACTAAAAAAATGCAAAAAGCCCTTTACCTCAAAAGGCATACACAATTGAATGAGAAGGAGAAAATACTGGGAAATTATGTGTGCTAAAAATTTAATATACATGATGTCTATAGTTCACCAACAAAAGCCACTCACAAAAGAGCAAGGAAATTGAATAGACATTGCCCAAAAGAAAGTCTGGAAAATGTTAATATATACATGGAGAGATGCACAATCTCTAGAGAAATTCAAATCAAAATAAAAATGAAAGTCCTCAAACAAATTCCCAAATTACCTCCATGAAAACACAATTCCACATCCTATTCAGATACTCTGTCTTTAATATACTCAGGATAGAAATGTTTTTGTTTCATTCATAAAGTATATACATGTATTTCTTAAAGTTTTAATAAAAAATACAGTAATGATTTATATATAACTTACAGTCACATAAAACTTGCACTTCCTTTTGAAACGCCTAACTTTGAGTCTCAGGGGATTATTTATCTTTTTCTATTTACTTTCAAAAATCTTTAACAACTTAATACATGTATATAAACCACTCTGTTTGCAGTCATTTTCCATTGCTCTTTCCATCCCTGTGCACTGCTGCACAACTCCTTCTTCCTCCCAATAAGCCTCCTTCTTATTTTCATGCTTATTTTCTAAATTTTTGTAACTTACTGAGTATAAGTAAGGTTGCTTGAGTTAACATGATTGGTGGTCATGATTTTTCTTAATTGTATTGTCTTTCAGAATACAGGGGTGACTCCAGAAGAGTTACAGCAGTGTCAAATTCCACTACCAACCACCCATGCTTCTGCTAGCTATCCATACTGCAAAGTACCACAGAATATACTATGATATATTGGAGTACTTTTATTTGTAAGAATGTGCTACATTTCATCTTTCAAATACTTCCAGGGTATTTTTTTAAAGTATGTCTTTTCCTTTATAAAGGCCATTTGGATACTTTTCTTATAGAGTCTCCCTAAATTGAAGACATCTCCCTAGGTATCCTTAATATCTATTATCAGGCAAGTAAAAGTAGATTGAAGATATCTACTTTTATCAATCTCATTGCCTTCATAAAACAATCTACTGTTGATGGTGAGGCAAGATGGCGGTGACCAAGAGAAAGTGGCATGGGGGTCTGGAGGTTCAAGGGAAGAAACCAGAAAGGAGCTGGGCAGCCAGCAGCAGGCTAATGTGGCAAAAGAGGCAGAGTCAGAAAACGGAGATTGTATTCCAGGGCAAATGGAAAAAATAAGGAGCAGATCCTCATCTTTGCTTCCAGAGGAATAAATTTCAGAACAAGACTCTTAATGCAAGACTTGAGAATGTTGATGCCTCATTCTAAAGCAGATACTAAAATGGATCATAAAGATAAATTATTTGTGATAAATGAAGTCTGAAATGAAAAATTGCAACAAAATGCATCTACTTTGAAGCTAAGAAAAAACAGGATCTCTGTGTGTGGCTTTGAAATTTACTTCATGGGCCATGTGCCAAATTCTTGGTGCAAAATATTCATACCCTGGCTGAACTAAAGATGACTGGAAATTGTTTGAAAGGTTCTCAGCCCCTTTTATCTTTTGACCCTGCTTTTGATCATTTGCCACATTATACTTTGTTAAAAGAAATCTTAATTCAGTTTTTAATACACCACAGTACCATCCCAAGGGTCAGCTGTTTATAGACCACGTGTATACGTCCACCATTCTGGATAACAGGATATGGTTTCAGAACTTACTGATTATAGAAGATGCCACTGCTCTAGTAGAAATAGGACCTCATTTTGACTTAAATCTCATAAAGATTTTTTTCAGGGGAGCTTTGGAGTACTAACCTTATATGAAAATCCTCATTACCAGTCTCCAAGCATGCATCAGGATGTCATAAAGTCCACTATAGCTGCAATGTACAGAGAGAGACAGCAAGTCAAAAATGTTCAGAAATTGAGGAAGAAAGAACCAAAGACTATTCTTCCACATGATTCCACTGCAGAAGGGTTTGTTACACCACCAGAGGAGAAACAGTGGGTGAAAACAGAGCCAAAAAGTAGATCTGAAAGCAAGGAAGAGAAGGATTTACAAAAGGCATCAGAAACTGCAACAGAAGATGAGCAGAGGGAGTAAAAAATGAATCAGTGGATAACTATATTTTTTAGTTACTGTGTATTTATTTTGTATTCCATGTGTAAATACTTTTAGTATACAGAACTAGCTATGTCTAATTAGTGTGCCATTTTAAAAAATTAAAATGTTTAAATCAGTGTTGGTATTGGTCTTTTTCTAAATAAAGCATCTTGAGAACTAAAAAAAAATCTACGTTTAAATTTCTCTTTAAAAAATATTATGGTAAATTTTGAGGATTTTGGTAGCCATTTGTTTCAGTCACCTGTGATCTTACAGGTTACCTGTAAGTATCTACAAAATTATAAAACAGGTATTCAAAAAGTTTTGTTTGGTCATTATGAGGAAGAGCTGATTTATCTCTGGACATTCCAGCTTGGATAATTATTTGTGAGATAAATGAACCTTATTACATGAACTGTGTTTTGTAAAAAAAAATGAAAAAAATAAACAAACAAGCAAACATAAATCGCTCTGGATTGCAAAGACATGAGAGCTAGTTAGAAACATAGAATTTGATTCAGAATTAGTGAACTAAAAATTTTAATGCAATGCTAATCACCATAAGATTCATATGCATACAAAAGCTTGAGGAACACATAGTTGAGACAGTACTATTTGGAATTTGTTAAAACAAATAAACTGATATTCTAATGAATATAATATATATCAATAAAAAGATTTGAAAAAAGTGACTCTAAGGCTAAGTCAAGATATATTGGATAAAGAGTAATGCACAGGAGCTGAAAATATTTATGAACAGCTGAAAAAGAAATAATAACTTTTCTTTTAAAGCTGAGCTTCATAAAATTTGAGGAAGTGCTTTCAAACATGCTGTCAATTTATATAAGTTTTTAAACCTAGTTTGTGCTATAAAATATAAGTTCTTTTTCTTTCATTGACTGTCATGCTAAAAGATGATCAAATATGTTATTCACTAGGACAGTGGAAGTTATAAATTTGCTTCAATAGTGTAATTCATGAACAAGAAGGATAACTCTGTTAGGCAACTGGAGACTTAAAGAAAGTGATTTTTAAACTATAATATACATAGCCCTTTCCCATTCAGGCATATCCAAAAATGTGAATAATCCAATCTGCCATGGCTTAGAAACCAGGTTTTTTTAGTAAGAATTTTTCGTAAGGTCCCAAGGATCATTCTAGTATTACAGTTGTAACTCAGATTTCAGAACTGAGGAAGGGCAGTATTTTGTCTCTTAAGAAATTTTCCTTTTGATTATAGAATATCTTGATGTGTTATACATGTTTATGTACATGTATTTTCAAGGAACATAAATGAAAATTAGGAAGGGGGTATCAGAGCCCACAGTCAAAAAGCCTCAATCTTTTTATAAATAAACTGTTTGAGGTATGCCGTTTTAAAAACTATTGAAACAGCTAGTCATGGAGTAAGGTAGATAACCTAGTTAATAAAGTTGTTGCCTTTTTTACAAAAAGACCTGTATCTGATCCCACAATCCACATTAAAAAAAAAAAACAATAAATAAACAACAACAAAAACTCCTATCTTTGGGGCAGTAGAGAAGAGTGGCTCTATGAGTTTTAATGACTATCAAGTCCCAGGAGCTTTTCTGTGGCTTCCAACTTTACACACATGGCACATGTGCATATAAACAAATATGCATACAATTTAAACATGATAAAATTCCTAAAATTACATTACTTCAGTTATGCATGTGTATCATTTTTGAAGTACGATTTATAAAATTCATTCTGAGAACTATACTCTCTGTTATTGTATGAACACCACAGAGTGTTTTTATGAAAATTTGGGTAACATACTCTACTGTTCACGTAGGCCCTATGGTATAGCATATTGTTCTTAAGTCAGAAACCTGTGAAATATGCTACTGCACTGAACATTGTAAGAAGATAAAACACGTGATAATTATTTGTATATCTAAATTGATCTAAACAAAATTAGCAAAATATTGTATAAAATCTTTTAAAGTATTATTGCTGTAAAAGTTACTTATCAAAATGGAACTTATAAGATTTTAAATTGCATTTAGTTACTTGTGAATATAACAACCTTATAAATTTCAATACATAAGTTTACACATAATATTGTCTTAGGCTATGCTGCATGAGGCTCTATTATAATCCCCCAAAACTATTACAAGCAAAACCAATAATTAATAATAATAATAAACATTTAATTTAAAATCTCCTCTTTTTCAAATAACAAATTAACACAAGCTTAGGATACTTTTTGCTTTATAAAATTTTATATTTCTTAAATTTGTCATTATATTTTGCATAAACAACCCACATGATGTACAAGTTTCCAGTCTTCCTCAATGCCATCTATATTCACACAGATGAAAGTTATTTTCCATCTTAAATGGCTGTTGTTTATTCTGTAACCTCTTATGCTTGGAAAATCTTTTGATATCAGGGACATAACTATTTAGTGTCTTGTTCCAGATGTCATTGATATAGATCTTGTTAAACTTTACCTAACCCTAATAAAAGTTAACGTTGTGTCAATGTCTTTCCCTAAGCTATATAGTAATAGATTAGTCAAGTGTATGCCTCAGAAAGTAGGCCTTAAGCTTACAATATTTTTACAGCCTTAAGCTGATATATATATATATATATATATATATATATATATATATATATATATATATATATATATATATAATTTGTTTTACTGGCTTGATTAAAAAAACATTTGGAGGGAGAAATTCTTTTGATTTGGGGATAAAGATCATCAATACAGGAGAATGTGTTAGATCCTAAGAAAACATACAATATATGCAAAATCCTAAGCCATACTTTATTCTACAAATAGCACTTTTCCATTTTCTGTGGCATACAGTTCAAGAGAATGTACTGGAAAGGAGGATAGATATAAGATGTTTGTGACCTCCTGTTTCTCCTATACATATAGGCTATTTCTATTTTTATTTAAAGGCTCACATCCTTCTTCACCTCTGGTCCAGTGTGTCTTTCTTATCTCCTCATCCATGTTTCTCTCCAACCTTTCAAGGTTAGCATGGGTAGACTTGATATACCCAGTATCCAGCCTAATCTGGCTTCCACTGCCTGTGCTGTGACTATCTCTAGGCTTCTACTTAGAAGAAATTATGTCATCTGTATTCACACAGATAAAAGGTATTTTTCATCTTAAATGGCTGCCATTAATTCTGTAGCCTTAATAATCTCAAAAGAAATCTCAAAAATAAAAGAAAACATAAGCTTTTAAAAAGCCCTATGCTCACTATTAGAAAAGATACTGACTTGTGAATTGTAATATTGTCTTATATTACCCCAAACAAAAGAATTTTCTTGTCCTTAAGAGCCATAAGGATTTTCTCTGGCAAGTTATTTTAGTTCACCATAAGTTGATCTAGAGTTTCCAAAATTGGTCAGCTGCATTCATGTTGTTAGTTGTTTGACGAAGTCTGATCTCAGTTCAGAACAGACCACTCCAGACCACATGGTTTCAAGGGGGGGAGGTTTATTCAGGAGATAGGGCAAAGGTGGGGAGAAGAAGGTGGAAGGATAAGAGAGAAGAGAAGTAGAGGCCGGCCATGACCACATGGAGAGAGAGGAAGGGTGGGGGTAGCGAGAGTAAGAGAGTAAGAGTAAGAGAATAAGAGTAAGAGAGTGAGGAGGGGGCAAGCAGCCCCTTTTATAGTGGATCAGGCCTACCTGGCAGTTGCCAGGTAACTGTGGGGAGGAGCATACCTGGCTGTTACCAGGTAACTGGGGAGGTGGAGTTTAGACAGAATACTAACATTCCCTCGTTTTGGTTTAATTAAAAAAGAAAAATTAGAAAAAGGTGACAGTGAAGCAGGAATAGGGACATTGTGATATCTGGCTACTTCCTGCTGGCATTGGGGGCGATGAGTCTCTAGGGGGAACCCAGAAGAATAGGTATGGGGAATGTCTGTCCAGTCTTAGGAAAGTTGGCTGCTTCCTGCTGTCCAGGGTCTGTGGAGCCATCTGAGGATGGGTCAGAAGGAACAGGTCCAGTAGAAGCAGCTGTGTATGTGACAGGAGATGGAGTATCTGGAGGTTGCTTCTCTGGAGTTGTTCTGGATGTGCCTGGACTTGACAAGATGTAGGGAATAAGATTAAGTACATTTGGGGGAAAGAAAATTTTTCTAAGATGTACATTTGAAGCCCAGAGGGATCCCACCCTTTGGAATAGGTAAGTGGGAACTTTAGGCAGATGTACTTATCTGGATGGCATCTATTTGGTCCGTGAGAGGTAGATCTGAGTGGGTTTCCTGTAGCTTGTAAGTTTACAAAAGAGATAACAGCATGAGTTAGCAACACAAGCAGTCTTCAAGATGAACCTATGCTGGATCGTATAGTGAAATGTTTTATTAGAGGTAGGCAAGTTTATAGGAACTCAGATAATATTAGGACAGTGAGATAGCAAGAAGAGGAAATAAGAAGCATTTAATTGATGGCAACTGAGTTTAGGTAATGAGGTAACAGATAATATCTGTGAAAGCTTAGTTGTCAATGTAGTCAGAAGTCTGAAAGAGTAAACAATAATCTACCAGCTATATATTATTTTTAAAAATTACAGAGTCCACTAGCCAACAGTTCGCATGGTCTCCATAGTCTCTTGGGCGAGGTCAGTTTGGCTTCTAAGCGCAGAAGACGCAGGGCTTTTTCTCTGTGGAATGGATACACGTGACATGAGAAATGACTTACCTTGGTTTAGCCAAGTCATTTAACTCAGGGCATCCAGTTTTGTCCACTATATTAGTGACAATATCATCGCATGCAATCCAGGCTGTATCTTCTAGGTGTCCAAGTCTTCTGAAACCATCTTGGGTCAACTGTGACAGGCTTTGGGAGTTCTCTAGGCCATAAACTTAAATATATTATTAGCAGACTTTTGACAAGATTGGGAGCCATAAGGTTTGGTTGTAACTGAATAGAATTTAATAGCAGTAGTAAAAATCTATTAAGACAGGATAGGAAAGAGTCTTAAGTAGCTTTGGCAGGTTCTGTAGGTAGAGAAAAGCAGATTTTAGTATTAGCAAGAAAACATTTGGCTAGGAACAGAATAAGAAAGCTGGCAATAGTGGCATACGATCAAATGGCTGGAAAGCTGGGGCTATGGGCCCCACAGCTGAGGGCATAGTTATTGTAGGTAGGGTCCGCTGTGGCGGTAGGGCAGGACTTTCTGTTAGCAGCCGGAAGTCACTGCCCAGTGCCTTAGGCGGCTACAGTCTGTACTCCCTTTACAGATCCCAGGCAGAGAGGGAGAGAGAGAGCCTCCCTCGAGTGTAAGGGCAGCCAAGCCCTTTGCTCGGGTGGCTGTGCACTGGGAAACAAATCCCAGAGCAGAGCTAAGGAACAGAGGGGAAGGGAGCAAGCAGGGTCCTGGACCAGCTTCTTTTCAGGCAAACCAGCTGAGCCAAATGGTCACAACCAGCCGCAAATGATGGAGAAGGCAAAGTGGGAAAGAGGCCTACATCAGCAGGCGGCAGACTGACCCTTGCGGGAGACACGCTAGGGACTAGAGCTTGGAGCCAGTGCTCCTGAGAGAGAGAACAGTCTGTCCAGGCCCGGCTTGGGATACTCAGCTGCAAGAAACTGTCTCAAGAGGAGAGGGGAAGTGTCTCACCCAAGAGGAGTTCTAGAATGAAGGTCAGGGAAGACAGGGTTAGCTCTGAGCTCAAGATATCTTTCCTGGGACCATGTGGATGGTTATTCTGATTAGTGGTGGATGGCTAAAAAAACTGAGGTGGGGAACAGGCAGAACACATGGAGAGATTAGAGTGAAAGTAGATGAATGCTTGAATATAGGGAACTTTTCCATTTACCAGACTGCTATATGTATGTATGAAGACCCTTTAAAATGACTGGATCTAGTGTGCCATTAGGTGGCCATTTTAAACCATTATCTAGAGGGTACCGAATCCAAACTTTATTGCAGAGATGAATCAATTTGGAAGGCCTCAAAGCAGGCGTTAATTTTAGAGATCTGAGATTTTTAAGGAGATAACTCACTGGGGTGTCTGAGGGTGCGGCCTAAGATAATGTAGCACCCATTGGGTGACAGGGAGGGCTTACCGAGCTATTGTATCGGCATATAAGGTCTGTAAGAAACCAGGCTACAGCCTAGGTAAGCAGGTCGTCACGAGATTATCTAGGGGCCCCAGTGAACTCCCAGAGTTCGCTGAAAGCAGTTTAACCTGGTACCAGGATTTCTGGCAGCTGCAAGAGCTCAGAACGGGGGGGGAGACTGTAAACTGCTTTTGAGGGTGGGGAGTCACCCAGAGGCCAATGTCCTAAGTAGTAGTTCAGCTAGGAGGCCAGTCATAGGGACTGGGGCAAACAATTGCCAACACCTCTCAGCCCAAGGAAGGCTGGCCAGGCCTTATCTGGGCGTCTAGGGTCCCTCCCGCCAATTGGAATCGCCTTACCAATCAATATGTCAGTGTGTGTTTGTAGGCCTATGCAGTCTGGTATCAGGAAAGTGGAACTGCAAGGTCTGTGTGGGCCTGTCTGGCTGCCTAACCCACATGCAGAGCACAACGTGGTGGGCCGCAGGCATAGTTAGTCTGTAGCAGAGGTGGAAATTCACGAGGTCTGTGATGGCAGGTAGCAGCAATGGAGTCTACGTGGTGTAGAAGTGATGGTGGCAGTGGTAGAGGCAGGCCACTCAGCATTGGTCCCGCCTGGCCACAGCAGCTAGCAGCTGCGGCAGCCGGCAGCACAGCAGTCCCTGAAGTATTCGTATCCGAGTTACAGCACCAATGTTAGTTGTTTGAAGTCCAACCGCAGTTCAGAACAGACCACTCCAGACCACACGGTTTCAAGGGGGGGAGGTTTATTCAGGAGATAGGGCAAAGGTGGGGAGAAGAAGGTGGAAGGATAAGAGAGAAGAGAAGTAGAGGTCAGCCATGACCACATGGAGAGAGAGGAAGGGGGGTTAGCGAGGGTAAGAGAGTAAGAGTAAGAGAATAAGAGTAAGAGAGTGAGGAGGGGGCAAGCAGCCCCTTTTATAGTGGATCAGGCCTACCTGGTGGTTGCCAGGTAACTGTGGGGAGGAGCATACCTGGCTGTTACCAGGTAACTGGGGAGGTGGAGTTTAGACAGAATACTAACACATGTTATCACTCACTTATACATTATGTATTATATATCACTGCATCATTTAAGAAATTCAAAGATATCAATAATTCAATACTGCAGTCAATTCCAATTTGTGATCTCAATATAAAAAACTGTTGCCTTCAATCATGGCCATGATCATTATGGTGCTGAGAAGGACATAATAGTGTATCTGGTCATCAATCAATATTGCTTGAAGTCTCTCCATAATTGATAGACTCATTGTCACACTTTTGTTATTCTCATTATTTGTATAAATAATACTGTAACAGCCTCTTGTCACATTTTTCTTGCCCACCAAGATATAAATCCTGGTGGAGTTTGATATAATTTGTGAAAATAATCAGCAGTGATTTTCTTCCTTGATAATCATTAAACAAATGTAATTTCATCTGGGGGTGGGGAGTGGGGACATCCATTTAGATCCTTGGTGTGGGGGATGAGGTATGGGATGAGGAGTAGTCAGGGGCAGAGAAGGAAGGGGTTGAAGTCTAGACTGTAAAAAATAATTAAAGAATAAAAATAAAAAAATAAAAAATAAATAAATTTAAAAATACTTTAATTTTTCTAAGCAGAGAAAAAAAATACAGACACCCATCATGATTTCTTATAGGTAATATTAGCAGTATTAGGATGCTTAGGCATCATCATAAACAGTATATCAAGATGAAACCAAAAAAGGAAAAAAATATGCATTAAGCAGTTCAGTATACTGATGATGGATAAGGTTGATGGCTATACAGCACACTCTTTAACAATAAATTTTTATTATAAGAAGTATTTCTATATTCTAATATAAGGATAAAATATAAAGACATTTTTTTTGCCAACCTTTACAGACTAGCATACTTAGTTTCCATTTTTACACTGGTTAATATTAGCAAGCAGTTTTATGAGACAGGGATTAAGAGTTGAAGAAGCCATGTATTGTATAACTTGCTGAGTTGAATAATAAACTTGACAACTACATAAAGAAAATGTGGTACATATACAGGATAGAATACTATTAAGCTATTAGAAACAAAGAAACCATAAATTTTGCAGTCAAATGAATGGATCTTAAGAATATCATCTTGACTGAGGTAAGCCAACCCTAAAAGGACATGCACGGTATATACTCACTTATAGGTAGATATTAGACATAAAATATAGTATACACATGTTACACTTCACTGACCCGAAGAAGCTAAACAAGAAGGAAGGCACAAGCTAGGATGCTTGAATCTCACATAGAAGGTGGAATAAAATAGTCATAAGAGGCAGATGGAAGTGGGGAACTGGGTGGGAGGGAATGAGTTAGGATCAGATGTGGGGAGGGAAAGGAGGGATGCCAGATGCCCAAGAAAATGAATGGAAATGTGCAGCTGAATGGTATGGGGTGGTAAGGGCATCTCCAGGAAGATACAGAGACCTGCATTAAGGGAGGTACCCAAGTATCAATGGGGGTGTCCTTAGCTCTGACTCTCAGCATTGGAAATGTGAAACCTGAAGAGGCTACCTTCTGTAGCCAGGTTGGAATCTAAGTAAAGCAAAAGAGAGACCAACCCACCCTCAAAACTTTCAACCCAACATTAATCCTGTCTACAAAAAAAGCAGGGACAGGAAATGGTGCAGAGACTGAGAGAATAGCCAACAATAACCCACCAAACTTGAGACTCATCCCATGGGCAAGCACCAGTCTCTGACATTATTAATGATAGATACTCTGTTATGCTATCATCTAGCCTAGCTGTCTTCTGAGAGGTTCCACCCAGCAGCCGACTCAGACAAATACAGATACCCACAGACAAACAGTAGATGGAGCTTGGGAACTCTTATGGAAGAACAGGTGGAAGAATTGTGTCTCCTAAGGGGATAGGGACTCCACAGGAAGAAGACTTACAGAGTCAACTAAACTGGACCTTTGGGACTCTCTGAGACTGAACCACCAAGCAAAGAACATACAGTGACTGAACCAATCTCCCCACATATATGTAACAGATATGCAGTCAGAATCCCAAACAACTGGAGTGAGGGCTAGCCCAAAAGCTGTTGCCAGTATGTTGGATATGTTATTTTAGCTGAACTGCCTTGTCTGGCTTCACTGGAAGAGGATGCACCTAGTTTCACAGAAACTTGATGCTTTAGAGTAAGGGAATTAAGGGAATACACCTAGGGAACCCCACCTGTTCAGAGGAGGGCAAGGAGGATGGGGGAAAGATTTTGGGAATGGGGTGACCAGGAAGGAGACATTGAGCCAGATGTAAACTGAATAACTTCAAAAAGGTAAAAAAAAAAAGTATATAGTATAAAATATAATAACATACATTATTATTAAGATCAGTTTGTTCTTTGAGAAATATTATAAATTATGGCATATAATTTGTAATATAATTTTGAAAATTAGGACAGTGGGATAATATAAAGTAAATACCACCAGAGAAAATTCTATCATCTTCCATCTGAAATGGCAGGTGCCCTGTGAATTAACTGATGCCAA
The DNA here is from genome assembly GCF_011762505.2 of Arvicanthis niloticus. NCBI lineage: Eukaryota > Metazoa > Chordata > Mammalia > Rodentia > Muridae > Arvicanthis > Arvicanthis niloticus. The sequence goes on along the minus strand of NC_047679.1, from coordinate 68,246,626 downwards.
GGCAATATGAAAAAAAGACAAGACTTATTTCTCTGTACAAAAAACAAATGTGCAAGGATTCTCAGTGATTAGATATTTACTAAATAGTCACAGATAAAATCTCACACGCCAAATTTAAACAAAGGAAGGTAGTAAATTTATAGTTTCAATGTGGGGAGAGGAGCTATGGAAGATTCCATTGAGACATTTACTCTACCTTCATTTGGTTGTCTATTTTATTTTAAACCGCTTTATTCCAATCAATTAAAAATAAAACCATCACACAAGTAGTTTAAGTTATCCACTCAAACAAAAGTTTTATACATGTAAATAAGCTTACACATACTCAAAATGACCATTTCTATTTATATTTTTTCATTCCAAAAGAATGGAGTTATGATTAGAGTTTTACACTTTCACTGTAAATTACATTTTAATTCATTTTTTCATTACAAGAAAATAAAATAAAACTATGATGAAATGAAGCTAGAAAAATTTATTTATATACTTTAATAACTTGTATGTTCTTTAGTTTGGCTTTGTGACAGCTTAATTCAATCTTTAGAATGATTCCCTTCAAATGAATCCTTATACAAATTACAGGAAACAATGTTGTTCCCACAAATGTAGAAATAGTATATGTAATATTGTGCAAAATATCTATTATAGAGTTTGAAGCAAAATTACAAGTTATTTCTATTTATATAAAAGGGTAAAAGCAAGATCTTTCTCCCTAAGTAAAAATGATCCCAGAAACTTTATGCACAATGTTCCCAATCCAGGTATCTCTTTTAACTAAAATATGTGGAAGGATTCTTTCCTGTTAGTTAGGTAGCAAGTACCTTGTGATAAAGAAAAAGTAAATCAATTTCATTCTATAACAACTGCCCTCTATTCTGACATTTAAAACTTAGTTATTTAAAAATTGAGCCACTCTCTGGCTCAAAGGCCCTAACAAAAGGATGTAATTGTATCCTGTCAGCACAATACAAACAATAATGCAGTCAGCCTGGCATTTCTGCTAGAAGTATTATCAGTCTATGCTTAAAAAAGGAAGAATAAAAGAAAACAACAACAACAAAAACCATTCACATTTTTATTTGATGCAGTTTGATATCTGTTCTCAAGATTTGGCAACATAACATCTAAAAAGAAAAAAGTAACATGACTTGTGTATATTTTATTTCTTTTTTTCTCTTTCACTCTCCTTTCCTCTTTCCATAAGCCAAAAAAAAAAAAACAAAAAACAAAAAAAAACCACAAAATACTCAAATGGGTTTCAAGTGATTCTTGTGCTCAATTGGAAACAATTCATCCTTATACTACAGTTTCAGAAATCAGACCCTTCCATAGCTCTGTGTATATCCTAACATTACTTTGACAGTATCTGGTGAGTTAATACTAATTTTCCCAATTGTCCATGGAGGTAATATTTTTTTAAAAAAAATATTATGAGACAGGTGTATGAGGGGAAGGACTCAGGTCTGTTTAAGAGCCAGTGCACTAATAATTTGACCATGCTCCAGTGAGTGTATAAGTAACACAAAGTGAGCTTTTCTTTTGTACTTCTTTTGGTATGTATCCCAAGGGAAGAGTGATATGGAAGAATAGGGAGCGATTCTTATTAGAGTTCATAATGTGAAACTCCCAGAGAATCTATGCAAATGTTATGTAGAATATGTTTGTTTGCGGTATATATATGGATATGTACAATATGTGTTAATCAGAACTACCCAATACTTTTCAAATTCTTCAAACTCTCCTTCAACACATCTCTCTCTCTCTCTCTCTCTCTCTCTCTCTCTCTCTCTCTCTCTCTCTCTCTCTCTCTCACTTTCCTCTCTCTCTCTTTCCAAATGAGTGCAGTTACCATACAAACATAGGTGTGTGGTCATCCAGTGTTGTATGTGCAACCTATCATTGGCCATATCCTCAATAAAAATAATTTTCTTTCCTCTAGCAATCATCACTTGCCCAAAGCTGCTTAGCACCTCTGGAACCATTCCCCAACCTATACTGAAATTCTAATTGCTTAATTTTCTGTAGGCAACTATGCATTCTCTGAGTTCATATGCACAACACTTACATTATATCCAGAAGATAACACTACACATAATTCCTTTACATCCTCCAGACCATACCTTTTCTCCCACATCTTCCATGTTGTTTCTTGAGATTTGTGTGTAGGGGATTTGATAAAGATGCCATGTCTGTATCTGAACATTCACAAACACTTAGTCCCAACAAGTTGAGTAGTTATATATCACTAAAAAATAAACTTTCTAGCCAAGGTTGAGAGCATTAAACATTTATGAGTCTAAGCATAAGTATGTAGAGAACTGTTTGGCAATGTGGCCATTTAGCAAAATAGCAGTCTATTAGATTCTCCAGTAGAACCTATCTATGGTGTCCACAGTCATGAAATTTGGACCAAGTTTACAATATCAGGAATAAATTTCCTCCTGTAAAGGAAGACACAGGTCCAACCAGAAACAGGTTAGTTACTCCATATCAGTCATGCCAGTACTATACTCGTAGGCAGTAGGCATATTTTCCTGTAAAGTAGATATTGTAGCACATACAATTCAGAGATGTGTAAGACCTATACACACACATATACACACACATACATAATATACATTCACATATATATGAATACAATAAATGTGTACACAGACTCACACACATATCTATCTATCTATAATATTTATACATATATATATATATATATATCACATATATATGTGTATATGTGTATACATACACACACATAATTAGATTGAGATTTATTTCCCTGGATCCTGTATACAAAGTGTATGATCTCTTCAGTTATAGGGTTTTACCATTTGTTATGGTTGACCACCAAAGGCAATAATAATAGTTGTAGTATTTTAGGTGATTCAGCTGCATCGCTGACCAATAATTTACAGAGAGGTAAATCATGAATAAAACTTTTATTTTGTTTAATAAAACCTGTCTTCTCAAACAGCTTTGTGAACCAAAATAGAATAGCAGTAAAGTCCTGCTAATTAAGGTCACAGTCTACCATGACCAGATAGCTCCTCTAACTCAGCACAAAATGGAGGACTCCCTTTTTTTCAGCTGCATTCCCCTTCTCTGACCTTGTTTAGTGCTCCCATACCCTCTACCTGATGAAGGTCATGTAGACCTTGGCAAACCTACAAGCTCAATTTCCTTTTCCTGTTAATAACCTACCCCAGCAAGTATTTGGAGTTCCTGGAATGTTCCTTTATATAAATGAAGTTTCATAGTACTTTAAACTCGACCCAGTGTTTCTTCATTTACCCTAAAAACACCTTGCCACTCTCCAAAGTTCATATATTTCCTTTGATCAACCTGAATAATGTTATACACACAAGCTAGGATTATCTAAGAGAACTATTTTTTTTTTTAAATCCTCACATAAGTCCTGCCTGCTCCCCCAAGCACTCACTCTCAGCTTGACTGGGATCCTACATATCCCATCCTTCCAGCCTGGTGTGCAGCAGCATCTGGAAGCCCTGATTGAATAAACAGAGGACGTAGAACCACAACTAGATCACAATTTACAGGCCAGATAGAAAACCTCTGTTCAGTTTTTAAACTGTGTTTTTTTAACTACCTTACAAGCTAGTGAGTTTTCATAAGCCTTTTTCATTTGATTACTGCACTAAATTTCTCCTATTCCTGTCTCTATCTCTACTTTGACCAATTACACCTACTATTATTACCTTGCTCTTACAGATCACATGTGTTCTATAACTTGTTATACTTTTCCATATATTTTTATAAATCCCTCATTTTGGTTAAAGAATACTCTGCCCTCTAGTTTGCCTATCCCTGACCCCACTTGCAGCTTGCAGATTGGAACATTATGCCATCAGTAGTCTTCCTCTTTACTTTAATTTTACCAATATTCTATTATCTCATTTCCTTAAGGCCTCCTCTGGGATGATTCCAAAATATGTGCTTGAAGTAAACTGTGTTCCCTAAATTTCAAATCTTGAAATTGTAACTCCCAACATAAATATATATGGGGATAGGACTTTTAAGAAGTAATTTGGGTTAAATGAATCTATAAAGCAGAGGTTTTTATCTAATAGATTTCCTGCAGTATAACAAAAGAAAAAGAGATAAAAAATTTACACATACTGAAGGAAAGCCATGTGAGTTGATAGAAAGAATTTAGTGTTTGCAAGCCAGGAATAAAACTTAGACCACAACCTTACAATGCTACAATGTTTACTTTAACATTTTAGTTTGCAGGACACTGAAGAAACAATATATATATATATGTGTGTGTGTGTATATATATATATATATAAATCCACTAGTCTATGGTATTATGTGATTGTGAGATGAGCTAACTAATGCAACTTCATTTTGTACCATCTGACAGATATACTGGAAACAGGAAAGGGAAAGATATTAAATATCTTTGTATTCTGTATCAAAAATTTCTGGTTTTGTCAATTCCTATTTCCTTCTCACTAATAAAGTATAGCTATTACACTATTAGAAAATAATTGTTACTTTGAATCAGACCTATTTTGTGCATTTAAAGTAATTTTCTGCTATTCATCTGTCTTTTTTGTAATACAAAATACTGTTTCTTAATACTCTTGTGATTCACAATTCTGCCTTCAGTGTCCTTAGAAGGAAAATATTGTCAAATTTTATTAATATTCAGCATTTATAAAGAAAATTATTATTGTCTATCTTCAGAGCTTGGTTAGAGGGGGAAAATGTTGAAGATTTCTACATGAGCAGCATTTTTAAAGAGTCTAAATTTTATGAAGTATTAGAGAAAGTTATAAAGCATAGCTATTATTCAGTACAAATATTTTAAGGGTGTTTTTCAGTGATATAATTACATAATGTACTTAAAAAAAACAGGAAATTTTAGATATTTAAACATCCCTTCCTAAACAATGAAAGCAAATTTGCAATAATAATTAAATTAATTTAACATTAATAATCATAAAAGAAACACAGTAAAATTGGTTTTAGTAAATTCATATAATGTAAAGACAGCAGACATGAACAAATGATATAAATTTTAGATGGTAAGAAGGAAATTGCAAAGAATTAATAATTTTAGCACATTTCAGTTGCAGTTGTGATAAAATACATTGCATACCAACATATTAGCTAGTTAATACACTGGATACAAAAATTAAACAAATACTAGATGACTTTGTCTTTGATAGTAAAGTTCAGAACATCATAGGTAATTATATCACTTTTCAATCACAGTTTATTTTAAAATGTTTTCTATTTATTTAAAATTCAAAATGGATATTTTCATTTGAAGTTATATAATCAGAACCCATCATATATACACAAAAATGTACATATCATATGTTCACAAATTAGGGAGAGATCTATACAGATTCAATTTCACAGTGAAGTACAAAATTATGACTGTGTGTCCTTGCATAAATGTCCACAGCTTTGTGTGTTTATTATCAATTATACAAGCTTTTTAATGTGACTTAGTTTCAAAACTTATTTAAAAATTCAAAGTTTTCACCAAATGACAAAATAAAACCAATGGGTCTTTTTATTGTCTTTACCCTAAATTCATATATATACATACATATACATATATATATATATATATATATATATAATATAAAATAAATTAAATATATAAAATAAATCTATAAAATATATGAAATATTTTTTATATATGTGTGTATATATATATATATCCATATATATTTGAATGTATATATGAGAAAGACTATGGTTTAAGTAGTCCAACAGAAAGTCCAAGAATTCTAAAAATTCCAAAAATTTTCCAAGAATTCATTACTAGTTCATTTCACAAGGCTGGATATTTCAGTTGGTCTCCAATATATGCTCTAATTTTTTTTTTGTATTTTTTTTTTTGTTTTTTTTTTTTTTTCAAGACAGGGTTTCTCTGTGTAGTCTTGGCTATCCTGGAACTCACTCTGTAGACCAGGCTGGCCTTGAACTCAGAAATCCTCCTGCCTCTGCCTCCCGAGTGCTAGGATTAAAGGTGTGCACCACCACCGCCTGGCAAATGCTCTAATTTTAAAGAAGTAGTCTCTACAGCCAGTGAAGAAATGGACATGACAGCTGGAGTAAGAACAAGCAGACAAAGAGTCAAACCTTTCTTCTTCCATGTCCTTTATATAGGCTACCACCAGAAGATGTAGCCCAGAGGTGGCTCTTCCTACCTCAAAAGACCTGTTTTAAGGTATATCTTCACACCTTAAAATAATTTTTTGGAAGGCACTGGTTAACTTTTTTCCCCATAAATTTATGTATTCACTCTACATCCTAATTGCAGATTCCCTCTCCTCCTAATACCCAACTCACACAGCCTCTCCTCTCATACTTCCTTCCCCTCTTCCTCTGAGAAGAGGGAGGCCCTGCCTGGGTACCAACTCACCCTGGCACATCAAGTCACTGCATGTCTAAGCACATTCTCTCCCACTGAGGTCAGACAAGGCTGCCTATGGAGTGGCACTATTAGGAGTTGTGCCCTTCCTTCAGGCCTGTGGCTTCTAACAGGGTAGATCATCAACTCTACCCACTCTTAAGACTCCATAGTCTGAAGCCCTCCCAGGAGATCTGCTGCATCTAGAGCAACAAGTAAGGGAGACTCCCAAATAATTGCAACAGCTTGTATGACCTAGGAGCCCAACACACATGGGACCTATGCCCTCAGTTTGAACTCTACCTCCCTTCCTGCCAGGTCAGATCATCAGTTTATTTGTCCCTATAATGATACCACAGTCTGAACATCTCAGATCTGCTGTATGCGGGACAACAGGGCAAATCATCAGCAAGTCTGCTATAGTCTGAAAACCTCCCAGATGATCTGCGGCAGCTTGGGCAACAGATCATTAGCTTGCAAACCCCTCTGAAGACCCCACAGTCTGAAGGTTTTTCAGCAGATCTGCTGTTGCCGGGGCCACAGACCTACCAAAAGACTTAGAGCAAGCCAGGTGTTGGACCGTGAAAAGCAGCCTGGTTTCTGGTTGAGCACAGGCTAGAAACCACCAGAGATCCCAGGTGATCCTGAGGTGCCCCAGGTGGGACCCAGGTAATCCTAATGGACGGCAGGTGTTTCACCATGACCCCAGACTCTAGGCTCCTGACACAAGGCCTCAGGCCTCCATACATGTGTATCTTTCAGTCATGTAAGTGCAATGCCCCTACTAGCCCCTCCACAGGGAGAGGGTGTGACTAAAGGCCAAGGAGCCTCAAGAGAGATCACTATAATAATGTGGTACCTAGAGGCCAGAAGGGCTTAGCCCATTAAGTTTTTCCTTCTAGACCCTCCTCCTTGAAAATGGTACGGAAACTTTGGCCTACCCTGAGAAACTGGGGTATGGCTTTTCATCTACTTTTTACCATAACAATAAACATCTTAAGACCATGGACTGTTTCTTTTCATCAGGATCTGCCTTTGGGAACAATGGAAAAGACCTTCATCTACAAAGCCACTGTCCAATCTTCCACAGAAGAACTCTCTGTGTTCCCGAGCCACAGAGACTACAAATCCAAGCCAAGGGAACATCCCATGGGGGACAGCCAGAACTTCTCTCCCTTTGTCCCCCTTTGACCATGGGCCAATCCAGCCTGTGGGCTCCTACTTCATTCTCGGTTCTTCTGTGGCTTCTAGTGGTGCCTGAGCCCAAGAGCCTGAGAACTAGACAAGCTAGCTCCAGCTCCCCCAGGACCTCAGACTGTGCTGCTCCACCCCCTGGAGCAGGGTTCTGCGACTTCCCATAGCCCTATGTCTGCCTGGTTCTGGAGTAGGGAGAATGCAGTCAAACTTCCTGCACTTCTGCCTCCCAGAATTTCCCTAGCACCATAAAGAGACAAACACAGAACCCCCATTTTTCCAACACTCAGAGATACAGAAGGCAGGCTCCAGACACAGACACACAGTCGAGTTAACACCAGAGATAACCAGATGGTGAAAGGTAAGCACAAGGCTGTAACCAACAGAAGCCAGTGTACTTCAGCACCATCAGAACCCAGCTATTGCACCACAGCAAGCCCTGGATACCCAAACATATCTGTAAACTATGATGCTATCCTAAAATCTTATTACGTTAAGATAATAGAGTTCTTAAAGAAGGATATAAATAATTCATCGAAAGAAATACAAAAAATTCCAGGTAAACAGGTAGAAGGCCTTAAAGGGGAACCAAATAAATTTCTTAAAGAAATACAGAAAAGCACAATCAAACCCGTGAAGGAATTGAACAAAGAAGTCCAAGACCTAAAAGAGAAGTAGAAACAATAAAGAAATCACACATGGAGCCAACCCTGGAAATGGGAAACCTAGGAAAGAGGTCAGGAGCAATAGATGCAAGTATCAACAACAGAATACAAGAGATAGAAGAGAGAATCTCAGCTGTAGAAGATACCTTAGAAGATATTGGCACAACAGTTGAAGAAAATAATAAAAACATAAAAAACTCAACCTTAAACATGCAGGAAGTTCAGGACACAATAAAAAGACCAAACCTAAGAATAATAGGAATAGAAAAAAGTAAAAATTCCCAGCTCAAAGGATCAGAAAATATCTTCAACAAAAATCATAACTTAAAGAAAGAGATGTCCATAAATGTAAAAATGAGGCTACAAAACACTAAGTAGATTGGACCAGAAAAGAAAATCCTCCTAGCACAAAATAAAACACAAAATGCACAGAACAAAGAAAGAATATTCAAAAGGAAAAAAGTCAAGTAATGTATAATGACAGATTATAAACAATTGCACCGGACTTCTCAACAGAGATCTTGAAAGCCAAAAAAGCCAGCACAGAGGCCATCCAGACAATAGGAGAACATAAATGCCATCCCAGGACAATACCCTGTAAAACTCTAAATCATCATAGATGGAGAGACCTAAATATCAGACAAAAAAACAAACAAGCAAATTTAAACAAAATCTATCTACGAATGCAGAGGATTCTAGAAGGAAAAATCCAACATGAGGAAGGTAAGTACACCAAAGACAAAACAAAAAAATTAATCATCTCACAACAAAACTACAAGGAAAGAATTACATATACATAATGTAACCTACAACAAAAAACATGACAGGAACTAACAATTATTTCTCTTTAATATCTCTCAGTATCAATGGACTCAATTCTCCAATAAAAAGACATAAACTAAGAGACTTGATACACAAACAAGAACCAGAATTTTGCTGTACAAAAGAAATACACCTCAATGACAAAGACAGATACTTCCTCAAAGTAAAAGGCAAGAAAACTCTTCCAAGCAAAGGGCCCCAAGGAACAGGTGAGAATTTCCATTATAATATCCAATAAAATAGTCTTTCAATCAAAAGTTTTGAAGTGAGATGGGGAAGGATATTTCACATTCATCAAAGAAAAAAAATCCACCAAGAAAATGTCTCAATTCTGAATATCTATGCTACAAATGCAAGGGTACACAAATGAATATAAGAAACTTTACTGAAGCTCAAAAGAAAAACCACATTGAATCCCACACAATAATATTGGGAGACATGAACACCCCACTATCACCAATAGATAGGTCATTGAAACAGAAACTAAACAGAGACATGGTATAACTAATAGAGGTTACGAACCAAATGGATTTAACAATATACAGAATATTTCACCCCAAAACAAAAGAATATAACTTCTTCTTAGAACTACATGGTACCTTCTCCAAATTGACCATATAATCATTCACAAAACAAGCCTCAATGATAAAAGAAAATTAAAATAATCCCATGCATTCTATCAGATCATCAAGAACTAAGGCTGGTCTTCAATAAGAACAAAAACAGCAGAAACTCTGCATAACCAAAGAAGCTGAACAACTCTCCTCTCAATGATTGTTAGCATTTTATATAAGCTCTGCCAAAGCATTATCTGTCAACGGCCAAGTATGCCTGACCACCTCTCCCTCCCTCTCTTGCTCTTATTCTTGCTTTCCTGCTTCAGCTCTGTCCTCTCATTTCTTCACCCATCTCTCTCTATGTGCTCATGGCCATATTCTAGTTCTTTACCTTTCTCTCTCTCTCTCTCTCTCTCTCTCTCTCTCTCTCTCTCTCTCTCTCTCTCTCTCTCTTCCTCTGCGTGTGTGTGCCTGCATTTTTCTGCATCTACTACCCTCTTAACTTCCTCTACCATGCCCTGAATAAAATCTATTCTATACTACACCATCTTGTGGCTGGTCCTCAGGGGAAAGGGATACTTCAGCATGGGCCTACCAAGGCACCCTCCCCCACACCTCACCAAACCCCCACCAAAACATATTCCTCCTCTATTTATCTTTTAAATATATATATATATATATATATATATATATATATATATATATATATATCAATAATAACATGGTCAGTGAAGAAAAAAGAAATTAAAGGCTTCCTGGAATTCAGTGAAAATTATGATATAGCATACCCAAATGTATGAGACACAATGAAAGCAGTGCTAAGAAGAAAATTTATATCATTAAGTGCCCTGGTAAAGAAATTGGAAAGATCCTACACTAGCAACTTAATAGCATACCTGAAAGCCCTAGAACAGAAAGAAGCAAATAATCCCAAGAAGAGTAGATATCAGGAAATAGTCACATCTAGTGGCTTAGGTTCTTAGGTCAAGAAAAGTAAATTAAGAAAGGTCTGACTACACTGCATTAAGAATTTCTATGTCATTATCCTTATGGGTAAGATTAAATCTAGACTATGTCCATTAAATACTTTCTTGTTACTATAGTTCTAAAAATGAAATGTACTGAATGGAAGAAGTAAGTAGATACTTTATACCCATCACTACATTTCAGCTTCTCCAGGGTGAGTAAACAACCTAGGGTAAATTAGCATTTCTCCAACAATGACCAAATAAACATGTAGTTTACCTGTCATATATAGCTTGGTTTAATCTCCATAGGTCAATGGTTAGAACACCACCTGTTAGAAATGATATACTCCAACAGAATGCTCATTTGTTGCACCTTAAAGCTTAAAAATAGAACAGATCCTTGGAAAAAGATTTTTCTTTGTTTGTTTGTTTTGAGCCAAAGAGCAAAAGCTTCCTTCAATCTTTTCTTATAATATAGCAAATAACAAGATAATGAGCAAAGAACAATTTCATGAGGGCAATATCTTCTCATATATAAATAATATAAAGTATTGACACACTTTAGCATTCTGTGTACTTCATCTTAGACTGCTACTAATAAAATTATAACAAGATTATACATATATGTGTTTGTTTATGTGTGTGAATATAAATTAAGATATAAAGAAAAATAAATGTTTTAACTTTGAGGAAGGTATCTCAGGATGCCCGCCCTTCCCTGAGGTCATACTGGCAGTGGTTGCACGGGGAGGAAGACACCTTTTCTTCATTTGTGCATCTACTAGTTAGTAGCACTTCCTCCTGTAGGGTTATAACATAAAATAATCAAAGTGGAGTTGGAAGAGGCTCAACAGGAGTGTGAGGAGTATGACAGGTCAATGGAAGGTGTTTATGATAAAAATACATCCTGAACAGTCATGAAAATGTCATAATAAACCTGTTTTATATTTAATCAATATATAGTAAAACTGAGTATCTGAACTTACAGTTATAAGATGAAATTTTAGAACTTATGTATGTTAAAACGTCATTTAAATTGCATCAGTTATATAAATACCAGAAACTTACAACTGCTTGGCAATAATCAAGTTATATGAATTTAAAAAAAGTTAAAGGAAAAGTCATTATTGTCATAATTACAGTGATTTTTATAAGGTATGATTCTAAATAATATATAATATATAACACAAATATACACCCATATATTTGTGTGTGCCAGGAAGGAATCATGTAGCCAGAAAGGAAACCACCTAAAAAATTTTCAACCCCTCTATATACAAATTGAAAGAAAAAGTGGTATTTTAGATACTGAAAATGCCTTTGACAAAATTCCAACACACCTTCATATTAAAAGCATCAGAGAGATAAGGAATTCAAGGCACATACCGAAACATAATCATGGCAATATACAGCAAGTCAATAACCAACATCAAAATAAATGAAGAGAAACTTAAAGTAGTTCCACAAAAATTAGGGTCAAGACAAGGCTTCCCACTCTCCCTCTATCTATTCAATGTAGTAGGCCACTTTCTTCCTATCTACGCAATATAGTAGTTGAAGTTTTAGTCAGAGCAATTAGACAACTAAAGGAGATCATGGGATACAATTTGAAAAAGGAGAAGTCAAAGTATTGTTATTTGTAGATGATATTATAGTATATATAAGTGATCCCCAAAATTCTACTAGAGAACCCCTACAGCTGATAAACAGCTTCAGCAAAGAGTCTGGATACAAAATTCACTCAAAAAAATCAGAAGCCTTCCTTTATACAAATAATAAACTAGCTGAAAAACAATTTAAGAAACAAGACCCTTTACAATAGTCACAAATAATATAATATCTTGGTGTAATTCTAATCAAGAAAATGAAAGATCTGTATGATAAGAATTTTAAGTTCCTGAAGAAAGAATTTAAAGAAGCTATCAGAAGATAGAAAGATCTCACACATACATGGCATCCCTTCTGATGACCTCCTCCTAATCCTTCTCCCATCCCCCCTCCTTTATTTCCTCTGAGCAGGTGAGAAAACTCCTCTGGATATTCCTCTACGCTGGCACTTCATGTCCCTGCTAGGTTAGGAACTTTATCTCCCACTGAGGCCAGACAATGTAGCCCAGCTAGAAGAACACATCCCATATACAGGCAAAATCTTTTGGAATAGCTCCTAATCCAGTTGTTCCAGACCCACACGAAAGCCAAACTACACATCTGCTACATGTTTGCAGTAAGACCTAAGTTAAGCCCCTGTATGTTTTTTGGTTGGTTGTTCGGACTCTGAGAACCCCAAGGGTATAGGTTAGTTGACTCTACTGGTCTTCCTGTGGAGTTCCTGTCCCCTTCCAAGCCCACAATCCTTCCTCTTATTCTTCCATAAAAGTCTCCAAGCTAGATCCACTGTTTGGCTATGGGTATCACTGTTTGAGTCAGCTTCTGTGTAGAGCCTCTCACAGGACAACATGCTCCTGTCTGCAATCACAGAGTATCATTAATTCATTAATAGTGTCAAGAATTGGTGCTTGTCATTCATTCTAAAGCAAAAAAAAAAAAAAAAAAAAAAAAAAAAAAAAAAGCCAGGATCAAAAGTAAGTGTTTTAGTTAGAAGAGATGACAGAGGTTCTGGTTAGTCAACAAAATGTTGGACTGGGGGGTATTAAGACTATCTTGTACCTCACTGGTACAATTAGGAATAAGTATGCTCTAATTGTATTTTGAGAGAAAAGTTTTACTTTAACAGGAAGAGTGATATGTAGGAGGAGCTAAGTGGGAAGGAGTATTGAGAGGAAGAGATGGAATAAGGAGAGAAGATGAAGGAGAGGAGAAGCTAGGTGATGAGAGAGAAAGAGAGAGGGGGCATGGAGGCAGATGTTCACAGGTCTCTACCAGTCAAAGATGGTTTTTATATCTAGTTTGGGTATTGGGTTACGCCTCTGATTGAGCATTACCAAACTTATAAATCCTTTGCTTAACATTTAAAAAAAAAAATTGTATAAAAGCAAAAAGGAAAGGGGGGCATGGCACAGGGGTTTTCTAGGGAGGGGAAATGGGGAAAGGGGATGGCATCTTAAATGTAAATAAAATATTAAATAAAAAAAAAAAATGAATTGGTGCTTGCCAGTGGGATTGATCACAATTTGGAGTGGTTATTGGTTGGTCATTCCCTCAGTTTCTGCACCATCCCCTGTCACTGCATTTCTTGTAGACAGAATAAATTTTAGATGGAAAGTTTTGTGGGTGGGTTGGTGTCCATATTGCTCCATTGGGTTCTTGCCTGTTTACTAGAGGTAGGCTCTTCAGGTTCTATAACCCCAATGTTGTGTGTTACAGCTAAGGCCACCCACATTGACTCTTGGTGCCTACCTTATCCCAGGTCTCTGTTTCATCCTGGCAACACGCCCTACCTCCTCACTCCTGTCAGAAATATACACATATTTTAGTTTACTATTTTCCATTATTTAAGTTTCCTTTTAACTCTTTACTTAGTAGATACTTTTTAAAAGACCCATAGACATGATAAAATAGCAAAATATTTTTGAATTTAAAGATATTTTATGTATCTAGGTAATGATAATATACAAAAGCAGCACAAAGAATGTTCAGTGGTTAGTATTCGTACTGAGATACGTTCAAAACATGACTTAGGAAGATGTAAGGAAAATGAAGGCATTTTATCTTTCATTAATTATTCATTCACCTTCTTTTTTTCCATATGAAAATATTTTGTTATGGAAACACAGTGAGCACATGTAACACCAAGCACATAAATAAAACTTTTCTGTAAGACATGTTTGAAGCATTTGTCAAGAATTATATGCCATAAAATCTGTGAGATTCTGTGACTCTAATTATATATATATATTACATATACATATATGTAATATAAAGTGAGATTCTCTTGTAATTTGCACTGTGAAATAATGGGTCACACAAATCAGAAATGTCTGAAAATTACACACACATACACACACATGCTGGAGAGATAATTATTGGTATGGTATTTAGAGCAAAATGGAAATGTATTTTTTCAAAGAAACACATTCTCAATTAAACTAACATTGCATACTAGTTTCCAAGAAGCTAACTGACAACTTATTCATAAATTTGAAATGAAGATTATGGTAAAATCTGAGAAGGTAATAAGTAAAATATTCAATATAGTACTATTAAATGATAAGCTACCAGTTTATTAGAAATGACTATTTTACTTTATAATTACATTAGAACTCAGAATTGTGAGTTTTTAAAAAACTTTATCTCAATGTTGCAAAATATTTGAACAAAGCAACTTGAAAGGAGGAAAATTGTCCTTTTGAATCACAGTGTCACTGGTTTCTAGTCCAAGGTGCTTTGCTGCTATTGTCTAGGTAGGGCATTTGGTAAGCCAGAACAAAATGGTTGATCACTGTGTGGTAGAGGAAAGCCATTAACCTCCTGGAAATTGGTTAGTAGAGAAAAGAGTGAGAAAGAAGAGTGGAGGGCGTAAGGCATGAAAAGGGAGAAAAAGGGGGAGAGAGGAAGACAGAAAGTCAACAAAATACAGCCAATCAATTACCTAACTTCTGTTCTGATAAACCAAACCAAAATAACAAAATCAAGAAAAATTAAAGTCCAGAAACAAATCATCAAATCTTGAAACATCAAGATTCCACATGAAAAACAATGTCATAAGATCACTGTCTTACACAAATAAATTCTAAATGGTTTAAAGACCTAAGTAAGTGCAATAAATAAATAATCCTTTAAAATCCTCATAAGAAAATAGCAGAGAATTCAATATAGGAAGCTGTCCAGAGCAGACAGGTCTCTAATGAAAATGAACATTAATACAGAAATGTTTGTCATGTCAATTCTAAGGATTTATGATGTTTTGAAAACCAACTATAAATGTAAGGTAATCTGGACTGTTGCCTGTTAACTCCACTCAGCTATTTCTAAATAAAACATAGAGAACACCCTTATAATAAACTCCAAGCCATGAATTTGCTATAGTCCCTTAACTCACAGGCTGACCATCTCAAATCAGTTAAAAAAAAAAAAGTTAAAGAAGGACTGGGTCTAAGCTTTGTATTCCTAAGTGTGTTATACTGGTACAATGCCTATGAGAGTAACAATATTCATCTCACTCTTATATCACTAAGAAGCTCATGCCAATGAAAACCTTAAAATTTGTAATCAAAGTAAATTGGTGCCATTTAAGAATTTATATCTTCATCTTGATATTAATTATACAGATTTCTACTAATAGGTTATGGCTATGCAATTAACCCCTAGCTAATACTCTCTATTCCCACAAAACCACTACTTTTCCCTAGGAAGACAGTCCAACATTTACCACCTTAGTCCCCAAGCCCAGGGAATAGGGGCGCTGACTCTTCATTAGCTTCTTCAAGCTGATTATGGGTGTTGAGATATTAGAAGAAGCGTTGGGGGGAGAGCAAATTGACAATCCTCTGGTGCTGTGTCTTCACTGCCTCCAGATGGAGTTCCCGGATCTCAGAGGTTTGAACAGGTCTGCCCAGCTTGCTTGTTGAGTAGATACACCAAGGCTAATCATTCTGCAATATACAATTCTCAAAACAAATTTTAGTATCAAGATAGTTTTTTTTTTAAGTGGGCTGACATTTTATTAAGAATGTTAGTTCTAACCGCTTTTCTTTTTTTCCCCCTCTTTTATTGGATATAATATTTACATTTCAAATTTTTATTCATGGCTTGGAGTTTATTATAAGGGTGTACTCTATGTTTTATTTAGAAATAGCTGAGAGGAGTTAACAGACAGCAGTCCAGTTTATCTTACATGGATAGTTGGTTTTCAAAACGTCAGAAATCCATAGAATTGACATGACAAACATTTCTGTATTAATGTTCATTTTTATTAGAGACCTGTCTGCTCCTGACAGCTTCCTGCCTTGGATTCTAAGAAGAAATTGAGCATCCTTGGAGTTACTCCAGTTGTGGTGAGACAGCCACTAGGCAAGAATTGCAACTTTCCTTCTACAGAGAAATTACTGTCCAGAAAAGGACACACTTGCAGAATAGTCGACTGATTATATCTGCCTAGACAGAGTAATCAGCCCTTAATAATTCTGCAGCACTAAGGTCTGTCAGATGATCCTGGGCCAGAAGGCAGAAGAACAGATGCTCTAATGTTTTGAAGTAGAGCGAGTGTCTAGGTGTTCAGAGGTCTCTATAAATTGGCTAAGTTTTAGAAGCTATGCTTTGTGCTTCCCACAATTATAGTTAACTCAATCATTCTGGATTTCTGACGGGGTTGAAAACTTATAGCTATTTACCTTGAAAGAAAAAATTTGAGTGGATGGTCGTCAGCTGACATTCATCCTAAAGCCAGGTTCAGAACTAAATGTTTTAGTTAAGATAGATGACAGAGGTGCTGGTTAGTCAACAAAAGGATAGACTGGGTATTAGGACTATCTTGTACCTCACTGGTACAAATTTGCATAATTACGCTCTAATTGTATTTTGAGAGAAAAGTTTCATTTTAACAGGAAGGGTGATGTGTAGGAGGAGCTAGGGTAGGAGGAGTACTGAGAGGAAGAAAAGGAGTAAGAAGAGGAGAAGAAGAAGGAGAGGAGAAGCCAGGTGATGAAAGAGAGAAAGAGGGGGGAGACAGGGAGGCAGATGTTCATGTATCTCCACCAGCCAAAAACAGTTGTTTTATCTAGGTTGTGTAGTGGGTTACACCTCTGATTGAACAATTCCAAACTTATAAAGCCTATGATTAACATTTTAAAAAACTGTATAAATGCTAAAAGGAAAAGGGGGCATGGGATAGGGGTTTTCTAAGGGGTGGGAATGGTTAAAGGAGATGGCATCTGAAGTGTAAATAAAATATCTAATAAAAAAAATAAAAATCATTCAGAAAAAAAGAAATATAATTCTTTAGTATATAATTCTTTAGTATAATAAAAATATTTTAAAGACTTAACCATATATAGGTGAATATAGTTTAGTCTAAAAATAGAAGTTCCATTAAAATTCTTGAGTACTGAAAAATAAAACACTATAATCTCCTGTCTCCAGATTATGACTTGTAGAGTATGAAAATCATCCACTATTAAAGGCAATAATAACAAGAAAATATCTGTAAAAACCAAGTTTTTCAAACTCTGAGAATAAGCCAAAAAATCAGCAATGTAAGAAATGTCTTTTCAAGAAAGATGATTGAATCTCTGAAGAAATAAGTACTGTGGCATTTTCATTCACTCTAGCCTCAACCACTTTTTCTGTAGCTTTATCATAGCTTTGAAAAGGAACACCCTTGCTTCTATAGTTTCAGTACAAAAACAGCACCATCAGTCAATATAAAGGGCAGAAGAGGCTTGAAACTCATCAACGAGCATCATCCTAAAGAAACTGTCACTATTTGATATGTTTGACAGCTTCTTGGAAAAGTCTCTTCTACTGGGACAGTGGTTATTAAACTTAACTCAAATCTCACTCAGTTTGAAAAACAATCTCTCATGGACATTTCACACACACACACACACACACACACACACACACACGCACACACACACACACACACACACACCCCAGAAAACAAACAAAATAACCAGCAAAACAAAACATAATTTCTGTTATTTAAAAGTGTAGATGTCTAAAATAGTGATTCCATTAGATAATGTTAAAAGGTTAATATTTAAAGGGAGATAATAAAAGATCTGAGGTATAAATGCACTAGGCTGTGCATATACCCAGGAAGATTTAGAGAGGGAGCTTATCTCTCAACTTTGGATCACCTTAAGGCTCAGTGCAAGGATGAAATGATTGATGACAGAGCTTTAAACTATCTGAGCATTGAAGGCTTTCATTAAGATATCGATAGAGGCCCTTGGCCAAAAGCAAAAGAGGCATCATTTCATGTCATCTCAGAATATCCACAAGCAAAACCCAATGGCAATGTTAAAGAAATATATACTTTATGGAAATAAGTCAGGGAAGTCACAAAGTGAGCAAGTAGAAAACAAAAGAAAAACTGTAGGATAAGTACTGGTTGATTTCTGTGTTCACTATATTTTATTTTATAGACTATTCAATTTTAAACAGAAAGAACATAAGAAGGGATATGGGGAAATATAAATCAGGAGCAAACAAATAAAACAATTAATAAAAAGTGACTTTAGAAAAAAATATCTATATATAACTAGCCTAAAACTTCACATTATTTATGTGTGCTCAAAGCATTAAAGGAAGCCATGTCTAAAAAGCAAAATAAATTCCACAGTAATCAGCATTTTTAGACATGAAGAAATGTAAATTAAATTTAAAATGAGATACAACTTAAAATCAAATGGATGTTTTCATGACTGGTATTGATGCCCTACATGACAGAATCTACAATTACTTGACTAACAGACTTAACATTGCTGGTATTAATTGAGATGTGAAGATTCAGCCAATATTGGTGGCAGCCTTCCCTGGGTAGGAGGAATATTGACTGTATTAATGGAAAAAGGGTGCTGAACATCAGTGTGTATTACTCTTTCCTTGCTACTTGATTATGGATTAGATATGACCAGCTATTTCACACTTCTAATGCTTTGGCTTCACTGCTATGATAGACTGTGCCCTAGAGCTGTGAGTAAAAATAACTTCGTCTCTTCAAAGTGTGGGACAGAAACTGAATGATGGGCTGTCTGGAGACCATTCCACTTGGGTATCCATCCCATGTGCAGTCACCAAAGCTAGATGCTGATGTGGATGTCAGGAAGTGCATGTCAGGAAGAGCCTGATATAGCTGCCTCCTTAGAGGTCTGCCAGAGTCTGACATATTCAGAGGCAGATACTCACAATTAACCACTGATCTGATCAAGGGAGAAGTTAGAGAGAAGACTGAAGGAGCTGAAAGGGTTTGTGGCCCCATGAAGAGTGCAACAATGCCAACCAACCAGAGCTCCCCAGGGTTAGCTCCCCAGGGTTAGCTCCCCAGGGTCTAAACCACCAGCCTGGGAGCACATAGGGAGGGACACATGACTCCATCTGTATATGTAGGGGAGGATGACCTTGTTGGGCATAGGTGGGAGAGGAGATCCCTGGTCCATGAAGGCTGAACACTGAGTGGGGGAAAATTTGAGGGTGAGGAGATGGGAGTGTGGGGGTAGGTGGGGGCACATCCTCATAGAAGCAGGAGGAGGATGGATGGGATAGGAGGTTCTTGGGTGGTGAGGTGAATGGGGTAAGGGGATAAAATCTGAAATGTAAATATAATATACAATAAAAAATAACTTTGTCTTTTTAAAATTCTATGTCAGAATGATGTATGTAACCACACTATGATGTCTATATAAGGATGCCAAGAAGTAAGCCCTGTGTGAAGGCTCACTCTTACAATCTTTGCATTTGAAAGGCTGAAACATAATGACTGCAAGTTTGAGGCCAGTCTAGAACACTTTGTGTGTTTCAACTCAGTCTGTGTTGAACAGTTAGACCTTGTACCTGATAACAAAAGAAATGTTAATGCGAATATGTGTACACGGTAAACATTTGTTAAAATAATAAAAAAATCTTGAAATAAATTTCGCTGAGATTATTTGACCAAATTCATAAACTTGTAGAATTTCTTAGGGTTTCAGTCAGCAACATGAATAAAGGATACTTCTGCCCATGAAAGTGTAGTCACATACATAAATCACTTGACTGTCTACAGTTCAGCATTTACCTCATAGAGTTATGGACTGACAAGTTAACAACCTTTAAATGACTGAAACTGCAATACCGTAGTTGAAACTACATTATGGGTTATAAGAAAATATTTTATCTTGGTTATAATTAATACATAGGTACTCACAGAGAAAGACTCAGACAAATTTATTTTAATTGATGAGATATACAATATGGAGGACACATGGAAAAGAGTTTGAAATTTAAAAAAAAAGAACATAAAGTTTTCATATGATTCCTAATTATGTATCTACCAAATATTTCACTTAATTCCACACCAAGATTTGTGAATCAATATATTTAGAACTATTGGTTTTACAACAAAAATGTTTACAAACCTCAGCAATCTATCCACTAACTGATGAACAGATATATAAAATATGCTAATCCAAGCTACTAATATTCAAAGCAACATGCAAGAAAAATTTGAAAGTCACATTGTATTGTACCATTTTTGTATTTAAAGAAGCAAAAAGTACAAGCAATCACATTCTAGTCTTGAGTGAAGGGGTAAATAAAAATTGACCATGAATGGACCAGGGCTTTCATCTGGCGTAATAGAAATAATCTGTAAATTGATAATGATGATTGCTGATTTTTATTATGATATTTAAAGTTAAACATGGCTTGAACACAAGAAAATCATGAATTTTATAGTAAGTGAGTTGTCTTTTTAAAAAGCTATTAAAATGATAAGATGAATTAAAAGAATTTAAAATTCTCATTTAATTTGATAAATTTTCCCTACTTTTGGATCTGTTGAACTTACCTCAGCCAGTGCCAATTGCACAAGGTTGGTAAAATAGATGGTGAGAAACAAAGCCAAGTGAACCTCAAAATATATTTCCAGAAATGATTTGGGTCAAAACAATTTCATATTTTATTGCATCTAAGATGTACAATACTTTCTGTAAATAGAATTAAAACACTGAAAAAATATCACAGTGAGTAACTACCTTTGCTACTCAAGCATGAGAGCCTTATTCTTGTTTCTCAGCATTCACATATAGTCAAACATGAACATCTCTGTGAGGAGCCGAATTCGCCATTAAAAGATGGCGCAGGCTTCTGCTTCCTGGTTCTTCACGGAAGCTTTACTTGAGAATGCGCCTGCGTGTGGTGCGAAAACAGAGTATGACAATTGGATGAAAGATTTGAGCCAATGAGGGATCTGCACGTCTCACAAAGCTCTATTTAAGCAGCGGGCTTTCTGAGCTAGGGGTCCTTCCTCCACCTCACTATTAAGAGAGCTGTTTAATAAATGCTGTCAGAAGAATCCTGAAGTGTGGCGTGCTCCTTATCGGCGAGGCTGTGCGCTACACATCTCTGCAATCTTCAGGTTAAAGATAAGTGGATCTTAATGATTTAATTGGTCAGACAACTCAAGTTCAGGAAGAAAGACCCTGCTTCAAAGCAAGAAGACAGTGATAGAGAAAAATGCCAAAAGTATGTAGGAGCATCCCCACCCACAGTAAACAATGTAACCAAAAAACAAACAGTTTTAAGGGACACATTAGGGTCTTAACAAACTAGTTAGTTTAAGAATGTTTTTGCCTCTTCCAATTATATAATTAATAATTCCAATTATTCATATAGCCTCTTCCAATTCTGAAGGGAACAAAATAGTTAAGAATATATTAAATATACAATTACATGGTTATTCAATTAGTTTTAGTATATTATGTGGTATAGTGTGAGTGTTAAAGTTGGCAAACACCTGAGAACAATTAAAATAAAAAATTGCTGGGAATTTCAGGAAGAAATTATTTGTTTTCTTGTGGTTTCCTGTGTAGTCTAAGAAAAATGAATTTTTTTTTATTAGCACTAATTACATTTCTTACACATGATCTACAGAAATTATATGGTTTTAAGATATTATATTTATCTTGTTGAGAGTTATTTTTGATTTTGGAGATTAATGTATCATAAGTCCACCACAGGAACCACTGTTGATCAAATAACTACACTCCCTAGTTTATCACTGTATTTCTTTTACAAATAAATTTATATGTGCAATAAAAACAGTAAAACTAGCCGGGCAGTGGTGGCACACGCCTTTAATCCTAGCACTTGGGAGGCAGAGGCAGGCAGATTTCTGAGTTTGAGGCCAGCCTGGTCTACAGAGTGAGTTCCAGGTCAGCCAGGGCTACACAGAGAAACCCTGTCTCAACCCCCCCCCCAAAAAAAACCCCCAAAAACAGTAAAACTAAAGAAAACTTAAATATCAGTAATTAATGCCAAAACATTAATGCAGCACACTATATAGGGGCTCGTTACTCTATTAGGTATTTAATTACACGATTTCTTGTCAGGTGATAAGAAGTGTACATCAAAAGACAGGTATGTCAGATTCCTACCAAGCAGCCCCAAAAGCTCCTCACATCTCCCCCTTTTTTATTTCATAAACAAGACTGATCCTGTCTTAGATTGTGCTGACAAGAATGCTTTCCTTACCCATTGTTGAATATGCATTATCCAAAGCAATGCACTTCTGTCCTAGGTTAGTATGGCTCTGTGCAGAATCTTACACACCCTTTGCTTGCCAGCCTGTTAAATGAATAACTCTGTCTGGGGGGTCCATTTTCAGTTTCAACTCATGTACTTTGGCTGACAACATGTTGATGTTGTTAAAGATAAGCTTTAACACAATGGGCAAAAATAAAATTATTCCCAGGACAAAATGGGCTAGCATGATCAACCTATATATACCATTCTTGAATCTTGACTAAAATGGAAATACTGACCTCAGGCCATGGTTGATTTTATCAGCTGTATCTGCAGCATTAAAGCTCAGCAGAACAGCATTCTTTAAATTCATAAGCTCACTAGGCAAACTGAAATCATCCAGAGAGATGTTAGAATTATTCCAAATTCCCTGCAAGTGCCTTTAAATTTCTTCCTAATTATAATGACTATCATTCTAAATTTTAGAAGTAACACAAATCTATTTGTATTTGGCATGGCACTCAAGATAGCTCCTTACTCTTAAACTCTGAACCTCCTTCAATTAATTTAAATAGGGTAAAGAGCATCAATCTGTTGTTTCCAACTACTGTCTAAATCCTCTTGTATACTCAATACATTAGTAACAGTTTTTGCTAAATGATTGACAAAAGTAGCTGTCTTAACTTCTTGTGTCAAAGCAATTTCAGAAGCACTGGTGCTAGCAATTAATGTAATTAAAGCTGTTATAGCAGCAATAATCAATCCCACAACCCTCTTGTTTCTGCTTATAGCCTGACTCACTTATTCCAGTACTTGCAAGCTTTTTTCAGAAGACCAAGGTCCAGTGATAATCAAGTCAATAAAAGAAAAGCTGGTTGATAGACTCCTGTAACAGACATGCCAGGTTTCAGCACACTAACACAATTAGAAAGTGTACCATCAATACAGCTTACATTAAATACTGTACAAGAAAGAAAAGTAATTTTTACATGACAAAAGAGCCTTAACACATGTACTAAAACTTGTGTGAAATCCAGATCTTGTCCCAACTTTATCTCTTGCTAACATGACATCATAGAGAACTGCAGCTAACTTCCAAATATGTCTCTGAAAATGCCCAGAATGAGCCTTTAAATGAAGACTGTTATTTTCAATATTGGATTGATTTCTAGACCAGTTCATGATTGAGTGCAAATAACTGGTCACACTTAAGAAAAATACAAGAGTCATTATAACGTCTGTGCCACAAAGTCTAAAAACTTGAGGCAAGGCAGCTAGTTCAATCTGGGATACAGGCAAGTAATGGTGGGTCAGAAACATATGTCCTATACAGCTTCCCAATCACCATTGTCAGGGCACTCAGCAAGCTCACAGGTCAGCATCATTTTTTGTCTTGTATCAGCATATTTCACCAATCACTCTGGCAGCCACCATGCTCCTTCAGCATCCTGAAGAAAAACACACTACTGTGCCCTCTTCCCCATATTAGATACCTGATCAGGAACATGCCATATGCCAGTAAGTGAATCTTTGCTTTTCACCTAGGCATAAGTATGCCTAGTTGTAGAGTGCCATAGACACTCAGCAGAAAGTTCCTTGGCATCCACATTTTTTTAAAAAAAATTAAAATAAAATGAACATGATTTAAATAAATTTCTTGTGTACTGGGATATACCTTCCCCTTTTTTTGTTTTATTAAGATATTGTTTTAAAGTTCCATGGGCCCATTTCTGCAATACCTTGTCCTTGAGGACTATAAGGAATCCCAGTAATATGGGTAATATTAAATTGTTGACAAAAATCTCAAAGGCTTGACTGCAATGACAAGGAAATGGGCTTCAGACAGGAATCTGACATTAGGATGGAACAAAGAAGTAATTTCAGACAAGAATCTAAATCTCATGCTAGAACAAAGAAGTACTCTTCAGGCATGAAAATGATTTGGGGCTAGGACAGCAAAGTAGGCTCACATATTTTGGTCATCCTGATAAGCCCTTAGAAATAGTTATCATAGAACTTTGTTTATTGCCTTGCTTTTTCTTTGACTGTTTGTGTTTATTGTCTTGCTTGTTCCTTGACTATTTGCATCTATTGCATTGCTAGGTCCTCAACCTAGAACTGACCTTAATACTTGCATGTCATTAAAATGGTATAAAAGCAGATTTAGAAAAAAAATAAAAATCATTCAGACAACAGAGGGAAGAAAGCAGTCTTTTGCCCACAGTTGGTCTGCATTAGTAAATGAGAAAAATATGGAGAACATGATTATTGATTTGTTTATCAATATTGTTAGTATGCTGCTTTTAGGCATCTATACTATCTATAGCTTCTTCTGTTAGCCTAACACTTTTGTAACAGTCAAGCAACACAATGAAAACTAAAATTCAAAACCCAAAAAGAATGACAGGTATGCACATGAACTTGTTAGGGTTTGTGAATAGCTGAAGAATGATACCCCAGACTCAAATAATACAGAAAAGCAAAAGGGTTTATTGAACAAATTCCCACACGTAGAGACCCAATTCCATCTGGATTGAAGGGTCCTGACTTAATTTGCAGATTCACTTTTAAAGCAGAAAAGGAAGACATTTATGGAGGGGTATATGAGCTATATCTTGATTGCTGGGTTCTATCTCTAGTGGTCTGAGTGATGCTATGATTTGTTAGGGTCTTGCTTCAAGCATACTTGACTAACCTTGCTTCATACCAAAGAGGTGTAGCTTGTGACTTTTGGCTGCAAATTTGGCTGTCTTTTTACAAGCTACAGAGGGGTCTATTTTACATAAACCTGCTGTTGTTCCAATAACTGACTTGCCATGTTCTGGGAAGTAGAAACTCAGTCCTGGTCTCCTGAACTGCTTGTTTGCAGTCTGTCATGTTGTCAACATGGCTCAGGCAAATTCACTCCTTTCAAACTAACAATAGTTACAACATCTTTGACAAAACCTGTGAAATCCTAGACCAGACCAAATTCCACCATAGAGAAGGGAGTTCAGTAGGAAGTCCTTTTCCTGTATAAGGAGCTATTGAAAATTCTTAGTGCCTGGGAAAGGAAGGTCAAATTTCTCTAAAAGTGCATAGTTTCTAATAAATTGAGCATCAATCAGTTTAAATTCATCCATACATGAATATTTAAGAGCATAATTGACCTTGATAGAAAAAGTATAAGTATTAACTAGTTAATGCAGAAGAGAGAGTAAATATGGGAAGAGTTGGGGAAGTTGGGCTGAATATGATCAAAACATGCAGTACAAATTTTTCAAAGAATGAAAAAGAAACAATTAAAATAGATGTTTATCACATTTGCAGTTACTATCATGTATTTTGAACAGAAATGATGCATTTTACTTTTCAAAAATTTACACATTACTAACATTTCTCTTAAAATTTTGACATTTCTATAATTTAAATTCTCTTAAAATAGATTAACTTGGAAATTTATGTTGCTTCTAATGTTTGTATAATTTCATAATAATTGCTTATCACTTAGTATTTTGTGAATAAAATGTACATAATACATTCCTTGTATATTTTGTATATATCAGGATGGCTAATAATCAATATAAGGGATCAACATGACTCTTATTAGACATTGAGTACTTAACCTTATTCAAAGGTTATTTTTACTACATAACCAAATAGGTCTAAAAATTGCTTAAGTTTTGAAAATGGCTCATTATCATGGTTGATATACTAATGGGACTGTATATAGTTAAATGATCTAAACTAGATGGTGTGAGACACTGCACTTAATAGCTCTTTCCTCCTTGCCTTCAACCCTTTCTTTATTCTTGACCTTTTGACTACACATATTACAATTTTTATCCATATTTGCAAAATTATAAATGCAGTTTATATATAAATGTATTATCTTATTGACTATCTATATTGGATATATTTGCTTTGATTCTTTCTGAAAAAGCATCCTAGTGAGACCCATTAATTTTTATATTTTATCTATCTATCTATCTATCTATCTATCTATCTATCTATCTATCTATCTAATATTAGTTTGTGAGAGTAGAGGTCAGAGGATAACATTCATTGGGTAGTTCTTCTTTCCTGGGGCTGAATTCAGGTTATCAGGCTTGGCAGCAGGAGCCTTTAACTTCTAAGCCTCTCATCATCAATAGGTAAATGTTTATGATTAGTAACTATAGCTGCTATGATGCTATTGCTTTTGATGACATAACCATAATGAATTTTTTCTCAAAGATTGTTACTTCATCTCTTGATTTATTTTTTCAATGTTATCTGGATACTGATTATAAGCTTTGAGTTTAACAACTCAAGGTTGATTTGAAAGAATGTTTGCTTTCTTTGTTAAAACCTTACATTAATTTCTGCCCCAACTGCTTATCATCTGGGTATTTGACAACTAACTTCTCAAATATGGAATACTGTAGAAAGATTTTTGCATTAGGAAAAAATCCCATTGTGGCATGAGTCACACAGTTGGCTACGCATGACTTGACATTCAGGCATGGGTAGGATTTCCCATGTTTTCTATATTTGGGAGACTTGAATATCTTTACTCTCAGAAATGGAGCAGATTCTTATATGCTCACTTCAACTGTCATAACTGTCAAACATCCCAAATGGGTCTTATCTTTCTGGTTTGTTAAGGATGTTCTTTCAAATAGGAAGGATGTGATAAGATATATGGTTCATATAAGCAGAGTATAATCCAGTAAAAAGCTATCTATACTAATTATGGACCTGACAAGCACTTGTGAAAAGTTAATGAAAGACAGCTGCTTTAGGTGGCCTCTCATATCTCTCTAAAACTGTTTCTTTCTCTTCTCTGGTGTGGACCTCTCTCCAGAAGTCAAACTCTAAGGACCTTAACAAGAGTGAAAGAATAACCGGTGATGAAGTATTATGTAATATTATACAGTTAAAATATAAGGATGGGATTTCAGGACTAGCTAAACTTCTCAGGATCTTTTCTAATTGCTGCAGTTGTAAATTCATGTTGGAAAAAAATCCACTCTAGTCATATCATTTCTATCACCATTTCTATCACATACACACATCCAGAGTATTGGCTCTTTTGGAAGAATTTCTCTCATTTATGTGATTCCAAATCATAATACAAAGCAAGGCATAGTAGATAATAAACTGTGTAAACAAGTGAGTTAATGAAAGAAATTATTTTACCTAATGGTCTGAGACTACTACATGCCAGAAGTCATCCTTGAAGCTCTATGTTAGATTTTAAGAGCAGGGAGTAAAAATGAAAAAAGAAATTGTAACTCAAAAAAAAAACAAACAAACAAACAAAAAAAAACAAAACAAAACAAAAAAAAAAACAAGAAAAGTCTCGAAAGAATCTGAGTTCAAATCCCCATCATCCATGTAAGAATAAAATTCAAGTGTTGCTGTACAATTGTAAACTTTTAGTGGATAAAGACAGCAGGATTGATAGTGCATATTATATGGCTTCAAGCCTGGGTTCAGACCCAGTGACTCAGTGATCTACTACATCTGATTGAAGAAAGGTGGAGGGAGGCACCTTACATTTTCCTCTAGCCTATGGCTACACTGAAAATATCTAGAGAACTCTAGGATACATACACTGCCCCAACACACATACATACACACGCACACACACACACACACACACACACACACAATCTCTCAAAACGAAATTATGTGCTAAGATAGTGAAATAGGATTTCTGGAACTTTTCACCCTTAGAAATATTCACTGATAAAATATGAACATCTTCACAAGAGCTAAGAAATCCAGATTAAATATAATGACAATTGTGAAGTATACAGATGTTAGACAAAGATGTACAAAGGTAGGAGGAACAGCTTTATATAAACCACTTCAATTTTTCCTATGACACAGTCTTGAAAAAAATATTTAATATATATATATATATATATATATATATATATATATATATATATATATAACATCTCAAACAGCTCAACAATGAGACATTTAACAATTGTTAAATAAATATGGTAGAAGTGGCATAATGAGCTGTATTTTTGTAATGGAGTTGTACAGATTGCTAGCAGATATATGAAAAAATATGTGATATCACAAATAATCAGGAAATTGAAGAGCAAACCACAAGAATATACGACTCATTGATAATATCATTTCTGGAAACAAAAGTTGGCAAATATTCAGCATGTGTAAAAAGGGTAATCATAGTTAACAGAAAATAAGATTTTTTGAAAACAAACAAATACTTTTTATTTAAAAAATAGAAATTGCATGATCTGAAATTTTCAATACTAAGTTTAAGTACAGATTAAACAAAATCAGTACCTCAAAGAGATCTCTGCATTCATAAATCATTATAGAATTATAAATAATAGTCAAGATTCCAATATAATTTGTGTTCACCAAAACCACATGACTTCAAAAAGCTGTGGCTCTTTTCCATAATAGAATATTATTCAGCCATACAAATGTGGCAATGCTAACATGTACAAACTGATCAATCTGACATGTATTATGCTACCTGTAACAATACAAACAGAAGAAGACAAATATTGTGTTATCTCAGTTGTCTGTGGGATATAAATGTGTCTGGTACATACAATAATACTGGAGAACAATGTCACCAGCTGAGATGAGAAAAATGAGAGGATGGGCAAAGGAGAAAATGTTCCAATCATACATGATAAATTCTGTTATAAAGCAATACTGAGTTTTGGAACAAGTGTAATTATCTATCTTATCCTTGAAGTTTGCTAAAAAGAATTTGACCTGAAAAAAAATGAATGAGCTGATGAATATGTTAATTAACTTGATCATAGCAATCATTTCATAATGTGTTTTACAGTACAATGTCACATTATCCTATTTCAATGCATACAGTTTTTGTCACATAAATCCTAGTAATGCTGGAAAGCAAGTAAACACAGAAACAAAGCAAAAGTAGTCACAGGTGCTTAAGAGCAACTGTCTAATTTGCTGTGATCAATGAAAAATCACCGGCTGCTTACATTATTTATGAAAATCATTTTGTTGCACGTTGGAATTAAGGCAGTTTAAATGGTATCAAATAAAATGCAAATATGTGTCTAAAACTACATAGTGCACAACTGTTACATCTCTATTCATAAATTCTCAGATTATGAAACAAGGGAAGAACATTCAGTGAGGTAATAGGGTATCTCTTCTTTAATGAAAACCAGAAGTGCTCCTCAAGGGTCTTGGAAAAAAAAATAATGCATTCCTCTAAGCTAAAATTATATATATATAATGTTCTATATGCATACATATATATCAACTTTTCTCCTCCTAATGTTCTTAATAAAATAGTAATTATTCTAAAGGAAATATATAATTACTTAATATTTGAAAGTAATTTACATTTATGAATCTGTTATATATTTTCAAGCTCCTATTTTTGTTTTCAATATTGTTTTAATTTTATTATCATAAGACCACAATATATAATCTGTCTAAACATTTTTTTTGTAAAATATTTGTAGCAACCCTACAACTATAAACTATAGTTATAACCTTAAACTATAAACTACACCACTTTGTTATGACATTGTCAAACTGATATGTCACTACTTTGTTCTGATTAGTCTCTCTCCCACATTTTCCTTCTCTATCTACTCTGCCCTAAATTTGCTGATTCCCTCTCTCATACTTAAAGAGTCTCTCCTTGTCCTTTTATTTCATGTCTTGGGTATTCTATTATTTTTATCTTCATATTCCCCAATCACTTATGTTTGCTTTCTCTTACTTATAGTCCTTTTTATACTTTATTAACTTTACACACACACATACTTACACACATATTTAAAAGTAGATTTAATAATATATGAAAGAAAACATTTTATATCTCTCTATAAATTTATATTAAGTCTCTATACATTTATTTTGTTTAAAATAATTGTCTACAAGGAAACCCCCTTTTCAGCAAGTATCATCATTATATTTTCCATTGTTTGTACCTAAACAGATGGGACTAGAAATAGTCATTCTAAGTGAGAAAAATGACATTTTTTCCCACATTTGTTGATATTAGCTTTGATTCTTTAGGTATGTATGTTGCATTTTAAATATCTTCACACACCCCAGTAATGTAGCAAGGGGCCAGGAGAAAAGAAGAATTCAAGGGAGTAGAGATAGAACACAGCAGTATGAAATATTAAAGGTCAATAATGGAAGGTGGGGGTGGGAGCACAAGTCATAAGATGCAATACAGTTTAGAGACATCTTGACAAGTCATATGGACACATACTACTCTAGAAGGCTTTTAAGACACGTGTGCATAAATTTATAAAATGGTTTAATGTAGTTACTCTATGAAAAGGACAATATTCCAACTGTATACCTTATGCTAGCAAATATATGTCTCTTAATCTGCCAGGTCATTGCTATTTTGTTACCATGGCTTTGTAGTATCATTTGACATCAGTAGTGATATATCCAGAATTCACCTTTCTGCTTAAGATTTCTGGGGCCATTTGTGGTTATTTGTGCTTTCATATAGATTTCCTAATTTATTTTCTAGATTAGTTAAGATTGGAATTGGGATTTGGTAGAAAATGTCTTAAATATACATATAACTTTATAACTAACGTATAACTTTTGATAGCATGGTCATTTTTACGATATTGATTCTGCCAGTCTATGAATATGGACTTTTTTTCTTTTCTAATGTATTCTTTAACTTATTTATTTCTTCACATTCTTAAAGTTTACATTGGAGAGACCTCTTACCTCCTTTGTTGGTTTTATCCTGGGAATTCTTGTCTGTTTTGTTTTGTAGCAATTGGGGACTGATTATTTTCCAACTTTCTTTCTTGACAAGTTAATTCTCCATGTTGATTTCCTATCATCCTATTTTTCTGAAAGTGCTTATTATATCTAAAAGATTTCTGAAAGAGATACTAAAGTCTTTTGATGTAGGGACAAGTCATATAATCCTTTTGTTTTCTTTATTTTGTCTTACTGATATCCTTAAGAGTTTTAATACTCTATTGTACATGTGATGGATGTACACATCATCCTTGGTTCATGCTCAATTTGAATTTATAGGGAGTGGGTGGGTGGATGGAGGAGCATCCTTATAGAAGCAGGAGGAATGGGGATGATATAGGGAGTTTGCAAAAAAGAAACCAAGGAAGGAGATAACTTTTGAAATGTAAATAAATAAAATATCCAATAAAATACATTTGTTTATTCT
The DNA here is from genome assembly GCF_011762505.2 of Arvicanthis niloticus. NCBI lineage: Eukaryota > Metazoa > Chordata > Mammalia > Rodentia > Muridae > Arvicanthis > Arvicanthis niloticus. The sequence continues at coordinate 68,214,734 of NC_047679.1, read as the reverse complement.
CCTCTCTCTCTCTCTCTCTCTCTCTCTCTCTCTCTCTCTCTCTCTCTCTGTGTGTGTGTGTGTGTGTGTGTGTGTGTGTGTCTGTGTGCGCTGAGGGGTTGTGTATGTTGTATGTGCCACGGTGCCAGTTTATAGGTCAAAAGACAACTTTAAGAAATTAGGTCTCCTTATACCATGTGGGTTCTGGGAAATTGAATTCAGGTTGACAGGCTTATAGGGAAGTACATTTACCCACTGAGCAATCTTGCAAGGCCTCATTCATAATTTTAAGGAAAATAATTTCCACGTTTCTAGATTTAGGTTTGTTAAGGATAGCCTTTACAATGTTGAAATATGTTAATTTTATCCTTAGTTTCTTTGGGGCTTTTTGGAGGAAAGATGATGGACTTTATCAGTCTTTTCCTGTGTTTATTGAGATGATCATGTCTTTTCTGTATTTACCTCTATGGTGTATTGTATTATATTTTTATAATTTTATATGTTTAATAAAATTTATAGTACACCCATACATATAAGTCATTCAAAAAACAAAATAAATTAGTAAAATTATGTAAGGTTTATGCATTATTACTTCAATCAGGAGCAACAGCATTCACAAACAATGGAAACTGCCTCTCTAATGTAAACAAAAAAATCTAGTTAATAAAATAAAATAAAATAGGGTTAGTGTAACATTACATGGAAACAAACAGTGGCTTTTATAATCAAAGAATACTGTTTTCTTCATGTGAAAAAAAAAAGACTATTCCTTTCATTCTAGTTTGGAGTTTCAGTTTTTGTGTCAAAGTACAGTTTCCTGGCAGTCCAGAAATGTGCTGTATCTCTTTTTTTCTCCTTATGCACAAAATATTTTGGATGTCACAATTATGGCTTAAGAACACTACACTGTGGTTAACATCACCACTCTGGGTTGCATAAATGATAATTCTTGAGGACTTAGTTCTTCAGTCTCATTGATATCAGAATCTGTAGAAATGTGACTTAAACACCTAGATTTCTAAGGATGCCTTAGAAATTATTTTGGTTCATCCAAGGACTGTTGCAGGGGAAGAGTCAACACAAAGAACTTCAAATAAGGAATGTTGACAAGACTTACTGGAGAGGCCTACTTTCAATGTTTCAGAGATTCGCCAGTTAGCCATTTCTAGTAACCTGACAAAACTTCATCCAATCGACTTCAATCTACCAGAGCTATGTATGTGTTATATTCAGTAAATCCATTGAGGTGGAGTCTAATAGGAGCTCCTGAGAATTTAACTCTCACCTTAAAGTTTTTGTAGTTAGGACATTGAGGGAGTGGATTCTTGTCAGTCTTCCTGATTTAACATAGTTTACCCCATTTGTTTGTGTGCTTACTTGGAGCCTTCACCTCTTCCATCCTTGACTCCTGGTTTTGTAACCAAATACCTCTCCTGTGCTTGTCTTTCTATTTGACTTTAGTAGTCCATAATCTGTTTTATTTCATAGGTTCTCATCTCAATAATCAATTGTACATTTAATTTGACCCTTATCATGTTTAAAAGAACTGTGCTTCTGTTTGAAGGCATATGGTAAAATGAACTAAGTCTTTGTAGCTTAGGGTGAGATTAGAATTAATGTATTTTACTGTGAGAGTTAGATTAATATTGTAAGGCCAGTGGTAGATTGTTCTGATTTGAAAATGTACCCTCTATGATTCAATTATTAAGACCCCTAAAAAAGATGATTCATGAAGTGTTTGCCCTCTATATTTGGAAACAAAGAGAGTACTCACTACATAAGTTAATTCATTATCATGTTAATATTGGACCTCTCAGTTCCTCTATCTGTGAGAATATAATTGTTCTATTCTTCAAAAATTCCTTAGTCTTTACTATTCTGTTAGGGAAACACAAATGGACTGACACAGAAGAATCTGGGCATTTTTGCTCAGTTAAAATTGAGCTTGGTGTTATTTCCAGAAGATAGATCTGCTTTGATCATATTTGATATTTAAATGAAAGTCAAATTTTATATTCAGACATCTAAGCAAGGGCGTTTGAGATATTATTTCTGTATTCATTATGTATTCATTTGATTCATGACCATGACCACTGATGTATTCTCCATTAATATAGGTTTTCTTCCAGAAACACTTGTAAGCTTGACATTTTAACATCTGTGACTGTTGTTATGACAATTCCAGTAAGACATTTTACATGCATGGGGAAAAAGAAATTGTCAGTCAAACCACTGAATTTATCTAGAACAAAATGTGCACTAGCTTTGAGGGAAATTCATATATTCATCAGTGGTCAACATCCATTGAAAACGTTAGGGTTTCTTTATTACATGAACTTTCCACCCCCATACTCCTCATTAAAAAAATACAAAAGTAATCTTCCTTCTTGGGATCACAGAACACAAATGATAATGCTTCTTCAGATTCTTTTAAAAATCCATTCCTTTAGTTTCACACGAGTTCAAGGAATCCTTAGTAACATTTTCATATTTTTTAAAAGTTTATTTATTTGTTTTATGTAACTACACTGTCACTGTCTTCAGATATAACACACCAGAAGAGGATATCTGATTCAATTCCAGATGATTGTGAGCTAACATGTAGTTGCTCAGAATTGAATCCAGGATCTCTGGAAGAGCAGCCAGTGCTCTTAACTACTGAGCCATCTCTTCAGCCCCCTAATTCACACTTTAAATTTTCATTTACACACATGAAATATTTCATTGGATTGTGGTAGGAGATAATTCATGTAAATGGCTTAGTTAAGTTTGCAGTGTACTATAAATTCAGAATAAGTATAAGCACTTAGTGAAATAATGTAAATGAGGAGAATGACAACATAGTAACAATGATGATTATGATTGTAACAATAACTACTTCATTGATAATTAAAGTCTCAGAGCCTTAATTCCTCCTGCTGTACTCTTAAGTGCTAACTACAGAGCAGAGCTGCTGCAGTAGGTTCATCTACTTTCCCAGAAACTGATGGCATGGATGTTGTGTCATCTCTTAACTAATGACTATACCTTTCCATTTGGTTCAGGTGTCCCTCATGCTGGCAATATAGCCATCTTATTGCTGATGCTCATTGCCTGCTTTAAGTTTTATTGGTACATTTTATGATTTTGATTTCTGTTTGCCTATTATTTCTTAGTCAATATTTCAATATGTTTTATTTATCATAAAATAACTCTAAGTATCATATACTTTCAAAAATAGAAGTATATACTGGTAATGACAAAATAAAGTTGAAAAATCCCCATTTATAAACTGAAGGGATGTTGGTATCAGGGAGCACTTGCATATGCTACATGGTACACATAAATATTAGAGAATTTATTTTGTGTTTATATTTTTGTATAGTACAATAATGAAGAATGAAAGTAATGTACCCTGTCAGACAGCAATAAAAGTCTGGCTTTTGTAGTTCTTGGCCAATTGATTCTTCAGGTCATTGTTTATCTATGAGATTTATCAATAGTCCCTATCTCAAAAGATTACGTGGAAAGATGAGAATATAAGCTTCCACTTGGATTATCACTCCATATCATTATATCATTATAGCCAGTGTACACTAAATATAACTTTAGAAAATTCTGGAATATATATATTTTGTGTAGCTAATGTATCTTCCAACTTCATTGTCTGTCTCTGTTAGTATTATATTACTTTGTGTATTTTGAAATAGTGATATACAGATTTACATTGCGTTGGTTGGGTTTTCTCTTTTTTGTCCTTTTTCTTTCTTACTCACTGCTTTAGAAAATTTTCTCCATCATTCACTTGTCTTCAGGGGTATTTGGTGGAAACAATTTAGAATCACCTATAACAATAGAAACTTGAGGACCACATAAGTCTGTCCCATTTTTAATTGTCTATTTATTTGTTTTAAAAACAGACCCTTTTTTTATAGAGCCATGTGGCTGTAGCTCACAGACATCTGCCTTCTCCAGAGTGCTGGGACTAAAGGCCAAGAACAGCAATATTACAATACTGAAGTGGTTTTTTGTTTGTTTTAGTTTTGTTTTATCTTTTGAGGTTGCTGAGCTATAAAAATATCTGATGAAATATAGATAATCTTGACATATCTTTTTGCCACATAGGCACCTAGATTTAAATAAATAATAATCACAATAAATTATCAAAAGTCATGACTAGAATGAGGAGGTCCAGTCAGATATTAGTTTTAAACATTGAATTAAAATATAATTATACATTTGGTGTTGAACATGAGCAGCTCTCAATAAATATTCCAACTCTAAAAATGTTTTCACCATCTTTCTTTCACTTTTCTATATCCAAGTAGTAACAGTGTGGTTTCTATATATTTTATACTTTTGCTTAGAATATAATACAATGAAGAATTTAAATAGTATATAAACGTTGTTAGAGCTTTAAATTTTCCCCTATAAATAAATTATCTCCCTATAATCTATTTTTGGAGATAATTGGTGCTTTGAGTAATCTCTAAGACATCTTATCTTATTCATTTTAATCATCTACATAATAAGTGTGGGTAGGCTATCAGTTTAAAGAAATATTTCTTTGTTCTCAGTGTCTAATCTAAGTACACTTAAGTCATCAACTTTGAGTCTACAATTTCAATTCTGTTCTGAAATTTCAAGTAGCTCAAATGATTTCATCTATATGTTGCGCTTCCTTGTGGTAATCCTTATCATCCAAGATTAATTTCTTTAATTAACTGTTTTAATGATGAGTCTCATAGGCTACTACTTCTCATCAATTTTTGAGGACAACAATTAGAAATATTATGAGGGTAGATAGCAGTTTGTTTTATGACCTTCTTGTTATGTGGTAGTTGGCATGAGTCCCAGCAGATAGTAAAGGACTTAGTAAACATTATTAGTTGATTAACTGCTGTTATTCTTAGCATGTGCTTTCTTTCCAAATTCATTGGGAGATCTCATTTAGCTCCATTTTAACAGATACTGAGACCTGGTGTCTTAGTTAGGGTTTCCATTGTTGTGAAGAGACACCATGACCAAAATAAAAGACAAAATTTAATTGCGTCTGGATTACAAGTTCAAAAATTCAGTCTAGTATCATCATGGCAAGAAGCATCTAGGGATGCATGGTGCTGGAGTAGTTGAGAGTTCTTCATCTTGTTCCAAAGACAAACAGAAGACTGGATCATCAGGCACCTAGGAGGACGATCTCTAAGCCCATTTCCACAGTGATACACTTCCTCCAACAAGGTCACAGGTACTCTAACAAGGTCACACTGCCTAATAGTTCAATACCCTTGGTCAAGCAAACCTGTCTTGTAAAACTGACAAACAAAATTAGTAGAAAGAACAAATAAGAGACTTTAAAAACATATTGTTCTTATGGAACCCTTCATAATAAACCAAAGAAAATATAAAATAGTCATAGCAATGCTCTTTATTCCTCTATATTTCTTCAGTGTTTAAAATGAACACATGATATTCTAATTAACTCACAAATATGAATACAACATATATTTAAGAATCCACTCAAATACCAATTCTATTTTAATACTTTATATACAAATTCTCTCTCTCTCTTTCTCTCTCTCTCTCTCTCTCTCTATATATATATATATATATATATATATTACATATGTACACACACACAGGATTGGCTCACTAATTGGGGGATTTTTCCTTGGGAAAATTTTAACATATCTTAGTTGACTATAGTTCTTTGTCTATGGCTGAGCATCCATGAGATTTCCCCACTCCATGATAGCATATTCATTGGTGATATTCTTGATCAGGTCTTGATTATGTGGCCATGTTGAAAAATCATGGATGAAGCTTTCATGACAATTCAAATCCCCAGTTCTTTTCTCTATTGTTCCTTTATCCTGCCCACATTACTACCCTGCCATGGTGTTTTTTTAAACTTTCCTATTGTCACCGGTCATTACAGGTCAAACACAAACTCTATATATATTCATAAATTGTTATACATATAGACTTGACATTCAGAAGCAATGAAGCTTTTCTCAGGGCTTTACATTTTCATTATCAATTTCATTTTTATTCACTATCTACCACAAGAAAAGAAAATATTATAAAGGATTTTGACCTATAAAACAGTTTTAGATACTTTTTGTGATTCATATGCCTTTTGTCTGCATACTTATCATACTAATCTCTCCTACTTGCCTATATAATGACTCTTTCTTCATCCCCATTCTGAATTTCATGGTAAGCCCAGTGTTTTTTCTATCCTTGTCATCTGGAACAACATGTCATATTCTACAAATAACCAAAGAAATTGTGGTAAAATCATGGTTGTACAGCAACAGCTGAATATGAAAACACTATTGGTGGCTATCATATATGCAATGTACTGAAAAAATAGCAGTAAAAGGATTTAAATATATCTTTATATAAACTCATTTAATATTGAGAATATATTAATGAAGTTTTCAGATAAATAGAAAATAAGTGTTTCCCAATAGTGCAGGTTCATTAAGCTATTTTAACACAGTGTTTTAGCTAGAAAGAAACTGTTATTAGATCAAATGCTTGAAAAGCAAAAAATAGATAATAATATATGTTGTAGGATATTTGATCACATTGTATACCCAATATTGTGTTATTTACTGAAAATAACCAACAAAACAAAACAGACAAAAAAAATCCAAACTGTTTCTAGTTGTGGTACGGCTCAGCCTTTTGCACATATTATTAATCCCTCATGCTAGAATGCAGACATGCCCCTACAACACACATCTTTAATCCCAAATAAAGAAGGCAATATTAGTTTGTAGGAGGAAGCATCCATGTTTGAAAGTGATATCTAATTGAGTGGCAGACAAAGTAAAAATTCAGAGAAAGGCTTTACAGAACAGGATATGCCCAACTCTCACAAAAAGAGAAGGGAAAGGGAAGTTATTTAAGAGTGACCAGTGGAGAGGAGAGAGAGAGAGAGAGAGAGAGAGAGAGAGAGAGAGAGAGAGAGAGAGAGAGACAGACAGAGAGAGAGACAGACAGAGAGAGAGACAGAGAGACAGAGAGGGAGAGAGAGAGAGACAGAAGGAGGAGGAGGAGGAGGAGGAGGAGGAGGAAGAGGAGGAAGAGGAGGAAGAGGAAGAGGAGGCAGGTTTAACAGGATTTTCCCAGAGATTTTAAAACGTGAACAAGCTAGACACAGATATAAACAAAATGACCCAGAAAATGAGAGAGCCAGCTGATTAGAACAGATTACTAGTTTGAGGTCAATCAGAGCAAAAAGTCAGAGACCAAGAGAGAAGCCAGATTAAATCAGTTACCTTGAGGAGGAGTTTGAGCCAGAACAGCTGAATTGATTAATCAGAAATAGTTTCAAAAGCACAAGGGTGAGTTCATTCAGCAGTAAGTCTAAGAAGCAGAAAACATTCTCAGCCTAGATTAGATTTTACAGAGGCTAGAAGATTCAAGAATTAGGCCTGGCTAGAAGATTCCAGAACTAGGCCTAGGTTAGCACACTGATGCAGTAAGCTTCTGAGATTAAAATTAGAGCAGAATAAAAGATACTTTTACAAATATATATACAAACATAAGTAAACACTGATTGCATGTTATATAATCAGTATGCATATAAAGACTAAATAAAAATGGCTTCAATCATTAGGAGGAAAGTTAACAGAAAACAAGTATTCTAAAATATAAGAAAATATTTATTTTTATTAACACATTCTGAAGCATATTCATCAAGCTATAATACATGATTTGAAATATAATGTGTACTTTTAATGTAGTGGTGTCATAAACATAGACATAGATATAGGAGAAACAGCCCCATTTCAAAAAGGGCATTTAAAAATAAGAGACCTAAATTGGAAATCTATCTATCTCAAGACCCAGGTATACTACTCCTATTTATCCAAAAGATGTTCTATCATACCACAAGGACACTTGCTCAACTATGTTTATAGCAGCTTTATTTATAATAGTCAGAAACTGCAAACAAGATAGATTTTTCCTCAACCAAAGAGTGAATTAGGAAAATGCAGTACATTTACAAAATGTACTATTACAAAGCTATTAAAAACAATGACCTCATGAAAGTTGCAGGCAAATGGACAGAACTAGAGAAGCTCATCCTAAGTGACATCACCCAGATTCAGAAGATCAAACATGTTATGTTCTCACTTATAAGTTGATATTAGCTATAAAGTTTTCTGAAGAGAAATGAAGAAGAAATGGAGTTGGGGTGGAGAGGTGAGGAGGGGAGGCAAACTGTGGTCAACATAAAGTAAATAAACAAATTAGTTAATAAAAATTAAATACATTTTAGAAAAGAAAGTAGAACAAGGTGAAAGCTAAAATAGGTTTTAATAAATTAACAGAAAAAAATTAATAGGAAATCAAAATTAAGCAATAATGTTATAATATGAGAGAATGATGCCTTTTGGTTTCATATGTCACATATGGCAAAATACTGGTATGCAATGTAGGATTATATGGACTCAAATAGGCCAAATTATATTTCTTTGGTACTCAGAAGTTCTCACATCTTGGAGTCTCCTTCTAAAGTTATCTCAGTTGTGCACCAATAAATCCACAGCTTGGGGGCTATCAAGAATAGGCTTACTCCTAGATTGTAGTATAAGGTGAATATGTCAAAAGCACCAATCTTATATTGAAGACATGGACGATTTCTGGAGAATGGCTGTTTTTTGGTCTACATCACAAAAAGTTGGTTCTCTGTCAGTGAAGGGCTGTTGCAGCAACAGGATAGATGGACCTGCAAGTGAAAGTGAGGGGAAGCAGGAATGTGGCAAAGGTTCCTTCTCCCATGTCCTTGTATGTTTGCTGACACCAGAAGGTTTGGCCCAGATTTAAAGTGTGTTTTTCTGCTTCAAATAACATCATCAAGAAAAGTCTTTACAGAAATTTTCAATAGTTTTGGCTGTTTTAATTGATTCCATATGCAGTCAAGTTGGAAACAAAGATTAGCCATCATGGAGATCTAATCCAAGTTGCAAGTTTTTGCTTATTAGCTAAATAACATTAAAATAGTCACACCTAGAATCTGTTTGTTTATGACATGAAAGTATAACTACCAAACTGTGCTGTAGAGATTAAATCAACAGAATATGATTAATAGCTTTGACATACAGAAGGCACTCAGGACATTTAATGAGCTAAAAATCCAGGTCATTAAATACATGATAAATAAAAATGTACTTTTAAAAATTTTTAATGGGAAGACAAAATCAAACATAAAATCATTCTGAAGTTAAAGTTCCACATGTCTACATCATCCATATTAATTGCAGCTTCAGGTTTTGTTGCTTAGACAGAAATTACTTATTTGCTTTTGTCTGTTTCTATTTTGCTTTGATATTTTGAAACAGGGTCTCATAAGGTATTCTTGAAGTGACTATGAAGTTCACATTGGCCTAAAGCTCATTATCCTCCTGCTTCTCCCTGCCAAGCACTATAGTGAGAAATACATATTACGATGGTCAGAAATTTAAAATACTACAACTCATGCTATCAATTTAATCATGGTGTAATTATTTCCAGCTCTTAACCCATAAGTGTTGATAGTCTGAGAACTACTGAAATCTAGTTCTTTTTTTTCATTTTTATTGGATATTTTATTTACACTTCAAATGCCATCCCCTTTCCCCATCCCCCCCCCCTTAGAAAACCCCTATCCCATGCCCCCTTTTCCTTTTTGCACTTAAACATTTTTAAAAATGTTAATCAAAGGCTTTATAAGTTTGGTAATGCTCAATCAGAGGTGTAACCCACTACCCAACTTAGATATATCAACTATCTTTGACTGGTGGAGATACATGAACATCTGCCTCCCTGTCTTCCCCCTCTTTCTCTCATCACCTAGCTTCTCCTCTCTTTCTTCTCCTCCTCTCCTTACTCCTTCTCTTCCTCTCAGTACTCCACCCACCTTAGCTCCACCTACATATCACTCTTCCTGTTAAAATGAAACTTTTCTCTCAAAATGCAATTAGAGCATAATTATGCCAATTTGTACCAGTGAGGTACAAGATAGTCCTAATACCCAGTTCATCATTTTGTTCCATGACAAATACAAATTTACACAGCATCTCACCACAAATCTAGCATGTCAAAGGATAATTGGTGGAAAACTCCAACACAAGGTGGGAAACTACAACCTAGAAAAAGCAAGAAAGTAATCTTCCAACAACCCTAAAAGAAGGTAGCTATACAAACATATCTCCTGTGCCAATAACAAAAATAACAGGAAACAACATTCATTTTTCCTTAATATCTCTTAATATCAATGACATCTAGTTCTTATTCCAATCCCTGTCAGAAAAGAAAACTGGGGAGGGGGTTCAAATGAACCTTTCATAAGAATCATCTAAGACCACTTGAAACCACAGATATTTATATTATGATTGATAACAATAACAAAATTAAAGTAATGAAGTAACGATGGAAATAATTTTATGGTTAAGGTTCATCACAATGTGGAACTATATTATAGGGTCATAGCATTAGGAAGGTCAAGAATTACTGATCTAGAATTTTGCTAGTATTTAACTCTTTCTAGTCACTCTTTTACCTACATATATATATGTATATAGAGATAAAGTTACTATGGGACATGGATTCAGATTATTAATTTTAGTAACTATAAAAGATAAGAGAATTTGTATTCGATTTCTCCAGGGTTACCAACTGGAATATCTCATAAGTAAAAGCCATTAAACCCATCTAGCTTTGTAAATTTATTATTCATTTAATGCTCATATTGTGGAAATATCCAAAAAGTTTCACCTATGTTTCTAATGTAGCATTCAGGAGAGGCACATCAACTATTTTGTAATTTCTAATTTATAACACATACATACATAAATTGTTATATCTTAAATATTTTCTGTAATATAACTTAGATTTGGTGTTTAGAAACTGTTCAATTGAGATAATACCCTTTTAAAACCAGTCTTATTAAAGAGGAGACACATCTTGATGACACATCAAAGTATTTTATATAAAAATAATATATGGAAAACTAAATAGGCCCAAATGTGTTATAATTTCACATATTTTATTATTTTATATTTTAGTGGGAAGCAAGGATTGATGGTTGGAATTCCAATGAGGATTTCCTAATCCATCTCCTTCTGCTAGAGCATGTTATCAGCTCCATTTGCATTGACTTAGGCTAAGATCTCTTCTTTTTTTATTTATTTTATTTATTTACAGTACAGATGTCATCCCCTTTCCCCATTTCCTCTCCCTAGAACCCCTTATCCTATACCCCCTCTTCCTTTAGGCTTTTATACCATTTTGATTACATGCATGTAATAAGGTCAGTTTAGGTTGAGGGTCTAGCAATACAATAGATACAAATAGTCGAGGAACAAACAATACAATAATCATAAATAGTCAAAGAAAAAGCAAGGCATTAAACACAGTTATGTGAACACTCCTCTGATCACTGTTTCTAAGGGCTTATCAGGATGACCAAAGTATCTGAGCCTACTTCCCTATCCTAGCCCAAAGTCATTTTCATGTCTGTAGCCTACTTCCTTGTTCTAGTCTAAAATTTAGAATCCTGTCTGAAATTACTTCTTTGTTCTGGCCTAATGTTTAGATTCCTGTCTGAGATTATTTCTTTGTTGTAGCCTACGATTTAGACTCGTACCTGAAATTACTTCTTTATTTTAGTCTAATGTCAGATTCCTGCTTGAAGCCTACTTCCTTGTCCTTGGCCAATGTCATATTCCTGTCAAGCAGCCTCTTTCCTTGTCCTTGGCCCATGCCAGCTTCTTGCCAAGCAGCCCCAAAGGCTCTCTACCTCTCCCCTTTTTTAATTTGTTAACAAGACTGAGCCTGTCTTAGGTCTAAGCTCTCATTGTGTCACATTTGCCTACTTTGTTGCTAGGATTACAGGGCCAAGTTTACTCTGAAGTTCATCATAGAAACCAATGCTTCCTGATGGCCTATAGTTATTTCAAGCTTACAAGAAATCAGTCATTTTCAAGATTGGTTATATGGTTAAATGTAAGATTTGCATACAATATAAGCCATGGATTGATTTTTATGCAGCAGTAATTTGCTTTAAAATATCTGCTTTCATTCCTTCAGACTCAAACATTCAGAGCTATTTCTATTGATGTCTACATTCCTGCCAAGATTGGATGAATAATAATCCACTAGGGAATTTTAAAAATTGGTTTTCATGTGCCAAAAGGAAAAAAGACAAAGAGCAAAAAAATGTATGCACACATATTGTCAAACCTTTGACATTAGAAATAGAGTTCTCTTCCCAAATTGGGCAAAAGAAAGCTTATTCTAGAGCCAAATAGAACTCAGCATTGTCTAGGAACACAGATTCATGTTATCTTAAATATTATGTTTCAATATTTTTCACTTTTCAAGTACATTGGTTGAAACATAAGGTAAAAAGTGGGTTACAGTATATTTGATGTTTCTTTTCTCTAGGCTTTAGATACTATCTGTTGACATTTCCAAACAATGCCATCTGTCCACATGTTGCACAAACTGGTGAATGACTTAATCCTGGAAATAGAAAGTATACTACTTAGGTATATTTTTCAGGTAAATGGAAACTATAGAGGTATATGGAGATTAAAATCACATCAGAAAAATCATGTGTCAGAACTTACTGTATACACCTGATCAAGGAAAGTGTAAATAACTCCCTTTGTACTTACAAAGTGTCAGACAATTATCAGTAAGACAGCAATGATCACCTTTCATCTGATACCCAGTATGTTTATCAATGACCAAGAGTCAGGGTGTGTTTGACTCTCTGGAGGCTTCAGCATGGTTTGGGCTCTATTAATGATATGATTTATTCATCTGCCATCTTTCTGTTCTCTCATTTCGATCTGGACGTATCATCTACCTGTCCACCCTTTTCTCTGTTAGGACCTATTCTATCCCTTTAACCTCACATCTGGACTCTTCCCTGCATTTCCTTTCTAAATCCCTACTCCTCACTGATCTGACTCCACAGCAACAGCCTTTTCTGAGCACCTTTGGATTGGAATTCCTTATTTTATCAATACATATTCCATTTACATTTAAATAAGCCTACTTCCGAAGCATCCTCAACCCTACTACCTTCTCTTTATTCCTTTACATCCATTTCTGTATACTACAAACATTTATGTAGAAAGACACATTGTTATTTGATGTATCATGTAAAAGTTAAGAGAGCAATAATTTGCTTTGACCAACTTACTAGGAAAAGCAAAATTATCTGGCACATTGCTGCCTTTGAAAGTGCCATACTTTTTAAATTTACTGTTAGTCAATAAATTCTGACATTATGGAAAGAAGCAAGTGAGTTCTTCTATGTTTCTGGCATTGCAAACAGAGCAAAGCTCTAATTGGTTAATTGGTCTTATGAAAAGCCCAAATGAAGAATACATCTCTGTATCCAGGAACTTTTGATCACAACATACATACATATATGTCTATGTCCAATATGTATATATAAAATAAAAGGGTGAGCAAGCCATAACAATATAGCTGCAAAGCAACTAAAAGTAACCATAGATACCCGAATAAGTCATTTCATAAAAAACATGGTTTCATGAAATCAGAGTGCCCTTTCAGCTACAGAAGCCACAAGAATAAAAGGGACCTTTTCTAAATCATAAGTGAAATTTCTTCAGGGAACAAGGAAACAAAAAGAGCACTTTCTGTTCTCACACAAGCCATGACAGAGATTTCCAGATACACCTGCGTCTCTTTGCCTCATAACGTCTCCACAAATTGGTCTCAAGAGCCCAAATAAAGCACAAAGAATGTGAGTTTCTATGTCAAACAAACAGCAGAAGAATTTTCAATTTTAATTCAAAGGGAACCCCAGATGGCTCACAAGAAGGTACAAGTTTTCTAAACCTAAAAACTATATAGAAAAAAAGAAGAAGCAAAGCCAGCTGTGCTATGTACTACTGGCAAGGTTTACCAAGGAAACAATGTTTGGCTTTATGGATTCCAATTACACACACACACACAAACACACACACACACACACACACACACACACAAACAATCATTGACATTTGACAAAAAGTAATGAAGTGAAGAAGGCCCAAGCAAAACTAGGTTCCAAGCCTGCAGAGACTATCTTCACTCTTCCTAATGAGAGGACAATAAAAACCCTATTTGTCTCCATTTATGAACCCAATTTGTCTCCATTTTAAGGACCAGGCCTGATTTCAAAAAAGGCCAAAAGGCACCAGCTTCAGGAATAGACCATAAATCCAGAACAATATCATAAAACCCCCTTCTACAAACAGCCTGGGAATAATCACAAAAATGGGGAATATCTTATCTTAGAATGGACCATCTGTGCAGGGCAGCCAAATTTCATCACATGGTTGGATGTTCATAATAAAGGAATGCAGACCACTGACCAACTGTGACTCCCCCTAGCACCCACCACTGAAATTTTAGGTTACTTAATCCTTCTAGTGAGTTCCCCCGATTTTCTATAAATTGGCCTGCATGCCTTTTGCTGGGGTTGTCAATTTGGAGAACAGTTGACAACTGCATGCTGGTTGTTTTGACACAATAAATACTCTTTTTTTGCATGCTATCTAAATCTGGGGTCTTCCTGTAGCAATTTTTGGAACCTTATACTACTCATGCAAGATTATTGAGCTCAAGCAAAGATTCTGAGAGTTGTGAATAAAGGTTCCCAGTTCTTTTGTGTTGAACTTTTTGCATACACTGATTAAAATTTCCATGATTGTGGAGAGATTGGAATGTTGTAAGTTCAGAGCCTAAATAAAAATTATCTTGGTCTATAGTGGCCTCTTGAATGACCATTGCCATCCTTTGTATGACACTTAACACTATTGTCACCATTACATAAAATCCTTTGAAATGTGTTTGCTTTCTATTGTAATAAAACACCACGGCCAAAAGTAACTTGTAGAGGAAAGGGATTATTTCAGTTTACAAGCCTCAGGTAATAATACATCATTAAGTGATTTAAGGCAGGGTCATATAGTAGGAACTGAAGCAGTGAACAAATGTTGGTTGCTGGCTTTTTCAACCTGTTTTTAATATATATAATATTAATATAATTATCTTAATACAAGTATATATAATATATACTTATATATATGTATAATATATATAATATACATATATAATAGATAGATAGATAGATAGATAGATAGATAGATAGATAGATAGATAACCTGTGCAGGTATGGAACTGTTCCGAATGGTTGAGCACTCCTACATTAATCTTCTGTTAAGACTTTCCCACACACATACACGGACTTGCCTGTGTTTCTCAATTTAGGGATATTTATCCCATATTCAATAAAAACCAACAGCAATAAGTCATTGGTGAGCAGCTAACTTGTACACACAACACCCTACTTTTCATACAGAACTAGCTTCTCACATCCCTAGCTTCTGACACATGCCAAACCCCATGTGAGTAAAGACAACTCACATGTAAATACCTTTTGCAATTTCACAACATTGTATTATACATGTATATGGTCACTCCTTTTCTAGAAACCTTTCTTACCTGTTGCTTGTCTTGTTTCCTGGGTTTGTTTTTAACTAATGCAAAAAAAAAATGCTCATTTGCCAGAGGGGACAGAAGCATCTTGTGGCATTTTCCATGCAGTGGCCTCCATGGTACCAACTTTCCCCACATGCCAACAGCAGGGCTTAGGGGGAGAGGCTCTTGCTTTAAGTCTGAAGTCTCAAATGACATGCTTATTGGTTAAATGAGAGGAAAAAACCGACCTCAACCTTTATAACTGCCCAAACCCCATGCCTTCCAGTCCTACACTGCTAATGACAATATGATGGCTTACTCTGCTACCCAAGAACTATTTTTATGTAATTAACGTATGCTCTCTTGTTTATAAATGCTTGATTTTTTTTTAAAAAAGGAAACAAAGAAAAAGCTTGGCATATTTATCTATTTCTCTCTGTATCTGTTAGTCCTTTTACCTTCTCCCCTCCCCCACCCCATCCGCACTCTGGAAACAGATGACATTGTACAATAAAGGACTTTGAGAAAAAAAAGAAAGAAAGAAAACTAATTACTCAGGACAAAATTGTATGAACAGATCCCTAGCTTCTGACACATAAAAGCTTAGAATGTCATTAGTACAGAAGGTGTATACTAGATCTTTCCTCCATTTATTTCCATCAATATATTTTCTTCATTTTTTATTTATTGAAGGAAGATCATGTCAAGGTTAGAGGATAATTTTTGGTATCTGATTGTCTCCTACTATGCTGATTATGGGGAGTGAACTGAAGTCACTGTATTTGGTAGCAATCAAAAACTATTGGAGCCATTTCACCAGCTGCTAGTGTCTTCCTTGATAACTTTGCAGTTGTTGTTGTGTTAGCAGTAAACAAAAATCTCTGACTGTATTACCACATTTAAACATAGAGCCTGGGGAAATGTGAATCTATGTTCCCCACCCATGATCACTCATGTTTGAATACAGAAAAAGCTCCCTCTTATCCCCTCTGTGATGAAAACTTCTGGCAATGACAGTGTTGCCCCCAAATTACACCATTAAATGCTATCCCTCTTTGCTCACTAAATTCAATAGTCAGAGCCATTCAAATGCTGGTTAGTGTGCAGTAATAGAAAATAAGGATTTACCCTCACACACACACATGATCTGCAGTTTAGGTTAATAATGGGAGAGAAATTCTCAATCAATTTCTGCCTTGCATTTCAGTGAAGCAACTTACAGAAAAAAAAAAAACCAGACAAATGTGACAAAATACATATAGACATATTTGGCAAGTGGCGCCAGTTTTTGGAACTAGTAAATAAATTATTCTATGTCTAGTGGCGAGGGTTTTGGGGAGTGAGATATTTTCACTATGGCATTTTCTGTAGGGAAATGAAAATGAAAAACATTGCTTGGTTTTATGAAACGGTCCTATTCTTACTACCCTGATATAATTTGAGGTTGCCCTGATACAAATTGAAGTTGAAAATACTGTATTAATATGATCCTTTAAAAATAAAAAGGATACTTCCACCCCTAGCTTGGTCCTTTTTGCTGGGGCAGACTCCTAGCTGGTCTGCTCCCATGGAGACACCATATCCTGACCTGTCCTAGAGGAACCACTGCACTCAGAGCAACCAGTAAGAACACTCCCTCACAACCTTATGCCCCACAGCTGCAGCTGGGATCCTGGGGCACTCAGGACTCACCACCTACCCAAACCCCTCCCTCCTGAATACCACACACTTTCTGCCCCTAACTTGGTCCCTTTTGCTAGGCCAGACTCCTAGCTGGTCTGCTCCCTTGAACACACCATATTCTGACCCATTCTAGAAGAACAACTGCACCAGAGCAGCAGAGAAACCACTTTACTCAGAGCAGCAGGATTTCAGAATCCCAGAGGCAGCCTGAGTCCCAGGAGCTCTTCTACTCAGGAACTCTGGATCACAAGATCACAGAGACAGCTGGACTCAAAGAAGTTCTGGTACAAGCAAGAAAACAGGAGAAACAGACTCCAGTCAGAGTCAGTGAATACAGGTAGCACTAGAGATAACCAGATGGCAAAAGGAAGCACAAAAATATAAGCCACAGAAACCAAGGCTACCTGGCATCATCAGAATACAGTTTTTCCACCATAGCAAGTCTTGGACACACCATCACCCCAGAAAAGCAGGATTCAGATTTAAAATCACTTTTCATGATGATAATAAAGGACTTTAAGAAGGACATAAATAACTCCCTTAACGGAATACAGGAGAACACAAGTAAACAAGTAGAAGCCCTTAAAGAGGAAACACAAAAATCCTTTAAAGAAATTGCAAGAAAACACAACTCCACAGGTGAAGGAACTAAACAAAACCACCCAGGATCTAAAAATGGAAGTAGAAACAATAAAGAAATTTCAAAGGGAGACTTCACTGGAGATAGAAAACCTAGGAAAGAGATGAGGAGTCATAGACTCAAGTAACACTAACAGAATACAAGATATAGAAGAGAGAATCTCATGTGCAGAAGATACCATAGAAAACATTGACACAAGTGTCAAAGAAAATGCATAAAGCAAAAAGCTCCTAACCCCAAACCATCCAGGAAATACAGGACACAATGAGAAGGCCAAACCTAAGGATAATAGGTACAGATGGAAGTAAAGAGTCCCAACTTAAAGGGCCAGTAAATATCTTCAACAAAATTACAAGAGAAAATTTTCCTAACCTAAAGAAAGAGATGCCCATGAACATACAAAAAGCCTACAGAACTCCAAATAGACTAAACCAGAAAAGAAATACCTCCTGTCACATGATAATCAAAGCAACAAATACACAAAACAAAACAAAAAAAAAAATATTAAAAGCAGTAAGGGAAAAAGGCCAAGTAAAATGTAAAGGCAGACCTATAAGAATTACACCAGACTTTTCACCGGAGATTATAAAAGCCAGAAGATCCTGGAATGATATCATACAGACCCTAGGAGAACACAAATGCCAGCCAAGACTACTGTACCCAGCAAAACTCTCAATCACTATAGATGGAGAAACAAAGATATTTTATGTCAAAATCAATTTTATACAATATCTTTCCACAAATTCAGCACTATAAAAGATAATAGAGAGAAACCACCAACACAAGGAGGAAAATTATACCCTGGAAAAAACAAGAAAGTAATCTTCTTCCAACAAATCCAAAACAAGATAGCTACAAAAACATAACTTTACCTCCAATAACACAAATAACAGGAAGCAACAATCACTTCTTTTTAATATTGCTTAACATCAATAGACTCAATTCCCCAATAAAAAGACATAAACTAACCAACTGGATATGTAAACATGGCCCATCATTTTGCTGCATACAGGAAATGCACCTCAGTGACAAAGAAAGAAACTACCACAGAGCAAAAGGCTGGAAGACAATTTTCCAAGCAAATGTTCCCAAGAAGCAAGATGGAATAGCCATTCTAATATTGAATAAAATCGACTTTCAACCAAAAGTTATCAAAAAAGATAAGGAAGGACACTTCATACTCATCAAAGCAAGAATCTACTAAGATGAACTCTCAATTCTGAACATCTATGCTACAAATGCAAGGGCACCCACATTCATAAAGGAAACATTACTAAAGCTCAAAGCACACATTTCACCTCACACAATAATAGTGGGAGACTTCAACACCCCACTCTCCTCAACAGAGAGAGAATGAAAACAGAAACTAAACAGAGATACAGGGAAACTAACAGAAGTTATGGACCAAATGGATTTAACAGATATTTATAGAATATTTCATTCTAAAACAAAAGAATACACCTTCTCAGCACTTCACGGTACCTTCACCAATATTGACCACATAATTGGTCACAAAACAGGCCTCAACAGATACAAGAAGTTTGAAATAATTTCATGCATACTATAAAATTACCACAAACTAAAGCTGGTCTTCAAAAACAACAAAAACAACAGAAAGCCCACATACATGTGGAAACTGAACAATGCTCTACTCAATGATGACTTGGTCAAGGAAGAAATTAAAAAAAAGAAATTAAAGACTTTTTAGAATTTAATGAAAATTAGGGCTCATCATATCAAAACTTACTGGACACAATGAAATCAGTGCTAAGAAGAAAACTCATAGATCTGAATGCCTACAAAAAGAAACTGAAGAGAACATACACGAGCAAATTGACAGGACACATGCAATTTCTAGAAGAAAAGAAGCAAATACACCTAAGAGGAGAGGAAGCCAGGAAATAATCAAATTCAGGCCTGAAATGAACCAAGTAGAAACAAAAAAGAACTATAAAAAGTATCAACAAAACAAGGAGCTGGTTCTTTGTAAAAAAAAATCAACAAGATAGATAAACCCTCAGCCAGACTAACCAGAAGACACAAAGACAGTATCCATATTAATAAAGTCAGAATTGAATAGGGATACATAACAACAGAAACTGAGGAAAGTCAAAAAAACATCAGATCCTACTACAAAAGCCTATAATCAACAAAACTAGAAAATCTGGATGAAACGGACACTTTTAGACAGATACTACTTACCAAAGTTAAATCAGGAGCACATATGCCATCTAAACTGTCCCATATCACCTAAAAAATAGCAGCAGTCATTACAAGTCTCCCATCAAAAGAAGCCCATACCAGATGATTTTAGTGCAGAATTCCATCAGATCATCAAGGAAGACGTAATACCAATTCTCTATAAACTATTCCATAAAATACAAACAAAAGATACACTACCCAATTCATTATATGAAGCCACAATTATGCTCATACCCAAACCACACAAAGACACAACAAAGAAAGAAAACTTCAGACCAATCTCCCTTATGAATATCAGTGCAAAAATACTCAATAAAATTCTCACAAACAGAATCCAAGAACACATCAAAGCAATCATCCATCATGATCAAGTAGGTATTATCCCAGGAATGCAGGTTCCATATTATCCAGGAATGCAGTTCAATATTCAGAAATCCATCAACTTAATCCACTATATAAACAAACTCAAAGGGAAAAAAACACATGATCATTTCACTAGATGCTGAGAAAGCATTTGACAAAATTCAAAATCCCTTCATGGTAAAAGTCTTGTAAAGATTAGGAATTCAAGGTCCATAACTAAACATAGTAAAAGCAATACACAGCAAGCCAGTAGCCAACATCAAACTAAATGGAGAGAAACTTGAAGCAATCCCACTAAGATCAGGGACTAGACAAGGCTGCCCATTCTCACCTTACCTATTTAATATAGTACTGGAAGTCCTATGTAGAACAATTAGACAACAAAAAGAAGTCAAAGAGCTACAAATAGGAAAGGAAGAAGTCAAAATTTCACTATTTGCAGATGATATGATAGTATACTTAAGTGAACCTAAAACTTCCATCAGAGAACTCCTAAACCTGATAAACAACTTTAGCAAAGTGGCTGGATATAAAATCAACTTAAACAAATTAGTAGCCTTCCTCTACTCAAACGATAAACAGGCTGAAAAAGAAATTAGGGAAATGACACCTTTCACAATAGGCACAAATAAAGTAAAATATCTTGGAATAAATCTAACCAAGCAAGTTAAAGATCTCTATGACAAGAACTTCAAGTCTCTGGAAAAAGACATTGAAGAAGATCTATGATGATAAAATGTTCTTCCATGCTCATGGATTGGCAGGATTAATAAAGTAAAATTGGCCATCTTGCTGAAAGGATTCTAAAGATTCAGTACAATCCCCTTCAAAATTCCAAATCAATTCTTCATATAGATAGAAAGAGTAATTTGCAAATTCACTTGGAATAACAAAAACCCAGGATAGCAAGAACCTTAATAAAAAAAATCTTCTTGGGGAATCGCCATCCCTGACCTAAAGCAGTACTACAGAGAAATAGTGATAAAAAACTCCATGGTATTGGTACAGAGACAGGCAGGAACATCAATGGAATAGAATTGCAGACCCAGAAATGATCCCACACATCTATGGTCACTTGATTTTTGACAAAGGATCTAAAACCATCCAGTGGAAAAAATGACAGCATTTTCAACAAACGATGCTGGTTCAACTAGAGGTCAGCATGTAGAAGAATACAAATTGATCCACACTTATCTCTTTGTAGAAAGCTCAAGTCCAAGTAGATAAAGGACCTTCCCATGAAACAAGATACACTGAAACTAATAGAAGAGAAGGTGGGGAAGAGCCTCAAATACTTGGACACAGGGGAAAAGTACCTGAAAAGAACTCCAATGCCTTATGCTCTAAGATCATGAATTAACAAATGGGACCTCATAAAACTTCAAAGCTTCTGTAAAACAAAGGACAATGGCAATAGGACAAAATGGCAACCAACAGATGGGGAAAAGATCTTTACCAATCTTATATCCAATAGAAGGATAATATTCAATATATACAAAGAACTCAAGAAATTAGACTCCAGTTAACCAAATAAACCTATTAAAATTTTGTGTACAGAGCTAAACAAAAAATTGTCAACTGAGGATACTTGAATGGCCAAGAAGCACCTAAAGAAATGTTCAACATCCTTAGTCATCAGGGAAATGCAAATCAGAACAACCTTGGGATTTCACCTCACTCCAGTCAGAATGGCTAAGATCAAAAACTCAGGAGACAGGAAATGCTGGTGAGGATGTGGAGAAAGAAACACTCCTCTACTGGTGAGTTTGCAAGCTTATACAACCACTCTGGAAATCATCTGGTGGTTCCTCACAAAATTGGACATAACATTACCTGAGGACCCAGCTATACCACTCCTGGGCATATATATACCCAAAAGATGTTCCAACATATAAAAAGGACATATGCTCTACTATGTTCATAGCAGCCTTATTTATAATAGCTAGAAGCTGGAAAGAACCCAGATGTCCTTCAACACAGGGATGGATACAGATAATATGGTAAATTTATACAACAGAGTATTACTCAGCTTTTAAAAACAATGAATTTATGAAATATTATGCAAATTAATGGAACTAGAAAATATCATCTTGAGTGAGTTAAGCCAATCACAAAATAGCACACATGGTATGTACTCACTGATAAGTGGATATTAGCCTAAATGTTTGAAATACTGAAGATACAACTCACAGACCACATGAAGCTCATGAAGAAGGAAGACCAAAGTGTGGGTACTTTGGTCCTTCTTAGATGGAGTAACAAAATTCTCATGGGAGCAAATATGGAGACATATTGTGGGACAGAAACTGAATGAGTGTCCTTCCAGAGACTCCTCCACCTGTGTATTCATCTTATGTGCAGTCACCAAAGGCAGACACTGATGTGGATGCCAGGAAATGAATGATGACAGGAGCCTGATATAGCTGTCTCCTTAGTGGTCTGCCAGAGCCTCCCATGTACAGAGGTGGATGCTCATAGCTAACCAATGAACTGATCATGGGGTTCCCAATGGAGGAGTTAGAAAGAAAACTAAAGAAGCTGAAAGAGTTTGAGACTCCATTGAGAGAGCAACAATATCAACCAGAGTTCCCAGGGTCTAAACCACCAGCCTGAGAGCACTTAAGGAGGGACCTATGGTTCCAGCTGTATATGTAAGGGAGAATGGCCTTGTGGGGCATAGGTGGGAGAGGAGATCCTTGGTCCTGTGAAGGATGGATGCCCCAGTCTTGGGTAATTCTAGTGTAAGGTGGTGGGAGTGGGTGGGTGGGGGCACATTCTCATAGAAGCAGGAGGAAGGGGATGGGATAGTTGGTTTCCTGGGGCGGGGGAATGCAGAAAGAGAATAACATCTGAAATGTAAATAAAATATCCAGTAAAAAATGAATAAAAGTATAGGTAACTTCTGTAATAATTCTTTAGTAAAAAAAGAGACTAAGGGTTCTATAATTAAATTTTTTAAAGTTTTGGTTTTATTCTTTATAATGGAACTATGTGACTTTCTCTTAAGAAAATTTTGAGGGTGATGGTTTTATTAACAAGTGGGAGAGAATTTCTATTGCTATTGAAAGATCTTGTGTTTGATTTATATCCCTGCTCATTCACACATATTGCTATGATTTTTATGCATATGATAAAAATTAGATTTTTGGGGATACTGTATGTGTTCACAAATAAACTCTGAAATGTTTCTCTATCCTAGATGATATAAACACAAATTTAAAGTGATTTTCCCTATAGGGCTTTGTAAAAAGGAATTGTTTTAAGTCTTTCAATTTTCCTTATAGATATACATTTTCTTTTTATATCTCTTCACAGATGTGTACTTCTCTGTATTCAAAATTATTGTTTATGAAAACAAGTTGTGTCTGATTGGGTATAATCATCATGAATTCATCTTAATCATATTACCCAAGAAAAGACTGCATCGAAATAAGGTAAATGATAACATAATGGGGGCTTGAATTTCTGTAGAGGAATTTTAATCCTGCAAAATGGCTGTTCTGACAAAGCATCACATCCAAAAAACTTCTAGTTCTCTATGATCTGCTTAAAATGCAGGCATGCCTTGGATTTGAGTATGATCTTCCTGGAATACAGATATGCTTCTTAGTACACAATTTTAAACCCTAAAGTTTAGTTTGTAAAAGGAAGCAGCCATGTTTGAAATTGACATCTAACTGGAGGGCACACAAAGTGATGAATTAGGTATAAATTTTGAAAGAATGAGTCAGATATTAGCCATATCCAACTTTCACAACAACAAACAATAAAGAGTTTTTAGAGTAGTGCAGGGATAGATTCAGCCAATAGGAAGTCAGGACACTGAGTGCAATGCAGTGGAGTTAAGTTTGTTCAAGAGTTCATGAAGTTCAATGCAGCTCAGCAGAGGCAGTTGAGGCCAGAGGATGATAAGGTGCCAGAAGATTAGAACAAATTGTCAGAGTTTGTTTAAGACTAAGCAATTTAGGGAGAAGCCCAGAGAAACCAGTTGTTATCAGTCGGCTTTGAGAGAAGTTTGAGCCAGTATAGCTTATATGAACTATGCAGCCAGAGTTCAGAAACAACTAGAAAGGATGATCTTATTCTGCAATAAGCCTCTGAGATGACAACTACAGCTTGTGAATAAAATTACTTTTACAGGTTACTATACATTTATCCTCCATATTTTCAAGAGAACTATATTCGAATCTATAAAAGTTTCAAATATACTAACTTACAATTCAATAAAAATGAAAAAGAATGTTATTTCTATTTTTCCTATACCTTCCAAAAGAGTGTTTCAAAGCACTGAATGTAAAATAAAAAAAATAAGGTAGTATTTTATCCTTTGTATTTGAGTGTATATACTCTTAGTATCACTCTTTTCTCTTTATGTCTTTATGTGGGTATGTGCTTATACTTGTGTTTTTGTATGTATTTATGTATGTACATTTCTAGGTATCTCTCCCTCTAGATATCTCTCTTTTTATATCTGTACATCTGTTTTTGTATTGCATGTGCATTGCTGTCTCACTAGTTTGTATCTCTTTCTCCTCTCTCTCTCTCTCTCTCTCTCTCTCTCTCTCTCTCTCTCTCTCTCTCTCTCTCTCTCTCTCTCTCTCTCTCTCTGTGGTTTTGTGTGTGTATAATTTATATAAGGATGCCCAAAAATAAAACTGTCTAGGTCTGAGTAGACTGAATATGTTCATCAATATTTTTGCTGATAATAAGGCCACTCCTGGTTGCCATTTTAGCATTTAGAATTCTCTCATGTTACAGAATAGGTGATATAGCTTTGAAATTTTCTCTCTTCCTATGTAGATGCTTAATCATGATACAGGGTAACTTCTCCTGATGTTGACATTTAATTTCCTACTTTTATTATTATTCTTTCTATTGTGGGGATGTAAAACTATAGAACAAATTGCCTCAATAGATTCGGTATAACAGTACTGAAGTATGCAGAATCTTTCAATACCACTTAAGGCTTTTGTCTGAATATTATCTAGGTTTTAATAGTTGCAAGAGTGATTTTTTTAAAGCCCTTTTTTTCTGAAGAGATATTAGTAGAACAGACAGTTCATTATTCCAACAGTGCTATTTAATACAGCAGGTGGCATTGTTACTGAAAATAAAACAAGTGCAAAAATAGCAAAGAGTATCACAGCTACAGATTTGTTTCTTATAATTGATTTGTAGAAATAAAGTTAAATTTCCTCGATTATACTGTATATCTGTCATTACAGCCTTCTGTTCAGAGAATGAATACATGCCTGCATTAATAAATAAAATTAATTGGAAATATGTGATAAAACTGTTTTCCCAAAATTTGAAGATGACATATGTACACATATATGTATTCCTTCAGGCTTAGATAAAATGTTCCACTTTAACAGTGGGAGATAAGTTTTTGTAGAATTCTATACATATTAAATTTAGCTTTGATAATTGATTTACATAAGCATGTTATCACTTAAAATGTCAAGAACTCCATCAATGTTGAAAATTACTCATTTATATGACTTTTAAAAAGTTTTTAAAAGTACAAGGCTTGGACCCAGTCCTTCTATAATGTCATTACAAATTGATCTGAGATGTTTAAGCCTGTAAGTTAAGGGCCAAATAGCAAATTCATGGTTCTGAATTTATTGTTAAGGTGTTCTCAGATAATTTAATTAGGAATAGCTGAGAGTAGTTAGCAAAAAACAGTCCAGATTACTTTACATAGATAGTTGGTTTTTTAAAACGTTAGAAAGCCACAGAATGTGACATTTATTGTTATTTATTCTTTTGTTGTTGAGACATATCTGGTCCTAGCAGCTCCTTTTTTGTGGATTCAAAGAAGACACTGAACATCTCTACCTCCAAGTGAGGTAATACTTTGTGGCTAGGTGGCCACTGGGCAGAAATTGCCTATCTCATCTGCAGACCTGTACCATTTTTGAGAGGATACAATTTACAGGTTAGGACAACTTAGTTCTGCCGAGGCAGAATAAGCTAGTCCTTAATAATTCCTGTTTTTCAAAGGTCTGTCAAATGATCCTGGGCCAGAAGGCTGAAAGCTGATGCTTCAACTTCCTGACTTACTGGAGCTGTATGGGTAGGCAGACAGCTGTCTCTACAACTTGTCTCAGTTCTGGAAGCTGAGTTAGGCTTCCTATATTTTCAGATAATGTTGCTCATTCTAAGATTTCTGACAGGGTTGAAAAGCTACTTATAGACTCATAGCCAACCTAGGCTAGTTAACATTAAGAAAATATATTTGAATTTTTCCAGACAGGGTTTCTCTGTATAGCCTTGGCTGTCCTGGAACTCACTCGGTAGACCAGGCTGGCCTCGAACTCAGAAGTCCGCCTGTCTCTGCCTCCCAAGTGCTGGGATTAAAGGCGTGTGCCACCACTGCCCGGCTCTGAAAAGAGAGGGGGGAGACAGGGAAGCAGATGTTCATGTATCTCCACCAGTCAAAGATAGTTGATATATCTAGGTTGGGTAGTGGGTTACACCTCTGATTGAACAATACCAAACTTATAAAGCCTATGATTAACATTTCTTAAAAAAATGTATAAATGCAAAATGAAAAGGGGGCATGGGATAGGGGTTTTCTAAGGGGGGGGGGAAATAGGGAAATGGGATGGTATCTGAAGTGTAAATGAAAGATCTAATTAAAAAAAAAGAAAAAAAAAGAAAAAAAAAGAAAAAAAAAAGAAAGAAAATATATTTGAGGAGATAGTTCTCAGATAGTATACAAGCTAAACCAAAACAAAACATATGAATTTTTAACTTATGTCTTTTAATATGTCTTTTTAATATGCCTTTTAAGTTAGGATAGATGTCAGAGTGTTCTATTTTATTGTCAGAGATGATGGACTGGATGTTAGATGTATCTTAAGCTTTATAAATGACAAAATGGTAATAAAAATAAAAATAGAAAAAAGAAAACTAAAAATAGAACTACAACACATACTGCACTGTTTAGACATTTGTTCACAGATGATTTCCTGATTGTTCTCTATAATTCTCTATGTACAACTATGCATATCTGCATATGCTGAGGCAAGGAGACTCCAGAATTACCCAAGTCTCTTTAGAAAATATAGCTAGAAAATCAACTCTTTTCATGATTATAAGTTCAAGGACTCTCAGGAGACTTCTGAAGTTTAAAAACTGTTGAGAGTATTGTGACAGGTGAAAATGGATTCTAGGTCAGCATCCAGGTTCAGAAACACAAGCTCAGACCTGGAGGTCTATCTTTAAAGTACAAAGTTCTGAGCCCATGGACACCTTTCAGATAACAGGGCTTCTTGTTTTCCAGTGTGGTAACTTTTATTCTTTTCCATATTATGGTTATGCAAAAATGATGTCACAAGCTAATTGATTCTGCATATGAGAATAGATTAAACATATTAGTGATTGAAAAATAAATAAAAGTTTTGATTAGGAAATATTGCATGATATTCTCTAAAACAGAGAACTTGCTATTTACTGATAGGTTTTCTGTAAAGATTACTATACATTAAGCTATGGAATTACATTATAATTTACTGCAGCTTTTTTTTGAAATTTAAATTCATGGTTGGTTGATATATTATTTTTATACCAGTGTGTATGTATATGTGTATGTGTGTGTGTATATAATTTTGTGTAGTTTAGGACACATGTCATATGAATGGGTCTCAGACCTAGTAGGTAGGACAGAAAACTAAAATTTTATATGAATAATAGGCAAATGTGAAAGGTCTTGGATAGTAGAAAAGCAAATAAGAAGAGTAGTATCTCAGAATTTAAAGCATCTGAAGTCTTCCTTCAGAATATTTGGATGGAGATTAGCTTCTTGAACTGGACATTCACTTTGAAATAACTACAAAATCAAGTCCTAAAACTGGGTTTTGATAGTCTCTCACAGGTAAAGATGCAAAGGTATATTTCTTCATGTTATGTTCCATAAATAGATTATTTCCTTAAATTTGAATTTTTGAATCATTCTTGTGACATACCAACCATCTGTATATTCACAGAAACTAATTTCCAGGTTTAAGAATATTAATAAGTCTGGATATCTAATAAATACTTGAAAAACAAGATTCAAAAAAAAAAAGAAAAACAAGATTTAAAACTACATATTTCTAAACATTATTTGAAATACAACTTCAGACACATCAACAGAAAGCAAAATAGGTACAAGTTACAATAAGGTGTAATTTTACATAGATTATATGCTGTATAGAGACAATTTGGTTGTTCAATCTTTATGTTGCTATCTGCTGTATCATTGAATTCAACTCAAGTACCATGACTTATGATGTATGATTAAGCTTCTTCCTTTATGTCTGTAGTCACCCCTGTAGGATAGAGCAAAAGGATTTAGGAAAATTCCATTTTCTTTAAGGATACCACTAAGAAATTACACTTTTCAAGTTATTTTTTTCAATATCAGCTGCAATGTAGAATCACAGACATACCTTTTGCTTGTGATCATGAGTTAAATTATAACTTGATGATTCTGGAGTTAACAAAAAAGAGGAAGAACAAAGTGGTAAAAAAAAAAAAAAAGAAAAAAAAGAAAAATGTGTACGTGTACTGAAAGTTTACTAAGAAAATACCAGAAGCTGTGGTTATTCTCCTACTTTCCTGACTCAAGTCAATGCTCTTCTTATGAATTAAAATGCTCTTCTACACCTTTTGTACCATCAGGAAAATTGTTATAATTTCTCCTCTACTGTGTATCACAGCTGAATTAATATATATATATATATATATATATAATATTATATATTATATAATATATATATATTACATACATACACACACACACACACACACAGACACACACACACATATACCTCAGCCAGACAAATGGCTCAACAGGTAAGAACACTTGCTGTTGCTTTTCCCATCAATTTAGGTTCAATTCCCAACAACTATATGGTGGTTCATTGGCTCACCACTACCTGTAACTCTAGTTTTAGTTGTTCAGATATCTTCTGGCTTATGCTGCCACTAGGCATACATATAGAGCACATACATACATAAAAATCATTATACATATATGTAAAATTGAGTACAGCATTAAAAACTTTTGAGGAGAAATAATTGCTTTAGGATTCAAATTTGCATTCTTTGAAAATGTATGTTCTAGAGAAAATTAAACATCTTATTTTATTCACCTTTAGATGATTTCCATTTCTCCCCAATTGCTCATATAAGGAATTTTAGCTATTGCTGAATATGTTCTGTAAAAAGGACTTTGTAAAATTGTATCTTATGTTGTTTGTATTAATTGAATGTGGTAACGCATAAGTACCATGGTTAAAAACAACTGTGGAGTCTCATGTGGCATGTGTTTTGAGCTGTCACTAAATATGATTATATTTCAAAATGAAGTTGATACATGAAATGATCATGAGTCTTATACACAAAAATGAACTTCTCATAGAAAAAATCTATCAAAATATAAATAATGTTTGTTAATGGTGGCATATGCCTATAATCTCAGTATTCTATTGGAAAAGCAGGAGGTTCAGAAGTTCAAGTCTAGTCCTGTCTAGTTATCGTTTTTTCAGACAATCCTTGGATCCTTGTAATTCAGCCTCAAATATTTTCATAGAAATATTATTCAAAACAAACAACTTGATATAGTGGATAATTTCAACACTCAGAAAATTGAAACAGGAGAATGGCCATAGAAGGCACATAAAATACAGGAGTGAGATCCTGTTCAAAAATAAACAAATAAGACATTAGACAGAATGTGAAATCATTTCACAGATCTATTGATTGGTAAATGAATTTTAAAAACACATATACATGTAGAATAAACTGTTATTTACTTTAAAAATAAAGAAACCTCAGTAATGCAGTTTTGATGTACTTTGAGAACATTTTGTAAATGAAATAAAACAGTTATTAAAGAATAAATTTCATAGGATCCAGTTTCCTTTAGAAATGTTGAATACTCACATTCATAGAAATTGTCTCTAGCAATCACCTGAAACTAAGCAGAGGAAGAAATCATGAATTACTGTTTAATGAAATGTATAATTTGGAAAAACAAAAATGACTTTCAGATTGATAGTCTATAATCAAATCCACATTGTGAGACCTTGTCTCAAACTTTCTGGGAAAGTTCCAGGCAGAAAAAAAGAATAAAACAGCAGGAATGTCAGTACATATCTTTAACATCAACACTTTTGGAGGAAAAAGCAAGAGGAGCTCTGTGGTTCAGAGGTCAGTCTAATTTACTAATCAGTTTCAAGAGAGCCAATGCTACACTGTGAGACCATGCCTCAAATAAAAAAAAATGTACAACAATGTACATATAGTTAATGCCACATAATTTTACAGTTAATATGCTGTTAAGGACTCTTGAGATGACCCAGTAAGTCGACTCCATTTTACAAATGACAGTCAGTTTGAGTTAAATACATGAATTCTACATTAGGCAAGATAAAATGGGTTCTCAAGAATTATTCTCTTGGATGTGTTGAAAGATTACTTTCTTGCTTTTTCTAGGTTGTGGTTTCCTTTCTTGTGTTGAAGTTTTCCATTTATAATTCTTTGTAGGGCTGGATTGTGAAAAGATATTGTGTAAATTTGATTTTGCCATAGAATATCTTGGTTTCTTCATCTATAGTAATTGAGAGTTTTGCTGGGCATAGTAGCCTGGGATGGCATTTGTATTCTCTCAGGGTCTGTATGACATTTTGCCCAGGATATTCTGGCTTTTATCATCTCTGATGAGAAATCTGGTGTAATTTTAATAGGTCTGCCTTTATATGTTACTTGACTTTTTTCTCTTACTGCTTTTAATATTCTTTCTTTGTTTTTCACATTTGGTGTTTTGATTATTATGTGATGGGAGGAATTTATTTTTCTGGTCTAGCTTATTTGGAATTCTGGGACTAAACTACCAACCAATGAGTACACTTGGAGGGACACATGGTTCCACCTGCATATGTAGAAGAGGATGGCCTTGTTGGGCATCAATAGGAGGAGAGGCCCTTTGTCCTGAGAAGGCTTGATGCCCCAGTAAGGGAATGCCAGGGCAGGGAGACAGGAATGGGTGGGAAGCATACATTCTCATAGAAGCATGGGGAGAGGGGATGGGATAGAGAGATATCATGGAGGAAACCAGGAAAGAATATAACATTTGAAATGTAAATAAAGAAAATATCTAATAAAAAAGAGTTATGGTCTTTAGATGTGCTGTGGCACACAGATATCAGCACACACATACACACACACACACACACACACTTTAAAATATCTCAGGAGAAAATATTATATTAACCTTTTAAAATGTAGATTTTGGAAATGTTACCTAGTATATGATTTTCATTTGATATTAAATGATACTGTATTATATTTACATTGGGTGTATTGAGTTTCAATATTTGTACATAATACTGGCATTATCTTATTAGTTCCCCCAAACTGTTCATTTCCTTCAAAGAGAAAGGCATAAGAGCTAAGATTCATATCATTCCAATCCTAGTGGAAAACGTGTGATTGATGACAGAATACCCATCTGCTGTGTCAATCTGCCAACTGTGATACAAATAACAACAGCTATTTAGAGGAACTAAGAAGCCCAGGGATTGAGTGCAAGCACAGCTTACTTCACGGGCCCATCTCCCCATCACAAAATGAGGGATGTGTTAGCGCAAAATGAAAGTGAAAACAAACAGTGTAACACCATATGCATATGAAGTTCACACCAGCATATTCCTAATTTATACACTTTTGAAGCTAAAATACAAATAATCCTTGATATGTATCTGAACATTTAGAAGATAAGTGTGGGGTTTAATAAATTAACTTGGTAAGAAATTGTGGGAAGATTTGAAATGATTTTCTTTATATATTTTGAATATCAATCTCATGCCATATGTATTACCAGAATCATATAGTCTATAAAATTTATTATTTATATATGCAGAACTATACCTGTATATCTTGAATAAACTCACAGTACATTATTTCTTTTATGTTTTCTTGAATTGACTTTGTAAATGTTTTGTTGTGAATTTTTGTATCTATATGTACTAAAGAAATTAATCAGTAATTTTTAAAAATTTTCTTTTCAGTTTCATCTTTTTTTTTTTAAATTTGTCTTTGCTACAGGTATAAAGCTACCTTAATCAAAAGAGTTTGATACTGTTGTCTCATACTCTGTTTTGGGGAACAATTGGAGAAACACTGGTACTTGAAGATCTGATAGAAATCATCAGTGAATCCATCTTGGTTTGAACTTTTTTTTTAACTTTGCAGATTTTTAGTTAGTACTTCATCCTTATTTCAATTTATTATCTATATCAATATGTTTTAATTTTAGTAATTAAATTAATAAATTTGGATCTGACTCTTCACACATTTCTTTAGTTGTTTCAAACTCATGGACAAAATATGTTTTCAACATAAGATTGAATATTTTTACAATCCCCGCCCCTATCTAAGTACTAACTATTTCATCTCTGATTTAATTTACTTGGGTCTTCTCCATCTTTCTGTTTATTTTGATTATTGCTTTTTATGTCTTCCTTCTCTTTTCAAAGAACCAACAATATTTATCTTTTATTATTTGTGTTTTTGGTTTTTTGTTTGTTTGTTTGTTTCCATTTGATTTATTTCTGCCATGTGGTAATTACTTTTTTCTATCTACTGAGTTGGGTTTTGGCTTGTTTTTATTGGAGAACTTTAAGGTAACTCATTAAATTGCTTATTGCAAATTTTACTGATTTCCTCATGTAGGCACTTAGAATTATAAACTTCTCTCTTAGGAATGTTTGAATTGAATTCAAGAAGTTTTACACATTATATTCTAGTTTTCTTTTTATTTATATTTTAGATTGAAAACATTCTTCATAAAATATATTCTGACCATGCTTTACCCCTCGACTACTCCTATTTCATTGTACCTCTTTGTTGTTTACTCTCCAAGAGTTTGTATATAACTATAAGGTTTCTCTTGATGTTGATATGTAGCCATATTCCATTGTGATCAGAGAATATTTCTGAAGAAATAATTTCAATGCCCTAGATTTGTTAAGACTCATTCTACATTCTATTATATGATCTGCTGTAGAGGAAATTCTGTGGTCCACTGGTAATGCTTTATAGTCTGCATTATTTGAGTGGCATATTTTGTAAATATTTTTAATTCTGTTGTTCTGTTTTTATTTAATTTAAATATTTCTGCTTACCTTTTACTGGTTGTCATGTCAGATAGTTAGAGTGGGTATTGAAGTTACCCAGTAGTGATGACGTTCACTTATGACTATACATCTGATTGTATTTATTTTATGAATTTGAGTGTACCAGTGAGTCATTAAGATTTCTTAACAGATTGTTCTCTTCATTCATATTAACTGACCCTGTTTTACAGGAGGTTTTAAAATTGTGGTACAAAGTCTGTCATCAGATATTACAAAAGCAGCATTTGCTTATTTTCTCAGTCCATTTACTTGGCATAATTTTTTCATCCTTTCTACCTAAAGTGGCATCTAACTTTTGTAGTAAAGTTCAGTTCTGACAGCAAAAATCAGAAGGTTTTTGTATTTTAGTCAACTCTTTGATTTTACACTTGAGACCATAAATATTCGGGATTGTTTTTAAATGTCATGCTCTGATTACTGGAATTTGCTTGATTTCATATTGTTTGAGATTTAAAAATTTTTTCCTCTGTTGCAGTGTTTCTCAACCTGTATGTTATGACTTCTTTGAAGGTCATATGACCCTTTCACAAGGGTCACCATAGACCATTGAAGAGCACAGATATTTACATGATAATTCATAACAATGGCAAAATTAATAATGATGTAGCAACAAAAATAATTTTATGGTGGGGGATCTCCACTACACTAAGAGCTGTGTGGAAGAGTCCCAGCATGAGGAAGGTTGACAACCACTGCTCTAATCCTTAACTATTATTCTAGCAGGTTTTATTCTTTCCTGTGCATTGTGAGTAGATACATTTTTCTCTTCAGTCTAAGGAATTGGTTCAAATATCTCCCTTAAAGCTGAAATAGTAGTCGTAATTCGTTTTCTCTATTTTTATAATGGAAAGCTTTCATTTTTTTCCTTCAAGCCTGACAGATAGCTATGCTGGGTAAGTAGTCTGGGTTGGCAGTTGCTATCTTTCAGAACTAGAAATACATCATTTGAAGCCCTTCTGGCTTCTGAAGTTTCAGTTGAATAAACTGCTGTTATTCTAATAGTCCTGACTTTATAAATGAGTTGGTGTTTCCTTCTTGCTGCTTTCAATATAACTTCTTTGTTCTGTGAATTTAGTGTTTTGATAACAATATAAGTAGCTTTATTTGTATCTCTTTTTTTTATTTACTGTGGGAAACTTTTGTGTTATAACTATTTAAAAATTTCTTTATGTCCTTAGAACAAGATTCTTCTGCTTCTGTATCTATAAATTATAGGATTCATCTTTTTAGAGAGCCCAGTATATCTTTTGGAGTTTTACTTGTATTACTTTATTATTTTAGCTTTGTCTGTGTTGGATTATTTTTGTTCCTTCACGTTGTCTTCAATATCAGATAATATCACATGCTAGATTCATCCTATTGTGGAAACCTATATTTTTATTTGACTTAAAATGTTTTTTATTTCCAGCATTTTCTTTAGTATTTCATCTGTTTATTGAAATTCTCTTTCATATTTTATAGTGCCTTTGTTATTTCATTCAGCCTTTTGTATCCTTGATCATACACTAACAATTCTTACTCTTTTACAGTACATTTTATATCATTCCTTATTGTTTTTAATTCATTGAAATTTTTGTACAGTTTACTTTGGTCATATTCACCTGTTTGTTCAGTTTTTCCACAGCAAAATCCCTTCCCACAATTTCTTTCCAAAATCCCTTTCTTACTCAGCCACATTTTTTCTCCTCTTTTTAAAAAACCCACCAAACACATTTTTTTGCTGCTTATATATTTGTGTATATGTGCCTTTCACTGGAGCTAGGTCAACCTGTTAGGGTCCACAATCTTAAAGAAAACTTAGCCTCCCTATTTCAGCAGCTATCAATTTCTAAGATTTTTATCTAAGGTTAGGATTTTGCTTACACTATGTCTCTTCATATTGAGATTTTCTTTTCCTGGCTTGAGCTTTCTCTAGTCTTGTATATGCTGCCCTATCAGAGTAGTATAATCATCTAGTATTATAGCTCTTTCACTTTTTCCACCCCATTATTACATAATGTTTTTTGAGCTGTTAGAGATGAAGGTATAATATATATGTACTATTTCAATGTGTACGTTCTGGTCTCTTATTTTCTGCACCTGTAGCAGCTGTAGTTATATGTTTCATTCAAAATCTGAGCGAATAAAAACTTCTCTGATGATGGCTGAGGGGTTGATTAGTATATGTATATACAAAAGTCATTAGAGATCAGTTTAATATACAGTCGACTTAGAGGTTCTTTCTTTGGATTTATAACTTGAAGAGCTGTAGGTTCTTGGACATGCTCTTTGTGTAAAGTATGGGTTTAACCCAGTATAGTGAGCCTCAAATCTACTCTGAAAGTAGTTAGTTACTCCAATGCCATTCATGCAAATATTGTACCATTAGGCATATTTGACTGGTCATTGTTGCAGCTCAGAGGTAATATTGATGATTATTTTTCTCTTCTAGTAGAGTATATAGCACCTTACAACACTGTGGCATCTAGCCAATATGATAAAACTTAGCTATTAGTATGGCCTTGGAAGCTACTTGGGATATAACTCAGGTATATGTTCTTCAAACTTTGGATCTTATTATCCAACTATAGAGTATTTTAAATAAGAGCTATGTTCAGGGATGTTGAACATTGGCTTCTACTGTCTCCTTGTTACTTGTGATTTAGTTTGTGGAATAAGGTCAGCAATGCATCTTTAGTCATAGTTCTTTAGTACTCCTGCACTTCTCTGAAACCTCTTATTTCCATGTATGTCTAGTGTATGTGAGGTGTCTCACTTCTCTTGAAATTCCTACTGCTCTCTTCTGAACAGCTTTATTCTGAAACCAAACTACTCTCAGACTTTAAGAATATTTTTATTAAATAGAAAGTTTAATGAGAATTATTCTGAACATTTTTATTCTGTTAACATTGAAACATTATAGAAGCACATTTTAGGTTACTATAAACTATTTTTTTTCAAAGAATATTCTACTTTATGTGTCTTCATAAAAACTTCTCTAAGTATTTGTATTAACATTATTAACATTCAGATACAGAGTTCATTGCATTGCAGAAACTAATGCTGACAATCAAATTACCAAGAACATAAAAATAAGAGCAGTCACTACTTCAAAATTTTATATCCTAAGCCTATAGTAAGAAATAACATCTTTTTATCTGTGTTTGTCTGAATCTGATGTCTATATCAGAATGAAAGACTAGTATGTTCTTGGATCTTTTCTGAATGTGACATTATAAGTTAATATGGCATTATAAAATTTTCTGCATACATAGCTTGTTTTGAATGTCCCAACTTTAAAAAACTAATTTAGATCTATGATCTATTGAATTCTTTCAACAAATTTTATTGTTCTCAGTTCCTCTGGCTTTTTCCTATACCCCAGTTTTCTGTATTTCTCTAGTATATATATGTACATATGTTCTTGTGTTTATATGTGTATGCATAAAAGAGGCCAATATCAGATACTTTCTATTATTAATGCTACCCTTATTTTTGAGTCTACCTCTCATTGAACCTGAAGTTTGCTAATTTGACTAAAATATAAGGCTATTAAATTCCTAAAATCCTCCTGTCACTATCTCTTGTTCTCAAGTTACATATATGTGCTGACTTGCCTAGCTCTTATATGGATGCTTATATATAAGAGATTATTGACTAAACCATCTCCTCCGGGCCTTTTTACAACTTTCATTAATAATGTTCACACTGATTTCAAATGCCTAGCAAGTCAGTTCAGAGAGAGGTTTATCAATAACTCCTTGGTAATCGAAAAGATAGATTAGAACAGATTCACAAAATAATGGACAAGCAATATATTTGTACTCTTTTGTCCCTTGTTGTAAGAATGTGGAAACCAATATGCAACAATTTAAGACCAAAAAAACCTCTTGACACACTAGGAACTAAAAAGAGAAGTAGAAATGTTGAAATGATTCACTGCTGTTTTTAAAATGGCTCTTTCTTGTTTTAATATTTTTTAAGTATGAAAAATACTGAATTATTTTCCAAAGATCCTACATGTTTGATTAAGTTAAATTATGACTTTTAATTTTTATTGTTGTTGTTGTTTTAGTTTGTTTGTTTTTTTAATAAGGATGCACTTGTATTTTATTAGTCCACACTTTTATTAATAGTATTCTTCCAGATTCTGATAGTAAATAAAAAATCACAAATTATACAAAATGTAACACATTTAAGAATTGATTACATTTCTAACTATTCTGAGTTGGTAGACTATGTCCTGTTTAAGATGATAGCATACAGCTGGGCAGTGGTGGCACATGCCTTTAATCCTAGCACTTGGGAGGCGGAGGCAGGCAGATTTCTGAGTTGAAGGCCAGCCTGGTCTAGAGACTGAGTTCCAGGACAACCAGGGCTACACAGAGAAACTCTGTCTCAAAAAAAAACAAAAAAACAAAGAAACAAAAAACAAAGATGATAGCATACCCTGATTTCCTTTTATGTGTAACATGCATATGCATTATATACATACATTTATGGAAATACTGTTATTAAGGTTGTTTTTGTTACATTTATCCTTAAAAATACTTCTTAATTTTTTTTAGGAAATAAAAAACGGTTTTTATGTAATAAAGATGAAACAGTTTTTATGTAATAAAGATGAATTGTGATTTGGATATGAGAGTTAGAAGTTTCATGCTAGTGTTTAAACATAATCTCTTCATAGAGGAACCTTAATACAGTAACATGGCTGCTCTGAGAAGGAATCATAGCCAAAAAAAACTAGGTCTGTGTGATCTGGCTGAATTATACAATCTTTCTGGCTGGAATACAGACACACCCTTAGTCACATCTGTAATCCCCCCACAAATGAATGTAAGTGTAGTTTGTGAAAGGAAGCAGCCATGTTTGAAAGGATATCTAATTTAGGGGCAGACAAGGTACCAATAGGCCCCTTTGTTTTCTTTTTATGTTTTCAGGGTTTGTTTTCTTTCTTTCTTTCTTTCTTTTTTTTTTGGGGGGGGGAATGATTTATTTTAAATGCTGCATGGCAGGCCACTTATGTTTATGATACATTGTTACTTTCTTTTCAGACTCAGATTATTCCTCTGAGGTTAATTTTTCCTCTTCTGATTCACCACTACTCTCTCCTGAACTACTTTTCTCAGACTTTTCTGTCAAGGAATAAACACTTTTCTTAGATCCTGAGTGAGACTGTAGTAATGGAGTCCCCTCACAAAGAGATGAATCTAATGTCTCCTGAACATATATGGGTTTTTTTTTTTTTTTGTCATTCCCCAATTCCTTCCTAAGTGCATTCCAAATAGCAGATGCTGTAGGGGGTATACCTAATCCTCCAGTCTCTATAAACCAGCTTTTAATATCTAACCCTACCTTTTCCCATGTATCCACATCTAAACTTCCACTTTCTGGGAACCAAGAACTGACTGCTTGTATAAACTGAAGAAAGTCATTCAGCTGGCTAGTGCTAACCTCAATGCTCTTTTTTCTTAAGAGTATATTTGATAGCATCTGTAAAGAACTGTCTGTCTGTAGACTCACTTTGTCCCATCCTAAAAGATACCCACAAAACTCATACATCCCAGAATCGATGGCTCCTGACCTAAGATGGGTGCTGATAGCTTCTAACAAAACAGCTAGGCACCTAGTATCTGCCTCTGCGGATGGCAGTATGCAATTTAAACTATTACTCCCACTCCATAACCTTGCACTCCCCCCTTTCAGGCTGAAGGAGGGGGTTTACTTTCCTGGCACTCTTTTTCAAATGCATGGGCACTTTTCAGTGCATTGGCACTATCTTTCAAGTGAGACTTGCCCTCTCTCAGGCCAATCAGATTACTTGCCTGTCCTGAACTAACTTTCACAAATCAGCAGGCTAGCTGGGCCCTAGGTGAGACTCCTAGCTCTTCCGAGATATGCACAATTTTTTGGGGGGGGGTTACCTCTAGAAGTCCCTGTTCAGGCACCAGATGGGGGCAGCCTCAGCTTGGGTGAGAGGGGGAGAAGCAGCTTCTTCTTTCTTCTGCTGATGGGAAGAGCATCAGCAGGGGGTAATATCTTATGAAGATGGGGTAAGGCCTTGAGCCTTATAAGACTTTTAGGGTTGTTGTAATAAAAGTTTTACTTATCTATGCTAGAAAAGTTCACTTACTATGCTACTGTTGCTGACCTGCCATCCATGATCCTGTGGCCAAAAACTGCTGTTTCTGGCACTTGCATCTTAGCCCTAAACCTAGCAAGGAATTAAATAAATAGCCTTGTGCTATCCTAAAAACTTCTTCTGAGGGTAAGAGACTTCAGGCTAGGGTGATTAACACCTGTAGCCTTACAGTAGAGGATTAGGCAATGTAGCCTTTGTTCTATCTCAGCAGGAACTGCTGGGCTCTAATTTACATATGCTAGTCCGAAGTCACAGGAAGAAAAGACACTTAAGAAAAGTTATTATATAGAGTTTATTAATAAGTGTCAAAAGTTTCCTATGAAAGCTATCTAAGGGGAAAAGCAGAAAGGCCCTAAGTGGGTAAAAAGGAAAACTTCTTTTCTATTTGGGAAAAGGGAAAAATTCTATTCTATCTCTATTTCTATCTTCTATTCTAACTCTCTATTCTGACTCTATTCTAACTAACCTAACACACTATTCTAACTAACTCTCATCTCTTTGTCCTCAGAACTTATACATCTTTCAGAGTACATGGTCACATGTTACAAGGTTCATCACAAGTTCACACCAAAATTCAAATCATAATTTGAAATAGAATTATACAACACAGAATGTTTACATGAATATCCATTAGGATTAATTCATCACCTGTCTACCTCCACAGGTTCACTGAACATTTGAAACTATAACTTAAGAATGTAGTGAAGTTTTGTATAGATAAACCCAGGCAATATTTTCTCTTCTGTCCTAGTACCTATAATAAATTGTGGATTCCCTTTAGTGACCTAGGTTAATTGTTTTACAACTTCTTGGACTAGGCTCTGAGCAGGAGAAGGTCTAGTTACTATCTATCTCAGGGCAATAACTGATAACACTCAGGAGACTGGCATAGTTCTCTTTGCAGTTTTGACTATGCCTGAGGGACTTAATAGCTGTCCCGTTATAAAAGAACTTAATAATAATTGATATAATTTTCAGAATTCTTATATGATCATCATTAAGACTTAAGAAGTCATCTATTTGTCTATATAGTATCACTACAAGACAGCACATCTTCGTGGATCTGCAGAGATCTTCTGCAAAAGGGTGTGCTATTGCTTAGTGATTGTTGCATATGAATAATAATAATAATAATAATAATGGGAAAAACATATTAATAGCAGGAATCTTTCCTAAAATCATGTCTCCATAGCCATGCTGAATGGAGCACACTCATCACAGATTATATAATAATCCGTGGCAAGCATTTCAGGATGATTATCTGCTAATAATTAGCTTGTCCCATTATGGCTCCTGACAGGAGAAGGTGTAAATAATCCATTGGAGATGGAGTTCAGAGAGGAAAGAAGACTTCATTAGGTGTTCTATTGCATAGTGGAAATTGGGGAAGGAGGTTGGAGGAGCAAGGGAGGTAAAAAATAGTCTGGTCAGTTTATGTGCTTTCCTGGCCCAAGTTGTATCTGGGTTCCCAGAGAATGCAAGCTGCAGTTAGTGGCTGGAATAAATCAATGAGTAACAGGAAGAAGATTTGGAGGAGATGATCTGTGTGAACCACTGGAGATGGAGGCTTGGGAAAAAGAAGCTAAAGCAGGTGTCTCCTACAGAGCTGGAGATGAGACTGAGGGCATTAGTTTTGGATAAGCAGAGGGAAAGATTAAAATATGCAGTCAGCCTACCTGCTTCCCTGGCTTGAATGCACTAAATGTTTTTAAAGTGAACAAAAAAGTATGTAAAAAACTGAAAATTTTACTGTTCCCTACATTTTTAGAACAGCATCTCAATGTCAGTTGGACGGTTTATTAATGACTATGCTCAAAAGATATTAAGATAGAACAGGACATTTTTAAGTCTCTGGAGCATGATGCTAAAACAACTATGGGTATCCACAGGAGATATGTCTTTTAAAATATGAATAAGTTTTCCTTCCTTGTCACTCCCAAAAGAGTTAGAAGTACTATCTTTTCTAAACACCTGAAGTTCAGTTCCTGGAGGTACATAAAATAAAGCTCTTCTTCAACATAAAAGTCATAACTTACTGCTTGTTATGTGAAATCTTTATGCCAAGCCTATAGGACAGCTGGTGAAAACAGTGTGACTTGATGATCATACATAAGGCCAGCCAAAATTAAATGACTTTGCTAACATTGCACTTTAGAGTCAGTAACTATTATAAAAATTACTTCAAATAGCACTTCCTTGGATTTTACTTGCTATTCCAAGGAATCCATGGTGTGTGCTGGACTAGAGAATGACCCACATTTAATTCTTCCAAAATTCTAATCTAAACTGTTGGCAGAATGCTAAAAAAGCAAAAGGTCTTTTTCAGAATATTCTGCTTGGCTTATGAATACTTGATTTCTTTTCTTTTTTAAATGTTTCCAGTAACTTAAACATTTCAAAATGGTTTTTGTGACATTGCTTTATAGGATACTGCGATTTGCTATAGTGAATGTAAAAATTTGCTATCACACACAAACTCTGAGAATGCCATGTGAATCAAGATCATTTTCACAGTTTTCTACAAACCTTAATGTTGTAGCCTTGTCTGCACTTTCTGAAAATACTGTTTTATTATAATGCATCATGTATTTAGCAGTGTAGCAAAATATCCAAAACTTACGATCTACTACTCTCACTAAATACAAGTATTCACAACCCAAATATAAACCCCTGATAAAACAGTATTATTTTTACACAATCTTATTAGTTGAAAAATCAGTTCTGCTTCTGAAGTTCTGTGTGGGTCAATGGTAAGGCTGAAACTGAATCTGCAAATGTTTTGTCACACATGGATCAGATCTGTTAGCCAATGGCTTTGGTTCTTCTCCAGGTGGACTGTCTATATAATTACTAGGGCCTTCTCATACCATTGTAATTGATTTCTTTCCATGCTTTTTTTCAGAGGCAATGGTAGAAACTAAGAAATTTTGAAATTTCATTTTAGCGTTTGATAAAGTCGATAGATAAACATTTCTATCACTTAAAACATGATAAATGACATGGGAATCTTGAAAATTTTACTTATCCTTTTGGGCCATAATTGTATCCAGTCTTTATTTTATTTCTATATTACTATAAATTGGAGCTATGTTCCTTTCATTCATGAAATTGTAGGCTCAATAGAACCAAGGCTATCATCGTCAGTTCTGGACTTGTATTTAGTTGATTATTACTGGAAACTTACCATCTTCAAAATTGAGTTTACCTATAAACATTTTTAGTTTTCAGATGGTATGGCCTTCCTTTATAAGGAAGAATTAAAAGATGATAATTTTCCTTTTGAAAATAGGCAAAATTATCAGAAATCACTTTTGTCCACCATAGCACATCTAGGTGAGCCGAATAGCATATTTGTAATAACTGGGATATTTGTACTGCAGCCTGAACCTTCTGCAGAGATAGTCCTTTCCTGGGAAAAATTTCATTGTTTTTATATATATTATTAAGATGTAGTTTTCAAATAACTAATGAAAATTTCTGTTGCTGTCTCTCCTTGTATCAGTATATTACCTATTTCCAATCAATGAATGTTGTAGCAAGCTTTAGACTACTTTACTCAGTAACTTCTGTCTACTTACATTTAATGATTCATTTTACAGCTACTCCTATTTCATATACTAATAAAGTATGATATATGAGTTTGTGGTCTGTTTAGATAATTTTTTAATTAGAAAAGACACTGACATTTATGCATCATCTGTGACTACCTTCATGCTACACTGGCAGAAAGTGCTGCCTCCAATGTCTATATAGTCTGAAAAAAACATATTTCAGTCTGTGCCTGAAGAACCATACTGCAGTCTGTGCCTTTGAGAGAAAGTCTGGTCCATTTCTGATCTGATTGGTGGATGATCTATCACAGGGACAAAATAGCATGTCTGTTTTCTTAATCTAATTGTGGTTGCATATGTTGGCAATCAAGTTTCTATGGTTATTGTCTGATATAGTTAATAGAAATAGATGTGGGAATGTTTCTAGATTTGGTACTCAACAGAAAAAGAAAATAAATCTATAAAGGGAGTTAGGAGTCTAATGAAACTTTAACCAAGGATCATAGGGATCTATAATGTTCTGATGGTCTATAGGTGCTGTTCCAAGCTAGATGTGAGAGAATCAGTGTTTTATAACAGAATGTTCGCTTAATACAAATTTTCCTGGAAAGCATATGAACTCATGGAGTAGACTATATGTAAAAGAAGAACAATTTTTGGAGAAGGTTGGCAATTAGCATTACTAATTGCACTTGACAGGACAGTGAATGTAGATGCACAACAAGATCCATAATATTTCATTTTATTATTGTTATTACATTGTTTTTTGCATATAAAATATTATAAACTATAAAAAAGAATTTAAATGAAAGTATCTATTAGTAGTTGCACTTTTTTCTTTATAAAACTTATCAAACTTTTGTTAAGAATTAGTTATACTGCTTTATCTTAATTTGGCCCTCAAATTTGGCAATCTGCATGTCCAAATGCTGAAGATCCCTGTCCCCAATTGCTTTTTGATTGATCAATAAAGAACCAACAGTCAACAGCTGGGCAAGATTAAAAAAAAAAAAGGCAGGTCTTCTAGGTTCCCAGAGGAAGAACAAGGGGAGAGGAAGAGAGGATCAGCCATGAGAAGGGGTATTATGGACCATGCTGCGAAGGAACAGGAGGGAGAAATGGCCAAAATGTAGGTTCAAGAAGGAAAGCAGCCCCAGAAGGGCTTCCCAGAAGCATCTAGGTCAATAAGATAGGGGGCTGACAGGACATCAAAGACAAAATGTAGACTTAGTCAGAAATGCTGGAGAGGAGTGTTTGCTGACCGCTGGGAGTTTTGGACAAGTCTAGCCATTGAGTTAGTCAAAGCATATCTAAATTATTTGACAAATGTGTGTGTGTGTGTGTGTGTGTGTGTGTGTGTGTGTGTGTGTGTGTGTTTCATTCATGAATCTAGTGGGCTCTCAAGGGTAGCTGGAAGCACAACCTGGGGCATATAGCAAATTAACTAATTCACTTTGCTACAACTTTCCATAATGATACTATTATGTTCAGAGTGAAACTAATATATCATCACTGAACATTCTTTTTTTCATTAATTTTTATTGGATATTTTATTTACATTTTAGATGTTATCCCCATTCCCTACTTCCCCCCAGAAACCCCAAAATGTTGCAGCCTGAGCTGCCCAACATTTTGGGGCCAAAATGTCACTGGCCACT
This sequence comes from Arvicanthis niloticus, assembly GCF_011762505.2. Lineage (NCBI taxonomy): Eukaryota > Metazoa > Chordata > Mammalia > Rodentia > Muridae > Arvicanthis > Arvicanthis niloticus. The sequence continues at coordinate 68,169,867 of NC_047679.1, read as the reverse complement.
CTGTCAGTGTTGGAACCATACTGCCAAAGCCTTGGGGGCTAAATTGTTAGAGCCTGCACTGCCACAAGCTGCTCTGGTCTGCAGGTCAGGGGTTCAGCAATAGAGAGAGTGAGGACGGACATGAAGAATGGAGACCAGACAGATTGTGATTCAATCCCGTTTATTCTTCAGTCTCTCTTCTCTCCAAGTCCCTAGTCTTGAGTTCCTAGTTCCTAGTCCCTAGTGCCTCCAAGTTCCAAGTAACTTCTTCCAAGTTCTAAGTGCCTAATGTCTAATTCCAAGTTCTTCCTCCAAGTTGTACTGATAATAATTTCTTCTGTCTGCCTCTCACCTTTTATATTTCTCACTTCTAAGCCATGCCTCTAAGTCACACCTTTAAGTCATGCCCTTAGGGCTTTTCTCTAAATCTGATCTTTAAGTCACGCCCTTAAGCTTTGGCTCTAAATCACAGCTTTAAGTCTCACACATACAAGGGAAGATCCTGGGTATCTAAAGCAAGATGTTATCAGAGTGTGCTCAGCTGTTGTAGGCTAATGTAATCAAATCTCTTGTCGGGGCATATGGCACAAGATGGCTGCAAGGATGATAGCCGCCTTCTGTCGGCTCCCCACATTATCCCATACCCTCTCCCCCTGCTTCTATAAGGATGTTCCTCCACCCACCCACCTACCCACTCACACCTCCCTGCCCTCGAATTCCTCCACACTGGGGCATCCCAAGGAACCAAGGATCTCCTCTCCCACCTATGCCTAATAAGGCCAACAAGAATCACTGAGCATTCTTTTTCTTTTTTTTTTTTGAAAATTCTTATTAAAGAAAAGAGTGGGGTTTAGATGGTAAGGAAAGTGGAGAAGATATGGAAGAATTTGAGGGAGAGGAAATCATTTTCAAAATATATTGTATAAAATATATATTTCGAATAACAGAAAAGAAAAATATAATCAAAAAAGGAAATAAGAAATTATATATATATATAATTACTACTACTTATTTATATATATATATATAACACAACATTCCTGCTTTAAATGTTCAGGTTCAATCTATATCAATTTAAATTTCATATCAAAGATTGAAAACTGTATAAAATTTTTCTGTTATTTTACTGTAATGCAGGGAATGAATCCATCATTTTAATGTACCCTTGGGAGTTGATATTTCAGACTAAACTTCTGGATAAACAGGCTATCTAACTGGAATCAAATTTAACTTGTATTGTTGTTTTATTGAACATCTTGCAATCTTGTTTTCCAGATGCAGACTGTTCATGGGCTGAATCTGAAAGGAGATTGAATATTTTCTGTAATATATTCTAATTAATGGATAGTCTCATATGCAAAACATTTAAGAGTAGCTTTGCAAAAATTCCTAACATACTGGCATTCTTGATATTATTGTGTCTGTACAATTTCTTTGGTCTTTGAGCTAGTTGCTTCTACAAATGGGGTTCAGACAGCATTCAAATGTATGCTTTATCTTCACATCATGAATGCCTTCAGCAGCTTGGCAGATTTAAAGATACTCTATCAAGTTCTCCAGTTGTTCTCCCTACATGTTTAGTTCAAAGCATCTGGAACTAAATTGTTTCCTTTCAGCTCATTATGATACCTCCAGCACTTAAACAAATACAGATAATATTATCCATTCTAATCTTCTATACCAGATTTTTCTGCAGGCTGTTTGCAGCCATCATAGGAGAAACATTTAGTGAATTCCTGCTGAGCAATTAGGAAGGAAGAGAAAAAGTAGAAAATTTGTTACTACATTAAAACACATAGGCAGACAGATAGGCAGTGAGATCATAGCTGCATGAAAACAAGGAATGTTTATCAAAAACCTGTTATAACTCCATAAATTCTATTTTCTTCAACCTAGAAAAACCATGTGATTTAAAGTTCAGGATTTTTGTCTTTTCTTCCTTCCTTTCTTCCTTTCTTTCTTTCTTTCTTTCTCTTTCTTTCTTTCTTTCTTTCTTTCTCCCTTTCTTTGTCTCTTTATTTTTCCTTTCTTCCTTCCTTTCTCTTTCTTTCTTTCACTCAATATCAAAGCTTGTATATATTATTTTTCATATTTTATGGCACTTATGAACATTAATTTTATAAAATCAATCATTTAAGTTTATATAGCATATATTATGGATATAAATTTATTAAAATCTGTTAGATAATATTACTACAGTGACAACCTAGTTAGTCTGACAGTATTTTCTTACTTTTACTCCATACTACTAATAGATCCTTTCTATTACTATTTTCTTTTCCTGACTTCTAAAAGAAAACACAGCAGAAAGTGCTTCTTCAAGATCTTTTATAAGCAACAGTAAGAATGCAGTAACTATGAAAGAACTGGTGATATTTTTGCAGTTAACTGTAAAGTTTATTTTATGCTTACTGCTTAGTACTTATTCCTGGTCTGTTCTAAGTTGCTATTACTGAATTGTTATCATCAGAGAATTGAAGTTGCCCATTCAAATCCCTCCTGCTATTACTTCTTAAAATACCCCACTCATTGTCCTTGCCCTCCCTCCAGTCCTCATGCATGTCAAGCATTCTAGGAAAGCCTGTGTTTGTTGAAACAAGGTGAAGCTAAGTAATACCTGTTTAATTTGAATATTTGACAAATATTAAAATAGATTAGATAAATATAGAGCCAAAATGGGAAAATTGTTTCTAATATACAAAAGGGATGGGATGGTAATGTTATAAATAATATCATTAGAATTTATGAAAAAATATTTCATATTTATCATTGTAATACGTTGGAGTATCAGAAATGGGGATACTGATTCCTCTCTGATTCTCTACATATTAAGAACTTTTATAGAAATTTTAAATATCATTTATTCATAAAAAGGCCATTCTAATAATTTGTAAGATTTATTCAGTGAGCACTTTTGGTTCCAGAATCTATGAAGAGTAAAAACAACCTTTTACCAATTAGAATAAAGTAATTTCTAATAAAGAAAAACTTAATATGCATATGATATAATGCCAAGAAATGAGTAGGTTTATAAAGGCAAATAATAAAAATTTATCCTTTTATGACCATTAAATGATGTTTTTAGGACTTTGGAATTTGTAATAACACTGAGCTTATGTTGGAAGAATAAGAATTTCTTTGATTTGTATTTTTTAAAGTGTAAATGGAACTATTTTGCATTCTGTCAAGATGAAGTAACCCAATTCAATATTGACTTTTGACCACCCCCTCCCCCAATCAGAAAACAGCATAGCAAAGTTACTAACAGTCATGTATAAAAGAATTAACAGAAACTAAATATAGACAAAGAAAATATGCTAAGTATGATCAAGCATATGAAAACACCTTATGCACATAAGTGTCCTATTGACAAAAATTGAAAGAGGATCTGATAAGATAGCTGAGAATATAGGATGATTTCCGCCCCCCAAAAAAATGAAGAGTGAGTTTCATCCACAAAGGTGGATGGTAAGAACTGAGCCCTAGAAGTTGTCTGCTGGCCTTCTTTCACATGCACACTCTGGCTGCATATTACATCTTCTTCCATATTCACACACATGTGCAGGAGCATACACTCCAAAATAATTCTTCTAATTCATTTAATTATTTTTTTAATAATCAACATACTTTTTATTAAAGCATGATGACTTTCCCAATAATAAGCTTTTTTGTTTTGTTTTGTGTCTTTGTTTTTTATTGGATATTTTACTTACATTTCAGATGTTATCCTCTTATCCCATACATGCCCCGTACCCAGGAACCTACATCCCATTCCTCCTCCTTCTGCTTCTATGAGGATGTGTCCCCACCTATACACCTACTCCCAACTCACCACCTTCAAATTCCCCCACACTCAGCATCTAGCCTTCATGAGAAAAAGAATCATTTCTCCCACCTATGCCCAACAGGCCATCCTCCCCTACATAAAGAGTTGGACCCTCTTTCTCCACATCCTCACCAGCATCTAATATCCCCCGAGGTTTTGATCTTAGCCACTCTGACTGGTGTGAGGGTTGTTTTGATTTGCACTTCCCTGATGACTAAGGATGTTGAACATTTCTTTATGTACTTCTTGGCCATTCAAATTTCTTCAATTGAGAATTCTTTATTTAGCTCTGTACCCCATTTTTAATGGGGTTATTTGGTTCAGTGGAGTCTAATTTTTTGAGTTCTTTGTATATATTGGATATAATCCCTTTATTGGATGTAAGATTGGTAAAGATCTTTTCCCCATCTGTTGGTTGCCCTTTTGTCCTATTGACAGTGTTCTTCGCTTTACAAAAGCTTTTCTGTTTTATGAGGTCCTATTTGTCAGTTCTTGATCTTGGAGTATAAGCCATTGGTGTTCTGTTCAGGAACTTTTCCCCTGTGTCTAAGTATTTGAGGATCTTCTCCACCTTCTTTTCTATTAGTTTCAGTGTATCTGGTTTTATGTGAGGGTCATTTATCCACTTGGACTTGAACTTTGTACAAGGAGATACATATGGAACGATTTGCATTCTTTTAAATGCTGACCTTTAGTTGAACCAGCTCCATTTGTTGAAAATTCTGTCCTTTATCAACTGGACACTATTATTACAGCTGTTAGTGAAGTATCACTATGGAACTCCTGTGTTTATAAACTAGTAGGTCTCTGATTCTTGTGCCGTCCTTTGTGTTTCTTTTCTTCGGTTGGTTTGCCTTGTCAAAATTCAATATGATGGGTTCTGTTTTATTTTATTTTATATTATTTTGTTATCTTTTATTCTTATCTTCAGAAGCCATTGTTTTCTGAGAGACAGAAATGAAGTAGATCAGGATTGGAGGAGAAGTGGCAGAAATGAAAAGAAAAGAAAAAGAGCATCCCCTTTGCCCACCTTGAACCGTAAAAGAAATCAAATTAGAACACTGTTCCTATTTCTCAAATGTTCTTGAGCATGCATAAGGAATAGATATCTATTTCCAAAATGTTCTTGAGCATGTATAAGGAATAGATATCTTTATGGACAAGTTTCTGTACTGACAACATGGTGCTGAAGTAGTTATCTGAGTAAGTTGAAGCAGGCTGACAGTGGACATCATAGAGAATTATGAGGTAGCATAAACTGGCTGATACTCAATGTCCTGAAGTCTCCTTGCGCATCCCAAGGTCACAAAGTGATGACGACACCTCCTAAAGAACTCTGGCTTGGAACATGTACGTCATCAGTGGGAGCCCGTGGGAATGGGCTCGAACCAGTAAGGGGTTGCTAGGATACGTAGACCGGTACAAACAGAAAAAGTTGGGCGTTGGACTTGGACTTGAGTCCCACAGCTCAGCAGGTCAGCAGGCAGCAACCAGGTCAATAGAGAGCAGCCAAGCAAGGGCAAGTCTTCCTGTGACATCTCGTTGTGAGGCCAGCATGCCCAGGAATTCGGGGAACAGTCTTCGAGGGTCCTCATCTCGCCATCGTCGCTCCCGCACCTCCAGAGCCCAGCTGATCTTTGCCGTGAGCCTGGTGGAACACCATCTTAGGGAGGGCGGCCATGCCCGGAGGCTGAGTGAAACAGTGCCCATCTTCTTGGCAGCAATCCTGGAGTTCCTCACCCACAGGCTGCTGGAGCTGGCAGGCAATGAGGCCCAACGCAGAGGTGTTCAGAGGCGCATCACTCCGGAGCTGCTGGATGTGGCAGTCTACAGCAATACTCTGCTCAGCGAATTCTTTCAGTTCGTCACCATCTCCCGGGTGGCCCCGGCTCATGACTAGCTACTAGCTCCTGCTGCTGCCTGGATCTGCTTTGCTGACCTGCCCATCAGCTAGTCTATTCTAAATCCCTTCATCCTGCCCAACTTTTCCTACAAACAGCCCTAAATGGCTGAATAGTTCCCTTCCTCCCTTCTCCCAATTGTGTTCTTATTCAATAAAGCTTTATTTGAAAAAAAAAATCTGTTTTCATATTTGATTGTGTGTCAGGCAGCGTCTTACTTACCTAATTTCTTCTCATCCTTGCTAGGATATATAATGGGGATTTCTATATACTGGGTAATCCAGTCTTCACAGGACCAAGGACTTCCTCTTCCACTTATGCCCAACAAGGCTTTCCTCCCCTATATATACAGCTGGAGCCATGGGTCCCTTCCTATATGCTCCTAGGCTAGTGGGTTAGGCCCTGTGAACTCTGGTTGGTTGCTATTGTTGCTCTTCAATGGGGGCCCAAACCCCTTTTGCTCCTTCAGTCTTCTCTCCAACTTCTCCGTTGGGAACCCCATGATCAGTACAATGGTTATCTGTGAGTATTCCCCTCTAAAAATGTCAGACTCTGGCAGACATCTAAGGAGACCTCTATATCAGGTTTCTGTTAGCATGTACTTCCTGACATCCACATCAGCATCTACCTTTGGTGACTGCACATGGGATGTATACCCAGGTGGACTGGTCTCCAGACAGCCCCTCCTTTAGTTTCTGTCCCACACTTTGTTTCCATATTTGCTCCCTTGAGTATTTTGTTACTCCTTCTAAAAAGGACTGAAACACCCACACTTGGTCTTACTTCTTCATGAGTTTCATGTGGTCTGTGAGTTAAATCTTGGGTATTTCAAGCTTCTGGGCTAATATCCAATTATCAGTGAGGAACTACCATGTGTATTCTTTTGTGATTGGCTTACCTCACTCAGGATGATATTTTCTAGTTCCATCTATTTACCTAAGAATTTCTCAAATTCATTGTTTTTAATAGCTGAGTAATATTTCATCATGTAAATTTATCACATTTTTTTTGTATCCATTCATCTGCTGAAGGACATCTGGGTTCTTTCCAGCTTCTGATTATTACAAATATGGCTGCTGTGAACATAATGGAGAATATGCGGCTGTTATATGTTGGAGCATCTTCTGGGTATATATCCAGGAGTGGTATAGCTGGGTCCTCAGGTAATGCTATGTCCAGTTTTCTGAAGAAACATCAGACTGATTTCCAGAGTGGTTGTACCAGCTTGCAATCCCAGAACCAATGGAGGAGTGTTCCTCTTTCTCCACATCCTCACCAGTATCTAATGTCCCCTGAGTTTTTTTATCTTAGCCACTCTGACTGGTGTGAGGTGGGATCTCAGGGTTGTTTTGATTTGCACTTTCCTGATGACTAAGGATGTTGAACATTTCTTTAGGTGCTTCTCGGCCATTCAAGTTTCCTCAGTTGAGAATTCTTGTTTAGCTCTGTACCCCACTTTTTAATAAGGTTATTTTGTTTACTGGAGTCTAATTTCTTGAGTTCTTTGTATATATTTGATATTATCCCTCTATTGGATATAAGATTGGTAAAGATCTTTTTCCCATCAGTTGGTTGCCGTTTTGTCCTATTGACAGTGTCCTTTGCCTTACAGAAGCTTTGCAGTTTTATGAGGTCTCATCTGTTGATTCTAGATCTCAGAGCATAAGCTATTGGTGTTCTGTTCAGGAAAATTTCCCCTATACCCATCTATTCAAGGCTCTTCCCCACTTTCTTGTTTATTAATTTCAGTGTATCTGGTTTTATTTGGAGGTCCTTGATCCACTTGGGCTTGAGCTTTGTACAAGGAGATAAGAATGGGTCGATTTGCATTCTTCTATATGCTGACCACCAGATGAACCAGCACCATTTGTTGAAAATGCTGTCTTTTTTTTTTTAACCAGTGGATAGGGCTAATATCCATTATGTACAAAAAACTCAAGAAGTTAGAATCCAGAGAATCAAATAAAATCTGAAATGTAAATATAATATCCAATAAAATAAATAAATAAATAAATCCTTATAGAAGTGGGAGAAGGGAGTGGGATAGGGGGTTCCTGGGTGTGTGTGTGGGGGGGTAATGGGGTAAGGGGATAAACTCTGAAATGTAAATATAATCTCCAATGAAAAATAAATTAAAACAAATGGGGTAAAGAGCTAAACATAGAATTTTCAACTGGAGAGTATTGAATGGCCAAGAAGCACCTAGAGAAATGTTTAACATCCTTAGTCATTAAGGAAATGCAAATCAAAACAAACCTCAGATTCTATCTCAAACCAGTCAGAATGGCTAAGATCAAAAACTCTGGTGACAGCAGATGCTGGCGAGAAAATGGAGAAAGAGGACCACTCCTCCACTGTTGGTGGGATTGCAAGATGGTACAACCACTGTGGAAATCAGTCTGATGTTTCCTCAGAAAATTGGACATAGCATTCATTACCTGAGGACCCAGCTATACCACTCCTGGGCATATACCCAGAACATGCTCCAACATATAACAAGGACACATGCTCCACTATGTTCATAACAGCCTTATTTATAAAAGGCAGAAGCTGGAAAGAAACCAGATGTGCTTCAACAGAGGAATGAATACAAAAAGTGTGGTAAATTTACACAATGGAGTATTACTCAGCTGTTAAACATAATGACTTCATGAAATTCTTAGGCAAATGGATGGAACTAGAAAATATCATCCTGAGTGAGGTAAGCCAATCACAAAAGATAACACATGATATGCACTCACTGATAATTTGATTTTAGCCTAAAAGCTTGGAATACCCAAGATACAATTCACAGACCACATGATGCTCAAGAAATAGGAAGATCAAGTATGGATTGTTCACTCCTTCTTAGAAGAGGGAACAAATACTCATGGGAGGAAATATGGAGCAAAGTATGGAGTAGAGACTGCCTCATCTGGTTATCTATTCCACAAACTGTCACCAAACCCAGACACTATTGCAGATACCAAGAAGTGCATCTTGACAGAAGCCTTATATAGCTGTTTCCTGAGAGGCTTTGCCAAAGCCTGACAAATACAGAGGCAGTTGCTCACAACCAATCATTGGAATGAGCACTGGGTCCCCAATGGAGGAGTTAGAGAAAGGACTAAAGGAGTTGAAGGGGTTTGTGCAACCTTATAGGAAGAACAACAATATCAACCAACCATTCCCCTCAGCACTCCTAGGAACTAAACCACCAACCAAAGAGTACATATTGAGGGACCTGTGGCTTCAGTTGCATATGTAACAGAGGATGGCATTGTTCAGCATCAATTGGAGGAGTGGCCCTTGGTCCTATAAAGGCTTGATTCCCCAGTGTATGAAAATGCCAGGGCAGGGAGGTAGGAGTAGGGAATGTTTTGGGGGAAAACCCTCACATAAACAGGGGGAGGGTATATGGGATAGAGTGTTTCTGAGGGAAAACTGAGAAAGTGTATAACATTTGAAATGTAAATTTCACAAAATCCAATTTAAAAAAGAGCAGGACCCACAGATATACCTACAGATAGTCTGATGCATCAGTTACTCAACTGATGCTTCATCTTCACAGTATAATTCATTTTTCATCAAGTTGACAGAAAACTAACTGGAACATTATTCTATAGTGTCTCAAGTGGCATGGGTTTCATAATTCCCATGAGTAAATATACTGGCCTGGTGAATGTAAGTTCTATCTTTTCATTTATTTATCAACTCATTTATGTTTATAGTGAATTAGTTAAAAATATTTCAACCTCAAGATAATATCTCAAGAAGTAGACTGTATTTTCATCATTTTTTCCTCAAAGAAGCAAACTCATTAGGTCAAAAATTTATCTGTTGAACTTCAATTCAGCATGACTTGACTGCAAACTTGTACAACTACTCTGCAAATAAATTTGGGAGTTTCTCAAAAAGCTAGGAATGGTTGCATCTCAAGATCCAGCTATATCTTTCCTGGGAATATACTGAAATGATACGTCACTGTACCACAGGGACACTTGCTCAATTTTGTTCATACCAGCTTTATTTGTAATAGCTAGAAACTGGAAAAAACCCAGATGTCCCTCAACTGAAAAATGGATAAAAAAAAAAAAATGTGGCACACTTACACATTGAATAGTATTCAGCTATTAAAAATAATGACATTATCAATTTTGTTGGCAAATGAATGAAACTTGAGAATTCATCCCAAGGAACTTGAGAATATCACAAAAGGAAATGCATGGTATGTTATCACTTCTAAATAGATATTAACCATAAAGAGCAGGATACTCATGCTATATTCCATAAACTCAAAGAAGCTAGATGAGAAGGAAAGACCAAATAAAGGTGCTTGAATCTCATTTAGAAGAAGGAATAAGGTAGTTGTAGGAGGCAGATGGAGGGAGGGAACTAACTTGGAGGAAGGGAAGGTGGGGAAGGTATAAGGAGGTAGTTCCAGCTCAGTTGTGAGGAAAAACTGGAGTGATGGCCAGATGGCCATGAGAATGAGTGAAAATTTAAAAACCTATATGGGGAAAGAATCTTAAGGACCTGTCAGAGATCTGGGATAGGGGTGTCTTCCAAGAATCAATGTGGATGACATTAGCTGAGACTCACAGCTGTGAGAATGGTCCCCTAGTAGAGCAATAGGGATACCAACCCAACCACAAACCTTCTGACCCAATATTTATCCTATCTACAAAAAATGTAGGGAAATGGCATGGAGGAAACATATAGGGCATGGCCAAGCAATAACTGGCCCAACCATAGACCAATCCCATTGGCATACACCAATCCCTGACACTATTAATGATACTCTGTTTTGCTTGCATACAAACACTTAGTGTTGCTATCTTCTGAGAGATTATACCCAGTAGCTCACTCAGATAAATGCAGAGCCACATAGTCATTAGATAGAGGTTGGTGATTCTTCTGGAAGAGTTGGTGGAAGGATTGAAGGGGATAGATACTGCAAAAGAAGACCAAGAGAGTAAACTAAACTGGACATTGGGTACTCTCAGAGACTGAACTACCAAGCAAAGAGCTTACCAGAGCTAATCCTAATCATCCTGCATACTTGTAGCAGATGAGCAACTCTGTCTTCATGTGGGACATAAACAATTGGAGCAGGGACTACCTCTAAAGCTGTTGTCTCTCTGTGGAATATGTTCTAGCTGGGCTGCTTGTCTGGCCTCTGTGGGAGAGGATGCATCTAACCCTGTAAAGACTTGATTTACCAGGATGTCAGGATATCTAAAGTGAGTTTCTACTCTCTCAGAGGAGAATGGATGAAGGGGACTGTGGGAGGGGTAGACCCAAGAGGGGGCTGGGATGAAAAGTGAATAGAAAAACTAAAATCTAATATTATCCAACCCTGCCTGCCACTGAGGGTAAAATCATGGAAATGGATTACATGGCACTTTGTTAAGTTGGCAATGTCTGTACTTCCCTATAGCAAAGATAGAAGTACTGTGATAGTGATTAACACTATGACTTTATACGCCTATTTGAAGATACTAGTTTATTACTGTCTCCCAATCTGTTAACATGAAGACATTGTAAAATTTCTATCTCTAACTTAATGCTGGACTACACAACACTGCACAATGATAACACTGAAAGTATTGACCAGCTAATAGTTTTACAACATTAGGTAGTGTGAAAAGAACTTCACATATTTTATCTCATTTTCACAAACTTATTTCATAGGAAAGGACAGTAAATTTAGTTTAATTACTTTCCTGAGTCATATACCTATTAATGTTGATTTGATGATTATAAAGCTATTATCCAGTCATTGGTCTTAATAACTAAGATTGACAGGTTATAAAACACCAAGTGTCATAATATAGGGGAGCTAAACAATAAAGTAGATGAAAGAATCTAGATTCAACCTTTTTAAGGCACCACAGAACAATAGATTATATGAATCAAAGTGACAAAAAATTCAGGTGACAGGAATTAAGAATAGATATAAAGGTAAAGAAAGAAGATTATCTTACTATTAAAGTGAAGATGTGGTACCCTTATTGTCTTAGAGTTTCTATTGGTGCAACAAAACATTATGACCAAAAAAGAAAGTTGGAGACGATAGGATTTATTTTGGTTTCACTTCAGGATTTTTTAAAATTTTTATTAATCATTCCATTCCTTTACATCTCAAATGATATTCTGGTTACCCCATCTACCAATCTCCAATCCCATGATATCCCACTTGCCAGTTATCCCTCCACGACCCCTTTATCCCACATTTGCCCCCCACTCCCTTTTGCTTGTGTGAGAGTACATTGGTAGCTGAGAGGTTTGATGTCACTTCAAGATTCTTGTTCATCATTGAAGGGCGTCAGGAAAGGAACCCAAATAAGGCAATAACACAGATGCAGAAGCTAATGCAGAGAATATGGAAGCATGCTGCTTGCCAGGTTGCTATCTTTGGCTTGTTCAGCCTGCTTTCTTATAAAACCAAGATTACTAGAGCAGGAATGTCATCACCTACAAAGCACTGAGTCCTGCCCCATCAATCACTAATTAAGAAAATGATTTATAGATTGATTTTTTGGAGAAACTTCTTTTCAATTGAGGTTCCTTTTTTGCAGATAACTCTAGATTATGTGTCAGGTTAACATAGGGCTAATGAGCACACCTATAAAAGGTATCCCTGACACTGGTCAGTGAACAGCAGACACAGACTTGCTTACTCCATTATATAAATACACTGGGCAGGTGTAATAGGTTTGCCTACAGGCTAAAGCAAGCAAGCAAACAAACAACAAAGAAAGAAATGTTTCTAAAAATAAATAAAGTCTCTGGGAGAAAATTTATTTTATAGGTCTTAAAACTTAAAAAAAATGAATATTGATCTACATGTAGATATTATCCTCAACAATAAACTTAAAAGAACAAAAATCAAAGAAAATGAAAAGGAACAACAGCTATGCCCAGCAGTGAAACATTGCAAGCTTTCTGCTCAAAAGGAAGTGACTCTTACTTTGAGAATTTCCCTTCTGCTTCCCTGTTCTTGCTTTAGGTATTCTGCTAAATACTCTGCCCATCAAGATATAAGACACTGACAAAGGACTGTTTAAAAAAATGGTTCACAAACCCCAGAGTCATACTGTATTTGTAAAAGCTACTGTTCCTTTTGATGATACTAAAAATCTAAAGTAAGATTGGGCTTTAGCTTACAGTTTCAGAAGACTTGGTTTTATGTGCTTGAGAATGGCATCATAGTAGAATGACCATGTAGAGGAGAAAGGTTTTCATCTTAACTCATAAAAACTATAGTGCAGAAAAATGAAGGCAGCAGATACCATAGACTTTTAATTAACTAGTTCCTCAATCTAGTCCACAACTTCTTATACAGAACTTTTCAAAAACAATCCTAGGCTTTAATACGTGAAAAGACATTTACTCTTCAAAACATAAAATACAAAATCTTGCATTGGCATACAGATATATATTTATAATTGTAAAAAGGATAATCAATATTTGAAAAACATAGTCTTTGTAAAATAGATACAATGTACAATCTGGGTATCCTTTTAGTTTGCCATGCACAGAAATAATACTCATAAAAAACCCAGCAAATATGGTTAGCCTGGAACTCATTATGTAGTCCAAGCTGAGCATGACCTTATAGATGTTCAACTGCCTTTGGATCCAGTGTGCTGGAATTAAAGAAGTGTATGTTGGAAGCCTCAATAAATATTCTGGATGACCTTTTTTTTTTTAAATATTGAGAAAGTTAAGACATTAGAGAACAGAAGTATAAAGGTAAAGAATTTAAGCTAAGAACAAAAACACAAACCACATCATTTTTCTCTCATAGAACATAAATAAACAAATAAAAATTATTATCCAAAGCAATTTATAACAAATTTAAAAATAACAAGATGTGACTAAAATCTTATAATCGCATAAAAATGTTAAGTAATTTAAGAAATGATATGTTAATTACTGTGGTTTGATGATTAAGTATCATATGTATTAAACTGTTATACTATTAATCTCTTAAATATATTCAAATATTATATGGTAATTAAATTCAAAATTTTAAAAATAAATAATAAAATCTATAAGGATATATTTTAATTAATGGATAAAACTGTAAATAAATTCAACCAACAAATCTTATTGGGCATGATGTCTATGTATAGCAGTAAAACCCTAACTAAGACAACTGGTTTTAATTCCTATTCACCATATTAGGAAACCCTTATTCTATAAAGTAAGGGCTGGTGCTTACATATACCAACTTTCCAAGGAAGAGAAAGTATCACATGAAATAGTGTCATAACTGATATAGGGATGACTGATTTCAAGTAACATCATAGGTCCATTCTGTAGGAGGAATGTTCAGTACTATGGAACTGGTCAAAGACCCATTACTGATGAAGTCATAGGCTCTATGTGTGAATCAACTACTTTTGTTTTGCTAATTGGACATTTTAAACTGTCTCTGAAATGTTTATGTTTACAACAATGCATAAGTTCTGCTCCAAATCTTGATCAAAGAAGATTCTTTTTGCAGTAAATATTGGTTAAGAGAGATTGATAGTTAGTCAAGATGCCCAAAATAAGTGGCTCATCAATGCTTAGACAGAAAGAAGACAGTCACATAATATCATGTAATGCTTGGGAAACACAATGGAAAAAGGAACAAAGAGAATATAAAAATTATATCATGAAAATGAGAATGCTGAAATCATGTCAGAGAGACATGACATGGTCATGGCACACATAACCACACAGCATCTGAAATTCCTTGCATATAGCATGCACACTAGACTGATCCAGAAACAGTTAGGTCGGTGTTTAATTGTACTTGTTATTCCTATGAAGACTTGGGTTGATAACCTGTACCTACATAGTGGCTCATTACTACCTATAACTGTATTTCTAGGGGATACAATGTTCTTTTCTAAAATATGTGCATACCAGAAATGCATGTTGTAAGCATACATACATTTAAGCAAAACACTCCCGCACATAGAAAAAAAATATATATATATATAGATATATATATATATATAAATTTAACAATAAATAACCAAAATGAGACAGCATACAGTTATAGATGGGAGAAGTTCCCATAGGACCCTACTCTACCCTACCCCATCCCACCATAAGAGATTAATTACAATTGTCCTTGTTAAGGGGGGAGGGGGGGCTTGGTTCTTTGTTTTGTCAACTTGTCACAAGCTGGCCCGAAATGAGAAAAGGGAACTCCAATTGAGAAAATACCTCTATATGATTGGTCTGAAGCCAAATTTCTGGTATATTTTATTAACCCCTAATTGATGTGGTACTGTCCAGCCTATTGTGGGTGGTACCATTCTTGGGTATATAGTTCTAGGGTATATAAATAAGCAGTGAGCTAAAGTTATAAAGAGCAAGCCCATGAGAAGAATTTCTCTGTGGCCTCTGCCTCAGTTCCTGCCTCTCAGTTCCTACCTTGAGATCTTGCCCCATTTTTCCTAAATTATGGAATATGACCTGATATTTGTAAGAAGAAACAAACTCTTTCTTCCTCAAACTGCTTTTGGTTATGATGCTTTGTTACAGCAATAAAAACTCTGATTAAGACAATAGTAAAAAACAGCTTCTGGAGAAGAAAAGCTGCTGCCTTCAGTGAGGTTGCCATTGATGAACTCTCAGACTCCACTAGATAGCTTTATAACCATTCCAACATGGGCAGTCATGGATTAACACAATGGGTTGCAACAAAAGTGAAACAAAAAGTCATAAAAGTGGGTTGGGAATTTGATGAGAAGGAGAGTCTTGGGGTATGAGGTAGAAGATAAATGTAACCAGAATATATCATATATACATATGAAATTGTCAAAGACAATTTAATGAAAATAAACAAAAAAGTTTAGATAAAAATAAATAAAATGAAATAATAATCCCATAACATTAGAAACTCAGAAAATCATTGATAATGAATTGTTTCTCCAAAGAATAATTTTAGGTGTGGTAAGGTTGGAATGCAGTTTGTATCTCATAATATGTTTTAATATATTGCTTGAGTTTACTGTTTATAATGTCTCATATAATTCAGTAAATTTTCATTATTAGATGTATTATATAATTATACAAATATAAGCAGAAATATATCAATATTACAATGATTGGGAATGGTATCTAAACAAAGATGGAACTTTTGATCTGGTGAAATGGCTTTGTAAATAAAGCCTGACAAAACTTGGCTATATTAAACTGTTCTCTAAGTTCCTATGTTTATAGCTATGTCAAATGCTACTCACAGCGTTAATCAGACAAGTTTTTCTTTGCACTGAATGACACTAAATGTAAAGATTCATGGTTGCTCAGAGAGCTTAGAATGAGTGACAGTTGAGTGCTCAACCCTAAACAGCACATTTATAGCATTTCCTCTAAATATCTGGTAACATGGTAGAAGGGAGGGGAGAGAACATAAGAAATAGAAGATATGGAAGAAATAGGTTATGAAATGTCTTATGGACATAACACAACCAGTGAAAACATGATCTTATAAGAACTGCAATGAGCCTGCACAAGCCTGAAGCTGTCACTAATTCATTAAGGATGTGTAAAGCCCATTGCGTTCTATCTATCTCTGTAGAACTATTGGTTAACAATGTATTCTGGAGGAAAAATAGCTCCTGTCTTCAGTTGAATACCCATTGATTTGTCTTCAGTTGAATACTCATGGATAAACCTTCCAGATGCCAACAGATTGCTCTAAACCATCAAACAGATGGGCCTAGTTAAATTCAGTAGGTCACAAAACCAAACCAAAAGATAAGGCAGGGAAGTGATTTATAGGGAAGATAGGAAACATAGTTAAGAGTGGGAGGGAGATAAGAGAGTATGAGAGCACAAAGATTGAGTTACAACCATGTTTTAAATTGTCAAAGGACAAATTCAATGAAGGTATATTAAAAAAACTGGAAAAGGTAATAATATGATACCAATTCTATTTACCTCTGTGCAAATATACAAACATTCATATTGAAAGTGTGTACATGTGTTCTGTGTGATTGCCTTTTTGTTTGTTTTTCCAAATTAAAAAGAAAAAGAAACATACAAAAATAGTGGTTATTGTCTATTTATTGTGTGATCAGGGTGGAACTTAGTGCCATTCATATGCTACATCATTGCACTATCAATCAAATTTACTACATGACTACCTAATATTTATATTGCTCCTCTCTAAACTTTTTATTTTGAACAAACATTATTTAACAAGTGGTAAAAACACATAAAACAATTTAACCTAATTTTGTCTATTATACAATAACTGCAGAAGAATATTACTGCATTGTTTAACAGACAATACTCAATGTGTGTCATTGTGCCAATTATTTGTATTATTTTAGAAAAACTAAATTTTTTTTATAATTATACTTCATCTTCTGTACCTTCTTATTTCTATTTCCTTCTTCTAACCTTGTCCTTGCTCAGTTTTATTGTTATCCGTATCATTTCATTTGTGATTGCTTTCTTAGTCAAATTATTCTTACACTCAAATCTGCAGTTATTTGAAGAAAGACATTTTGTTACCAACCAAAATGTCTGGCAACACCAAAGAGCAAGTTTTGTTTTGTTATTGTTTTTGTTTGTGTTTTGTTTTTGTTTTATTTTTTTTGAAATTGGCTAATTATATTCATACTCACTTCCTGGTTTTCATTGTTGCATTATATTTGTCTAAAGCTCTAAATCATCTTCAGATATCAGCTGATTATGCCATTCAGTGGCTTTTAGGACAGTTAGTGTTCTTCAGAGAAACTGATGATTAGGGAGATAGTTGGGGATAGAGGTGAGATTGTCTTATTCAATTGCTTTCCCAGGCTGTGTCATAACTATATCAGAGGTCTATAACCTAATCCTTTTAATGAAATAAAAATATACCGTACTTTGGTTTGGTAGGTAGGGACATGATAAAACATTCTTACAAGTGGTTCCAATATTCATCAGTTTTCAGAAATAAAATTGGCAGACATCTAGTCAAAGTGTCAAAACAGGATCAGAGGTGGCTACAGTAAGATGAGCATTAGTAGCAAATAAAGTGGGTTTGTGTCTAACCTCATAACCTTCCAATTGTCTTTTTAAGTATACTCATATCCTCAATTAAGTTAGCTGATATTTTCAGTTTGATGCTAAACTACTGAAAATCATTTTTGGTTTACATTGGGATTCCAAACAATGCTTAATTTTATGTTATGTGAAACCCAAGTAATCTAATATGAAATTCATAACATTATAGTATATCCACTAAGAATCTAGATTATGATTGGGAATTATGTCTGAATTTTTATTTTCATTAACAGTAATCTATGATAATAATATGTAGCATTTTGTTGGTACCATGAAAGACTTATGAAGATTTTAGACATCATTCAATTAACTCTAGTGTATGAATCTTATATTCTCTGTCCATTTCCTCTGTCAATGTGTTATTGAGATTATCATATCATTTGGAGTAGCATTTCACTAAGAAATATTGACGGGGTATCATCTACTGCAAAATAGAAAAATCAACATTGACAGACTCTCAAGTTGACCATAAATAAAGTCTGTACATATACAATTAAGAGTTCATTGTCACAGAACTTGTTCATTTTTCTCACAAACCTAAAGAGCTTAAGCTTCAGAGAATCCAAAGATGCATTAGTTGGTGGATGCTCACAACCAACCCTTGGACTGAACATAGGGTCCCAGATAGAGGAGTTGAAGAAGGGACTGGAGGAGCTGAGCGAAGGGAGCAACAGTGTTAACTGGCCAGACACCCCCCCCCCCGCCCGGAGCTCCCACGGACTGAATCACCAACCAAAGAGTACACATGAAGGGACTGATGGCTCAGGTAGCATATGTGGCAGAGGGTGGCCTTGTTGGATATCAATGGGAGGGGGCACCCTTGATCTTGCAGGTCTTAGCTGCATCAGTGTAGGGGAATGTGAGGGCAGAAAGGCAGGAGTGGGTCAGTAAGGGAGCACCCACATAGTGTCAAGGGGAGGGGTGATGGAATATGTGGTTTTCATAGGGGAGACCTGGAAAGGGGATAACATTTGAAATGTAAATAAAGAAAATATCCAAAAAAATTCTATAACCAGGACAAAAAAAACCCCGTAAAACAACAAAGCCAAAGTTTGGTTGATTGATTGTATAGGGGAGTGAATTTGAAAGCCTACTTATTTATGAATTGCTTAAGAAAAATAGCTTATACAAGTTTATTGCTTGTAGCTCTTATTTGGGATATATTACTTTCTACTTTCAAGGTTCTGGAGATTGGGGAAATTTATTATTACCCATAGTGTTTCTTAAATGTCATTTTGATGCTTTCTCTAAAGTTCAAGGAAAGCTCCAGAATATTCTACTTCTATGGTCTTTTTCAAGGAGTTGATCTGTAAATTGTCAAGATCACCTTTTATCAAGGGTCCTTTCTTCTACAAGGATGGTAATACAATTGGATAAAAGAAAGAGACCATCCTAGTATCTTCTAGGTTGTACAATGATATTGAAGAAAAATCAAAACAAAACCAATTAACTGCTATAATGAACATCTGTTTTAAAACTCTAAGAATATAAAGTAGCATGAAAGAAACACATTGAAAATAAATAATGAAAACCTAAAGTAATAGAGTTGACTGAATTATATTTTTAATGCAGTTAAATCATCTCTATAAAGAATTAAGATAGCAAAAAGAACTTTGATGATTTCACAAGGTAACAGCTAGCACAAAATGTCCAGGGACGATATTACTTGAGTCTTCTATGTACAAGCAAAATCAATCTCAGGACATTATAATCAGACTACAAACAATAAGACCCTTGTCAGCCTGCCCGCAAACATATTCCAACCAAGCCACTCTATGAATTTTTATATTCTGTGAACGAATTATGAATAAAATTTCCAAATGTCACTAAGAAGATTATCATTATGTATCAACATCCTCAAGCTACGTTTTGGCAATAAATGTCAGAAGATTTTTTTTATGGGTTTTAAAACTTATTTGCAATTTGTAATGAGTTTTTTGAAAGTACCATTATTTTATGGGTGAGAACAACTGTCATATAAATGTATTTGTAATGTCAGGAGTTTCATTACTACATGTCTGCAAGGTAAAGTTTAGGTGCTAAACTGCTTCTTCATTTATGGCCCTCTGATAGATTTAAAATATGTGGTAGAGCCCTTGTAACATTCATTAGCTTTTCTCTATACTTTTAAATTAATAATTTAACTTACATTTTTTTATTATCTCATTGTTACTTATCAACTCCATTAAGGAATCATTACACTATCAGTGTTTGTAACTTTATAAGAAAGAGAATTAGAAGTATTAGCCAATAGCATTTGGTTGCACAGCAATAGCTGTGCATTTCAAGCTGAGCCAGGAGCAATGTGGATTTTGTGCCTTTAGAAATCTTTCATCTCTTTTTAATTTAAAACTGGAGAAAAGATTTTAATTCTCCATCAGAACAATTCATATCCTGTGGATTTCTTCCTATTAGGCAATAAAGCTGTAATATTAGGATTGAATATATAAGTAATTCTTATAATCTAAAGGAAAGAAATAGAGATCTTTCAGAACATTTCATTATGAATGGGGTTTTGTTATAGTATTAAAAAGCATATTAATGCTAATGAAATTCTTATAAATTCATTCTTTAAATACTCAATTTTTTTATTTCGTATTAATCAGAATCGATCAGTATTTGTGATTACTGACATACATTATTCCATTGGAAAAGTGGTAAATATAAGACCAGGATTCCCTGAGACAAACTTTTTTGAAAATTTTAAAGTAACACTACCAATCTTCTTATGTTTAAGAGTTTGCTGTTCTATAGTATGAAATATAGAAATTTTTAAAACAATCAATTAATGGAACATTATCATCTACCTAAATGTCTATAAATTCACTTCTATATTAGATATTTGTAGATTTAAAACTTAACTGTTTTATATAGTCATCAGCAGTGGTTTTATTTTCAAAATATATTACTCTTAAACCAAATAGTTTTTGAATTCATGCATTTACAGTATTTATAAATTATAATTTTCTTATCTTTATTCACAGACAAAATATTTTTTTCTCTCACTCGTTTTATGTACTGAATTTTATTAATACTATTAATTATAATAGTATTAAAAGAAATTGCTTTATAAACATTCAAAATTATACATGTTTTTAGAATACAAAAGATTAAGTCAGACAGCTAAAGAAACAAGCAATCTAGTGATGAAGAAATACATACAATTAGAAATGCTTTGTGCTGGACATGCAGCTGGGAGAAAATGTCAAGAATACACAAAGAACAACAATAACTTAATAATCAAAAACAAAACAACAACAAAAAGAGTCAAGAAAACAAAAGGCCCCTTTACAATAGTGTCCAGAGATTTGATCATAGAGTTCTCAATTGAAGAATTAATAATGACTAAGACATTTTCAAAACATGTTCATCATTCTTAGCAATTAGAGAAATGTAAATTAAAATGCCTTTAAGATTCCATCTCACTAAATTCAGAAAGGCTAAGATCAACAAAACAACTGTCAACAAATGCAGATGAGGTTCTAGGAAAAAAGGAAAGCTTACTTACTATTGATGAGACTGAGAATTGATGCAGACTCTCAGCGTGAAGAATTTTCAAATATCTAAAAACAAATCTACATTATGACCTAGCTATATCACTGTTTGTCAAGTTTGCAAAGGATTAGACATCTTACTTTTCAGTGCAGATACTTGCTCAGCAATATTCATAGCCATGTTATTCATAATATCAAGGAAATACAAAGAAGCTTAATACCCTTCAAATAATTAATACATAATGAAAATATAATATAAAAGCACTGTAGAATACTGTTAAGCTCTAACCAAAAATGAAATTTTTAGCTTGGCAGGTTAATAGATGGAATGAGAAAAGATCATATTGGATGAGGTAATGCAGGCCCAATAATATAAACATTGTATGCTGTCTTTTGTGTGTTGTTCATAGCAGTGAAACTTCAATTATGAGTATCCAACATGGAGAATGACATAAACTAGAAAATATAAAGGGACCATAGCCTTTGCAGGCAGTTTGATGTGGAGAATAGAAACATACAGGTTATATGTTGTGTGAAGCAAAATAAGGAGGAGAGGGCTCAAAATAATGAAGAGGCCAGGAGGTCAATATAAAAGAAGGATAAAGGATATGTAACACAAAAGTGGCTTCATAAAACATAAAAAAACATATTATCTTATATTAATCTAAAATTATACAGAATAGATGTGTATATGCATATATGTCTCTCTCTCTCTCTCTCTCTCTCTCTCTCTCTCTCTCTCTCTCTCTCTTTCTCTGTGTTTGTGTGTGTGTGTGGGGGGGTGTATGCACTCAGTACTTAGTATGAGAAAAACCCTTTGGAACAGTTGGTCAAGGTAACCCAACACAGAATGGGTCATCCTTGAATCCTTATACACATACCACAAAAAACAAGATATGCATGCATGTATGTTTTATTGTACACACTCATATACATATATATTATGTAATAATATATATATATACATAAGCAAGTGCATAAACATATATATGTTTGTAATAAGAATAACCAAAGGAAAAAAATCTGTCAACTTGAGAAATAGAAAGGCATTGGAGAGGTTTGAGTGAGGGTAATTAGGAGGGTATACAAGAAGAAAAAGGATAAGTGATGCAAGTACACTTCTAACATTTTGAAATAAAATAAGCTATTACCATGGTAAAAATTAATTTTAAATTTGAATGCTAATATATAGTAAATTATCAATAGGAGGATGTGTCTATAAGCATCATACTATTCCTACATTATATGTTACAATATTATGTGCTTAAGTTTATTCTTATATCTAAGTCATTTTCTGACATCAAATTAATACCCAAACAGTTCCACATTTATTTCAGAACACTTCATTATGTATCATTTTGTATAAATGTGATGATGTTATTTAATTTTATAGAATACTTGGGCTTAAAAACTTGTGTACTGAAACATTTAAATGCTTTATTCATTTCTTAATGGAAACCTATGACTGGCTTCTTTATCTCAATATTAATATAAATGATGCTGAGTTTTAGACTAGGAATATTAAATGTTAAGGTAAAAATATAAAAGATGTCTTTTATAGTATTGACTATTGAAGAGATTCATAGAAAACTAATTTTGCTACTCAATTTTGGAAAAAGGAGAAACAAAATTTATTTATAACTATTTCCATTTTTATTGGATGTTTTATTTGTTTATAATACACATGTCAACCCCTTCCCCATTCCCCCTCCTTAGAACCTCCTATTCTGTACTCCCTCTTACTTTATGCTTTTATATCATTTTTATTGCATGCATGTATTAAGGTCAGTTCTAGGTTGAGTGTCTAGCAATAAAATAGATGTAAATAGTCGAGGAACAAGCAATAAAATAAACACAAATAGCCAAAGAAAAGTAAGGCATCAAACCCAGTTACCTGAAAACTTCCATGAACGCTGTTTCTAAAGGCTTATCAGGATGACCGAAGTATCTGAGCCTACTTCCCTATCCTAGCCCAAGGTCTGAAGCCTACTACCTTGTTCTAGCCTAAAATTTAGATTCCTGTCTGAAATTACTTCTTTGTTCTGGCCTAATATTTAGATTTCTGCATAACTCACTTTTTCTAGCACTTTCAAGCTTTTTTTCAGAGAATCAAGGTTTCCTAATACTCAGGGAAGTGAGACAAAAGCTGATTGATAGAACTCCCATAACAGACATGCCAGGTTTCAGCACATTAACATAATTGGAAATTATACAGTCAATGCAACTTACAATAAATACTGTAGAAGAGACAGAACCAATTTTAGCTTGACAATTAAAAGAGCCTTAAAACATACACTAACACTTGTTTGAAATCCAAATCCTGTCCAAACATTATCCCTTGCTATCCTAATATCATAGGGGGCTACATCTAGCTTCCAAATATGTCTCTGACAAAGTCCAGATCCAGTCTTCCAAAAGTAGATTGTTATTTCCCATATTAGATTGATTTCTAGACCAGTACCTGATTGAGTCCTAATAGCTTTAAGAAGAATACAAGAGACATAATTTCTCTTTTCAATTCTCTATCCCACAAGGTCTAAAAACTTGAGGCAAGGCAGCTTGTCCTATCTGGGATATAGTCAAGCAAAGGTGGATCAGGAATGTACATATGTTCAATACAGGAATACAGCTCCCCAGTCACCCTTGTCAGGGCACTCAGCACGCTCACAGGTTGGCATCATTGTTTGTCTCAGTAACAGAATGTCTCACAAATCTTTTTAAAGTTCCATGGGCCTCTTCCACAATACCTTGTCTTTGAGGATTATACGTAATCCCCATAAAAAAAAAATGTTGACAAAAAGACTTGACTGCTCGACTACAATTGCCAGACCCATTATCTGTTTTTTTTTTTAAATTGGATATTTTACTTATTTACCTTTCAATGTTATCTCCTCTCCAATTACCCCTCAAAACTCTTTAACCCATACCCCTTAATCCTATTTCTATGAGGGTGTGTTCCCACCATCCTCCCATTCCAGCCTTCCTACTCTCGAATTCTCCAACACTAGGGACTCCAAACTTTCAGGGACTAAAGTCCTCCACTTCCACTGATGCCTGACGAGGCCACCCTCAACTACCTATACAGGTGGAGCCGTGAGTCCCTCCTTTTGTGTTCTCAGGCTGGAGGTTTAGACACTGGCAGCTCTGGTTGAGTATTTTGATACTCCTTCTAAGAAGGACCAAAGCACCCACACTTTGGTCTTCCTTCTTCTTCTTGAGTTTCACATGGTCTATGCCTTGTATCTTAGGTATTGTGAGCTTTTGGACTAATATCCACTTATCAGTGACTGTATACCATGTGTGTTCTTTTGTGATTGGGTTACCTCACTCAGGATGATATTTTCCAGCTCCGTCCATTTGCCTAAGAATTACATGAACTCATTGTTTTTAATAGCTGATTAGTACTCCATTGTGTAAATGTAACACATTTTCTGTATGGATTCCTCTGTTGAAGGACATCTGAGTTCTTTTCAGATTCTGGCTATTGTAACTATTAACTATTTTCTACATGTGTATAAATCTACTACATGTCATACTAAGTTATACTGAGATATTATATTAGAACTAGTAAGTATGGGAAAAATAGAAGAACATTGAAATTATTTGTAATTCTATAAAGCTAACTATCCGCCCCCCCCCCCAAGATCTCAGAAGCCTTTATTTTAGATTTACTCGGCAGTAGGAATGCTCACTGAAAATAATTTTCCTCTTTTTATCTACAGAATTACTGTTTTGGTGTTCCTATTTCTAGGAATTATTTTATCTTTGTTTTTTAACAAAGATTAAAGCTTCCCTCTCGGTCATCCCCACCCCCAACAATACTTCTTACATCTCCTCACCCCTTTTCCTCTGAGTTGGTGGGATCCCGCTGGTTATTCCCCCCATCTTGGTACTTCAAGTCTCTCTGAGGCTAGGAACATCCTCTCCCAATGAGGCCAGACAAGATATCTCAGCTAGAATGTATCCCATATACAGGCAACAGTATTTGGGACACCACCTACTCCAGTTGTTGAAGACAGACATGAAGAGCAAGGTGAACATCTGCTACATATATGCAGGGAGGCCTAGGACCTTCCCATATATGTTCTTTGGTTGGTGGTTTAGTCTCTGAGAGAGCCCCAAAGGTCCAGATTAGTAGACTATATGTGTCTTCATGTGGAGTTCCTATCCACTTCGGGGACCAGAAGTTCTTCCTCTTATTCTTTCAGAGTTCCAAAGCTCAAATCATTGTTTGGCTATGGGTATCTGCATCTGTCTGAGTCACCTACTGTGTGAAGCCACTCTGAGGACAGCCATGCTAGGCTCTTGTCTGCAAGTATAACATAGTATTATTAATAGTGTCAGAGACTGTTGCTTGCCCATGGGATAGGGTCTCAAGTTGGATGGCTATTGTTTGGTCATTCCCTCAGTCTCTGCTCCATCCCTCTTTCCTGAATTTCATGTAGTCAGGATAAATTTTTGGTCAAAAGATTTGTGGGTATTAAAGATCCTGCCTGGCTATAGGAGGTGGCCCTGCAATTAAATATTTTAAATATTCAAGAATATCTTGTAAACAAAATCAATGTCTTAGTACATCTATTTTCACAAATTAGAAATAATGTTTGTTGAGCTGAGATTTTACTGTATATTAATTTCGTCTTCCCTTTCTAATCATCTTGGTTTCCCCTAGCATTGAGAAGGCTATTTGTGGAATTACCTTAAAGCAGTTGTGGAATGGCTAAGTCTTCGGTAGAAGACTATTGATCTTGTCCCTAATTAACTATAGGAGCCTGAATCAGACCTTCCTCACCTGAGAGTTTTGTGAAATCCTTTTGCAGAGTCTGTGGTTCCTGATGCTAAGGAAGATGGATTGTTGATTCAGCAACCAGGCAGTATTCATTATCTGCTTTTCAGACTGAAGTATCTTCAGGAGTCTGCAAATTTTAGAGAAAGAAAGTAAATCAGCTGTCCAAGATACTTGTTCAAAATATTAGTAACTCAAAATGTAGGAGCATGCTTTTGATTAAATATTGCCTCCATCTAAAATGATACAATTTAGAAATTATGAAACTAAGAAACATTTTATTGTTTGTACCTTTTAATATCTTTTAATGGTACCCTAAATTTGCATCATGAAATTATATCACACCAAGAAATAATTGTATGTTGTGGTATTTAAATGTATGCTTATATATACACATGTGTATATAGAGAGATATAGATATAAAGATAGATTTGTCAATGCGATTTACCACTGTAACTGTAAAACCTCTTATATTTGAAAGTGTTCAATTAAGAAAATGTTGCTGATCTAACAATGTCTTTCTTGGTTCCATGATAGAAAAAAACAAGTTGATTGCTTTTTTTGTATTAAAAGAACAAAATTGGGATGAAAGAAACAAAAGTAAAATAGCTATTCAACTCTGGTGAGTATTGTAGCAGAGAAAGAGGGACTATATACTCAATTATAGGCATATCCCAATTTTCATTCTTTTGACAAACATCTCAAGACCCTGTCAAACAAAGAAAAACAAATCACACACAGAACATATATCTACTTGAAGAGGTATAAATTTTGTAAACTAGATAAAAATGTATATTTTACCAGATAAATAAAAATTATAAAATTTATTGCAGATAAACCCATCTTATATGTAAAGGATTATTTGTATGATTGCTTTCCAGATTTTGTTATAAATATTAATTTCACATTTTTCCAGGTTTTCTAAATTTCCATATATTAGTATATCTGAAATATTAGCTCTCTCTATACATATATACACATTCACCTGTGGGCTAGAGAATGTACATTTAAACAATTGATTTAGCAGCACTTTCTGTATTTTAAGCATATAATACATTTTTATATTGATCAATATATTGCCATTTTTGTACATTTGAGTAATCAGCAACAATTCTTTTACTATGCTAGAACATTTTAATTTTGTCCTTCTTTCACTTTTATTATTAAATCTATTTAATTTCTAACTATTGTAAAGTCTATATCACACACACATAAAATAATATATATTATTTTTAATACCAACTCCAATACCTGGCCTAACTTGGACCCCTGTAGGCCACAGCAAATGCAGCACATATCTGCCCTGCTGTAGACACATCAGCTACATGCTCTGCAACTGCTCTCAGGAGCATATCAGATACACCAGCCCCCCATACTCATGCCCCAAAAGACAGCTCAACTCTAAGGAGGTCCATCATAACCATACTCAAAGTGACAGCCTGAGTCAAGGATGTCCATCATAACAAGGGTCAAAGGAGAGACAGAGTCCAATCATAGGCAAAAGGCCAGTAAATGGTTGATATAACCAGATAGAGAGAGTGAAGTACTAGAACATAAGCAACAGAAACTAATGCCACTTAGCATCATCAGAACCCAGTTCTCCTACCACAGAAAACCCTGGAAATCTTAACACATGTGAAGATGACAGAGGAACTTAAGGAAGATATAAATAACTCCCTTAAAGAAATGCAGGAGAACATAGATAAACAGATAGATGATCTTAAAGAAGAAACACATAAATCCCTTAAAGTAATATAGGAAAATACAATCAAACAGATGAAAGAATTGCACTAACAATCCAGGATCAAAAAATCAAAACAGAAACAACATAAATCACAAAGGGAAGCAATTCTGGAAGTGGAAAACGTAAGAAAGCGATCAGAAGTTATAGACACAAGCAGTACTAACAGAATACAAGAAATTGAAGAGAGAATTTCAGGCATAGACAATACCATAGAAGATATTGACATAATAGTGAAAGAAAATACAAAGGGCAAAATTTCCTAAGCTAAAACGTCCAGGAAATTTAGGACACAATAAAAGTCTAAATCTAAAAATAATAGGAATAAAAGAGAATTAACATTTCCAATTCAAAGGGCCAGGAAACATCTTCAATAATATTGTAAAAGAAACCTTGAAAATAAAGAAAGAGATGGTTATAAATGAAATGAAGCCTACATAAAACCAAGTAGATTGGACCAGAAAAGAAATTTCTCCTGTCACACAATATTCAAAGCACTAAATGCATAGAACAAAGAAAGAGTATTAAAAGTTGTAATAGGAAAAGGCCAAGTAACATATAAAGGCAGACCTATCAGAATTACACAAGACTTCTCAACAAAAACTTTAAAAGCCAGAAGATGGTCGGGCAGTGGTGGCGCACACCTTTAATCCCAGCACTTGGGAGGCAGAGGCAGGCGAATTTCTGAGTTTCAAGCCAGCCTGGTCTACAGAGTGAGTTCCAGGACAGCCAGGGCTACACAGAGAAACCCTGTCTTGAAAAACAAAAACAAAACCAAAACAAAACAAATAAACAAAAAGGCCAGAAGATCTTGGACAGATGCCAAGCAGACACTAAGAGAACACAAATGCCAGCCCAGGCTACTATGCCCAGCAAAACTCTGTATTTCCATAGATGGAAGAACCAATATATTCCATAACAAAACTAGATTTAAACAATATTTTCCACTAATCCAGCCTTATAAAGGATGGTAAAAGGAAAACTTCAAAAGAAGGAGGGAAACAACACCCAAGAAAAAGAAGAAATTAATCATCTCACAACCAACCCGACTGAAGAGAACCACAGAAACATAATATCACAATTAATAACAAAAACAACAGGAACCAGCAATCATGTGTCTTTAATATCTCTCAACATCAATGGACTCCATTCCCCAATAAAAAGACATAGGCTAACAGAATGAATAAGTAAACAAGACCCTGTGTGTTGGGGTCCACACTAGCCCCACGCTGGGGCGTAATGTTGCAGCCCAGGCAAAATGTTGAGGCCCGGGCCAACCCACGTTTGGGTGGCCACTGTATCCCGGCCCAATCTGCAGCTCCGGTCTGCAGGTCGGGGTTCAGCAAGAGCGAGGGTGAGGGCAGACTCTACCTAATATCTGATGTGTCTGATTCATCTGATATCTGGTTCTGTGTCTGCCTTTTATATGTCTTACTTTTAAGCCACGCCTCTAAGTTACACCTTTAATCATGCCCTTAGGTCTTGTCTCTAATTCTGATCTCTATAATTCTAAGTCATACTCTTAAGTCACACACCTTTAATCTCACACACCTTTAATCTCACACACCTTTAATGTCACGCACCTTTAATCTCAAGGTATCTAAACCAAGATTATCGGAGTGTGCTCAGCTGTTGTAGGCTATTGTAATCCAAATTTCATGTCAGGGTATATGGCTCAAGATGGCTGCAAAGTTGATAGCCGTTTTCTCCTAAAAGTCGGCCCCCAACACCTGTGTATTATTGCAAACAGGAAACAAGCCTCTGTGACAAAGACAGACTACTTCTGAATAAAAGGGTGGAAAAAATTCCAAGCAAATGATCCCAACAAACAATCAGGAATAGGCATTCTAATATCCAATAAAATAGATTGTGAAACAAAAGGTAGCAGAAGAGTTGGGAAAAGACACTTCATATTCATCAAAGTAAAAAAAAAATCTACCAAGATGATCTCTCAATTATGAATATCTATTCTCCAAATGCAAGGGTACACACACATATAAAAGAAACTTTACTAAAGCTCAAAACACACATTAATACTCACACAATAATAGTGGGATACTTCAATGCCACACTCTCAGAAATGGAAAGATCATGAAAACAGAAACTAAGCAGAGACCCAGTGGAACTAAGAGAAATTATGAACCAAATGGATTTAACAGATATCTAGAGAATGTTTCATCCTAAAATAAAAGAATATATGTTCTTCTCAGAACCTCATGGTACCTTTTCCAAAACACAAAACTAGCTTCAATAAATACAAGAAGATTCAAATAATCCCATTCAATTTATCAGATCAGCAAGTACTAAAGCTTCTCTTCAATATACAAAGCCCAAGTAAAAATAGATCAAGGACCTCTGATAAAACCAAATACATTGAAACTAATAGAAGAGAAAGTGAGAAAAAGCCTCAAACACATTAGCACAGGGGGAAATTTCCTGACCAGAATAGCAGTAGTTCAGACTCTAAGATCAAGAATTAAAAAATGGGACCTCATGAATATCAAAAGCTTCTGTAAGGCAATGGACACTGTCAATAGGAAATAAAGGCAAGCTAAAGAATGGAGAAAGATCTTTACCAACCCTATTATCTGATAGAGGGCTAATATATGATATATCCTAAGAACTCAGAAGTTAGACTCTAGACAACCAAATAACCCTATTAAAAAAATACAGTACAGAGCTAAATAAAAAAAAATTTCAAATGAGGAATCTCAAATGGCTGAGTAGCACATAAAGAAATGTCTAACATCCACAGTAATCAGAGAAATGAAAATCAAAAGGCTCCTGAGAGACCACCATATACCAATCAGAATGGCTAAGATTAAAAACTCAGGTGACAGCAGATACTGGAGAGAATGTGGAGAAAGAGGAATACTCCTCCACTGCTGGTGGGACTGCAAACTGGTAAAACCACTTTGGAAATCAATCTGGCAGTTCCTCAGAAAATTGGAAATTGTTCTACCTCAGCAATACCCCTCCTGGACATATTCTCAAAAGAGGCTCCAACACATAACAAGAAAAAGTGCTATATTATATTTATAGAAGACTTAATTATAACAACTAGAAGCTGGAATAACCCAAATGTCCCTCAGAGAAAGTATGGATACAGAAAATGTGAGACATTTACACAATGGATTATTGCTTAGTTACAATCCTTGTAGGCAAATGGATGAAACTAGAAAATATTGTCCTGAATGAAGTAATCCAGACAAAGAACATATATGGTATGTACTCACTGATAAGTGGATGTTAGCCCAAAAGCTCAGAATAACCACAATACAACTCACAGTCCATATGAAGCTTAACAAGAACGAAGACCAATGGAGTGGATGCTTCAATCTCACTTATAATCCTGAACAAAATAATCAAGGTAGGAAGAGAGAGGGAGAGAAGGACATGGGTAAGAGATGGGGGGCAAGTCAGGACCAGGTGTGTGAAGAGACCAGAGAGAATTCCAAAGGGGAAGGAACATGAATAAAAATACGTAGCACTGGGGACTGGGAAACTTCTCGAATGACTGGAGGTCAGGGATGAGAGAGGCTCCCAGGACCAAATGGGGTTGACATAAATATTCAACAGACAGGAGATAGAACCTGAAGAGAAAATCTCCAGTAGTAGACATGGCCCCAAGTGTTGGGATGGGGCCGAAGACGTATCTCAAAATTTTTATCCAAGAACTGTTCTTCTCTAAAGCAAATACAAGACCGAAATGGAGCAGAAAATGAAAGAAAGGCTATCCAGAGACCATCCCACCTTGGAATTCATCCCATCTGCAGATACCAAATCCCCATATTTTTGCTGATTCCAAGAAATGCTTGCAGACTGGTATGGCTGTCTTCTGAAATTCTCTGCCAGTATCAGACTAAGACAAATACATATCCTCATAACCAACCATTTTTCTAGACCTGAGTAACCTAATGGAAGAGATAGGGGAGGGCTGAAAGAGCTGAAGAGGATTGCAACCCCATAAGAAGAACAACAATATTAACTAGCTGGACCCACAGAGCTCCCAGGGACCAAACCACTAACCAAAGAGTATGCATGGGCTGATCCATGGCTCCAGCTACATATGTAGCAGTTGATTATGGCCTTATCTGGCATCAGTGGAAGGGGAGGACCTTGGTCCTGTGGAGACTTGATGCCCCAGAAAAGTAGGATGCTAGAGGGTTGAGGCAGGAGTGGGTGTGTGGGTAGGGAATCACCATCTTAGAAAAAAGGAGAAGTGGATGGTGTGGGGTTTCAAGGAGAGGATATGGGGAAAAAGGGATAGCATTTGAAATATAAACAAATAAAATGATTTAAAAAACAAAACAAAGCAAAAATCATGTATTCAGTCTCAATGGAATACAGCTAAAACAGACTAAAAGGATATTTAAATGTATAAAGTGTTGTGATTTAAATATTTTTGAAATTATTTAAACTCATAATTTTGAAAAAAATTAGGAAAAATAAAACTTCTATTATAGAAGCAACAATAAATTGACCAGTAAAACCATGACAAAAATTACCAAAATTTCAATGAAGAAAGCCAAAAGTAGGGGGGAAAACCTGAAACATAAGAAAACATACACTAGAATAAAAAAAAAACCCACAACAAAAGGAAAATGAAGACGTTTATCTAACCTTTTCAAAACAAAACACTCAATTTACCAAAGAAATGAGATATAGAATGTTACTACAAAAATTGTTTGAAAATCATATTACAACTAATTTAATAATCTATGTCTATCAATAACTTCTTAGAAGAATGCTAAAAGCAGAAAATAACATAAATAAGCTAGAGAGTATGAAGAAACTGATAGTAAATAAGCTGAAATAGAAATGAAAATATCAGAACCTCCTACAAAGTTACTGCAGAGGCCAACAGGCCTTCCTTGTGGAGAATTAACAAGCATTTAAAAATAATTAAAAAACTCGGTTATGATAATTTTTGAAAATTGTAAAACAAATCCTAAATTATTCCATGTGGCTATTTATTATATCAACAGAAAAAGCAAACATATAAATTTAAATTTAACACCAAAATTATTGATGAATAAATTTTGTAATATGAAATTCCACAAAAACAATAATAATTCAAATTCAGCAACACATAAAAAAGATTGTAGTCTGGAATCAAGTGAAATTTAACCTGGGATGTAAAATGAATTTTCTTTATTTAAACAATAAATAAATTTAGCACACCAAGAAAATACAGGAAGAGAAAAACTTTTACTCTCAATAGATGTAAAATAAAGACAATGACAGTCTAATATTTTTAATGCTTAAAACATTGCCATCATTTCAATAACAAGAGACATCATGAAAAATACCTATGAAAAATTCATAGTTGGTACCATAATTCATGGTGAAAGACTGAATGTTTTCGTAACTAGTATGTTGAAAACTATCTAGAATAGCACCTGTCTTGGCTTCTGAACAAACTAGAAGAGATCTACTTATAAAATATAGAAGAAGGGAGGTTTGTGTCACAGCACGTATGTGGAGGTATATGTATAACTTGTAGGAATTGGTTCCTTTTTACCATGTAGGTACTCAAAATTGAAATTAAGAAAATGCTGCTTTTGAGTAGAAGAAAATTATCTATATGACAAGTAATTTACATGCTCAAAATGACTGGGAAAAAATCCAATTTGATCTACCTATTCTGGAGTTATAGGGAGAAGATATTACATGGATAAAGGAGCAGGTTATTAGAACACATGTGTTGAGTGCCTGGCTTTGAGGAAACTTATAGGCATATTAAAATGGAAGGAACTGTCACAAAATGCTGGGAGTGAACTGCATTGCTTACCTTTGTAACACTTACAGATTGATAAAAGTTCTTGCCATTTTAAAAGTTCTTATGAAAAAATTTAAATTAGTTATGAAGAAGCAAAAATGGATATATAATTGCATGTAAGTATTTAGAAAAAAATCCCATTATTTTCCTTCCTCTGACAATTACCAAATAACTGAATCTCACAAATAAATAATCCATTCAAAGAATAGTGGTTGATGCTAAGCTATAGAATTCTGGCCAACCTCTCTCTGCTTTCTCTAGAATCTTGTTCTATGTTTCTTTTATCTCAACAACTATTTCCCCTGAATCACACAAGAAAATATTAATTTAAATATGTTAGGAGTCAAACACAGTCCTCTGCAAAAACAAATGCTTTTATACACTTAGCCAGCACTCTAAGACTCTAAAGAAGACAACCTTAAAGGCAGACATGATAAAAGTCACATTTTATACAAAATAATGATGTTAGTGATATTTTAACAAAACTAAACAAATAAAAAGTGAGTAAAATAATATATTAAAAAACATAAAAACCTAGACATCTATACTAGCGACAATATTTAATGGACTAAGGAATTGTCAGATCTACAGACATTTAAAGACTTTGTCTGTAGCAGAATTACACCAAAAGACATAGATATTATAGGAATCATTCCAGTGGAAATAAATTGATATCAGATCGAAGCACAGAATTATACAAAACAGTGATGAGCACAAGAAATAACAATTATATAGATAATAATAGTGTGTTTTGGCTCGTTTAATTTTAATAGACCATATGCTAAAACTAGTAACCACAAAGCAACTATGAAAATAATCAGTTATATTTAATATACAAAAATTGAGGTAAAATAAAAAAGTTTTAAATGTTCTATTTAAAGGAAACTAGAAAAAACAATGAAATGAAAAACTTCACTAAGAAAAAAAAGTAAAAGGAATGATGATAAACTTTAGCATAATATATTAATATATTTTGGGGATCGTATATTTCAAACTCTTTGATTTTCAAAATGGGAAAATATAAAAAAGCCATTTCTCTAGAGAAATATATAGCATTTTTCCATAGGATCAGAAATAGAAGACCCTTCCAACCCTGCACCACACTTATTAGGACCTGTGGCTTCTAAACATGTTAGTTGAATAAAATTTCTTTTTTTTTTCTACAAAGCTTTAAAAAGGCTCATGAAATATTTTGTAGACAAAATGGACCTGAGGATTTTGATGAGTATCTAATTATGAAGATAATATGGGTTTTAAATTATGTACCATTGACAATACAAGGTTATGTCTACATCTCTTCATTTGGTTATATTAATTCTTTTGCCTTATGGGGTGGTGGAATGATAGGAATTATAGCTTCATAATAAACATGCCTTCAACAAAAATGAAGGCATAACAGTATTTATCTGGAAGTTTTATGAGGACAGAGACAATGGATGATTAACCTCTTATTTATCCTTAGATTCTAACATGGAACAAGTATTCTATAGTTATCTGTTGATCTTTTTTATTTTTTTTCTCTGAAAACTTCCTGTGAGATTTCAATGGTGACCATATTCATACATTGATGCATCTCTCTAGTTCTTCTCAGGAAGCTCCATTACATGTCTCTGCAAAGTATATAAAATACTTTTATATTTATAAAATAAAAAGAGGAAAGTCACATTAATGATATACATATAACAGGGCAAGATAAAGAGTTATGAATTGCAAATCTTATGAAAAGATATCAGAATTAGCAGAACAGGTAGTGATCCCCACACCAGTGTGTGGATGCAGGATTATCCATGAGTATCTGGCTAACTATACTATATAGTAAACTTGAGGGTAACTTAATATACATAAGGAGACCTAAAAAGGAAGAAAAGAAAGAAGCAAAGAGAGAAAAACATTGTAAAAAATATTAGTGACATTTGGGGAGTAACCAGATGTTTTGAATTCACTCACAATCCTGTAAGTAATCTCTTATGGTGCCCTGTATGTAAGCCCAATAAACAAAGTGGTTTGCCATAAAGAAGAAAAGAAACAAAAAAGAGAGGAAGAGAGAAAGGAAAAACAGAAGCTAAAACTATAAAAATATTGGTGGTCCAGTGTTTGAGAGATATCTGAGGTCCAGGTTAATTGAGACTGCTGGTCCTCCTATAGGGTCTCCCTCCTCCTCAGCTTCTTCCAGCTTTTCCCTTATTCAAAGAAAGTGGTCAACAGCTTCTGTCCTTTGATTGTGTGTAAATATCTGCACCTGACTCTTTCAGCTGCTTGTTGGGTCTTTTGGAGGGCAGTCATGTTAGGTCCTGTTTTGTGAGCACTCCATAGCCTCAGTAATAGTGTCAGGGCTTGGGATCTCCCCTTGAGCTGGATCCCACTTTGGCCCTGTCACTGGACCTTCTCCTCAGGCTCCTCTCCATTTCCATCCCTGCAGTTCTTTCTGACCAGAAAAATTATGTGTCATAATTTTGACTTTGGGATGGCAACCTCCTCCCTCACTTGGTGCCCTGTCTTCTCAATAAGTTCTCTTTCTCTACTGTCTGGCATTTCCTCTTAGGCCCCTCCCTTAGAATCTTGAGAGTCTCTTCCTCCCAGGTTTCTGGTGCATTTTGGAGGGACCCCCAACCTCCTATCTCCTGTGGTTGCCTGTTTTCATTCTTTCTGTTGGCCCTCAGGGCTTCAGGCTTTTCCCCCTCACCCAATACCAGATCAGGTTCCTCTATTCTTCCCACCCTCCACACTGTCTACTTTCCCTCCCAGGTCCTTCTTTCCCTGCCTACATGTGATTGCTTTCTTCTCCCTCCTAAGTGGAACTGAGGCATCCTCAATTGGGTCCTTCAGCCTGTTGATCTTTCTGAGTTCTGTGGGATGTATCTTGGTTATTCTATATGGGTTTTTTTTGTGGCTAATATCCACTTATTAGTGAGTACATACCATGCATATCCCTTCAGGTCTGAGTTACCTCACTCAGGATGACATTTTATAGTTCCATCCTTATGCCTGCAAAACTCAGGATGCTCTCGTTCATAATAGCTGAGTAGTATTCCATTGTGTAAACGAAACACATTTTCTGTATCCATTCTTCAGTCATGGGACATCAGGGTTGTTTTCAGCTTCTGGCTATCACAAACAGGACCATTATGAACATAGTGGAACACATGCCCCTGTGGAATTGTAGGGCATCTTTTGGGTATATTCCCAGTAGTGGCATTGCTGGGTCTTCAGGTAGATCTATTTCAATTTTCTGAGGAATCCCCAGATTGATTTGCAGACAGAGTGGTTATACAAGTCTGCAATCCCACAAGAATGGAAGAGTATTCATCTTTTTTCACATCCTCAACAACATGTGTTGTCACCGAGATTTTAATATTAGTCATTCTAATTGGTGTAAGGTGGAATCTCAGGGTCGTTTTGATATGCATTTTGCTGATCACTAAGGACTTTGAACATTTCCTTAGGTGATTTTCAGTCATTCGAGATTCCTTTGTTGTGAATTCTCAGTTTAGCTCTATGCCTTATTTTTTGATTTGGTTGTTGGGTTTCTTTTGGTGGTTAGCTTTGAGTTCTTTATATATATTTGATATTAGCCCTCTATCTGATGTGGGGTTAATGAAGATTTTTCACCAATCTGTAGGTTGCTGATTTGTCTTATTAACTATGTCCTTTGCCTTACCAAAGCTTTCCAGTTTCATAAGGTCCTATTTATTAATTCTTCTTGATCATAGTGCATGAGCCATTAGAGATCTGTTTAAGAAATTTTTTGCTGTGCCAATGAGTTCAAGGGTCTTTCCCACTTTTTCTTCTATTAGATTCAGTTTATTTGGTTTTATGTTGAGGTTTGTGATCTACTTGTACTTGAGCTCTGTGCAAGGTGACAAATAGGTCTATTTTCATTTTGCTACATACTGACAGTCAGTTAAATCAGCACCATTTGTTGCAGATACTTTCTTTTTACCAGTCTATATTTTTTGGGTTCTTTGTCAAAGACCAAGTATCTGTAAGTGTGTGGTTTTATTTCTGGGTCTTCAATTCTATTCCACTGATCAATTAGTATTGTACCAATACCATACAGTTTTTAACACTATTGCTTTGTATTGAAGCTTGAGGTCAGGGATGGTGATTTCCTCAGACATTCTTTTATTGTTAAGAATTGTTTTTGCTATTCTGGGTTTTTGCCTTTCCAGATGAATTTGAGAATTGCTCTTTTCATATCTTTAAAAAATTGTGTTGGGATTTGGATAGTGAATTGCATTGAATCCATAGATTGCCTTTGGTAGGATGGCCATTTTTATTATATTAATTTTGCCCATCCATGAGCATGGAAGATCTCTCCATTTTCTGAGATCTTTGATTTCTTTCTTGAAAGACTTAAAGTTATTGTCATACAGGTGTTTCACCTGTTTAGTTAGAGTTATCACAATATATTTGTTATTATTTGTGGTTATTGTGAAGGGAGTTATTTCCCTTATTTTCTTCTTAGCCTGCTTATTATTTATATAAAAGAAGGCTTCTGATATATTTGATTTAATTTTATATCTGGGCACTTTGCTAAAGTTTTTTTATAAGCTAGACATGTTCTCTGATACAATTTTTGAGTTCTCTTATATATACAATCATATCACCTACAAATATTTGTTTCTTCTTTGCCAATTTGTATCCCCTCGATCTTCTTGTTGTCTTATTGTTCTAGCTAGCACTTTGAGTACTCTATTGAATATTTATGAAGAGAATGGGAAACCTTGTCTTGTCCCCAAATTTAGTGGAATTGCTTCAAGTGTGTCTCTTTTTAATTTGATACTGGCTTATGGTTTGCCATAAATTGATTTTATTATGTTTAGGTATGGGCCTTGAATTCCTGATCTCCCCAATACTTTTAACATGAAGGGGTGTTGTATTTTGTCAAGTGGGAACCCTAACCAGGCAGCATACATCAGCTGATATGAGGTCCACAACACATATACAGCAAAGGACTGCCAGGTTTGGGTTCAGTCAGAGAAGATGCACCAAACCCTCAAGAGACTAGAGACAGGGAGTTTAGATGTTTGGTTGTATAGGGGTGTGGGTGAGGACATCCTTATGGAGACAAAGGGGTGGAGAGGATGTATGGGATGAGGAAAAGTAGAAGAGTGGATGAGGGGGAATAAAACTTATAGTGTAAATATAAGTAAATAAATAAATAAATGATCAAAAACATAAAAAATAGTTGAATTTTTGACTGGTTTCTAAAATACAAAGTATGTGACAATCATATGCTTTACAAAACAAGAAATAAGGTCAATCTATAGCTAAATTTGAAAAAAGATTAACTTTGCAGTATTTTACATTAGTCTGGATTATTCAGATAAAGATAATTGATTAAAGAATTATAAAGAAAACAGACAAAAAAAACCTACAGACACAAAGAATGTCATTTATTTTTAAGTTAACTATTATGGGAGACTGACAAATCTGAAATTCTGAGGACAGAATGGAAATTCCAAGATTCTGCTAACAGTTGTTTATTGGCTTGAGTCTGAATTCTCACAAAAGTCTTCTGTGCAGAATGCTCATTTCTCAGCTGATAGATCGAATTAATGAGAGGTGACTGGATCAATAGAGCTTTGACCTAATTGATGGGTTAATCCACTAAAGGATTCATAAAACCATTGGCATGATTTAGAGGTGGTAGAATTTTTGGAGGCTTGACCTAGATAGAGGAAATATGTCACTGGGAGTGTATCTTTGTCTTGATTTCTGTCTGCTATACTCCATGAGGAGGAATCCTTGGCTCTACCACATGATCCCCATAATTACGTCCAGCTACCAACTCATCCAGGAGCCCCAGTGGCCAAAAACTGAAATCATAAAACAAACAAGATGTTTGTTGTATACATTGATTTATCTCAGCTATTTGTTGCAGCAATAGAAAAAAAGTGAGTAACACATTTGTTATTATAGAGTTAACTCTAAACTTAACAGAGCAGCAAATGCAAACACTACAGGGTCGGTGTGTTGCCACTAATGGGGAGAATTTCTTCTTGCATGAAAAATTTTAATTAATGCCCTCAAGACTTTCAAGTCCTTGGGTAAAACACACTCATTTACTCAAAGTCCACTGATTTAAATGTTAATAATATCTAGTAAATATGTTCACAGGAACCCTTATATTGTTTGACTAAGCAGCTTGTAATCACAACTTAAACATACTGATAGAAATTGGCAAGTTTTTTTCTTTGTCCATTTCTGCTTATGTGTCTGTTATTTAACCAAAGGCCCAGCACAGTGTTTATTTCTCACTATTTTCCACTAAGATATGAAGATAGCCTTTGTGGTTCTTGCTTTGTTTAAGATCACATATTCCTGTTTTCTGTTCATCAATCCTATGAATCAGGCATATAATTAGAATACTGATGTGATTAAATTTTTAGTTTATTTATTTTTTGATATTATAATATAAATATAAAAGTTCAGTTTGTGTCTTTAAAATTTAGGTCCCACTTTTTCATTAGTTTTTTTTTTTTGTTGGTGGTAGTGATTGTGGTGGTGGTAGTAGTGGTGGTGTGTGTGTATGTATTTCCAAATACATAAATGTAATCTGCTCTGTCTATATAATGTTACTTGTATATGTATGTTTTCAGGGCTTATCATTTGAACATTGAATTAAAAGTTGTTCTGCTCTTCCCTGAGGAAAACTATTTCTCCCACCCATTTTCTCTCAACATTCCTAAACTGTATTTCTTTGTGTAGGTTTGAGACCTCCTGGCCATTTCCCTATTCACTTTAACATATTCATTGTTGTTCTTGTTCAGCTCACTTTTGGGTAGTTGTGGTGGTGAGTATATGGCTATAGCCTCTAAAATTATATGGAGACACGTGTTGCAGAAACTTCCTTTATTCTTTTACAATCATCCCCTCCTCTTCTCCTGAATGAGTTTTTGGTGCTGAAGCCATTGTGGAGATGTATCTATTGGAATGGAGTTCTAGAACTCTGCATTTTTTTGGTTGTAGTTTTCTAAAATAGGTACTTGTCAGTCGCAAAAAAAAAAAAAAAAAAAAAAAAAAAAAAAAAAAAGTCTCCTTGATAAGGAGTAAGAACTACACTTATCTGAGTATCTGAGGCTACAAGTAAAGATATTTATAATATAGTTAATGATTCTGTTGGTTGAGTCCACTGTTAATTGTAAGTTCTCATCCAAGATACATGCTTTTACTAGTCCTGGGTACTTGGCTAGATTTCCAGTATGCCTTCACTCTTCCCCTCAACTCTTCCCCTAAACTGTCTATAGTTCTTTGTATAGAGTTGAGGCTTTGTAGTCTTTTCCCTATTCACTTTAACATATTCGTTGTTGTTGTCCTTGTTTAACTCACTTTTGGATAGGCATGATTTCCCTCTTGCTTAGAAGGTCTTAAATCCAATTGGAGAGCTATTTATTATTGCCAAGGCCTACATGCAACTATTATGCTCTTAGAGTTATTTTGCCATGCTACTTATTACTCTGGTCCATGGGCATCATAGATGGGTAAGGCTACAGATTGACTCTCTGCTTTGGAAGATTACATGGGAACTTCTGATACTATTGAATGCTAATTCACAAATAATAGGCTTTCAGGTCAATTCTAGCCTAGAGGCCACTGGGTCATACATCTGAAGTGTATGGTAACTTTATCAATAGGGTCTTATATTTCATCACCAGGAGCCTACCAGATGTCTGGTTATACATCTTAATCTTCCAGCAGTTATATTGATGCTAGATAATGACTCTAAATGTGTACAATAAGGAAACTAAGAGTAAATGAAATCTATGCAAATAGATGTTTATATATTTAAGTATGGTGATATTAAAAGGGACCAGCAATGATAAGTATAGCTAAGCCTTATAGGTATCTTAACTCTGAAATGGAAATTGGAAAATAAAGAAATGAAGATAACCTAATCCTGTTGTTGGAGAACTGGGGTGAATGAGTTTTGTTTTGTTTGTTTGTTTGTTTGTTTGTTTGTTGTTGACAGAATTTCTCCTTTCTTTCTCTTCCTGGACTGTAAAACACAACCACAATTGAAGACCTATCAGAGACTTGTAGATAAATTGCCCAGATCCTTTGTTTTATTTCTTAATTACCAGAGAATAGTAGATTTATTCAGATGCACATGGAAAGTTGACACCTCAAGTGGCTCACCTTTCTTCAGCAAAACCTGCAATAATAGTGTTTTCTAAAGGATCCTCTTTGTCACCAGAATGAAGCAAATTGTGAAACAAATGCTTACTTCTTTCTTCACCAGCTAAAATAAGTAATGATAGTAAAGACATTTCTCTAATAAAAACAGTTTTATTGTGTTACATTACTTAGAATTTGTACTAGTGCAGTACCTGTAATTGAAGGAGAAATTATGAGACTGAGATTTCAATGAAAAATAACTTGTATCTAATAACTTCTTTACTACATCTTGAAATGCCACTTACCAAATGCGTAAAAGCATTTCCATCTAAGTGCAAAAAGATCAATTGATATTTTTTATTCTCTCATGTTTTACATTCCTCATTAAAACTAAATCCTATAAAATTATTAATGTCATGATAGCCTCATTATCTCCTTAAAGAAAAATATTACACCTTGAAAAATTATCATGTATCATTGATACAACCTAATTATTTAAAAGTGGAGACTTACCTAACTGAATTTTATATGCACAATTCATTTGATATAATTGTGTACCAAAACTAAAAACTGCAACTTATTTACATCTGATTCTTTAACTTACTCTTACTCTCTTCATCATAAGAGACATTTCTTGTCTATGAAAAGTAGAACAATAACTTTTCATAAACATTTTATTAGGAATAATTGTATATTCATGCAAAATCTGTTCCATATATCATGATGCAACATAAAAAATTATTAAATAGCAATGAATTTTAAATATAAAGATAACATAAGAATGAGGGAGCAATAGGGGCTCACTGACTTTCACTTCATTAAATTTAAATATCTTCAAGTAGTAACAGTGACAGAAAAAGAGACTCATTTATTGGGTTAATAATTGAGTGCAGAACTTCTTTAGTGGAAAAGACACTTTCTTTTTGTTACATTTGGTCTAGTTTCCCCAATCCTCTCATTTATGCAAAGCAAGATAGAACTATAATAGTCAACCTCATATTAAATCATTGTAGCTGATAGTTCACTTTTTTCCCTTACTTTAATCCACAATTGTTTTCCAAAATTTTTAACTTTTACTATAGGATGCAGTGTGAGGTTTATTCTGGGTAGTGAATTTTAATGCACTTAAGATCAAGTAAGAGATATTCCTCTGGATAGGTGTATAGGTATTTCTCACAAAAATTAACTGACTGGGGAAAGACCTGTCCCCAAAGTAGGAAGCATCTTGCAGTGGAAGCTTGTATATAAATAGCAGTTAGGAGAAAACAGGCTGCTTTTCAGATCATTCTCACTTCTTGCCAGTGCTATTGCTACTATGATTTAGAACTGCTGACACCTCCAAATTCAAGGAATGGAAAGATACTGACTTCTTAATCTCTTTAGCATGCAGATAGCCAGTCCTGAAAAATATATCCTAATAACATATCAATCCTATATACGCGAATTTATTGAATAATTTTAGCACTATTGTGTCCATACAATTCTTCTTGAAAGAGGAATATACACAGAGTTAAGATATTTCTACAATATAAAACAATGACTTTGGGAAAATATATAATATGTATGATTGATCTGAAATTAGTAATTGAACAAACATATTCATGACATATATGTATATACATGTATATATATATATATATATATATATATATATATATATATTATTAGCAATATTACATTAATAAATACTACTTACCTAAATTTGGATATAGTTAGGATATGATATGTTCTTAGGTCAGTTGACCTTCCTTTCCTTCATAAAAAATACTTATTATATTTTGGCAGTTATAAAATGTATTTGTTGTTTGTGTGTGAAAAAATATTTGAACTATAATAATTTTTTCTCTCTACCTGCTCACATACATGTACTATAATTGATGATGTTGTTTTTCTGTTTGCATTTGGTTGGACTTTGTAAAATAAATTCCTGGAGCATTAGAAAACTAGTGTTCATGCTTAAGTTTGCTATTAAGAATATTCTTGCCAATATCTGTTTAATAGGTCAGTTTTCTTTTCTTGTTAAAGTTTGTTCAAAGGAATAGTCTCAGCACTAGGGATAGATATTTTAGATATTTGACTGAGACAGAGAAGAAAGTATGGAAAAAATAGGAATGAAAAAAAGGAAGAAAGAAAGAAGAATGAAGAAAGGAAAATAAGGAGTTAGGAAGGTTTGTGAAAACACAGGGGACTGGTAAAATAGCTAGAAATAGTAGAAATAGAAAGCATTTCAGAGAAAGTACTTAGAGATTTATATTATATCCAACCTAAGAAAATACTGAATTTTTATTGATAACTGTACATTTAATTTTATGTCATATTTGAACCAAGAAAAAATATATTTTATATATAATATATAATATTATTGTAATATAAAATATATAATATTATTATATATAATATTATATATATATATATATATATATATATATATATATATATATATATCTTACATTAACTAGAGCTGTTTCAGTAAGGCCACATAGACACTTAAACATTATAGTGTACTGTCATGGCTCATTGTTTTCATCTATACTTCGAGAAAAACTCTTGATTGCTGAAGATACCACATGCTAGAGAACATGGCAAAGTCATATTTGGAAATTCCATTCCTACTAGATAGCTTTCATAGTGATGGAAGGTACTATGCAAGCGACTTGGCAAGAAAACAAATCATCAACTGTATGCTGCTATGAACACAATTAGGTAGAATATTGATGAGTGTTGTAGGCCACACTCACATGAGCCAAGGGGGCATAAATACCACGTGATTAACAAACCATATTTTAGCTTTATTTAAGCCATTCTCCAAAAATAAAACCTGTTTTCTGCATATTATTATGCTTAGAACCTATGGCTAAATAAGTCCTACATACTTGGGAAGAACCTACTTCTATATATGTTGTTAAGTAAATGTAAAAATTAATTACAAATTACTTATAATTATGCATATAGAGAATCCAACTCTTAACCTTCATGTGAAAACCTTCTATATGCAGTAGACTATGATTAACCAAGTGACTTGAAATGACCAAAGTCCAAAGAATAAAATAATGGGAAGAACATAATTCCACCTCTAATAACAAAAATAACAGGAAGCAACAATCATTTTTCCTTAGTATCTCTTACCATCAATGGACTCAAGTCCCCCCCAAAATGAAATAGACAAACAGACTGGATAAAAAACAGAACCCAGAATTTTGCTGCATACAGAAAATGA
The DNA here is from genome assembly GCF_011762505.2 of Arvicanthis niloticus. NCBI lineage: Eukaryota > Metazoa > Chordata > Mammalia > Rodentia > Muridae > Arvicanthis > Arvicanthis niloticus. The sequence goes on along the minus strand of NC_047679.1, from coordinate 68,124,984 downwards.
ACCTCAGGGACAAAGACATACACTACTTCAGGGTAAAAGGTTGGAAAACAATTTTCCAAGCAAATGGTTCCAAGAAACAACCTGAAATAGACATTCTAATATCAAATAAAACCAACTTTCAGCCAAAAGTTATCAAAAAAGATAAAGAAGAACACTTCATAAACATCAAAGGATAAATCTAACAAGATAAAAATCTCAGTTCAGAATATCTATGCTCCAAATGCAAAGGCACCCATATTCAAAAAAGAAACTTTACTACAGCTCAAAGAACACATTGAACTCACACAGTAACAGTGGAAGACTTCAACACCACACTCTCATCAATGGACAGACCATGGAAACAGAAACTAAACAGAAACACAGTGAAACTAACAGAAGTTATGAACCAAATGGATTAAATAGATTTCTTTAGAACATTTCATCCTAAAACAAAAGAATACACTTTCTTCTCAATACCTCATGGTGCCTTCTGAAATGTTGTCCATATAATCGGAAACAAAACAAGCCTCAACAGATACCAGAAGACTGAAATAATCCCATGCATTCTAACAGATCACCATGGGCTAAGTCTGGTCTTCAACAATAACAAAAACAATGGAAAGCTCACATACTCATGGAAACTGAACAATGCTCTACTAAATGATAACTTGGCCAAGGAAAAAATAGAGAATGAAATTAAAGAATTTTTTGAGTTTAATGAAAATGAAGGCACATCATATATCAAAACTTATAGAATACAATGAAAGCAGTGCTAAGAGGAAAACACATAGCTCTGTGTGCCTAGAAAAAGAAACTGGAAAGAGCATACACTAGCAGCTTGATAGCACACTTGAATGCTCTAGAACAAAAAGAAGCAAATACACCCAAGAGGATGAATGCTGCAGAAAATAATCAAACTCAAATCAAGTAGAAGCAAAAAGAACTACACAAAGTATCAATAAAAGTAAGAACTGGTCATTTGAGAAAATCAAGAAGATAGATAGACTAATCAGAGGGCAGAGAGACAGTGTCCGAATAAATAAAAGGGAGACACATAAACAGAAACTGATGAAATTCAAAAAGTCATCAGATCCTACTACAAATATCTATACTCAACAAAACTTGAAAATTTGAATGAAATCAACAATTCTCTAGACAGATACCAGGTACCAAAGTTAAATAAGGAACTAAATCACGATTTAAATCATCTAAATAATCCCATAAACTCCAAAGAAATAGCAGTAGTCATTAAATATCTCCCTACCAAAAAAACACTGCAGAATTCTATCAGACCTTCAAAGAAGACCTAATACCAATTCTCTTCAAACTATTCCACAAAATAGAAACAGAAGGAACACTACCCAATTTGTTCTATGAAGCCACAATTGTGCTCATACTTAAACCACAAAAGGACACAACAAAGAAAGAGAACTTCAAACCAATCTCCCTTATGAATATAAGTGCAAAAATACTCAATAAATTCTCACAAGCATAATCCAAGGACACATCAAAACAATCATCCATCATTATCAAATAGGCTTTATCGCAGTAATGCAGGGATGGTTCAATACATGGAAAGCCATCAAAGTAATCCACTCTATAAACAAACTCAATGAAATAAACCACATGATCATCTCACAAGATGATGAGAAAACATTTGACAAAATTCAACATCCCTTCATGGTAAAAGTCTTGGAATGTTCTGAAATTCAAGTCCCATACTTAAACATAGTAAAAGCAATATACAGCGAGCAAGTAGCCAACTTCAAACTAAATGGAGAGAAACTTGTAGCAATCCCACCAAAATCAGGAACTAGTCAAGGCTGCCTACTCTGTCCTTACCTATTCAATATAGTACTGGAAGTCCTAACCAGAGCAATTAAACAACAAAAAGAAGTCAAAAAGATTCAAAGAGGAAAGGAAGAAAGTGGCTGGATATTAAATTAACTAAAAAAAAAAAAATCAGTTACTTTCCTCTACTCAAAAGATAAACTTACTGAGAAAGAAATTAGGGAAATGACACCCTTCCCAATAGTCACAAATAATATAAAATACCTTGGTGTGAATCTAACCAAGCAAGTGACAGATATCTGTATGATAATAACTTCAAGTCCCTGAAGAAAGAAATTGAAGAAGATCTCAGAAGATGGAAATATCTCCCACACTCATGTATTGGTAGGATTAGTATAGCAAAAATGACCATGTGGCTGAAAGTAATCTACAGATTCAATGCAATCCTCATCAAAATTTCAACTCAATTCTTCATAGAGATAGAAAGAACAATATACATATTCATTTGGAATAACAAAAAACTCAGGATAGTGAAAACTATTCTCAACAATAAAAAAACTTCTGGGGGAGTCACTATCTGTTATCTCAAGATGCACTATAGACCAATACTGAAAAAAAAAAAAAAAACCTAATGGTATTGGTTGAGAAAAAAGCAGGAAGATCAAGAATTGAAGACCCAGAAATGAACCTACATACCTATGGTCACTTGAAACTAAAACCATCCCATGTAAAAATGACAGCATTTTTAACAAGTGGTGCTGGTTCAACTGGTGGTTGGCCTGTAGAAGAATGCAAATTGATCCATTCTTATCTCCTTGGACAAAGCTCAAGTCCAAGTGCATAAAGGACCTTCACATAAAACCAGATACACAGAAATTTATAGAAGAGTATATTTTGAAGAACCTTGAATACTTGGGTACAGGAAAAAATTTCTTGAACAGAACACCAATGGCTTATGCTCAAACAAATAGGATCTCATAAAACTGCAAATCTTCTGTTAAGCAAAGGACACTGTCAATAGATCAAAAGGCAACTAACATTGGGAGATCTTTACCAATCCTACATCTTATAGAATGCTAATATCTAATTTATACAAAGAACTCAAGAAAATAGACTCAAGATAATCAAATAACCCTATTAAATTGGGGTACAGAGCTAAACAAAGAATTATCAACTGAGGAACAGAGAATGGCCTAGAAGCACTTAAAGAAATGCTCAACATCTTTAGTCATCAGGGAAATACAAATACAAACAACCCTGACATTCCACCTTATACCAGTCAAAATGGCTAAGATCAAAAACTCAGGTGATAGCAGATGCAGTAGAGGATGTTGAAAAAGAGGAACAGTCCTCCATTGTTGGTGGGGTTGCAAGCTGGTACAACCATTCTGGAAATCATTCTGGGGGTTTCTCAGAAAATTAGACATATCATTACCTGAGGACCCAGCTATACCACTCCTGAGCATATACCCAGAAGATGCTCTAACATATAGCAAGGATACATCCTCCACTATGTTCATAGAAGCCTTATGTATAATAGCCAGAAGCTGGAAAGAAACCAGATGTCCCTCAACAGAGGAATGGATATAGAAAATATGGTACATTTACACAATGATGTATTACTCAGCTATTAAAAACAATGACTTCGCCGGGTGGTAGTGGTACATGCCTTTAATCCCAGCACTTGGGAGGCAGAGGCAGGTGGATTTCTGAGTTTGATGCCAGCCAGCCTGGTCTACAGAGTGAGTTCCAGGACAGTCGGGACTACATAGAGAAACCCTGTCTCGAAAAACAAAAACAACAACAACAACAAAAACACAAAAAACAAAAATAAAAGCAATGACTTCATGAAATTCTTAGGCAAATTGAAAATCTATAAAATATTATTCTGAGTGAAGTATCCCAATAACAAAAGAACACACATGGTATCTACTGAAGTATCCCAATAACAAAAGAACACACATGGTATCTACTCACTCATAATTGGATATCAGCCCAAAAGCTCCCAATACCCAAGATCCAATTCACAGACATGAAACTGCTGAAGAAGGAAGACCAAAGTGTGGGTACTTCATTCCTTCTTAGAAGGAGTAGCAAAATACTCATGGGGCAAATATGGACACAAAGTGTGGGACAGAAACTGAACCCAGAGACTGCCCCACCTGAGTATCCATCCCATGTGCAGTTACCAAAGGCAGACACCCTTGTTGATTCCAGGAAGTGTATGCTAACAGGATCTTGGTATTGCTATCACCTTAGAGGCTCTGCCAGAGCCTGACATTTATAAAGGTGGAATGCTAGCAGGGAACCATTGAGATGATCAATGGAGAAGTTAGTGAGAAGACTGAAGCAGCTGAAGAAGTTTGAGGCCTCATGGGGAGAGCAACAATACCAACCAGCCATAGCTCCCAGGGTCTAATCCACTAGCCTGGGAGCACATAGGGAGGGACCCATGACTCCAGCTGTATATGTAGATGAGGAAGACCTTGTTGGGCATAGGTGGGAGAGGAGGTCCTTTGCCATGTGAAGGCTGGATGCCCCAGTGTGGGTAAATTCGAGGGTGGGGAGGTGGGAGTGGGTGGGTGGATGGAGGCATATCCTCATAGAAGCAGGAGGAGAGGGAATGGGATAGGGGGTTTCTGGAAAGGGAATTGGGGAAAGGTGATAACATCTGAAATGTAAATAAGTAAAGTATCCAATAAAAGATAGAGTAAGAGAATGCAAAAACATCAAAGAGAGAATTTTCAAGCAAGATGTGTGAGATAACTTTTTAAAAACAAAAATTAATACATAGTATCATCTAGACAATTTCTCAGCTACATGAATTTTAATCCAGAAACATCGTTGCTCCAGCACAGGATCATATTCAAAGATATAGGTCTATGTTATCTGGCTGAATTATAGACATATCCTTAGTACACATCTTTAATCCCTTTGACTGGAAAACAGACACACATTCATAAAAATATTTAATATCAAACAATGGCATCTAATTGAGCAGTGACAATGTGATAAATCAGAGAAATTTTTGGCATAATGAGTCAGAGACAGGATATGCCAAACTTTCCTGAGAATAGACAGGAAAAAAAGAAAAGATTACTTAAACAATACAGGGAGGTCAATTTGAGTTCAGTTGAGTTTAGTGCAGTTCAGTTGCAAGTAGTTGAGTTCATTTTTGTTTGCATAGTTCCTTTCAATTTCCTTCAGATCCTGCAGTAAGTGTAGTTCAGTTCATGAAATTCAAAGGCAGGTTTCCCAAGCATTGTAATTCAGTGAGAAGCTGAGAGAAGCCAGTTTGAATCAGTCAGCATAGAGAGGAGTTTTGAGCCAGAACTGATGAGTCAGACCAGCCTGTCAGAGTTTCTAAAGAATTAGAAAGTGTAATCTTTTTCATCAGTAATAATGCAGAGATGATAACTATATCTGGCAGTTAAAAGTTACTTTTGTAGCCAACTACACATATGAACTCACTGCAATGTGTCAAGATATACAAGACCTGTTCCAGGCCAATACAAACCAAATCTCAGAATGAAGAGAAGATTTGGGCACACAATCTTTGGAGCTATAGGCAAGTTTTAGCAGCTTGGATTTGGAAAGAATGTTTTTCTAAGAAGTTAGCCTATGGTCAATTAACTATTATTCTGAGCAAGATCACATGCTCAAGAATATTTGGATAGCACAAGTGGTTTCTAACATGCTAAGAAAAATGGATACAATGTTGGGTGGATAGAAATAAACGGGTATGGATCTGTAAAGAGACAGAGGAAAGGTCTGAATATGATTAAAACACATGGTGTGAAATTCTCAAAACAGGATAAAAATTTGATATGTGAATAAAGGAAATAAATACAGTAGCAACAAATCAATTAAAGTTTTATAGCAGTCAGTATAAAAATATCATTTTGTTTCAGAAGCTGGTAAAATAAGCATAAATGGAAACATTTTAACATGTAAAGTAACTAATTAATATAGGTGAAAAAGGAGACTATCCCTTTAAAATTATGGGAGAAAAAAATATACCAAAAAAGAAAGGCTAAATACAAATATATGAAATAAGTAGAGAAATATAATCATGAACATAAGTATTGCAAATTATATGACACTACTAGCAAAGTATTTGCTAGTAGATTAAGTAAAACCAATTCAGCTTCACAAAATTTTTTAAACATGATGCTTTTACTTGAAAATTTTAAAAGATGGGACAATAGGAAATAGGATTTTATATACTAATCCCTTTTTAAAGTTGTAAAAGACTGTTGCTCTTTTGGATAGCAAAGTAGCAAAAATTGCCATATACTTGAAAGTGATTAAGACACTAAATTTCTATTGTTATAGAAATAAAAATGATAAATAGGTTGAAGGATAGATTAACTTGAATTAACAATTCTATAACATCCATATTTATTAAAACATTATTTACACTAGGTGTATAAAATCATGGTTTTCCTTCCCTTTAAAATGTTTTTAATATATAAATACATGTATTAAAGATATCCACTATGATATATACACATACATGTTTTATGATAAAAAGCAAATTTTTAGAATTAGCCAGGTACTTTTTTCATTTATTCTTTTAGTTTACTTTTAAATACATTTTAATTTAAATAGAGCTACATCAATTTCCCTTTTCTCTTTCTTCCCGGCATTAACTTCCATGCACCAATCTTCCAACTCGTGTTATTATGCACTCCCCACATGCAGCTGGCTATGGCTACTATAGTCTCCCTCCATTGGCAGTAATTTTGTCTTTCAATGCTTTTACTCTGGTGTAGATAATCAGAATCTTTCTTCGGGGTTTCTGGTATCATCTTGGAGAAAAAATACATAAACTATTTTAATAATGCTGAAAGCCATTTCTAGTGATAAGATGTCAAGGTTCTTTATGAAGGAATTGTGAAGCATCAGATATATTATAATAAATACATTGATTATTACTAAAGTAAATTTAATGTTATTATATCACTTTAACATGTGGGCTTTGCTCTCTGTATAACATTAAGCACCATAATGCCAATGATTACTTCATGAAGCAATTTAACTTGCATTTGATAATGTTCCTAAGTATTTAAGTGACAAATCAGCTTATATTTCCATCATTTTCTTTTTAAATATTTGATTATAACAGTTGATGTTTGAGTTGGTCATAAAATTTATTTTAATCAATTTTAACTCAGGATTAAGACAGAATTTCCAGCAATTTCTCAAATGATCCTAAAGGTACTTTTAAAATATTTTTTACTATATACTTATGTAAAATAGCATTCGTAGATTGAAACATTTTAGTATCAAAACATTAATCAATTCAGAAAAACTTTAAAGATGTTCTGTATATTTTAATATGAAAATAGTCAACCAAAATTTAATTATGGATGTAAAAAATAAGCATATCTCCGTCATTATTGTACAGATTTATTTTATGCATGATAAAGAATCATTTTAAAACAAATTTCTTTACAACTTATTTTCAGTAAAAGTTGGACTTGTATTCTAATTTTAGTGTCAAAATTTTTTTCTTACATAAAAATCAGCTGAGTGGGGAGAATTTAAGATACTGAATTATATTGTATAGTCATAGTTAAAATATTTTTACTTCTTTATGAATAATTTAAGTATTTGAACTATTTAGTTGAAATTAAATACAGGATGTTTATTTTGATAAGACATACTCATACATAGGCTAGACAGTCCTGGTAAACAGGGTGGGGCATCTAGAAAGAGAAAGGATTCTCTGATACGGCAAGGAAAAGATTTTTCAGCTAGAGAAAGAGAAGAATTTCAGATGATGAGAATTTAGCTGGAACATGGAAGGCCCTAAATTCAAGCATTATGGGGATTTTAGGTGGGGGATAGCAAGACTAGATTAGACAATTAGAACAGAAATACAATGCCTAGGTATTGTGCTTTTATGTTGTAAATAAATCTTAGTCTCTCATCTTTATTGGTGAACTAGCTAGGATAAAGAAAAACAACTGCTGTATTAATTTACTCCTTATATTTATAGTAGCATTGATTTTTACCAAAGGGAAGGCAAGACCTCAAGGCAGGAACAGAAGGAGAAGCTATGAAGCCATGTTGATTACAGAATTGTTCCTCGTGGCTTACTTAGCCTTCTTTCTTATATAACTCAGGGTCATGTGTCCAGATATGGCAATGGCATAACATTGGTCTGAAAGAACCCATATCAATCATTTATACACCAAATGTCCCACAGAGTCTCCCACACGCCAATCTAGTGAAGTCATTCTTTCAATCCAGGTTCCTGCTTCCCAAATGACTCCAGTTTATGTTAAGCTGACAAGAGCAAGTTAACAGGACACCATATAATTTGACATGAAAGTCACAATAATCAATATTACAGCTGTAATTAATTTGAAAATTTCTATAACTGTATATAATAATAATCTTTACAGTTGCAAAATAGCTCAGCAAATGTTTTTACAAGAATGAGTGAGATATGAACAAGAGCAAGCCAGGTAAAATTCTAATTTGGAGTAGAAGTGGATCCTGAGGATCCACCCATATCTTAAGAACTATTTACAGTTAATGGCATTGGTGGGAGGTAGAATCATTTTGCTATAGGAATTTTTGTAGTAATAGGCTTCTCTTACCATAGTAAAAGGTCTCACATCCATAAACTGTCCTTGCTTCCTCTTTGTTGTTAAGATGCAACACCATACCTGAATTCAACTTAGCAGAGGGAATTATTTATTTAGCTTACATTTCTATGCCACAGGCCATCATTAGTCATGGATCTAAGATCAGTATGTAGCTTGTAGTTTCTGCACTTAGTGCCTGCCTGCATGCCACCATGCACCGTGCCATAATGAAGGCTGACTAAACTCCTGAAACTGAAAGCACACCACCAAATAAATGCTGTTTTTTAAAGAATTACCTTGATCATGGTATCTCTTCAAAGTAGTAGATCAAGAAATAAGAAAGTATTTGGTACCAGTTGTGAGATTGCTATGTCAGGCCTGACAATGCTGTTGATTGGAGAAATGTAGAAGATTTGGGGACTTTGAATTAGAAAAGCAGTTGGTTACTTTAAGTGGTATGAATGTGAAATCCCATTAGGAACATGGAAGACAAAGCTGTGGGCGATTTTAACTATGAGGGTAGAATTCAAGATGTTCCAAAGACAAAAAAAGATTAGTAAGTTTCCTATAGACCACTATTATTGTATTATGGCAAAGAGTGTGGCTGCTTTTTGTTCTTGTTATAAATTGAAGCATTTGGATTAATGACTTTGGCAAAGGAGATAGCAAGACAGTCTAATATTGGCTGTGTTATTTGGTTACTAGTGGTAATTCTTAATGCAGATCCACACTGTAAGAAGAGAATGGAGTAAGGGACAATGCAAAATATAGTTTGAGTATAAAATAAGCATCAGAAGATGAAATAGAGCTAAATGTAGTGCTGAAGAAGCTTTAAAAAAAAATACCAAAATGCCTGATACTAAATGCAATAAACAGAGTGGTGACCTCAGGTCAAAAACCCACCCAGTTAAGTTTGCAACTTGTGTAAACGAGTTAAATAAAAGCATAAACAGTAAAAGAAAACATCGAAATCAGAAATCTGGTATAAGTATAATTGAACAAGTGTGCCAAGTTCTAGCCCCTGAAAGTAGGAGACTTTGTCAGGTTCAGCCTTGTTATTTTTGTTTGTCGCATTGGCTTTGAGGCTTCAAAAGCCCTTGGTAGACCCAGTCTCTCCCTCTACAAATGGAACAGTATGTCATTCTCAGTTACTTATTCTGCTCTTGCCTGCATATTACCATACTCTCCACCATGATGATAATGGGCTTAACCTTTGAAGATATAAGTAAGCCCACAATTAAATGCTTTGGTTATGGTGTCTTTTCATCTTGGATAAAGGAACAGTAATCAAAGACTTGGTTCCATCAGAATAGCCTGTGAGTAAGACATTGCTCATGTGGAACATTTTCTTTCTTTCTTTCTTTTTTTTTTTTACATGAAGCTTAGAATTGCTCTTTCTAGGTCTGTAAATAATAGCATTGTGATTTTCATAAAAATTACATTCAATTTGTACATAGATTTTGCTAAAATGACTTTTTTATTATGTTAATAATACTAATCCACTAGCATGGGAAATCTTTCCATCTTCTGAGGTTTTACTCATTTCTTTCTTCAGAGACTTGAAGTTCTTGTCATACAGGTCATTCACTTACTAGCTTAGAGTTACACCAAGATATTTTATATTATTTGTGGCTTCTGCAAAGAGTGCTATTTCCCTATGTTCTTTCTCATCCAGATTATTAGAAAGACAGCTGGGTTTTGTCTTAATTTTGTATTCAGCCACTTTGCTGAATGTTTATCATGTGTTTATCAGCTATAGAATTTCTTTGGTAGACTTTTTGGGGTCACATTTGCATAGTATCATATCATCTGCAAATAGTGATACTTTGACTCTTTCTTTTTCAGTTTGTATCCCCATGAGGTCATTTAGTTGTCCTACTGCTCTAGCTAGAATTTTAAGCACTATGTTGAATAGAGAGAGAAAGAATATACAGCCTTTTCATGTCCCTGATTTTAGTAGAATTGCTTTATATGTCTCTATATTTAATTTGATGTTGGTTATTGCGTTGCCGTATATTAATTTCCTGTGTTTAGGTATGCACCGTGTATTCTTGATCTCATCAAGACTTTTATCCTAAAGGAGTGTTGGATTTTGTCAAAGGCTTTTTTTTAACACCTAGTGAAATGATCAGATTAATGTTTTCTTTCAATTTGTTGATGGGGTAGATTATACTGATGGACTTTCATATAATGAACAATCCCTGTATCCTTGGAATATCCCTTACTTGGTCATGGTGAATGGCGTTTTTGATGTGTTCTTGGATTTGGTTTGTATTTTATTTGTGTATTTTTGTATCAATATTCATAAGGGAAGTTGTTCCGAAATTTTCTTTCCTTATTTTATCTTTGTGTGGTTTGGAAATCAGGGTGATTTTGACCTCATAGAATGAGGCTGTCAATGTTCCTCCTGTTTCTATGTTGTGGAATAGTTTGAGGAATATTGGTATTAGATCTTTCTTGAATGTCTTGAAGAATTCTGTACTAAAATGATCTGTACAAATACTTGACTCTCTGTGTGTAGCAATGGGGGATGCAGACCTGGGGATAGCCACCAGTAAGTTCCAGATGCCAGGAGAGCAAGAGGTACCCAGGATCCAACAGAAATGAGATTAGCTGAAGTGCCCACCAAATGAGAGATAGAACCTATAGAGACAATGTCTAGAGGTTAGGTAAGGACTCCAGTTGGAGGATAGGTCCACCCACTCATCTCCAAATGTTTAACCCATAATGGCTCCTGGCTTAAGAAAATAAGAGGACAAAGTGTGGAGCAGAAACTGAAGGAAAGGCCATTCAGAAACTATCCCACTTGGGGATCCATCAGACACCAAACCCAGATACTATTGCAGATGCCAAGAAGTGCTTGCTGACAGGAGCTGTTATAGCTGTCTCCTGAGAGGCTCTGCCAGAGCCAGACAAATACACAGACAACCATTGGACTGAGCACTGGGACCCCAGTGGAGGAGTTAGAGAAAGGACTTAAAGAGCTAAAAGGCTTTGAAACCTCATAGGAAGAAGAACAATATCAACTAACCAGACCCCCAGAGCTCCCAAGGACAAAAGCAACAATCAAAAAGTACACATGGAGGGACCCATGGCTCCAGCCACATATGTAGCAGAGGATGGCCTTGTTGGACATCAATGGGAGGAGAGGCCCTTGGTTCTATGAAGGCTTGATGCCTCAGTGTACAAAAATACCAGGGTGGTGAGGTGAGAGTCAGTGGGTGGGAAGGAGAGCACCCTCCTAGAAACAAGGAGAGTGGGGATGGGAGAGGGGGGTTCTGGAGGGGAAACGGGGAAAGGGGATAATATTTGTAATGTAAAAACATAAAACATCCAATAAACATAAAAAGTCTGTTCTTATCTTTTTGGGGGACAGGGAAACTGCTTCTATTTCCTTAGGGGTTATAAGATTATTTAAATAGTTTATCTGATCTTGATTTAACTTTGGCAAGTAGTATCTATCTAGAATATTGTACATTTCTTTTTGATTTTTCATGTTTTTTTTAAAGTGAATCCTAATGATTCTTTGAATATCCTCAGTTTCTGTTTTTATGTCTTTGTTTTCATTTCTGATTTTGTTAATTTGGGTACTATCTTTCTGCCTTTTACATAGTTTGGCTAAGGCTTTGCCTATCTTATTGGTTTTCTTAATGAAATATCACTTTCTGTCATTGATACTTTGTATTGTCGTGTCCTTGATTTTCACCCTGAATTTGATTATTTCCCTCATCTTACTCCTCTTTGCTGTGTTTGCTTCTTCTTTTTCTATAGCTTACAGGTAAACTTTGTTTTAATTGGTTATTTTATTTATTTATATTTCAAATCTTATCCCCCTTCCTATTTTCCCCTCCACAAACCTCCTAGCCAACCCATGCCATCCCCCTCTGTTCTGCTTCTATGTGGTTGCTTCCCCTCCCATCTACCCATTCCTGCCTCACTGCCCTGACATTCCCTTACAATGGGGTATCATGCCTTCACAGGACCAATGGTCTCTCCTCCCTTTGATGCCAGACAAGGTCATCCTCTGGTACATATGCAGCTGGAGACATGGGTGTATTCCTTGCTTGGTAGTTTAGTCTCTGGGAGTTCTAGGAGCCTGGTTGGTTGATATTGTTCTTCTTACTATGGGGTTGCAAACCCCTTCAGCTCCTACAGTCCTTCCCCTAACTTCTCCATTGGGGTCCCAGTGCTCAGTCCAATGGTTGGCTATGAACATCCACCTCTGTATTTGTCAGGCTCTGGCAGAGCCACTCAGGAGACAGCTATAACAGACTCCTGTCAGCAAATACTTCTTGGCAGCTGCAATAGTGTCTGGGTTTGATGCCTGCTTATGGCATGGATCCCCAGTTGGGATAGTCTCTGGATGGCCTTTCCTTTAGTCTCTGCTTTAATTGCTTGTATGTGAACTCCCCAAATTCTTTATGAAGACAGTGCTCTGAACTTTCCTCTTAGCACTGTTTTCATCATGTCACATAGAAATCTAGAAAGTCTTTAATTTCTTTATTTCTACCCTGTCCCAAAGATCATTTAGTAAAGAGTTGTTCAGTTTCCATGAGTTTGTAGCCTTTATTTATTTAAGTTGTTTTTGAAATCCACCTTTAATCCATGGTGATCTGTTTAGATACCTGAAGTTATTTCAAGAACCTTCATGTTTGTTTCATTACTACTACTACTACTACTATTTGCTTCTGTTTGGATGAGTTGTCCATTGGTGAGCGAAAAGTATTGAAATATTCCATTGTTAATGTATGATGTTCAATGTGTTATTTAAACTTTAATAATGTTTGTTTTATGAATGTGGGTGCCCTTTCATTTGAGTCATTGATAGTCAGAATTTGGATGCCATCTTGTTAGATTCTTCATTTGATGAATATGATGTGTCCTTCCCCCATCTCTTTTGCTTAATTTCTGGTTGAAAGTCTATTTTATTAGATATTCAAATAGCCATTCCAGTTTTCTTCTTAGATCTCTTTGCTTTTTTCCAACCTTTTCTAGGTACCCTTATTGCTGAGATGTGTTTCTTGTATATAGTAGAATGATAGATCCTTTTTTTGAATCCATTTTCTTGGCCAATGTCTTTTTATTGGAGATAGAATCTATTGATGTTGGGAGATATAAATGACCAATGATTTTCAATTCCTCTTATTTTGATGTTGATTGTGTTAGTGTTTATGTGTGTGTGTGTGTGTGTGTGTGCTTGTCCCTTCTTTTTTTGTTTGCTTTTGTGTAATTACTTATTGTATATCTTTTCTTAGGTGTATGTAAACTCCTTGATTTGGAGTTCTTCTACTAGAATTTTCTGTTAGGTTTTATTTGAGGATAGATATTGCTTAAATTTTATTTTATCTTGGAATAACTTTTTTCATGTATGGTGATTAGGTGTCTTCCTGGGAATCATAGTCTGGGTTGGCATTTGTGGGTCTCTTAGAAGTTGTAAGGCTCTAAGTTACTTCTAGATTTTAGAGTCTCTGTTGAGGAGTTGTGTGTAATATTAACAGCTCTACATTTGTATGTTGTTTGGCCTATTCCCCTTGAATCTTTTAATATTATTTATATATTGTGCATATTTAGTGTTTTGATTATTATGAGGCAGAAATATTTTATTTTTCTCCAATCTGTTTGGTGTCATGTAAGCTTTTATATGTTTATTGACATCTCTTTCTTTAAGTTAGAAAATTGTTCTTCCACAATTTTATTGAAAATATTATCTGGTCTTTGGACCTGGGATTCTTCATCTTCTATTCCTGTTATTCTCATGTTAGCTTTTTTTTAGTATCCCCATTTTTATGAATGTTTTGTGTCAAACATTTTCTTTGACTCATGTATAAAATTATTCTATTGTACCTTCTATACCTGAGATTCTCTTCCATCTACTGTAGTTTGTTGGTAATACTTGCTTCTGAGGTTTCTGTTCTCTTCCCTAGATTTTCCATTTTTGATTGAGGAAGTATGTGTTTTCTTTATTGCTTCTATTTCCATTTTCAGGTCTTGAGCAGTTTTATTCATTTACTTTATCTGTTTAATTGTATTTTCCTTTATTTCTTAAGAGATATATTCATTTTCTCTTTAAAGACTACTGTCATCCTTATAAGACTAGATTTAAGGTCATTTTCTTGTGCTTTTGTTGTACTAGAAAATCCAGAACTTCTTATAATGGAATAGTTGCACTCTGGAGGTACTGTATGGCCATGGTTCTTGTTAATTTTGTGCTTAAAGTGGACTTCAGTCATCTGGTTGTTGATGGATGGCCCTGGTTTAGGAAATAGGCCTAACCTGGATGTTTCTGGTATTGTAGACTTTGGGTGAATTGTCTTGGTCTAGATAATGCTTAAGGGGGCAGTACAATTCTCAGGGCAGCTGGGTGTGCCCCAAAGGTCTCATTGGGCAGGAGATGGGGGGTTAGAAATAGAAGTGATCTAACCTGAATGTTCCTGGTGCAGCAGGCTTGGTGATGGTAGATGGACTAGTGGTAGGAGGTATACAACATGATATATTATGCAGCTCAGGGTAGCTGACATGCACCAGGGGACCCCGCTGTGGCCTCACAGTGGACTTTGGCCAAGAAGAATCAGTGGTTAGTAGACAGGGGACAGTAGAAACTGTATGATCTGTATTTTTCAGGTATAGAAGGCCAAGTGAATAGAGTGGTGTCTTGAAAATGAAGTTTGAAAGTAGATGGACAGCAGACCTCTGAAATTGCTTAATTTTTACTTCATTTTTTATTGTAGGAAAATATAATTCTTGACTTAGTCATGTCTGTATAACAGATTAGAAAAAAAATAAATTAAAACCAGTCAGCCACTTGAAAAAGAAAAAGAAAGAAGAATGAAAGGAAGGAAGGAAGAAAGGAAGGAAGGAAGGTAAGTCAGGGAAGGTAACATAAAATTTTAACCTTGTAATCAGAAAGCAGAATCAAGTCTATCTCTGTGAATTCGAGAATATCCTGGTCCACATAGTAGGTTTCAGGCCACCAAGGGTCCCAAGAATTACATAACTTGTCTCAAAACAAAGTAAAACAAAAAAATGTGAATTTCTGATAGACATATATAGATAGACTTGTATATTACTGTATATTTATTTTCTCTCTTTTGTTTGGTTTTCTTTTTGGTTATTCTAGAGGGTTTTTTGTTGAATTATATGATGTTAGTAGCCAATTAGTGATACTCCTATACTGTGGTTTAGGTCCATAATGAAGATGGAATCTCTTAGAAACTGAAAATATATTTCAAGCTAATACTTCTAGAAATCTAAATCAAAAATGGCTTTTATTTTTTCAATTGAGCTAATAAAAAGAAAGGAATTGACTCTAGTGAACAGATCATTGAAGTCTTGATAGAAATTAATTGACTGCCAGACTTCTCTGAACATTCAATGTAGCATCATCAATATAGTGCAACTACACACAATGACAGGCACTGTGGCCATTTCTTAAGTACAATCTGGGGCTTTGTGAATGTTTCTATTGGAATGACTTTTTCTGTCCTCAGAAATGTTAGCTTCCTATGTGAATTTTCTCAAAGTATTAAAGTCCTTTATGTAGGAGACTTTTTCTGAGCATTTGTACTGATTTTGATGCTTCTTATCTAAATCCATGTAGCCTCCATGAAATTAAAGATCAAAATAGCTCCATTTACTACAGCATAGTAACTCTATAAAAATTGCCTGGGAGATGATTAATAAATACTGAGGAATAAAATTTGGATATATAACTGGAGATAATCATATAAAAAAGATTAAACCAATCTTAGAAGTAAAATTATCTTAATTTTTAAAATTTGTGGTTTCTAGAGTATATATAGCCTTACAAAATCATGCATGCATAAATTGAATAAAATAATTTATAGTTTTTTTGTATTACTGTATACTTAAAATAGCATCTTTAAAAACATTTGAATTGGTTATTATTTTGAAACTGCAACATAATCTATTTTCAAATATTTTGTTGATGTTGTTGTTGTTGATGATGATGATTTAAAAATTATGCTGCAGAAAACTTCACCACTCATTGAAATGTGATACACTTATTTAAGAAGGCAGAAGGCAGAGCATGGATTCAGGTTTATTTCTAATGAGACACGCAATTATGAAGAAACTATAAGACTTCTCTAATTGGTTAATCTTTCTCAGCTTTAGGTTATCTTTAGGTAACTTATCTACAAATGGGGTTATGAGTAGGTAACTCATCTATAAATAGCTATATGAGCAAACAATCTTTATCCTACTTTGATGCTTAGATATTATGATATAAAATCAATTGGAAAAACAGGTAAAAAGAAATTTAAATATAAATATTTACTCAGAAACAATACCATTATCAAACTAATTACTATGGATCCTGTGTTATCCTTATGTATGATACAAAAAGTGAGCTCTCACAGAAAAAAAAGACAGTAGTCAAATATGATTTATCATGGTTTTGAAAAAAATTGTTACTATAAATTTCATGTTCCAATGTAGTAACAGCTTGAAGAAGTTTTATATAGATAAAATGAAGTAAAGCATAAAGCAATACAGTTTTTAAATGAATTGGTGGAGATATCAGGTAAGAGGTTTACATAGAAATTGAAAAATCTCACCTATGCTCTCTGACAAAATTCTTAGTCTTTTGGTTGGTGGATGGTATATTTTGACACATTCCATAGAGTTTTACCTGACAGTCAGATATACATTATATCAGACACAGGTGTGGGAAGAAAATGGCCATTAAGAGAGCTAAAGATAGCATAAAAAATTATAACATGATGCGGGGACAGCAATAATCTTCCTCTCTACAATCATTAAACATTTAGTCAGTTTTTCAACTTTGCAGAAGTTTCAAATTAATTCATTCTTTCAAGAAAATTTTGCTAACATGACTATAGAATGTTTTTGATTACCTGAGTATAGCACATATGTAATTGCAATGTGAAAAAAAAAACAACAGTGATTTCTAGATATTATATGAAGAAAATACTTATAGTGCTTACAAAATTGGCAAGCAAACAAAATATATGCCTGTGGTTTTACTGAAATTAAGAGGTTATGGAAATCTATATTGGAAGATTAATATATGGTAAGAAATTTTATATATGAAAAACCCTCATGGGTATTCACAGTTTAAGGAAAGTGATAGCAAATCAACACAAGAAAGAAAATAGACCCATGAGTTCTCCTGAATCACCTAATAACTCTAATCTTAGGACTGAAAAAAAACTTCATTTTTCAAATCTATCAGTATAAATGCCATTTGAATATCAACTAACATGAACTTATAATGAGAAGTTATATGATGGTACCTTCTCCAAAATAGACCATATAATTGGTCTCAAAACAGGCCTCAACAGATACAAAAAGATTGAAATAATCCCTAGTACCTTATTAGAACACCATGGATTAAGACTTGTCTTTGACATGGACAAAAACAACAGAAAGCCCACATACACTTGGCAACTGAACAATGCTCTACTCAATGATAACTTGGTCAAGGAAGAAATTAAGAAAGAAATTAAAGACTTTTTAGATTTAAATGAAAATGAGGACACATCATATCAAAACATGTGGGACTCATTGAAAGCATTACTAAGAGGAAAAAATCATAGCTCTAAGTGCTCACAAAAAGAAAGTGGAAAGAGCATACATCAACAACTCGACAGCAAACCTGAAAGCATTAGAACAAAAAGAAGCTAATATACCCAAGAGGAGTAGATGGCAGGAAGTAATCAAAATCAGGGCTAAAATCAACCAAGTTGAAACAAAAAGAACTATACAAAATATCAACAAAACCAGGAGCTGGTTCTTTGAGAAAATCAACAAGATAGACAAACCCTTAGCCAGACTAACCAAAGGGCACAGAGACAGTACTCAAATTAATAAAATCAGAACTGAAAAGGGAGACATAACAACAAAAACAGAGGAAATTTAAAAAAAATTATCAGATCCTACTACAAAGGCCTATACTCAACAAAATTAGAAAATCTGGAGGAAATGGACAATTTTCTAGATAGATACCAGGTACCAAAGTTAAACGAGAAGCAGATAAACCATCTAAACAGTCCCATAACACCTAAAGAAATAGACACAGTCATTAAAAATCTTCCCACCAAAAAATGTCTGGGGCCAGATGGTTTCAGTACAGAATTCTTTCAGACCTTCAAGGAAGACCTAATACCAATCCTCTTCAAGCTATTCCATTGAATAGAAACAGAAGGAACACTACCCAATTCATTCTATGAAGCTACCATTACACTTATACCTAACCCACAGAAAGACCCAACAAAGAAAGAGAACTACAGAACAATCTCTCTTATGAATATTGATGCAAAAATACTCAATAAAATTCTCACAATCTGAATCCAACAACACATCAAAACAATTATCCATCAAGATCAAGTAGGCTTTATCCCAGGAATGCAGGGATGGTTCAATATTCGGAAATTCATCAATGTAATCCACTACATAAATAAACTCAAAGAGAAAAACCACATGGTCATCTCACTAGACACTGAGAAAGCATTTGACAAAATTCAGCATCCCTTTATGTTAAAAGTCTTGGAAAGATCAGAAATTCAAGGTACATATCTAAACATAGTAAAAAGCAATATACAGCAAGCCAGTAGCCAACATCAAACTAAATGGAGAGAAACTTGAAGCAATCCCACTAAGATCAGGGACTAGGAAGGACTGCCCACTCTCACCTTACCTATTCAATATAGTACTGGAAGTCTTAGCTAGAGCAATTAGACAACAAAAGGAAGTCAAAGGGATACAGATAGGAAAGGAAGAAGTCAAAATTTCACTATTTGCAGATGATATGATAGTATACTTAAGTGAACCTAAAACTTCCACCAGAGAACTCCTAAACCTGATAAACAACTTTAGCAATGTGGCTGGATATAAAATCAACTCAAACAAATCAGTAGCCTTCCTCTATTCAAAGGATAAACAGGCAGAGAAAGAAATTAGGGAAATGACACCCTTCACAATAGCCACAAATAAAATAAATTATCTTGGAGTGAATCTAACAAAGCAAGTGAAAGATCTGTATGACAAGAATTTCAAGTCTCTGAAGAAAAAAATTGAAGAAGATCTCAGAAGATGGAAAGATCTCCCATGTTCCTGGATTGGCAGGATTAACTTAGTAAAAATGGCTATCCTGCCAAAATCAATCTACAGATTCAATGCAATACCCATCAAAATTCCAAATCAATTCTTCATAGAAAGAACAATTTACAAATTCATTTGGAATAACAAAAAACCTAGGATAGCGAGAACTATTCTCAACAATAAAAGAACCTCTGGGGGAATCACCATTCCGGACCTCAAACTGTACTACAGAGCAGTAGTGATAAAAACTGCATGGTATTGGTACAGAGACAGACAGGATGATCAATGGAATAGAATTGAAGACCCAGAAATGAACCCGCACACCTATGGTCACTTGATCTTTGACAAGGGAGCTAAAGCCATCCAGTGGAAAAAACACAGCATTTTCAACAAGTGGTGCTGGCTCAACTGGAGGTCAACATGTAGAAGAATGCAAATTAATCCATTCTTATCCCCTTGCACAAAGCTCAACTCCAAGTGGATAAAGGATCTTCACATAAAGCCAGATACACTGAAACTATTAGAAGAGAAGTTGGGAAAGACCCTCGAATACCTAGGCACAGGGGAAAAGTTCCTGAACAGAACACCAATGGCTTATGCTCTAAGATCAAGAATCGACAAATGGGACCTCATCAAATTGCAAAGCTTCTGTAAGGCAAAGAACACTGTCAACAAGACAAAACGGCAACCAACAGATTGGGAAAAGATCATTACCAATCCTACATTTGATAGGGGGCTAATATCGAACATTTACAAAGAACTTAAGAAATTAGACGCCAAACAACAAAATAACCCCATTAAAAAATGGGGTACAGAGCTAAACAAAGAATTCTCAACTGAGGAAACTCAAATGGCCAAGAAGCACCTTAAAAATGCTCAACATCCTTAGTCATCAGGGAAATGCAAATCAAAACAACCCTGAGATACCACCTCACACCAGTCAGAATGGCTAAGATCAAAAACTCAGGTGATAGTAGATGCTGGCGAGGATGTGAAGAAAGAGGAACACTCCTGCATTGTTGGTGGGGTTGCAAGCTGGTACAACCACTTTGGAAGTCAGTCTGGCGGTTCCTCAGAAAATTGGACATAGCACTACCTGAGGACCCAGCTATACCACTCCTGGGCATATACCCAGAAAATGCCCCAACAAATAACAAAGACATGTTCATAGCAGCCTTATTTATAATAGCCAGAAGCTGGAAAGAACCCAGATGCCCTTCAACAGAGGAATGGATACAAAAAATGTGGTACATTTACACAATGGAATATTACTCAGCTATTAAAAATAATGAATTCAAGAAATTCTTAGGTAAATGGATGGAACTAGAAAATATCCTGAGTGAGGTAACCCAATCACAAAAGAACTCACATGGTATTTACTCACTGATAAGCGGAGATTAGCCCAAAAATTTGAAACAACAAAGATTCAACTACCAGATGAGATGAAGCTCATGAAGAAGAAAGAACAAGTGAGGATGCCTAGGTCTTTCTTAGAAGGAATAACTAAATACCCATGGGAGCAAATATGGAGACAAAGTGTGGGACAGAATCTGAAGGGGGGGTTGTAGGGAGGCCATTCCATCTGGGTATTCATTTCATGGGCAGTCACCAAAAATAGACGCTGATAGGGATGTCAGGATGGGAAATCTGACAGCAGCCTGATAAGGCTGTCTCCTTAGAGGTCCCCCAGAGTCTGACATACCCAGAGACAGATACCCACAGCTATCCATTAATCTGATCAAAGGTTCCCAATGGAGGAGTTAGAGAGTAAATTGAAGGAACCTTAAGGGCTGGTGGCCCCACGAGGAGAGCAACAATACCAACCAGCCAGAGTTCCCCAGGGTCTAAACCACCAGCCTAGGAGCACATATGGAGAGACATATGACTCCAGATGTATATGTAGGGGAGGATGGCCTTGTTGGTCATAGGTGGGAGACAATGTCATTGGTACCCTGAAGGCTGAGCACTGAGGGGGGGAATCTGAGGGTGAGGAGGGGGCTGGGGGTAGGTGGGTAAACACCTTCATAGAAGCAGGAGGAGGCAGGATGGGATAAGGAGTTCCTCGGTGGTGGGGGAAATATGGTAAGGGCATAAAATTTGAAATGTAAATATTATATCCAATAAAAGAGGGGAAAGAATAGAAAAGTGGTTAGAACCAACATTCTTAATAAAATGTCAGCCCTCTTACAAAAAAAAAAAACTATCTTGATACTAAAATTTGTTTTGAGAATTGTATATTGCAGAATGATCAGCCTTGGTGTATCTACTCAACAAGCAAGCTGGGCAGACCTGCTCAAACCTCTGAGGTCCGGGAATTCCATCTGGAGGCAGGGAAGACACAGCATCAGAGGATTGTCAATTTGCTCTCCCCTCCCCCCACTCCTCTTCTAATATCTCAATGCCCATAATTAGCTTGAAGAAGCTAATGAAGAGTCAGTGCCCCTATTTCCTGGGCATGGGGACTAAGGTGGTAAATGTTGGGCTGTCTCTCTAGGGAAAAGTAGTGGTTTTGTCGGAATAGAGAGGATTAGCTAGGGCTTATTGCAAAGCCATAACCTATTAGTAGAAATATGTATAATTAATATCAAGATGAAGATATAAATTCTTAAATGGCACCAATTTACTTTGTTTACAAATTTTAAGGTTTTCATTGGCATGAGCTTCTTAGTGATATAAGAGTGAGATGAATATTGTTACTCTCATAGGCATTGTACCAGTATAACACATTTAGGAATACAAGGCTTAGACCCAGTCCTTCTTTAACTTTTTTAACTGATTTGAGATGATCAGCCTGTGAGTTAAGGGATTATAGCAAATTCATGACTTGGAGTTTATTATAAGGGTGTTCTCTATGTTTTATTTAGAAATAGCTGAGTGGAGTTAACAGGCAACAGTCCAGATTACCTTACATGGATAGCTGGTTTTCAAAACATCAGAAATCCTTAGAATTGACATGACAAACATTTCAGTATTAATGTTCATTTTCATTAGAGACCTGTCTGCTCCGGACAGCTTCCTATATTGAATTCTAAGAAAAATTGAGCATCCTTGGAATTACTCCAGTTGTGGTGAGATAGCCACTAGGCAAGAATTGCCACTTTCCTTCTACAGACAAATTACTGTCCAGAAAAGGACACACTTGCAGAATAGTCGACTGATTATATCTGCCTAGACAGAGTAATCAGCCCTTAATAATTCTGCAGCACTAAGGTCTGTCAGATGATCCTGGGCCAGAAGGCAGAAGAACAGATGCTCCAACATTTTGAAGTAGAGCGAGTGTTCAGGTGTTCAGAGGTCTCTATAAATTGGCTGTTTTAGAAACTATGATTTGTGCTTCCCACCATTATAGTTAACTCAGTCATTCTGGATTTCTGATGGGGTTGAAAACATATAGCTATTGACCTTAGGAGAAAAGATTTGAGTGGATGGTTGTCAGCTGACATTCATCCTAAAGCCAGGTTCAGAACTAAATGTTTTAGTTAGAATAGATGACAGAAGAACTGGTTAGTCAACAAAAGGATGGACTGTGTATTAGGACTATCCTCTACCTCACTGGTACAAATTGGCATAATTATGCTCTAATTGTATTTTGAGAGAAAAGTTTCATTTTAACAGGAAGGGTGATGTGTAGGAGGAGCTAAGGTAGGAGGAGTACTGAGAGGAAGAAAATGAGTAAGAAGAGGAGAAGAAGAAGGAGAGGAGAAGCTAGGTGATGAAAGAGAGAAAGAGGGGGGAGACAGGGAGCCAGATGTTCAAGTATCTCCACCAGTCAAAGATAGTTGTTATATCTAGGTTGGTCAGTGGGTTACACCTCTGATTGAACAATTCCAAACTTATAAAGCCTATGATTAACATTATTTTTAAAAAACGTATAAATGCAAAAAGGAAAAGGGGGCATGGGATAGGGGTTTCTTAAGGGGGGTAGGGGGAAATGGGGATAGGGGATGCCATCTGAAGTGTAAATAAAATATCTAATAAAAAATAAATATTGATTGTCAATAGTTTAAAAAAAGTGGCTTCCTTATGCTTTGAAAGAAAAATAATAGAATTTTAAATTTATTGTTTATCAAAGTAAAAATATAAAATTTGTAATAAATATAAATAGGATTCAGTACTGTTTTGAACTCACTGTTTATTCAAAAGAAACAATGCTAAACAGGATTCATATAGTAATTGTGAAATTTAGTATTCTGAACTATGGTACATATTTAGTAATAGAATTTTCCTAGGATCTTGGAATAGTTTGTCTGTGTGAAGTTTATGAATAGCACCTATAGTTATTTTCAACCATATGTTATTCATATACACTTTTTACTACATAGAGGTAAGAGTCACTCTTTATAATTCTGAAAGAGATTATTTTATAGTATGAATGTTCTAAACCCTGCTGCTACTTATAATTTCAGGCTTAAAATATTCTTTTTCACTGAATTTACACTACTTTAGTTAAGAGACTATTATATTCAAATTTTTTAACCAAATTTCAACTTATGCTTTATATTTAGGTATTAAACAAAATACCTTGCTGTCATAAGTATGTGTTCAAATTACATATACTTAACTCATATGTTTTTATCATGAAGGAAAATCCAAAGTCATTAAAGATTTCTTATAAATCAGAAAATTCAAATTAATTTTACTGGAGATGTATTTAATGCATGATTACCGGATTTTCAATTTTCACATGACAACTAAGTATAAAAATCCTTTGGTATGAATTTCACCTAGTCAGTTTTAAAAGGAGACTGAGATCAGACATTTAAATATAGCATCAATGTTACTTGTTTAATGATTTTAGTCTAGTCCCTTTATATCTACTGTAAAGAAGTAATCAATCAAACTCTCATTTGAAATCATGATGCTGAAGTTCTTGAATTCAATTTGACCATTTCTACACTAAGAGAGTGAATGATGTTCAAATAAAGCATGTGAAATAAATACAAGTTATCACTTAAAACATGATTATTATGTTTTCATTTTTTTGCCGAAATTATAAGTATTCTGTAAGAGAATAGGCAACAATAAACACAGTGGCACTGAAAATATGAGCAATAGTAAGTGCAAACCTATTGTGCAAAAGAAAAATAAGTGACTTGAATGATATATATCTTGAAAGGAATGTTCATGAGTGAGTAGATTCATAATTTATTTTTAGTTAGTACCTCTTCCAAAGAAAAACAAATGACATAGCTTTGATTTACATTGTTTAGTTTGCTTTTCAGAATATCTCATTGTTCAGAAAGTGATCTAAGTGATCTCTTGCAGTACAGCGAATTCTGGAAATCAAAAAAAAAAAAAAAAAAAAACAAACAAGCCAAAAACTACTCATGGAATCAGATTGAAAATAATAGTGTAATAATTAACTATGCAATTAATAAAGGTTAGATTCTGAAAACTGCAATTGTTTCCTATTAAATCTTGGGAATAATAATTACCTTCATTATAGACATCATGAATTTAAATACTTATACATATGCTAGTGTTAGAAAAGTAAAGAAGTGAAGAGAATAGCTAATACTTCATAAAATATAAAAAATATTTTTATGCTTATTTATTTATTTATTTATCATTGGGGGAGAGGGAGAGAGAAAAATGAACATTTATAGATGCTAAGAGAATTGCTTGTGGGAACTGGAATACACCTTTTATTATATGATTTCTAGGAAATGAGCTGAAGTCACCAAGCTTGTCAGGAAGAGAGTTCACCTACTTAGCCCTCTTAGATATTCTGAGAAAGCAATATTTAAATGCAACATAGAGCAATGTGATGGTTACATTTAAGTATATAACAGACTTCTTATTTGTGAGTAGCATGAGCTGAAATGGTCTAATTATACCATAGTTGCTTAAAGATTTATTTTTCTTTATGGATTATTCATAGATGGCTGGGTTAAATTTTAATACACATTTCTACCTCTACCTTTTGAATATAAATATGTACATTCAATCACTAATTCCATACATTATGATGATTTGCATAAAGTACACTTTTTTCCTAGAAAATTATGAAAAAACAAATGATCAATTTATTTTTTTCTAAAATAAATATATCTAGTGGATGACTGCTTAGTATGCTAGATTGATTAGAATACCTTTTTCTTACTCCTAAAAATTCTAAATGATGTATATTAAATTCTAAAATGATGTAAATTAAAGAGTAAAACATACATGCAAATACCAACTTAATAGGAAAAACCCCAGGCAAGAAAGAAGAGAAAGGGGAGAGAGGAGTGGAGAGAAGACAAGAGAGAGAGAGAGAGAGAGAGAGAGAGAGAGAGAGAGAGAGAGAGAGATTAATATCAGGTGAATATTTATAACAATGAAGAAGGAATTCTGAGACAAAGGCAGAAATTTTTAATGAGATCATTTATTATTTTAAGTGACACCTTAGAAACCACAGAGAGATTCACAGTACCATTAAATAGATTTTTTTTTATTTTAAAGTCCTTGCTAGAAGAAAACATAAGGTCATAGACTGGTATAATAAACATGGGGCAGTAGACCCTTTAAAACAAATTTCATAAAGACTGTACTTACATTAGAAGATGCACTGAAAATCTAGCCACCTACGTACAGAAAGTTGTTTATCCTAACTTATATTGCAAAAAAGTCTCCTGTAACATTTTTATATATGTGTGCACTAATAAAAACATAAGTTTCAGTTTATTTAAACTCTGACAAGGTCTAGGAACCCTCAATATCATATTGACATAAGAATGGTTTTTTTTTTTTTTTGACATAAGAACGTTAAGTCAATTAACATAATAAAGTGTTTTTAAGGCTTAGCAAAACTGGCTTTCTACCAGTTAAGACAAGATTCCTGCAAATAAAATTATGGAAAATATCATAGAAGTCATATTGTTGGTTATCTACCTAAAGGTGCCTATAGTGCACATAAGTTCACAAATATATATAAAATTTTCCCATCTAGGATGAAAATGTTTCCTCTGAAGGCCATGCACCTAACACTGAGCATGAGAAGTTCTCTTATATTTTTGGTCAAGGTTTTCTGAGAGATTCTCAAGACCCTTTGTTGTCCCTAGAGATGCAAAGTAAGGCCTTTTTGCTGAAGATATCATACACTTTGGATATATGTCTGAAAGGCCTTGAGTTAGATCTGACTCAAAAGAGTCTACCCTGAGTACTAGCTTTCATGGTAACAGAAGACATCATGAAGGCATGTAAGGAGGAAAGGAACTATGGTCCTACTTAGCTATGATGTCTATGAACCACAACAAACAGCATGGCACACTAATTGTGATAATGCAGTAATGGCAATTAGGAATTAGCTTTAAGGCCACATGTTCAACAAGTGAGAAATCATCCTTGGTACTGGAAATGTAGGCAAATATCTAAGGCAAGATAAGTCATAAATCTTGGTAGAAGACCTATAACCAACATTTAACTAAACCAGTCTAATTGACAAGCATATCTAAATATTTGTCCTTTTACCCATAGATACAGTTTTTCACCTGTCCTTCAGAAAATGTCTTTTTGCAATAGATGAATACCATTACAGAAATCTACAACTAACCAAAATACAGGGTGTGGAGACTAGCCATAATATATCTACAATACAACTTGTATACTTAAGGCTCATTGCAAACAGTAGTTTAGGTCTACTGAAAGCTAGAGGAATAAGGAGTTTTCTATGAGATTGAATCTCCTAGAAATATGAGAAGCTACACTTATAAAGTCTCACTAACATGACTGTCCAAATGGAAGCTGAACAAGGATACCAATGGACATATTAATGTTGGCAGGAAAAAGTCAATAAATCCTTACTGCTATACAATGAGCTACAGGCAACTATGGCATACTGAAAGGAAAAAAAATAGTCATTCCTAGGGAAGAGCAAACTCATTAGATTTCCAATTCCAAGTGATCAGGCCTGAAAACATGCATACAAGTAACATTATTTAGACTCAGCAGGTCATATATATACATATATATATATATATATATATATATATATATATATATATATATATATGATAGATGGAAAGATAGAGAGATAAACAATTAAAAAAGAAGGAGATGAATTTGAAATAAAAGCAGTAGGCAGATACATGAGGGCATTGAAAGGTTATAAAGAGAAATGCGATATGCAATAATTATAATCTCATAAAATAAACATAAAACTCTGTTTTATCATTTAATGCAAGACCTTTGCATATAAAAGTATTTATATAAAATACTTAGGTCCAAAATTTAGAGCCAAATATGGTAAATTATTCAAGTTTAAAAATCTTCCAATAAAATTATATGCGATACAATGATTTAACAGATAGCAAGAAATAAATATTGAAAATACTTTATAAACTAAATGGAAAATAATCCAAACTAAGGCATTCTTGAAACTATAGATTCTACATAATAACATGGATATATTTCAGTGAAAGACAAAAACAGAAAGTAAACAATTCAATTGATGGGGGAAATAGTACACTAAAAACAGTAAAATGGGAACTAGTAAACTAAAAATTCATTAGAAGAACTAGCTGAGAAGGAAACAAAAAGAGATAAAAGCATGGTAGATATAAAAAGAAATCTTGGGATATTATGACAGACTGAAAGTTTCAAGTTCCTTAAAAAATCTTAGAAGACAAGATTTGAGCCAAATTTTTATCAGAATTGATAAGAGACATAAGTTGAACACTTGAAGTACAATAAATTCTGATTATCAGCCCAGATAAGTAATAAAAGTCTACACTGGAAAGCATTATAAACATTGTGGTCTTAAAAATAACCAGACTATTATTAAAATAATGTCAGATTGACAATGGAATCTGAGTATCAAGAAAAGCCAGAAACCCTGTCTCAAAAAAATCCAAACAAACCAAAAACATCAAAAAAGAAAGAAAAGCCAGAAAGCTGAAACAAATATCCTCTATGTGTTACAAGACTATCCTTAGCAAAGTAGTGTTATCTACACAATTATTTGACAGCATGCCAGTGCCTACACAGTTTTTTTTTTTATGTCCTTCTTAAACAACTGGCCAATTATAACTTTTTATTTTGTGTTTGATAAGTTATTCTCAGCAAGTGAAATGAGTCAACTCAAGCCAGATTAGTGTATATAAAGGTAGATTTATTGAAAAGCTGCTCTCTGATGGATACATGGGTCCTAAGGAATGAGGCCAGGGAAGTCACCATGGGTATAGACACAGGGGAGGGGTAAGAGAAAGAGAAACAGTGTGCACACACACAGAGAGAGAGAAAGAAATGGCAGAAAGGAAGAAGAAAGACCAAAATATGTAGGTTATATAGGAAAGAGTTATGGGAAAGAGGAAGCCCAGCCCCTTGGCTAGAAAAATCACAATAGAGAGTACAGTATGAGGGATACTGAGAGAACCAAGAGGCCTGATCTACTTTGATGTGTTAAATATGCACCTCAGCTGTTTGTCCCAGGTTGGAATTCCAACATCCCAGCCTCTTTTTTTTTTTTTTTTTTTTTTTTTTTTTGGTAATAAATGAATAAGGGGAGACTAATAAATGAATAATTATCTCTGACTATTTTCTGCTGACATCATTATCAGTGGGGGCAAAAAGCTGGATTGTTAGCCAAGTCTGAAAGAAAGGGTAGGTTGTATTACTTGTTGTAAGGGTCATAAGATTATCTATAGCTAGTGACAGGAAGTCTCAGTTGAAGCACCAGTGGGCACCCACTTCAGAACTTTTCTAGATATAGATTCTAGAAAACACCTGTACTTGACAAGATGCTATAATAGATTATATATACATATGTAGTTCAGGGAGAAAAAAAATCTTGGTTGTACATTTGAAACTTTTAGACCTGTGATCATGGCAGGTTAGGGTGGGATGTCCCAAAACCATGGACAAGAAGAAGGCTCTCACTCTCAGGAATAGGCAAGTCGGGAAGGAATCTGGCTGATTGACAGTATTTATATGGAGTCCATTTGACCTGTGTGAGGTGAATTCAAGTGGATTCCATGAAGCTTATAAGCATCTTCTAAGTTTACTAAGAGAGAGAAATTTTAGTTTAAAATATTAGTATTACCACTATTTGTTATTTGTGTTTAAGTCTATATTACAAAAAGAGCTTCAAACTATGGCCTTGTGTTATGCGAAAGACTTGGTAAACAATTTAAAATCTGATTAATGTTAAAGCTCTGAACTTTGAAGTCTTAATACAACAGAAACATAGTGGAGGGAAGAAATCTGAAGCATTTTTTATTTCCCCCATACTCCTTAAATCTTTTTCCTATCACCACTCTCGTTTTTCAGGTCTTCCAACCTTCATAATTTACATTTAACAACCTCAAAACACCTTCCTAGGCCATCAGACAATTTCTTAGATATTCAAACATTTTCTGAGAAATTTTGCATCCTTGGACCTTACATAAACTTTACACTTTTTCCTACCCAATTATTCATCATGAGGCACAGTTGTTTGATCACTGGGTGCAGTCACTGTAAAGTGATCTCCTTTAGATAAAAGAATAATACAAAGTTACTTTTTTATTAATCTAATTCTCAAACTCCTCAGAGACCCAAGAAGGATAAATTGTAATCTAAATGGCTTATATATCAATTAAAATGGCAAAGACCAGTCTCAGGCACCACTGACAGAGGTAGTCTTTGACCATCGACCCAGAATATGAAAAGGCTTTTATTGTGGAGAAGGAACATGGAGGGAATGACCTAACCTATCCTAAACGATAATGGACAATTAACTCTCTGGGTGTCCTATTTTTCCACAGTTCATGCCAGGCCCTAGCAGTGAGCAAGGCAATGGAGCGGTATTTCTCAGTTGTTAGCATACTGCAATCCAGGTGAAGTTCTTTGACTTTGTGCACTTATCTTCTTGGGGACCTTGGTGGGGTGGGGGGTACAATCACTGCTAGCATTTTGGAGTCTATGTCTGTCATGGTAAGTTTAAGCATCTTGAATGTCATGTTTACCAAGTTTTGAAGTATCTGAGGACCATCTGTCTATCTAAAGTATATTTCAATACACAAACTTTACTTGTTTCTAGTGACATATCAGAGGCTTAACCTTGAAAGCATACCTCTATTATTAAATGTACATGACTTATTTTTCTTTTTTAACATTGAGAAAGTTAGGTTGATTCTATGGCAGGCTTCAAATTGGCAGTTAAAGAGACGAGGCCTAAAAACATAGGCTTAAGGCACCTAGTCAGAAACTGCCCTACCACCTGATTTGAAACCAGGATAATGGGTCAGCAGTTTCCAGTAGCATCCATGGTCCTGTAATGGAATATCCTTAGAGATAGCTTAAAGATAGATTAAGACAAAGCCCACTTACCACAGGATTACACAGCAACAGGTTCCAGCTATCATGCCCAGGTAGACATAAAATAAGACAAACCCACCTACCCCGGAATTCTCCTAATGTTCTATAAATTGGGACTTTGAGCTTATTTGAGGTCTATCTTAGTAATGGGGAGACTCTAGCATGCTGGACTTCTGCAGAATAAAACATTCTTTATGTGTTTACATACTATTTGAGCCCAGGGTATCATTCTTCAGTGAATCATAGACCCTTACACAGTGATTATGTGAAAGTGTGGTTTTGATACCTCATTAAATAAATCTAAAAAGCCCAAGGTTAAATTTTGGGCCTCGGCAGCTAGTAGCAGGAGAAAAAACAAAAAAACAAACAAACAAAAAAAAAAAAAAAAACAAAAAAAAAAACCAAGATTTTTTTTCTCACGCATTTAAGAACAGTGAGAGGCAAGCATGCAGTGGCGACTTTACAGTAGGGCCGAGTCTAGACAAGTGGCCTATGGTGCTGAGGCTGCTGTGGAGCACATCATAGAAGGTAGCCAAGTCCATGAATAGAAGGAGAAAGGGGAAATCAGGTAACAGTGTGGAAGGGAGCTGTGTAGAGCCTGGATCTGTATGTGCTCAGTCGATGAAGCTGGAACAGATATATTTTGGCTAAGGAAGGTGAAGGGTGAGAGCATAGTTCCTTCCCCAAATCTGGACTCATAGGGCCAGACTGAAGTTGTCTGTGCAAGGTTTGAGACAAATTCAAGTTTGATACGTTTTTCAGTTTTAGATCTAGGGGCACCCATTTTTCCATCCTTTGCTGGAGACAGAAGGCCCAAGTTTTACAGCCTCCTGCACATAAGCCTAGGGTTACACAATGTGAGTCTTCAGGGTAGCTTCTACCCAAGGCTCCAATGGTCTTTGTTCTGGAACAGACTACAATGCCTTGGAAGACCAGCTCTTGACAGGTGATGCTAAGAAGTCTGGAGACCCAGCAGGAGCACCAGGAGATGGAAAATGGTCATTCACCAATTCCAAATTCACTAACATCAGGCAGAGAAAAAGATGGGGAAAGGAGTAGTCCCCTATTTCCAGTGGCTAGGGCCTGGCCTCTTCCTGTGTCATGACAACAGATGATATCTTTTGCCAATGAAATGAGAGAATGCAAGCCAAAGTAGAGTATATAAAAGCAGGTTTATTGGGAAGCTGCTCTCTGGCAGGTTCACTGGCCTCAAGGAATGAGACCAGCGAAGTTGAGGTAGGGAGGAAGACAGAAGGCAGGGGAAAGCACAGAGAGAAAGAATTGGAAGAGGCAAAAATATTAGGATTATATAAGAAAGGAGTTTCTTGGGAAGGGGGAGCCCAGCCCCTTGGCTGGAAAGTTCAGGGTAGGGTATTCCAGGTAGGGAATGAGGAGTAGTAGGAGAACTTGGAAGCCAGATTTGCTTTGGAATGTTAAATATATACCTTAGCTCTTTGTCCTGGATCTGAATCCCAACAGTATTAACAAATGATGGGGGCTTGGGAGTCAGGGGTTGGAGTTGGGTCTGGCAGCCATTTAAAGTGTTACTTCTAAGTGAGGACTGATTAATAAGAGGCATGAGCAGAGCTTCAGGGAAGCCTGTTTATAACAGGCCTTTTTACCTGACTAGTAAAGATTTTTTTCTTTCTATTCAGCAGCAGGCAGTGAATCTTTGTTAGGACTGCATCTTGAGCACAGCTCATGGGTAAGGAGGTTATACTATAGGTAGAAATCATCTATTAGAATGTTGGTAAAAGAAAAGGAAAAATGTGCAGTAATCATCTGCATCTATTCTACCTAGTGCCAGGATTTTTTCAGATAAAGAAATAAATCTTTAACTTACATAACTTTTTATCATTTTTTCCCTCTGTATTAGTAGCTGTTCAAAACTGATGAAGTAGACAAGCATTCCATGACATTGAGGAAAAGTCAAAATTACTTTAATCAGATCTATAAATACACATGGTATCCACTGAGATCCTATGGATATAGTCCTTTAAAAAGAAAATGACCTCAAACTGTCATAGAGTTACAGATATAATATTGAGCTATAGAATAGTAAATAAATCTAAATAAAGCTTAATGAAACAATATTTAGCATGACATATGGAGGAATTTAAAATACAAGGTCTGTTTAACTGCTGATTAGCAGTAGCATGTAAATCAAGAAGCACTGATAAAACTTAAAATGTTAATAAGATACCAACATTTCACAGACACAAATAATAAAAAAAAATAAATGTAAATTGTGTCAGGTCCACATGATAACATCAAAACTGAGTAAAATCTTAAAAAATTACAAATAGATGATAAAGAGAGAAATTGATAAAGTCAAGAGAAATCAGAATGAGAGACATAACACAAAGTTTACAAGACCAAAACTATATAAGTAGGTGTTAGCATTCTGTCTAAACTCCACCCCACAGTTACCTGGCAACAGCCAGGTAGGCCTGGCCCACTATAAAAGGGGCTGCTTGCCCCCTCCTCTCTCTTGCTACCTTGCTCACTTGCTCCCCTGCTCTCTTGCCTTCTTGCTCCTACTCTGTCCCCTCGCCCCTTCCCTTTCTCCTTTCTCCAAGTGCTCATGGCCAGCCTCTACTTCTCTACTCTCTCTCTCTTTCTCTGACTCTCTCTGACTCTCTCTGCCTCTACTACCCTCTTAACTCCCCTCCCCATACCCTGAATAAACTCTATTCTATACTATACCAGTGTGTGGCTGGTCCCTCAGGGGAAGAGATGCCTCAGCATGGGCCTGCTGAGACATCCCCTTCCCTCATACCTCACCACACACTTGTAGACCTTATTCTAAATCTCCTTACATTTTTATAAACACATCACTAGGGACTAGAGATTTCTTTGTGAGTAAAATATTGGTGACACAATCATAAAGTCCTGGGTTTGGATTTACATCTCTCATATAAAAAGCCAGGTCTAATGGCAGCTGTCTGTAACATAGCACAGGGCAAGAAGAGACCAGAGGTTCCTGGAGGCCTGGGGAACCCTATGGAGTAACGTCAACTAACTTTAGGTACACTGAGAGACCTTGTCTCCAAAGTTAGTTCAGAGAGTGTAAAGTTTCCAGTTTATGGGTTCAAGAGGAAACCTGAGATAGATTGTCTTTTGTAGATCTTTAAAAGAGTTGTTAAGTTAGCAGCACAACTAAAGAATACTCAGACCAACAAGGTGGGTTGGAGAAGACACAAAATTTGGCCTTAGCTAATGTATGTTTTTCAAATGGTATGTCCTACCTGTGGCTTCTGATTGCTTGAGATTCTTGATTAGCTTTTTTTGTGGAAGAAAGAATTGCAGGTTTAGGAAACAGATTCTCAGTAGGGTATCTGTCACTAACTAAGAGGGAAAAAAATCAAAAGGGTGCTACAAGTGAACAAGGCCTGGGTAATCTCTGTTCCAATCTTAATAAGCAGTGACTGAAGAAGACATTTTATATTAATATCTGGATACATTCATATACTCTTCCACATACATAGAAATATATATAAACATACAACAGCAACACAATTGACTATATGAACAAAAGAAATGGAAATTTAAAATGGGTGATTGGATACTTCATGGATATGTTTGCATTCTCTGAGTAAAAGCTAAAGTTGATGAGAAATAAATAATACAAGAAAATACTTTTCCTGGATTGCTGTTAGTCATCAAATGTTACTGTGAACACCAGACATGCTAAGTTTTACAAAAAAGCTATAATTAACATAAATCAATCACTGGGCTTAATTATGTAACACAGAAAGCAAAAGTAACTCAACAATATGGTAGTTTCCTGTGGGGCAGAGGTCTGTGTAAGGATGGCTTAGTTTCTGGTAGAGAATTGGCTAGAGATAGCAGGACACCCAACAGGTGTCCATGCCTGTGAGGGATGGCATGGCACCTATCTTACCATGCTCCCAGACTCCAGGCTCCATTGATCCACACTTTTCAGTCAAGTAGGATAATACAGCCCCTCCCAAAGAGGTTTATGTCACCTAGCACAGGTAGTGGGCATGACTATAGGCCTCAAGATATTTCCATATAAATGAGATACCTAAAGGCCAGAGGGTGTAGCCAATTAAGCATTTATTCTTAGACCCTCCTTCCTCCCTATTTAACTCAGGTCTGCTCTGAGTTGCATAAGGGTACTGCCAGATTCATCTACCATTTGCCATGACAATAAAGCTTGTAAAACCATGGACTTCCTAGCGTCTTTTGGGGCCTACCATGAAGAACCATGGAGAAGGCCTTTTAATGAGCCATTGTCTTCACCTCTACCACCATAGCTGCCTAATCTCCCATCAAGGACTTCTCTGTGTTCCAGGCACAGGGACCACTAATTCAACCAAGCTAGCCAAACCTGATCCAGCCAAACAAGTGCTACCCACTGGGAGCTGTTGGGGCCTCTCTTTCCCTCCTCCTTCCTCTCTCATCTCTGCTCTTTCACAGCCCCCAGCAGCATCTGGGAGCCCAAGAATGGAGACCACTGGCCTCCAGGTCCACTCAAAAGCCCTGACCCCATGGAACTTCAGACTGAGGTCTCTCACACCCAGGCGGTGTGAGGTGCAGTGCCCACCTAATGCCACACAGAGTGAAATCAGTCAAAAAATCCCACCCTTCTGCTCTCTGGAGTGTCAGCAACCACAACAGACCAACAGGATCCAGGCCACCCACTCATGAGCTAATTGCCTCTCAGTTTCCTGTGTCCTATATCATATATTTTGCAGCAACTACAAAATAACATTGCTGGGTAACTAGAAATTATACTGCAACCAATGGAAAGCATGTCAGAGTATATTTGATGTCTATAGCAGATTTTTGCACTTTATTACAGCCTACCTACCTGATGTTTCTAACAATGCATTCGAAAAGCGTCTTAGTTTATTACTGTTTTTGTTCTGTTGTTATGAAAATTTCTTTCTACAGTCACCATGTGTAGCATATTCTCCCCCTGTGCATATACTACATCTCCTTATAAATGACCAGTCACTCCTCTCCTCAATCTCTTTTATACTCCACCCTAGCCTAGGGGCAACCTCTGTATACTACCTCCCAAATAAACCTCCTACATGAGATCTGTTGTATGGTATGACTTTATGGCTTCTGTGGATTAGATCATAAGATTGGTAACAAGTGACTCATCAGGCTTTCCTGGTGCTTGTGCTGCCCTTTGTGGGTCAAAACCACACATTAGCACCCTATTTCTAGTCCACCTGAAAAATGTTCACTTTCCAACTAACAAATAGTACCATGCAACAATGAGGACCTGTCTCCTGGTCAACATGAAAGCTTTCCTGGATCTGAGGGATGTTGAGTTTAAGGTACCCCTTTGGTATTCTTTGAAATGAAAGCACCCTCATGATCTTTAAGGCTATGGTTGGCCCTCTTCACACACTCTACCTCTGATTTTTTCCCTTGGGTGAGGTGTCATTATTCCAACAAAGTTTCTCTGTCTTTGTCTGTCTTTGTCTGTCTGTTTCTGTCTGTCTCTATCTCTATCTCTATCTCTATCTCTATCTCTATCTCTACCTCTACCTCTACCTCTACCTCTACCTCTACCTCTACCTCTACCTCTACCTCTACCTCTACCTCTACCTCTACCTCTATCTCTAATCATATTACTAAGTGGACTGAGACTGTTTAGGTTTTTAGTTCTGGCCTCTGCCTAGTACTGTGAGAACATGCTGGATAGTTTGTGCCTTCTCATTTTAGATATTCCCATGTCCTTGGGACAATTTGGGTTCAGGCATTGACTCTTCTCCTCACCCATTGGATCTGTGTCATTGACTGTACTTCCAAGCTCCCCTCTCTGCAATGTCTTTTGGAGAACCTCAGACCTCTAGACCTAGTGCCCAACTTAAAGGCTTCTAAGCTTATATATCTTTGCAGCTGACCTTGTGCCCAATACCCCTTAGATAACCAGTCCATTTGACTGCCTAATAGCACCTTAGATCTCAATATTATATAGAATCTTTATCACTATTACCAGGGATCAGGTAAATAGAAGGAGGTACCCTATGTACCACCTTTCTCTTATCTTCACTCTAAGCCTTCCTTCTGATCTTCCTGTTACCCCAGTTGGATTCTTCTATCTATGAAGTCTCAACCAGAGGCAACTTACACTATCCTTTATCCTGCTAAGGAACATCATCCTCACCAGCCGTAAAGCTCAGTTTCCTTTCCTTCTTTGGCTTCTTTACCCTCTCTTCTCCATCTCCAGCAACATGCTGCTCTCAACATCCCACTCTGACACCCACTTTCATGCCACCAGCAGCCTTCAGTCTCCTGAATACTTGCTTCTGCTCTGCAGTGCAACTCCCCTCCATCTTCCCCCACCTTGGCCACAGATCTCCCTTTGTAGAAAGTTGCTGGGGTGGATAGCCTGGTCAAAGTATGTGTCTCCTTTTTATTAAGTGAACTCTATCAAATAGAAAAATACCAGGGCCCCATGCCTCTAACTCCTCTACCTTTATTAAATAATTCCAATATAGTCTCTAATCCTATAGTCTCACCTTCCATGACATATATATGATTTTAACTAACAACCTACTCTCTGAGAAATACAGATGAGTTTGGGAGCAGGGTAGGGCTCATGAAGATGAAATCCAACAATTTAATGCAGCATATGTGGCAGGGCCATAGGAGGTCCCTAACCAGGTTCCCCCAATGGAACTATAATACCCCAGGGGGCATTTGAGCTAGAGATCAGTTTGAAACTTCCCTCCTGTAGGTCTCTGTAAAGCTGCCCCTAAACCAATAAACTATGAGAAACTCCAAGAGGTCATCCAAGACAAATATGACAACCTGTCTCAATCCCTAGAACACCCCACAATGGCTCCCTACAGAATATAGATCTAGACCCCCAAAACCCAGACTATAAACAACTCCTCATGACCTATTTTGTTTCCCAGAACGTAAGACCATGAAAGGCATCCTGGTTTCTGATCAAGCACAAGCTAGAAAACCCCAGAGACCCCAGGTGATCCTGAGGGGTCCCAGGTGGGGCCCAGGTGACCCTAAGGGATGGCAGGTATTTCACTATATTTCTAGACTCCAGGCTTCTGACATGAGGCTGCAGCCCTCTATAGATTTGAGTCCTTCAGTCATGTAAGGGCAATGACCCTAGTAGTCCCTCCACTTGTAGAGGGTGTGACTACAGGCCAAGGAGCCTCAAGACAGATCTCCATATTAATGAGGTACCTAAAGGCCAGAAGGGCTTATCCCATTAAGCTTTCCTTCCCAGACATTCCTACCTGCAAATGTATTTATCCACATGCCCAGCCTGAGAAACTGGGCAATGGTTTCTTACCTATTTTCTGCCATGGCAATAAACATCTTAAAACCATGGACAGTTTCTCTTTCATCTGGATCCACCATGAGGAACAATGGAACAGGCCTTCACCTACAGTGCCATGGTCTAATCTCCTGCAGAAGACCACTCTGTGTTTCCAGCCACTGTGACCAACAACCCAAGCTAGCCACCCACTACCAAGCCAAACCAAACTTCTGGGCAAGCCAAGGACTCTCACTTCTGTAAGGTGCAGCCAGAGCTTCTCTCCCTCTCCCCTTTGGCTGTGGACCCATCCATCCCATGGACCCCAACTTTGTTCTAGGCTCTTCCACAGTTTCCAGTGGCACCTGGGTGTCCAAGAGCTTAAGAACCAGATGGCTCAGGAACACCCCCCCACACTAGTTAGCTCTGGCTCCTCCTGAGACCTCAGACTGTGCTCCCCAACACCCAGAGTGGTGTCGCCCCCCCCCCAGGCTTCTCATAGCCAGACACCTACCCTGCACAAGAGTGGGGTGAATGCAGTCAAATTTCTCTTGCCTCTGCCTCCCCCAGCAGCCCTAGCCCAGCAGCAGGGCAAATGAGAGATGGACATTTTCCTAACACCAGAGTTTTCCAGACATTAGGGCCAAGCTTAAGCAGTTGGAGAGAGAACCCCTAACTCCACAAACAGAAGTCTTAGTTTCAGTCTTTAAGGTGTACTACAGGAGAGATGAAAAAGCCCACAAGCCAAAATACCAAATCATAGCTTAAGCCTTTTCCTCATAAGGCTTGAGGACCACTGGATCCCTGCTTTATTCAATATTGTCAGAATGGTTCTTGGACATGGGCTTGCCCTAAACCCTTCAAGCCACTCTGGCTTTGTCCAAAGTGCCATAAGGAGGGCCATTGGTCTATCGACTGCCCCTATGTCCCTTGTGGCTCAGGGATATCACTCCCAGATCATATTCCAACTGACTTCCATGCCTGGCAGTGGATCACTGAAGAGGCCTGGGCTACCTTGGTTAGACCATGGTCAT
This sequence comes from Arvicanthis niloticus, assembly GCF_011762505.2. NCBI lineage: Eukaryota > Metazoa > Chordata > Mammalia > Rodentia > Muridae > Arvicanthis > Arvicanthis niloticus. Next base: position 68,085,955 of record NC_047679.1, on the reverse strand, counting down.
CTCTGACATCAGCCCTAGGTATGCATTATGGTATCAAGGCAACTGTCTTCTTCCTCCTGGAAACTTGAGACACTTAGTCATGATGGAGTTTTAGAGACTAACCTCTCCTTGCTTTCCTTTCTGTAGGGTAGCCTTAATAATCTTGCCAGACCTCACTTCTCAGTTGTATTCTCAGGGGTGTTCTCACTCATTCATTTCTGGTGTTACCAACCTGTCCAGTCCCCTTATGGGAAGGGATCCTCTATCCAAAGCTTAAGTCTCTATTTCCTTTGATTCCCACCATCCCATTCACATCACCTCAAGCCAGGTAGCAGCCTCTCTCTTCTTCCTAACTACCCAACACATCATTTCTTTCACCAACCTCCCAGGTGGACCATCAAATCTGAGATGTCCAAAATCCTTCTGTTGCTAAACACCATACCCCATTGTAATCCAATTATAGAACCCTAGGTAGTATATCACCCAAGCTCAGTATCTACTTTCACCACAGTTTCAGGAGACTTAAGACTATTATCTCCAACCTGCTAATAAAACTACTTTTCCCCTACATTTCCCCCCTTTTATACCTCCATACTTGCAGTTTAGAATACAAATGGAACCTACTTCTTGGTTCAAAATCCCCTGCTCCTCAATTTTGCAGTGGTCTGTTGTGGCCCGAGCTGCCCCACGCTTGAGAGCCAAAATGTCAGGGACCACTCTGTCAGTGTTGGAACCTGCACTGCCAAAAGCCTTGAGGGCTAAGTTGTTAGAGCCCGCACTGCCCCAAGCTGCTCCAGTCCTCAGGTCGGGGTTCAGCAGGAGAGAGATTGAGGACGGATGTGGAGAATGTAGACCAGAGAGAGTGTGATTCAATCCCATTTATTCTTCGGTCTCTCTTTCTAGTCCAAGTCCCAAGTCTTGAGTTCCTAGTCCCTAGTTCCTAGTCCCTAGTTCTTAGTCCCTAGTTCCTAGCACCTAATCCTAGTTCCAGTTGCTAGTCTCTTTCCCAGTTCCAAGCTTCTTTCTAAGCTCCCTTTCAAGTGCCCTTTCCAAGTGTCTAATCCTTAATAATAATAATTTCTTCTGTCTTCCTCTCGCCTTTTATATGTCTCACTTCTAAGCCATGCCCTTAACTCACACACCTTTGAGTCTCACAAAATCCTAGGTATCTAAAACAAGATGTTATCAGACTGTGCTCAGCTGTTGTAGGCTATTGTAATCAAGTCTTTTGTCAGGGTATATGGCTCAAGATGGCTGCAAGGATGATAGCTGCCTTCTGTCGGCTCCCCACAATGGTCCCCCTCTTCTCTGCCATAGCTAACCCTTATATACTACTTTCCAATAATAACTCAGGAACCTCAGTCATGGACCTCAAGGATGCCTTCATCTCTATCCTTATTCAACACCCAGTCACAAAACGTTTTTCCATCACCTATACTGACACTGACACCTAGGTCTCTATCCAACTCACCTGGACTGTCCTACCCCATGGGTTTTGGACACCTCACACCTCTCTTTATCTCCCCCAGAATCCAAACTCATACATCATGCAGATGGCATTCTCTTTTGCATGCCATCTTTACAAATTATCTAAGCTGACATCTCTGCTCTTTGAAATTTCTTGTCCAACTGGGGCTATAGAGTCTCACCATCTATTATGTATTCCTTCTATCACCTATGTTGGGACTAAAAATTACTCAACACACAAAGCCATTACCTTGGATAAAAAATAACTAATTCAGTCCCTTTTAGTCACCTCTAGTAAAGAAGGTTTTTATTTTTCATTTCTAGCCTTTGTACTTGGCTTTTATTTGTAACTGGATTTCCTTTTTCACCCTTGTGCACCCCCATATGAAATAGCTCTTGGCCTCTTACATTAACCCATTGCATACCTATTAACTAGTTTTCAGAAGCTCTAACAGCCCTCTTTCAGGTCATAGCCTTATACTTCCCAGACCTAACCCATTCCTTCTCTCTTATGTAACAGAAAAATATAGATATGCCCTTGGGGTCCCAGGCCACCAACTGAGACCCTCTTTTGTACCTGTAGCATGCCTGTCAAAGAAATTAGACCTGGCCATCCAGAGACTGACACCTGGCAACTGCAGAGCTCCTCTTTTGCAAATCAAAAAAAAAAAAAAAAACCCTCTAACTTTTGGGTCACCTATGGTTATCTTCTCCTCCTACAACTAGTTCCAAGTTTATACTTAACTCTAGATTATACTTAATATATAAAGGAGTATAAACACTACCTCCCTCTAGGGTTCTTTCTCTCCAGGTAGCACTAGTAGACAACTCTACATTTATTTTGCAATTGTGCCCACTTCTCAACAGCTCAAATCTTCCCTGATCAAATGCAGACTGCTCTTCATCTCCTTCTTACACTGAAACCATAAAGGAGCTATTGCTGTATTCCTCACAAATGCAGTAGAACACATAGGTTCAGGTCATTTATGTCTGGTACACAAATGGAACATGAAGAAGCCCAGAAAGCTACCTATGCCATAGTATCAGATAATGAAGTCATTGAGGCACCAGGCTCTCTATGTCCAAAACACTAATCAGCAGGCTAAAATGAGAGTTCTCATCTGTACCTTCCAATTGGCACAAAGACAATCCCTAAACATCTTCAGACTGCAAATGTGCCTTTCATATCCTCCCATACCACACTGCCATCTGGAAAGAGTATAGGTTACTTACAACAAAAGGAGGATCAATAATGCAGACCAAATTATGGCCATGCTAAAAGCCTCCAATCTCCTCACAGTTATTGGAATTGTCTGTATCCAGTCCCACCAGAATGACAGTTCCAACATTTCTAAGGGAAATAATTGATCCAGCAAGGCAGCCAGAGCTGTGGCTCTTAGAGGTCCACACCTGTCTTACAGATCACAGGAATTTCTTTCACTACAACTTACATCTCCTCTGTCATTCCCTAACACTCATCGAATTTTGTCTTTTCTATACTAGCTCTTTAATCCTAATAGCTAAGTCTTATCTCACTTTGATAAAACCTACCTGCAACCCACCCCTGAGGATTTGCATTTCTTACGGGCTATTATTGCCTCTTTTAAAATCTGTCAAATGTTAGAACCCAACTGCAGATATTACAGTACTTCTTTTCCTACCCAACAGGCCAGAGGCTTTCTCCCTGAGACTGAATTGCAACTTGACTTTATACACATGTCCACAGTCAAGCACATTAGGTATCTTCTGCTCTTGGTAGACACCTTCTCAGGGTGGGTGGAGATGTTTCCTACCACCAAGAAAGGGCTCAGACAGCCTTTGGTCTCCTCCAAGAGATTATTACTCACTTTGGAATCCTTACCTCTCTCTAGTAGGATAATGGTTCTGGATTAATTTTTTATATTTCCCAAACCTCATTGAAAGCCCTCAACATAATTTGGCATTTTCATATTCTATACTACCCTCAGTCTTTTAGAAATATAGGCTGAACTAACTGCTCCTTAAAAAACAGTCTAGTCATGCAGTTAAAATCTCTTTAACCTTGCTTGGGTAAAGTTCTTGCCTCTGGCCCTTTTCAGGTTATGAGTTCTTTCCATGTGACCTGTTACCATCTCGCCATTTGAACTAATATATAGACAACTGTTTTTGACTCCTGGTCTTTCACCCAAAGCCTTGACTTTTCCTGGTCACCTACTTACTCCCCTCCTCTGTCATCTCTGCTCCCTCCTATGAAAACTTATTGACCACGGTCTACTCCAGCCACACACCAACTTCTCCCTGTTTCCAGTCAACATTTGAGATCATGGCCATCGCTCTTCCTCTGGAGCAGTTTTCCTCACCACTATTCCCTACTGGCAGGGCCTCTTCAAGATAATTCTTGTGACTCCCTTAGCTGCTAATCTTGAGGGCATCCATTATTGGATTCACCTATCTTATCTCAAGCCTTTTACTCTCTCATCTCAAGATAATTTCTCTTCCTACATATCAACCACAAAAAGGCTCTGCTCCCTTATGTTTCAGAGGATGCTGAGGCCAACCACCTTGTCCTTAGTTCCAGAAGAATGAGGTTTTACTCCAGCAGTAGTGCTCTACTCTACTGGATTGCATAAGTATTTTTCTTCTTTTGCCTCTCATTTGCTTCTGTCTAGGGTAACTCTTACATGTAGAGATTCTAGGTTCAAGAAACCCTTGCTAATAACAAAGAGTCACTCAAAATAGGGTTGAGAAATTGCTACATAGCTGGCTGTTAGGAGCCAATTATAATTATTATCATTTCTACTCCATTTAATGACATTTTTGTCTGCTTCAAAAAAAAAATAATTGCAAATTGTGGCCAGACAGATACAGAGACTTTCCATACTGGTTTTGCCAATGCCATTAGCTATATTTAAAATCTCACCACAATTCTCTCTTCTATGTATGAGATAAAACCAGAACCCATGAAATTCCTGGTAGTAAATGGTCACTGATGGCAAACTCTACCATCATTTCAACCCAAGTTTATTGGTAGTTAGCACAATTAATATCCAGAGAAGATATGTTCTGGTTACCTAACCCTGAAAATAGGGCAAGTAGAAAAGGTAATTAAACATTTCTCCAAGGTCACTGCCTCTTTGATACTCCCTCTCCTAAACAATACAAACACATCTTTTTGTTTCCTGCTTCAGACTCTGACCTTGGCCTACTGGCATTTTAATATCATCCAACCTAGCCACTTTGGAGATTGATGGTTGTGTGTTCTTCCTAAGACTAGCTTAAAACTATTGTTCATAGTTTCTCCCATGACCCTGTCAAATAACTTTACCTCACCATTCACCAACTGCCTTGCACCCAGTGTTGACATTACCCTCTACCTTTCTCATGTCACCCTCTTTGGCATGGCAAACTATTTTAAAATAAATGGAACATGTTCTATAGGGACATTAAATACTCTAGATTTCAACAAAACCATAATAACCAATGATACCTCATCTCTGCTCTAGTGGTCTACAGTTCTTAAAACCTTGAGATAGTTTGTGGTTTTAAAGTTTACCATTGCCTACCTACTAGTTGATCAGGAGTTTGCCCACTAGTATTCCTCTTCCCCAAGTTGTGGATGATACATAGAGAAGAGCCCCTCTAGATTCCAGTCATGAACTCAATAGTTGCCCAACATAATAAAAGGGTATTTCAAATCTTGCCCCATCTGGTTGTGAAAGGAATAGCTGTGGGTGTCACTGGGACACTAAGACTAACCACTTCCCTGACTTTGTACCATCACCTTTATTCCTACTTTACTCAGGACCTCCGGTAGGTAGTCAAGACAATATTTACTCTTTAAGGATAAATTGACTCCCTGGTAGATAGTACACCAAAACTGATGGAGACTTTCTCTCCCCATCTTCTTACACCTAAAAAAGGTAGAGTTTACCTCAAAGAGGAATACTGCTTCTATGTCAACCAATTGGGTACAGTTAAAAAAAAAATCCAACAGCAGACCTCCAAAAATGTTAGGAACAACCCAATGTTACCAATGCCCGGGCCTTTAAAAATCCCATATGTAAGTGGATACTGAACTTTATGGCTCTTCTTTTTCTGATTTTATTAATTTCATCTTTCTTTATCAATTTCTTCTCCTCATTTCTTCAATAATAAATTCAAAATATCTCTAGACAAACAATTACTCATTTATTGTTAGAGGACAACCAACTGTTGTGTTTTATTTAAAAAAAGGGAAGAGCCAAGGATGTGTTTGATACAGGTGCAGTATGGTGAGGTGAAAGGGGGTGCCTCTGCAGGCCCATGCTGTGGCACCCCTTCCCCTTGAGGTACCACCCATACAATAGTTATATTTTGAAATAGAGTTTATTTAATACATGGAAAGTGGAGCTGGGAAGGGAGTAGAGAAAGAGGCAGGAGAAGGGCGCAGAGGGGAGGTGGAGGGGAGGGGGAGGGAGAGGGGAGGGGAGAGGAGAGGAGAGGAGAGGAGAGGAGAGGAGAGGAGAAGAGAGGAGAAGAGAGGGGAGGAGAGGAGAGGGGAGGAGAGGCAAGCCAAGAATACGTGGAGAGAAGGGGTAAGAGGAAGAGGACAGCGGGAGAAGGAGTTAGGGAGAGAAAGGGAAGAGAGTAAGAGAGTAAGAGCAAGAGGGTAAGAAGGGGGTAGACAACCCTTTTTATAATAAGCCAGGCTTACCTGGCTATTGCCAGGTAACTGTGTGAAGAAGTCTAGAATGAATGCAAACATTCCTTTGTTTTGGTTTAATTAAAAAAGAAGAAAAACTAGAAAGGGGTGATGGTAAAGCAGGAATAGGGTCACCAAGATATTTAGCTACTTTCTGCTGACTTTGGGGCAACATGTCTCTGGGAAACCTAAAAAAAATGGGGATGAGGATGTGGGTCCAGTCTTAGAGTGAATTAACTGTTTCTTTGCTGTCCAAGTTTTGTGGAACCATCTGTGGGTAGCAAGGAGCAGGTTCAGTAGAAGCATCTGTTTGTGAGAGTAGATTGGAGCTTCTGTGGGTTGCTTCTCTGGAGTAGCCCTGGATGTAGATTTTGAGTAAATACTGGACTAGTCACAATGTTGAAACACACATAGACACACACACATACATGTGCACACACACACAAACACACACACACAATAGAGATAGAGAATAAAATTAAGTATGATTGGGAGGAAATATTTTTTCTTACATGTACATTAAAACCCTTAGGACTTGGTGGTTGGGGTGAGCAGAGTCCCAATCCCAGAGAACAGGTGATGAATCCCTAGAATAGGTAACAGGAAGAAACTTAGGCTATGGATTGGCAGGTATACTTATAAAAACATTCCTTTGTTTTTGTTTAATTTAAAAAAGAATAAAACTAGAAAGATAGGAAGGAGTCTATTTGGTACATGAGAGGTATATCTGAGTGTGTTTCTTTGACCTTGCTTATACTTTTACTAATGAGATAAATTTGTTAACATCATGAACAGTCTTTAATGTGAGCTTAGAGAAGACAAAAACTTTTTGTGGAACAGAAGGAGCAAGAAAAGCTTTTTCCTATTCTCTAGGAGAATATATATATATATATATATATATATATATATATAAACAATTTTAAGTTTACATTTAAAAGACAATTAAAGAACTCAAAAATTTGGCTACCTTGCGAATATGATAATTGATCATATAGATTTAGCATGAGAAACACCTTAAGTCTATAGTTAAAAAATAATCAAAGGGAATTTAAAATTTGAACTTGTGATTATAAAAGTGGATTTTATGGTGGGATGTTTTTTTCGAGTTAGGCTAATTTATAAGAACTTTATTGATTAATATTAGGACAATGGTACAATAAGGGGAGGAAATGTTAATCATTTATTCCCTGGAAACTGATTTTAGATCATGAAGTAACAGAAGTTTACAACTGTGAAAGCTTGCATCTGAACTTATGTATGCTTTATCATGAAGTTTGGGAACAAGGCAAACCATTCTGTCTTTGATAAAAAGAACTTTTAATATTAACTTGCCCCGGCCCACGGGGATTCGACGAGACCTTAGGGAAGGGGGCAAACGAATGAAAGGACAAGAGACACAAAGAATGAGAGCAAGTCTGGGTTCTGATCAATCTCTGAAACTTTAATTTTGGGAGCAGGTTATAAAGACACAGCAAACCATGAAGTTTGTGTGAGGGTCATTGCTTAGGGCCATCCTACTATGGAATCCTCATTGTCTAAGACCATCCCACTGTCATAACCTTATTGCCCTAGACCATCCCACTGTCATAACCAGCTCCAAAGAAATGCCAGACGTTCTTTAAGTTCCTGGGACCTGAGATCTGTGAACGTCCTCTCTTAACCTTGTACTGACTAGACTTTCTAAGACAGCAGGTAATTTCCTGAGTTTGGCTCCTGGCATTAACGAGTTAACAAATTGACTAATGAGCTAATAAGGTGGATTACCTTGTGGTAAGGATTACCTTGTGGTAAGTTTGTTTTCTGGCTGTCAAGCTGCAGTTAGCTCAGCTGTCAAGGTAGTCAGAAATCTTAGAAGAATAAATTATAATCTAGACGTCATTAATTAAAATGACATAGGTTGCTCTATCTAGTCCACTACTTAGACAGTTTCCAGGTCCCTGTGGTCTCCATTGTAAGTTAGGCAGAGTCAGTCTGGACCTCTGGCCTAGAAGATTAGAAACTTTTTCCTTGTAGTAAGGATATCTAGTAGCTAACATGATACATTTAACTCTCCAGGTATCTTCTGTTCACAGTTGAGGCCATGACCCTGGCAGCAGGCAAGGCAATTGAGCAGTATTTCTCAGTGGTTATCATAGTTCAATCCATGTAGAATCTTGTTGCTTTGATCATTTCTTCCTGGAGACATTGGGGAGGAAGAATTTGGGAGTCCTAAGATCAAACCTTTAAAGTTACATTCAACAGATTTCTGACAAGATTGTGAGCCAGTATCTATAAAGTATATCTGAGTTAGACAATCTGTTGGTTTAATTCCTTGTGCTCAATGTAGCTAGCAAATAAAGAGAGTACACTGTGACTTAATGACATTAGCAAAAACAAGGCTAAACATTTATTTAAGGCAGAAATAAATGGGCAGAGAATCGGATGAGAGAGAAAAGAAATAAAATTACTAGAAAACCAAGGAGGGGAACAGTCTATGTAGAAATCTTTCAAATTTTTAAGTTGAAGTTTTTTTTTTTTTTTAAGTGTTGCTATGAGGACATTTAGAATTATTGTTTCCTGGATAAGAATGATGAGGCCAAATTTAACCTGTAAATTAGACCAGGAGGGATGGTGGTTAAAATATTCCCTCTTGCTGAGAGTAGGAGCTAACAATTTGCCTGTTTCTATGTACCATAGCTAGAAATAACAGCCAGCTAGATTACCAGGTCATAACTCAGAATATTTGGGGGCTAAGCTCAGGGCCAGTGCCCTGAGTGATGACAGAAGAATGGTTCAGGCAGGCCTGGGGTTTTGCAGCAGCAAGAAAAGGAATCAATTAAGAGAAGAGGGAAAAGGTCTCACCCAAGAGGAAATGTTCTAGAACAAGTGGTCAGTGAGAAGGCCAATCTAAATACTGTGAATGCCTTTGACCTCAAGGACTCTAGGGTGTCTGCAAGTTCAACAGTTCTCCCTTGGTATCATGTGACATTTACAATGACTAGTGGGGAAAGGGATCTTACCAATTCACCAGTGTTTGGATGGATAGGTCTAGCAAGAGATCCAATATAGATGGAATTCCATGTGGCAGAAGGAGATATGAACCTGTGAGTTTCTGCTCCAAGTCTCACAGCACCAATGTTGTATCTTACAAAAAAGGAAGGAAGTCAGGATATGTTTTGGTATAGCCAGGTATAGTGAGTTGAGAGGGAACACCTCTGTGGGCCCATACTGAGGTGCCCCTTCTACCTGTGGTACTGTTATGGCCAGGTCTCAGGACCTCCACGAAATCTCAAAGAATTGCCTTATCCACTGTAAAGATGCATAAGAGCCTTTATTTGAAACACAGGTTTGGACAACAAGTTGCACAAAGCAAAGTTGCGGCCCCATGTCAGGGAGTATATGGATTATATATACAAACAGGTTATATAGGGAGAGGGAAGCCATAGATAAGAAAAGAGTTAATGTTTTACAAACAAGTCGCAGCTGCTTGGGAACTCTTAATTGGCATGATTTCTTTCTAAGGATGTATGGTTTTTGCTCTGCCCAAGGCTATAAACCACCTGGGTTGGAGAATATTTAGCCATTTATCAGAAAGGGTGCTGGCTCCAGGTGGCACAGAGGCTGCCACACTGTTTTTGTTTGTTTGTTTCTTTGCTTGTTTTTGTTTTTTGTTCATCTGTTCATTTCTCTCAGGATGTGGGTGCTATTAGAGTAAAGGTTTGTGTCCTTTCTGGTGCCAGCGGCTCTTTTTCAGGAGGAGTTAGGTGTCTGGAAGTGGGAAGGGAGAGCCACTCTGGCTTGCCAGGCTTCTGGAGGAGTGCAGAAGCCAGTATTGGTAATTTGGCCATCTTGCTCAGCTCCTTGAGTCTCAGACATACAACAGATATAATATGGAATAGTTTATTTAGGGCACGGGAAGTGGAGTTGGAAAGGGAGTAGACAGAAGGAGAGAGAGAGAGAGAGAGAGACAGAGAGAGAGAGAGAGAGAGAGAGAGAGAGAGAAGAGAGGGGAAGGAGGAGGAAGAGGAAGAGGAAGAGGAGGAGGAGGAGGAACAGGAGGGAGGCTGGCCAAGAAAATGTAGAGAATGAGAGAGGGGAGAAAGAGAGAGGTAGAAAGGGCTCAGGGACAGAAGGGGAGGAGAGTAAGATAGTAAGAACAAGAGGGTGAGAAGGGGTCAAACATGTTAGTTGTTAGCTCAGACATCCGACAGCAGCAAACAGACCACTCCAGACCACAGGGTTCCAAGTGGGGGGGTGTTATTCAGGAGATAGGGCAAAGGTGGGGGGAAGAAGGTGGAAGAAGAAGAGAGGCCAGCCATGACCACATGGAGAGGAAGAGAATGAGGGAGGGCACAGAGAAGCTAGAGGCAAGAGGGTAAGAAGGTAAGAGATTAAAAGTAAGAGAGTGAGGATGGGGCAAGCAGCCCTTTTTATAGTGGACCAGGCCTACTTGGCTGTTGCTAGGTAACTGTGGTGGTAGAATTTAGACAGAATACTAACAAAACAGCCCCTTTTATACTAAGCCAGGCATACATGGCTGTTGCCAGGTAACTTTGGGGAGGAACCTAGAAGGAATGCTAATACTCACCACTAGCCAGAAAACATGAGGCTCATGACTACAAAGTCTACCTTAATGATAAGGATCAATAATGTCCAGAAAATGACAACAACCCCAGATAGCAGGAAGTAGTCTAAACAACATGATACCCTCATTCCTTCTTTACCATCACCTCTTTGTCTTTTGTACCTCCTTCTTTATAATAAACAATAGGGAAAAATTGTAGAAATCAGGCATATTCATTCTCTGCCCCAGGGACCCAGTGACAGCAGGCTATATCATCACTAGCCGCCAAGATGTAACACATTCTTACTGTTGTCATGAGTTGCATACCCTCTCCCTGCACCGAGGGCTATATCCACTTATAAAAGACCAGTCCCTCCTGTCTTCATTTTCTTTTACCTTTTACTCTCACCTAGAGGTAGCCTCTGTGTATATCCTCCCCAATAAACCTCCTACATGAGATCTGTCTCATGGTGTCACTTTATGACATCTGAGTTTTAGAACATGATAATTACCACATTGATGTTATAATGTAAAGCAAAAAAAAAAAAAAAAAAAAAAGCCCAAAATAACAAAACCAATCTCGCAAATATACAACAACAACAAAATCAAATCTAAACAAAACAAAACAAGAAATAGAGTAGCAGGTTAATGGAATTGAGCTAACACAAGAGGTGCTTTTGTGAGAATAAATTGTAAAAATGAAATTTTAGGTCTCAGCATAAAAGATTCTTAGGTTCAGAGTTTCAATTTACACTCAAGGGGTGCATCCCAGGGGCTTCAAACAAACATTTCTAAAGAACAAAGGACCCAAGATAGAAGCAATAAATCACCTGGGTAAACAGTCACTTAAAGGAATTCTCCTGGAGTGAGATACAGGTGTAGTAAATTCGAGTAAGATACAGATGTAAATAAGGATGGAGACTGGGAAGGAAACTAAGCTTGGGAACAGATGTTTGAAATCTCTTTTTATTGTCAAAGAAGCAATTATCGATCTTCTTCGATCTTTGTGAACTTTGTATAAAAACCATCCTTTTCTGTCACTCAGGGTCCCTTCTTGCCTACTAGTGGAGGGGCCCTGGTGCACCTGCCACTGTCATTCAATAAACCTCATGCGATTGCAATGAGTCCCTTCCATGAATATTTCTGGGGAAGAACTTCCCGTGGGTTTGGATCCTTAAAATCCAACACTTTATCTAAAAAATACAGCTATGTTGAAGGAGAACAGACCTGCAGGTCCCCACAAAAAGCAGATTTCTGAGTCTTATAGATTTTTAGATAATGTTAAGAAATTACATATCACATGACTTAGCCTGGAATACTTTATGTCCAAGGGCATGGAGGTAAGATCATATCAGCTCTTTGTCCTAAGGAAGACACAGTAGAAAAACATTGCCTAAATTCTGAAAGTGGGGGAGGGGCAGATTTGGATCTGTGGTCTAACAGTTGAAACATGGTATTTGGCACAAACACATTTTGGGGGAGGTGGATGTGGTCACTTATATTTGGCTTCAAAGTAACAATCTCTTATTGTCTTTGTGGTCAATAAAAAACATTACTTTTTATTTTTTGACTCAAAACTAGAGGTAGCTGAAATGAGCACTACAGAATACAGAGGGGATGTCAGAATAAGCTGTTTTGAAGTAAAGAAAGCAGTAGAGTATACAAAGAATAAATGGTGAAACAGAATAAGAGGCTGAGAGACAATATATGATGAGAAGGTCTAAAACAGTTTGACTTTGAATTTCTTACAGTCTTTACTATCATGTGTAATTCTGTCGTCATCAATATTTTTGGTTTTTGGTTTTCCAAAAGAATGAACTAAACCTTCATTCTTGAAGGAACTGAGATTTGTGTCTTACTATTCAGAATGTATTATTGTAGTTTTCTGATGTCCTTTACCACAGGACATAGTAGCACTGAATGACAAACCCAAGCATCTTCTCTATTACTGACAGATTCTTCCTCACCTTGGAGTAGTCTAATTTCCCTTTAGTATTCATGATCAATTATCCATGAATCACAGTAACTCCCTTCTTTGCATATTAATTCAGAGAATGAGAAGCCCACAGGGGTCAGTGACAGTGTTCATTTCCAGTTCAATTGGCTCATTGTTATGCTTCTAATGGTGCTAAAACCTGCCTGGCAGTAAAGCATTACACTGGGGAAAATGGAAGACAAACATTTTACATGTGTCACTAATCCCTAATGAATGCTAATGGTGCTACTTCCATTTTCTCCATTTATTCCTTAAAGCAATGAGTACTGGCTATGACATTGATTCAAAGAATTATTCAGCCTCCCAGAAACCTTGCCTGGATCATGCAAGGAATTGCCACCTCACATTACAAAAGAACATTATTGTGGGCCAGGTTTGATGGTTTGTATCCACACTATCAGCACTCAGGATCCCGAGGCAAGAGGCCAGCTTAGGCTGCATTTTTAAAACTTGTCTTAAAATAACATCAACAAAACCTAGCATCACACTGAATGATTCTATTAAGCCATTTGCTTGAGACACTTGAGAACTAGGTCAGACTGGTAAAAAGACAAATTGAAATATTATGGTAGTTTTCAGTATATAGTGCCTTGGACTTACTTGAGCTCACCAAAGAATTGTGAGAAACATGAAGTTTTGGCCTCCATTTTCCCTATGACTGAGTATTTTTTCAGCCAGATTTTTGTCAGCTGATCTTAGAATGGAAACTTGTAAGTAGCTGACTGTTTGACATGTCTGGGGCAATAATGAACAGAAACAAAGTTAAATAAACAAAAACCAAAAATAATTGACCTGTTAAAGGAATTAAGAATTCCCAGGAAGGAGATTATGCTAGAGGTAGGTGGATTGTGCCCTCTAGTACTCAAGCAATGGAGAAAAGCATTTAGAGACCTCAGTTCAAGGCTATAAAAATTGTTATTGGTCCTTTGCAAAGTTAATCTGCCTTTTATTCAGTCTGGAGATGGGTCTGCATAAATGAAAATGAATTACCCTGTTTTGAGTCTTTTGAATTTGTTACTGTACGGATCTTGTTACTTGTGCTCTTTTAGGGAAGGCCAGTGAAAATGATGACCACAGATCTACTAATGCACTTCTGCTGTAATTCACTTCTGTTGGATATGAGCAATAATGTAATGGTATCCCTCCAGAAATATAGCATTACTTTTGTTTTACTTTATCTTCCTAAGTGGCAGTTATCCAATTTCCTTTCTGTTACAGTTTCTCATGATAGGAATTATTATATAGGTCTGAAAGCCAAAAAAGATATCCTGCCAGTTAGAAAATATATCTATTCTAATTTTACATTCTGGTGGACATTTTGGTATGAGACTATTAGTGCCCATTCCAAAATACAACATTAAAAAAAATCCATGCCATGATAGTATAATCAGATGATTTTTATTTGTTACTTCATATCAACAGTTTAAAGAAACTGATGGAGACAACAAACAGGACTAGACAGACACTGTCACTAGCAAGATCCCGACCATCTGGAGAAACTCTTGTTACATCATTTGCAGACACTTCATGTATCAAAACTCCTTTGTTTATACATGTTCCCAAAATCAAAGACTTTCTGGTTGATGAACTTTAGATAATTAGTTTAAACAGAGCTTGATAGCAGGAAGAGATTATTCATCTTGGGCATCAGAGGAAGACAAGTCATCCTTTGCCTCTTACCTCACTATTGTTTCTTTGTTCTGTAACTATTGAAAGGCACACCATCCTTACTATTCAGGCAGTACCCTCTACCCTCAAACCCTCTCTTGCTTTGGCAATTTTCTTTCTAATAAAGATGCTGGTTGATCTCTCTGTCTCTAGAGCCCATAGCCTTCATTCACCTTCATCAAAGATCAGTTTCCAGGGGACAGGGATCAAAATTATTAGAAAACAGGAGCATGGGTAATGCCTAATAGATGACTTTCAAACATTTTGGGAAGGGTAATGAATAAAAATAAGCTCAACTTATTTTTGCTTCAAAATATTACAGGACACTATTCTGAAACAAAAAGTTAAAGTCATGGTTTATACTGCCCTATTGAAACACAACTTTTAGGTATTCTATGAAGGAGAATTTTATCTTCTGTAGGGACAAGACCAAGTGTTAAACCCAAAGAGAGAAGGAGAAAGATCACAAACCTGAATCATCATAGTCATATTAATTAAAACAAGCAATTAATTGAAGTGAGCTTTTAAAATTTATGTATATGGGATACATCCCACCTAACTAAGAGTTCAAAAGATCAGCAATGGATGTGAGGAAGGAAAGACTTTTATAGGTCAGGAGCAGGGTGTTCCAAATGGGGGATTTGGTGAGCAAAATTAGTGGGGTTACAGGAGCATAACATAAGCACAAGTTAGTTACAATAACCTTCTGAAACAAAATCATGGTTGTGAGACAGGCATAACAAGGTAGCCATAAACAACAGGTAATCATAAAAAGATGGTCATGGGTGGTCATATAACTTCTTGAAACAAAGGAGGACTACAAGATGGTTATAAGCAATTTGTAAAAACAAGGACATGGTTGCTTTTTTCTGGACTAGGAAGTATGGAACCATTTGTAGTTAACATTACAGGTAAGGAATAGCCTAATCTTTGAGAAGTAAATACTTAATCATAAACAGAAATGAGCCTAGTTTATTTTGATTTAAAGATGGCTTTTAAATCTAAGTTGGAGGCTGGCTGGTTTATAACAAGCCCACTGATAATCGAAGGCAAAAAAAAATGTTAAATTTCTGTTCTGTCAAGGTGTCAAATATTAATCTATGGATGTTAGTTGGAAAAGAAAGGGATTATGTAAAATGGGATAGATGTGTATAGGAAGAGCTCATGTAGTAGAGAACATATACTTCTGAACTCTATGGTCAATAGGAGTGAATGTAACATGAGAAATACATCTAAAGCATGACACACAGTGAAATTCATTTCTATACCCCATGAAGTGGCTTGTCTACCCTAGTAAAAATGAATAATGCTAGCATTCTGTCTAAACTCCACCCCCAGAGTTACCTGACTACAGCCAGGTATTCTCGTCTCCATAGTTACCTGGCAACAGCCAGGTAGACCTGGTCCACTATAAAGGGGGCTGCACACCCCCTCCTCTCTCTCTTGAACTCTTGGCTCTTGCTTGTCCCTTCCCTTCTCCCCTTCTCCCTCTCTCTACATGGTCATGACTGGCTTCTACTTCTTTATTCTCTCCCTCTCTCTGCCTTTCTCTGCCTCTCCTACCCTCTTAACTCCCCTCCCCATGCCCTGAATAAACTCTATTCTATACTATACCATTGTGTGGCTGGTCCCTCATGGAGAAAGGATGCCTCGACATGGCCCTGCTGAGACACCCCCTTCCCCCACAGCTCACCACATAACCATAGAAAGTAATATATATATATATATATATATATATATATATATATATATATCTTTTTATAAACACATCAATTACCCCTAATAATAGAGACAGTATCCCCACTCATAAGAGTTTTTGTGTGTCTAAAGGAATTAACTCTGTAGGATACTTTTAGTCAAGTAAAGAAAGAAATGTTTCATTCTTATTGGTTAGACGGTATGATGGTTTGAATATGCTTATTCCAGGGAGTGGCACTATTAGAAGCCATGGCCTTGTTTGAGTAGGTGTGGCCTTGTTGGAGGAAGTGTGTTGTTGTAGTTGTTGGCTTTAAGACCTTCATCCTAGCTCCCTAAAAGCCAACCTTCTCCTACTTGCCTTTGTTAAGAATTCTGTTAAATCTTAAAAATTAACTGCCCCAGGATACATCCTGGGAGGAGCACATTCCTTAGTCCAAGGATACCTACTGGATTACCCTGCTGGATTAACATTCAGAGGAATAAGGGACTAACATTCTTCAGACCACTGGGAAGAGAACACACTTGCTGTGGGGATTAGAGAGACCAACTCTTGACACTTACAGACAATGGAGGTCCTTGCTACCTCATTCCCCAAAGACCAATCAGTTTAAAATCACACTGTTCTGCCAATCATATTGTGCCCAGTCACTCTTTCTGTAGTATACCCCTTAAACTGTATAAAAACTGCTCTTAACCTCAAATCGGGGTTCTCTTGTCTACAATGCAAGAGAGTCCTGGTGCACCAGTATCAGTAAACCTCATGTAGTTACAGCTAATCCTGTTAGTATTCTGTCTAAAATCCACCTCCACAGTTACCTGGCAACAGCCAGGTATGATCCTCCTCACAGTTACCTGGCAATCGCCAGGTAGGCCTGGTCCAATATAAAAGGGGATGCTTGCCCCCTCCTCACTCTCTTAATCTCTTACTTTCTTACCCTCTCTCTCTCTGCCCCTCCCCCCTCTTCCTTTCTCTCCACGTGGTCATGGCTGGCCTCTACTTCTCTATGCCTGCTTCTCTGCTTCTCTCTCTCTCTCTCTCTCTCTCTCTCTCTCTCTCTCTCTCTCTCTCTCTCTCTGCCTCTACTACTCTCCTGGATCCCCTCCCCATGAATAAATTCAATAAACTCTATTCTATACTATACCAGTGTGTGACTGGTCCATCACAGGAAGAGATGCCTCTACATGGGCCCACTGAGACATCCCCTTCCACATACCTCTCCACACACTCACAGAACATACTCTCTTTATCTCTTTATCTTTTTATAAATACTTCAAATCCTGTCCGAATAAATTTCCATGGGAGCACGTCCCCTGGTTTTGGATTTTACAGTCCAACACCTTCAGAACAAGGTGTAGAACTCTCATCTCCTATACCAAGCCTGCCTGGATACTACCATGCTACTACTTCGATGATAATGGACTGAACCTTTAAACCTGTAAGCCAGCCCCAATTTAATGCTATCCTTATAAGAGTTACCTTGGTCATAGTGTCTCTTCACATCAATAAAACCTTAACTAAGACAGAAAGGTTAGAGGTATATAATAGAGTATATTTTCTTCTTGCCCTGCTCCTCTCTCTGTGTGTGTGTGTGTGAGAGTGTAATGTATGTTTGTACACATGTAGAGGATCTACATATCTGTGCACGTGTATATGAAATTCAAAGGTTTATAATGGGTGTTTTCCTAAATTGTTGTCTACAGTATATTTTGAGATAGTGTTTTTTACTAAATCTAAGGCATAATGACTGACAATAATTGATGTGCAAACAGCTTTTAGAATCATCATATCTCAATCTTCCATAGCAGAATTTATAGGTATATAATGCTGTGACCTGTGTTTTAAATGAGCTTTGGGAATCAGAATTCATATCCCCAAATTACGATGTAAGTACTTTACTCATCAACAAATTCCCCTTTGTCTCTTTCTTTACTTTCAGAGATGCCAAAATATACTGAAGATCAATACATCCTTAAAAACTTTATTGATATATTGCAGACTCCCTAATTTTCATAAGGTATATTTTCTTGTATTTTGATACCTCTCTTCATCTCCATCTTTCTCTCCCTCTTTAACTCTCCACTCCTCTTTTTCTCTCACCAAAACTCCTGAAGGTTTTTTATTTTAATGAGTCCATACAATAATTAAAAAAAAAAAAAAAAAAAAAAAACAGATCCCACATGTAGCCCATGGAAATGGACTTCCTTACTTCAGAAGTTTATTCAGTATTATATGCTTGCTAGGATCATAGAATCATATCACAACTAGTATCAGTGACTCTGTTTATATAACTTGTCCCCTATCATCCTAAAAATATACATACTATTGCCATTGTGATTGATGGAAAGTAGTGGCATATGTATCACTTTAATGATAGGTTATTCTTTATTAGATTCACTAAGGAGTAGGATTGGCTGCACATCTAAAGTATTTGGCAACCTTGCTCACCCAGTAGGCTTCACATAAAATTGTCAATTCAGTGGACAAATAAGGTGTTGCAAATAATATCCTAATGGCCACTGTACTGTGTTAATAGAGAAAGCCATAGAATTAATGAATATACAATATACTATTTTGATTCTATTTTGAAGTGAAAGATAGAAATTGTCAATTTCCCCTTGTTCAAAATTTAATAAAGCTAAGCACACAGACATAGACACAACATGTGCTCGCACACAGACACACACACACACACACTATTCAAAAGACATGAAGTAGCTATACAATCATTTTATTAACTTAGCTTACAAATAGTCCAATAAGTCTTTTTTTTGTCTCATCAAGCTTGCTAGAGCTCCTTAAGATTTATGTGTTTCAACCGGGTGGTGGTGGCACACGCCTTTAATCCCAGCACTTGGGAGGCAGAGGCAGGCAGATTTCTGAGTTTAAGGCCAACCTGGTCTACAGAGTGAGTAGCAGGTCAGCCAGGACTACACAGAGAAACCCTGTCTCGAAAAAACAAAAACAAACAAAAAAACAACAAAAACCAAAAAAAAACAAAAAAGATTTATGTGTTTCTAGTTAATCTTCTCAAATATACTAGTACTCAGCCGTATGTTATTAACCCTGTATAAAGGTTCTGCTAAATACTCATTATTTTTATTTTAATTATACATTTTTTAGACATCAGAAATAAGTAATAACTTATTGCCTGGATCAAGTGAACAAGCAATTGGGTGGAACTGGCCTAGAGTTCCACTTTCCTTTCCTGAACAAGTACTACACTAACAAAGGAACAACAATTAAATGTTATGCTTACAAATCAGAGTCAATTTTAACTCTGAGATCAGTAGCCCCCAAACACATTATTAAGTGACTACCCACTGGTCCACATGTAAAATTATTATTATTATTATTACTATTTTCAGACCATTTAATATGTTACACTTTTGATTAGTGTATTTATTCTTGGCAATAATTTTGACTGCAGTAAATGAGATCTGGTTGCACTTAAAAAAACTACGTAAGGGATAATGGAGCATCAGAAAACAATCCTGCAGGATAAAGACCTAACATGCCACATTGGAAGCAAAGGTTGTCTCTGATCTTTCTGTAAGTTTCTGCTTTTACATTTCCTTATGAAATAAAAAAAGCCAAAAGAAAATAGAATCACATTTATCACATTTTACCCAATGGGGCATACAAGCTAGTAATCTTCCATTTTAAAGCCAATCAAACAGCCTAAGATATTTATCTAATGGTCTTACTTTTTTTCTGTCCTGGAACAGGACAGAATGACATTGTCTAATCTACCTGGTCTGAGCCTAGATTATCTGTTTTCTTTATCAGAACAGGGTTACTGCTTTTCTAAGAAGAAAGGTATCTTGCACAACATGGAAAAGGGTCACATAAACACACAGTGATTTCTGGGTTTCTTTATTCATTCTGCAGTGATTCATATATCATTTTCCCTATCATATTTGTAAATAAATGTTTAAAGTTTCCTAAGTATAAATATATGTGTTTTATGCAGTTCTTTAAGACTAACAAAAACCATCTATGTCAGTGACCTTGATTCTTGAAGTTTGGAATCAGACATAAATTTACATCATCATCACTTATCCTTAGTCTTTTATACATTGAATGGCGAGTAACTGCTTTTGGGGTTTATAGTTTTCAGATACCATATATTATTGGACTTCTTTTTGTTGTTGTTTTGCTTTGTATTGTGTTGTTTTTGTTTGAGACAGAGTTTTGTTGTGTAGCCTTGGCTTTCTTAGAACTCATTCTGTAGACCTGGCTGGCATTGAACTCATAGAAACTTGACTACACCACCATTGCTTAGCTTCATAGCACTTCTTGATCTACAGAATCAAATAGTAATCACATGAAACAGTTCTTATAATGAACTCCCCTCTTTCCCACCCAACATTTTCTTTCTCTTCCAGAATAATAAAGAGTATCATGGGATGATTACTCCCATTTTTCCAACAATCCACTCCATGTTTAAAAAAACACAACTATTTTCCAAATATATAATTAAACAATCCTTCTTTTAGCTGCTTAACCATCTGGAAATTAAAAAATTGTTACCTAGTATCATATATGTAATTTTCTTTGGAGCATCTTCCATGGTTACTACTTTGACCTTGTTTCTCATTGTGAACCTTTGCTTCAAAGGGTTTAACTGTGTTACATGATTGCTAAGATTCCAGGATCTGGTCTTTGCTGCAAATGTCAGTGATTTTGAATACATCTTTAATAGTCATCTTAATGTTGCCATTGTGCTTAGTGTCAAAATGCTTATAAGGAATTAACTATGGTTTATTGATATGGTACTATCCATAGTAAATAGGTTGAAGATTTCTCCAAGTATGGATAATCTATTCAAAAAATACCAGAAAAGTTATGTTAGTTCAAAGGGACCATGTGATCATAAAATGCAAGTAGGACTAAGTTTAATTTCCAATTAAGTTAAGACTGTCTTCAAATATTATAATACTTTCTAGAAGAAGATAATAATGATATAGAACCCCAAAGTCTCTTTTTTGACACTTATCACACTGTTCAAATAAAAGTGTATAAATATAACACAGAAACAAACAGTTGACAAAGTAATAAAAATACATCCAGTAGTTTTCTGTTGGGGGCACAAAAGGTCCTTGTGCCCACAAATCACTAGGGAAGCCAGGAATGTTAACACAAAGGAGCCATTTCTCAATGGAGGAGATAAAAATACCTGTTTACCTGCCCAGAAGGCTGAAAGTCGAATTTTTAAACAACCGGGTGACCTCTTTGCCATCTGTAGAAGCAGACCTCACTCAAATTTCTCATACTGAGTATCCCAGATGCTTACTTTACTAGACCATTACCAAACCTTAGAGGAGATGCCACATGTATTTCATAGCCTGCTATCTCTTTGTTGTCAGTGACCATACTAAATTCTCGGCCTCTTAACTGTAGAACAAACACTCATGGTCACAGAAACACCTTTGTAAAGGTGTTTCAATGTTGTCATACCTTAAGGTTTATTGTGTACCTAATATTATAATGTATGTTGCCTAGAAACCTTTTCCCAAAATGTACTGTATTTTAAATATGCTGACAATGAACTTTTGGGAATTAGATTCCGCAAAGTCTGATTTAAGTTGATGTCATTCTGAGTCTGGTTTCATTCAGTCTCTTCAAAGATTACTGTATTCATTGAAACATGCAAGGTACTCCCTTAAATTGTCTATATTTTGAAGGTATTATATACTAACTCTAAGTAAACTTTAGGTCATGTTTGGTCACATTTTGTTGCTTCAATTTGTTTTGTAGCAGTTTCCTATATTTACAGCACTCACTCTTCACCATCTCTTATTTCTTATTTCTCATTCACCCATTACTATCAGTCCTCCATAAGAATCCCTATCCAACATTCATTTCACATTGTTTTATTTTGTGGTCGACTAATTTTAACTAGGACCATATATGAAACCTTGGGTTTGGAACTACTGATCTAAATATTTTAATTACTTCTATTGCATTTTCTTATTTGTTTGGTGTTTTGTTTTTCATTCTTTTTTTTATATATTGAAAATAAATTTTCTCTCAATAATATATTCTGATTACAATTTCCCCTCCCACACCTGCCCTCTCCTCCCCAAGCCCCCTCTCATCTGAATTAAAACACTCTCTGTCTCTTATTAAAAAACAAATAAGTCTCTAAGAGATAAAGTAAAATAAAACAAAATTAAGTTAAATAAATGAATATGTATGGCCCATGAGAAGTGGTACTATTAGGCAGTATGGCTTTATTGAAGGAGATGCTCCCTTGTTAGAGGAAGTGTGGCACTTTGGTGGTGGGTCTTTGAGGTCTCATATGTATGCTCAAGTTTGGCCAGTTTGATCCAGACTCTCCTCTTGGTTGCTTGTGGAAGACAGTCTTGGATCAACATTTGGATTCTCAATTCCTTCTCCAGCAAAATGTCTGTCTATAGGCTGCCATGCTTCCAGCCCTGATGATAATGTACTAAACCTCTGAAACTGCAAGCCAGCCCAAATTAAATATTTTCTTTTTATAAGAGTAGTCTCGAATATAGTGTCTCTTCATGGCAATAAAACCCTAACAAAGGCATAAATAAATAAAAATAATAAGAAAACAAAAACCAAAATGAAACAACAACAAATTAGAAGAAAAATATCCCTAGAGTAAAGATTCAGAAATAGAGACCGATTTGTTGGCAAACACAAGACTTCTATAAGAACACTAAATTGGAAGCCAAGAAACTTTAGAGTTAAAAGAGAGAATAAAACAAAAATAAATGTAATACAAAACAAGGAAGAGCCCTGACATGAAATGATCACACACACACCCACCCACCCACCCACACACACACACACACACACATACACACACACCAAAAAAAAAAAACCTATAAAAATGACCTTGAGTTTTTTTCTTTACTTTCTTTTTATTGGATATTTCATTTATTTACATTTCAAATGTTATCCTCTTTCCCAGTCACTCCCCTCAGAGACCCCCTATCCCATCCTCCCCTTCACTACTTCTGTGAGGGTATTCCCCCATACACTCACCCACTCTTGCCACCCCAACCTTAAATTTCCCTATACTGGGGCATTGAGCCTTCACAAGACCAAGGGCCTCTCCTCCCATTGATGCTCAACAAGGCCATCCTCTGCTACATATGCAGCTGGAGCCATGGGTCCCTCCATGTATATTCCATCGTTGATGATTTAGACTTTGGGATCTCTGGGGTTCTGGTTGGTTGATATTATTATTCCTAATGTAGCTGCAAAAACTTTCAGCTCCTTCAGTCCTTTCTCTAACTCCTCCATTGGGGATCTCATTGAGGGCCCCATGCTTAGTCCAATGGTTGGCTGTGAGCATTTACCTCTATATTTGTCAGGCTCTGGCAGATCCTCTCATGAGACAGCTATATCAGGCTCATGTCAGCATGCACTTCTTGGCATCCACAATAGTGTCTCCATTTAGTGACTGTATATGGGATGGATTCCCAGTTGGGGCAGTCTCTGGATGGCCTTTTCTTCTGTCTCTGCTTTATACTTTGTCTCAGTATTTGCTCCCATAAATATTTTGTGCCCTTTTCTAAAAAGGAACAAAGGACCCACACTTTGGTCTTTCTTCTTCATGAGCTTCATGTGGTCTGTGAGTTAGATCTTGGGCATTGTGAGCTTTTGGGCTAATATCTACTTATCAGTGAGTGAATACCATGTATATTCTTTTATGATTGGGTTACCTCAGGATGATATTTTCTAGTTCCATCCATTTGTCTAAGACTTTCATGAAGTCATTGTTTTTAATAGCTGAGTAGTACTCCATTGTCTAAATATACCACATTTTCTGTATCCATTCCTCTGTTGAAGGACATCTGGGTTCTTTCCAGCTTTTGGCTATTATAAATAAGGCTGCTGTGAATGTAGTGTTGCATGTGTCCTTGTTATATGTTGGAGCACCTTCGGGTATATGCCCAGGATTGGTATAGCTGGGTCCTCAGGTAATGCTATGTCCAACTTTCTGAGGAACCACCAGACTGATTTCCAGAGTGGTTGTACCAGCTTGCAATCCCACTAACAATGGAGGAGTTTTCCTCTTTCTCCACATCCTCACCAGCATTTCCTGTCTCCTGAGTTTTTGATCTTAGGAATTCTGACTGGTATGAGGTGGAATCTCAGGGTTGTTTTGATTTGCATTTCCCTGATGACTACAGATGTTGAAAATTTCTTTAGGTGTTTCTAGGCCATTCTGTATTCCTCAGTTGACAATTTTTTGTTTAGCTCTGTACCCCATTTTTGATAGAGTTATTTGATTCTTTTGAGTCTAATTTCTTGAGTTCTGTATATATATTGGATATAAGCCCTCTATTGGATGTAGGATTGGTAAAGGTCTTTTCCCAATCTCTTGCTTCCTGTTTGTCCCATTGACAGTATCCTTTGCATTACAGAAGCTTTGCTGCTCTTCCACTACTGGGCATGAGGCCTACACTTGAGAGTGTGTTGGGAGCCGTACTGAGTATATCAGTATACGCCATTCTAAGATGGCGCTGGCCTCGTGTCTTCCCACTTGTAAACAATTAACTGCGCAGCTGCAAAGGCAGAAAGACCACCAAGTCACTGGCCAATCCCGAGGCATAATATTGGGTGGTGAGCGAACAGCCAATCAGAAGTGAATACGTCACTCTAGGGTGTATTTAAGCTAGGCCGCTTCCGGCTTTTCCGTCCTTCCGCTTCCTTCCGCGTCCTTCCGCGTTTTCCTCGTCTGTGTTACAGAGTAAAGCCTCGTTTTGCAGTAACTACCCAAATTCTGCCTCTCGTGTTTCTCTTCCATGGGCGTGGGGGGACAGGGGAGGCACGCGTTATAAGAGTGATTTGTTTCTCTAGTGAAATCCCCTTGAAGGAATTTATATTTTCACTTATCAGTGGGTATCAATTGGAGATATCTTCTGGAATAGGGAGAGAGGCATGTATCCATTTCTCCCTACTTTTTTAGGACCCCCATCTGATAAAGATAAGTGTAACAGCCAGAGGGTCTTACCAAAGGAACAGGACTTTCTAAGCACAATAGGACCAATACACTTAAGAATTCATAGAGACTATGGAATCATATACAAGGACTACATGTGTCTTTTTTTGACTCTTCTTTCACAGGGTTCATTGAGACATTTAAGGAGGAATTTGATTGAGACATCTCAGTGAGTGCTGAGGGTTCGATATTATCTTACTCTCTAGAAATTTTCTGTCTGTAGATATTTGCATTTGTTCCCATGTGCTACAGAAGGAAGCTTCTCTCTTGATGGCTGAGCAAGGCACTGATATATAAACATAGGAAAAATGTTATTAAGAGTAATTTTGTTGCTATATTTTTTTAGTAGAACAGAATATTTGGTTTTACTCCAGGATCCCTGGTTATCTAATTATTAGGTTATTGGTTAACCAAGCAGTGTCATGTACAGGTTGCATCTTGTGGAATGGGCTTTAAAAGTAAACTGATATGGGTTAGTTATTCCCAAAACCTTGTGCCACCATTGCACTAGCATATCTTGCAGGCAGGACTCTATTTTCAATCAGAGAATTTGTCACTGTGTTGATGTGTTCTTTGTTATTATTTATTTGTTTGTTTTTCTTTCTGTTTTGGTAGAGTGCTGGGTAACTTCTGGTACCAAAGATGCTAGCACATAAAGGCGATGCTATCTATAGTTATCAACTTAATTTCTTTGTATTCTATGATCTATGTAGGTCATTCTATGATCTATTCACCAATGAGACCTTGCTGTCATTTGTGGAGAGCAAACATAATCCCAGTGCTAGAAGCTTTATTTGGTGATGAGATGTCCAGATGAGACTCTGTCTCCATATTATTTGGCCATTATATTTAGATCTCAGTCATATGTGCATATATTTTAGGAAGCACCTACTGTATTACTATCCCATACTTTTTCTCAAATGGTCCTTAGGATCTATGAAACATCTGTCCAGTCTCTTATAGCCTTTGAATTCTTTATTGAGAATTCAGGTATTATTGTCATAAATTTGCCTTTACATATAACATGATTTTTTCACTTGCAGTTTTTAATATTCTTTCTTTGTTCTATATACTTAATATTTTGATTATTATATGTGGTAGTGGCTTGTATAAGAATGGCCCCACAGTCTCATATATAAAGGTTTAGATATTGGCATTAGGGAATGTGGGGTCATGGACCATGTGAAGAAACCTGGTAAGGTTTAGCTAAAGGCAAGCCCTGGAGAACCTGATCAAAAGGTAGTTATATACTTCCAAAATACAGTGGCAAAAAATTCATATTATGGTTATAAAGGGGAGTAGTGGGCTCATGTGACACCTAAGCAAAATCAAAACTGAGCAGGCAAAACTATACTCTTTTGCTCTCTGTTCAATGTCAAAAGGCTTAGATTGCTCTTTGCTTATAGCTTTGTTCATTGTAACACATTTTTCTCTCTTGGACTAGATTCCGTCCCTGTATGCAGCTTTGTATGAATGACATTTCATAGCTCTGGCACTTCCAACATTCTGGGTCTCTAACATTATTTAAGCTTTTCTTTCACAGCTTTATGGAATAGCCTCAACAGTGCTCTCTAGGACATGCCCCACACACCAATGCCACACAGCTTTAGTAGCTCTCCATAATCCTGAAGGAAAACCCCACAACTCTTTTTTTATTATTATTCATTCTTCATGATTCTAAACATAACACCACATAGATGGTAGTGCCTATTTTGGTAACCAACTTTTGGTGAACCCTAGACTCTTGGAGAAGCACAACTTAGTATCTGTCATTTGCTATTGCTTCTGAAAAGCAGAAAGTTTCTTGTGCTTTTTTTCTTTCACAAAGTGGAAGCTTATCTGTGTGGTAGTATTTCCAGGAGGGCAGCTCTCCCTTCATTCCGAAGTTGAATCAAGCCTCTCATTAATTTCCTTATCTTTTGTTTTCAGCACAAGCTAGTGTTTCAAAATTAAATTTCATGCTGTCCTGCTTACTTTAAAGTTGAACATTTTTTTTATTTTCCCTAATTGTTCATTTTCATTGATGAACTTCATAATAGTGATTACTAATAACCATACAACAAAGTAATTAGTAGACGCTCTTAAAACCACATCTGCCAAGAAATTTGCCCAACACTTTTTAATTTTGCCTCAGGAGTATTCTGAGTATGAGAACAAAATGAGCCACATCATTTGCTTGAAAAAGAAAAAAATCACAAGAAAGATCTGTAGCCTAGTTACTATTTCTTGCCTGTGAAAACTCTTGACCTCAGCCTCCACAGTTCATGGTGCTCTCAATCACATTGTTTTCTACCTTCCTACAGATGACTACAGATTAAAATGACCCACTAAGCTCTGCTTACAGTGTTCTACTGGTTTTCTGTTCTAAGTTCTAAAGCCTTCCACATTCATCTAAAAGAACAAATGGTCAGGTCTGTCAGAGCAAGATCCTTCTCCCTGGTACCAATTTTTACCTTAGTTATCTTTTTATTGCTGTGATAAAACATCATGACAAACACAAGTTATAGAAGAAAGAGACAGAGTTTTTACAGTATGAGACATGTAGTGCTTTTGTGCAGCATGTCTCAAATCCAAAGTATGAACAATTGGTTACATACATTACCATTGTACATCAGTGAGTAGCATATTTTGCCCTGCAGATTAGAATCATAATTTGTAGTTACTAACTGTGTTATATCACTGATGTTTTATATCCCTGCTCCAGAGCCCAGCATAGCACCTTCTAGAACTACTATAATTAGCCAACATAAAGGAATCTTTTAACTCTGTTCCAACATATTTTATGTGTATTTTTACAACCAAGCTGTTGGGTTTTTTATAATAGGGCTTGTCTTTCGGTTCTGCTGAGAAACAAGGAGTAATGACAATAGCCTTAATATTTTGGAAGACCTCTAGGGGCCTTATAAAAAATAATTCATAACATGGTATTCCACACCTGGAATTCAGCTATTTTTTTTAAAAACAAGGGCACTAGAAGCAGCAATATCCACCCTTTCTAAGTTACTTTTCTATTGTTGTGATAAGACAGAAAGACCAAGGCAACTTAAAGAAGAAAAAGTTTGCTCAGAGCTTATAGTTGCTGAGGGTCTGTTTATGACCATTGTGAGATAAAACATTTCATTAATCTGAAAGGGCTGGTACTGGAAAAGTAGCTGAAAACTTACATCTTTATCAATAATCATAACGCAGAGAGAAAATTGGAAATGATGTAGACTCAAAGCCCACACCCAGTGACACATCTTTTCCAACAGGACCACATCTCCCAATCATTCATTCATATTCAAATCACCACAAAGCCAAACAAGGCATGTCTCTTCTATCCTATTTTAAAACCTATTACTGATTGACCTACAAAGCTATGTGTTTCAATATGGCTTTTTTATATAAGATTCATCTTTTAAAAACTCTTCTTTCCTCATGTCTTCCATCCACCAACCTCATTCCTATTTGAACTTTTGTACTTCTAGTATTTTTGTCTCAAATCTCATATGAGCACTACTTCATGCAGCCTGTTCCTTAGCAGCATCCCAAATAGACCATTTCTAGTCTTCTACAGAAGCTCTGAAGTAAAAATAAAACTAAATTTTCAAAACTAGGGTTCACATATTAAAAAGAACATGCAATGTTTGTCTCTCTAGCTTGGGGTTACATTTTTTCTAGTACCATAATTTTATCTCAAAATATTATTTTTCTTTATAGAGGGTTAGACTTTCTTGGTGAATATGTATCATATTTTTAGTATCCACTTATCTATTGATAGATATATAAGCTCATTGTACTGTAATATATAGCAACAATAAACATGAGCAAGTATCTCTGTAGTAATTGCTTTTCAGCCTTTTGGCCAAGATCAAATGTAATTTCTCTGTAGGATATAAAAGTCCTTGAGTATTTCCCAAGAGTGATAAAGCTTGGTCATATAATAGATTTGTTTTTTTTTTTTTTTTTTTTTTTTTTTTTTTTTTTTTTTTTTTGCTTTTAGAGGAATCTACTGATATCCATAGTAGATTCCCATGCATTTACTACCATTGACATTGAGTGAAAGTTCTCCTTCATGTCAACCTTGCTAGTATGTGTTCTAGTATGTGTTGTCATTTTATTTTAATTTCTAATTATAGGTATCTTGCCTGGGGTATTGTTATTTGAATGTCGCTGATAGCTATGAATATTGAACTCCTTTATGTGTTTCTTAGCCACTAACATTTTTTCTTTTATGAGCTCTATTCAATTGCATAACTTCTTTTGTATTGAGTTGTTGGTTTTCTAGATCTTCAGTTTTATCAATTTATTTATACATTCTGGTTATTAATTCTCTGCCATCATGTACTGTTTACAAATCTTTTCTTCCATTTTAAGGTAACCTATTTATCCAATAGACAGTTCCTTGTATTTTCTAGAAACTTAAAATTATTTGAAGTCTCATTTCAAAATCCTTGAACTTCTTTCTTGAGTTACTAACATTCTATGTTGAAAGTTCTTACCTGTGACTATTCCTTAAATTTTTTCCCTGTATAAGATACCATTTATCCAGTATTCATGACCACACATTAAATAAAAATCAGATGTCTGCAGTTTTGTGATCTTATATCTCGGTCTTCTATTCAATTGGTCTACATATTTGATTTGTGCTATTAGTTTTTATTGCTGTGGTTCTGAAGTATAATTCCAAACTTAGTGCCATAATACTCCTAGTAGTATTCTTTGGGATTGGATTCCTTTGAATATTTGGAACAGTTCATGTTTTCATGAAATTCTTGTATTGTTTTCTTTATTTCTGTGAAGAATGGAGTAGTCACTGTTGTTGAAGTGGCATTGACTCTATACATTGGTTTCTATTGTTAAACCATTTTTTATATTTATATTTATATTTTTTATTTCCTTCCTCTATTACTTCCTTCAATATTTTGAAATTTGCTTTAATGGGTCTTTTCTTTCCTTGGTTTGGTTTAGTTAAAGTTTGTATTTTTAAGGATGTTGTAAAAGAAATTTTTTTTTAGTATGCTTGTCACTGATATACAGGAAGTATACTAGTATTTTTATGTTTATTTTGTACCCTGCCATTTTGGTTGTAAGTTTATGAATTTTCTGGTGAATTATGTATACTTTCATATGTATAAAATTATATAATCTAAAAATAATAACACTTTTATTTCTTCCTTTTTAATATTTATATCCCCTTTATTAGATTTTTTGTTTTATTTTTCTAGCTTATAATTAATATTCTTTATTGTATATATTCCAAGAGTGGCGAGAGGGTACGTCCTTGTATTGTTTATGAATTTAGTGAAAGTACGTTGAGTTTTTCTCTAACAGTATTATAAATAATTGCTTTATATAACTTTAGTTATGCTGGTAAGTTTCTTATATCCTTAATCTCTCTTGGGCTTTTATTATGAAGTGATGATTGATTTTTGTTAAAGATCTTTCAGTATCTATAGAGACTGTCATGCCCTGAGCCCATTTAAATGGTGAATCATGATTATTGATTTGCATACACTGAATCATCCCTATATGACTGGAAGGAAGCTGATAAAATGATTTAAGGTAGTCTTTTGATATATTCTTACATTTGCAAGTATCTGATCACAATTTTGCATATCTATCTTCAGATCTGTATTTCTTTAAGGAGAATTGCCTAAACAATTTTTTCATGTGTATTTAATTATGGCTTCATAAAAAGAAGTTTGAAGCACTCTCTTTCATTTGCTATTTATGGGCTATTTTGGGAACCATTGGTTTTATTTTCTCTTTAAAGGTGTCATAAAATTCTGTAGTAAATCATTTGCGTTTAGCTTCTTTTGTATTTCAATTTTTAAAAACTGATGCTTTACTCATAATCCTTGTGATACATATGTTTAGGTTTTTCATATCATTTTAGTTTGATGTTGGTAGATCATACACATTTCGAAATTAATCCATTTCTTTTAAGTTTTGGAATTTGTAAAATATATATATTTCAAAATATGTCCTTATATTTCTCTGAACTTTATTGATATCATTGTATATTTTCATGTTCATCTCTAATTTTCTTTATTTCTGTTTCTTTTCTTATTGTTTTGATTAATTTTTCTAAGTTTTTAAATCTTACTTATTTTTATAATGAATATCTCTTCATTTCATTGATCTTTTGTTTTTTCTAATTAATTGATTGCTTTCTGAATCATAACTATTTCCTTTTATATACTAGATTGTGTTTAGGTTGTTTTTAGCTTTCCAAGGTAGGATGAATTCTTAAGTTATTTATTTCAGAGCTCCCTAAATTTTATAATTAATACTTTTCAAAAATTTTTATTTTGACAATGTTAGGAAGGTTAATAACCATAAAGGAAAACCTCAAGTGAAAAGCATAGAAAAATTACTATTACTAAGTAATCCAGACATAAATACATCTGTGTCTACTGTGCTGAATGTAGTAATGATATGCTTAGTATATAAATAAAAGCAAGTTCATCAACTAAGACACATTTATTGTGTAATTCTTTATATGTCAGTTATACCTCAAAACAGCTAAAAGATTCTTTAGCTCTTAAGTAAGATGCTCGAATGAATATTGTAGAAAGTATCATAATTAAAACAAAAAGGAATGCAAAAAATAGTAAAAAATTTTTAGAAGTACTATAATATAAATGACCAACATGAATACAAACAAATCCCCAAAATAAAATTTGAAAGAGCAGAAGAAATATGAGTAGTTACCATCTTCCAAAATGTTTAAAATAAAGTGGTCTAAGTCAAGTATGGTTAGAATTCGTCATCCATGATAGAAATGTAAGTCCTGGCTCATTCATTTAATAATTAGTTGGGAGTGTCTACAAGGAGACAGTAAGCTGTTTTAAAATAAAATAAACAGAATTAAGACTCACAAAATTATATATGTATACTCTGTTCGTCTTACAAAAAGGTTAATATAACAGTAACTAGATTAAACTAGTATGTAACAGAGGATGATTTTGAACTTCTAATCTTGTAACCTCTTCTTGAGTATTGTGATTACAATCTTATGGCAGAACACCTAGTTTAGAAAGAGCCAAAGATTGAAATCAGAACTTTGAGCTTGTTAAATAGGCACTCTAATAAAAAGCAGTATTAACAACGTTTTTAGACCATATGTGTATTTTTAATTCAGAAAAGTATCAAGTGATTTGAAAAAATAGAAGAGAATATAAAAACATGTTCACCCAGAGAATAGAAATTGTGATGTGTGATTTTTTTTTTGTTGTTGTTTTTTTGTTTTTTGAGACAGGGTTTCTCTGTGTAGCCCTGGCTGTCCTGGAACTCACTCTGTAGACCAGGCTGGCCTCAAACTCAGAAATCCGCCTGCCTCTGTCTCCCAAGTGCTGGGATTAAAGGTGTGTGCCACCACTGCCCGGCATTGTGATGCTTTTCAAATATTCATTTCCTAACTTTTCATCCAAAGTTACTTTGCAGCAAGAAAAAAACTACATGCCAGATTATGCTCCAGGAAATATAAGTAGAAATAGACTTTTATTTGCAGATTAAAAAATGGCAGTGTAAGTTAAGTTCTTTATATCTGCTGTAAGAATCCTATATGACCCAATATTAAGATAGTATGCTTTGGGACTTTAAGGAAGATACTGCATAGTACCTTTGGAACATTACTAGAGAATGACATATATACATTGCTTTATACTCTTAACTCTTGTCCACAGTTTATTAACATAACATGGAAAAAATTACTTCAATAAAAGGTAAATTTTAAAAATTTGCTTTCACATACTCTATCTCATACTAAATATGAAAATTTAAATTCTCTTTTTACTCCTTAGTCTTATAAAATTTTGAAGTTTTTATTATGTAAAATTGCTTACTACTCGACAAAAGCCTCTTTTACTCTGAAGGATTAAGTTGTCTTCCACTTTTAAAAGTCCATTTATATCACTATTATAATATGACAAATTTTCATCATCTGTCTTATGTTCTTCTTTTCTGATTCTGTGTTATGATGCGATACATACTGGAACTATGTTCAAGTCTTTAATCTTCCATACCACATTTTCTATTTATTTGACAAAAATTGAAATTTCACTTTTAAATATTACGTTAAAGAGTTTCTTATAATATCTATGTGTATGTTTAGGCTTTAGGCAGCAGCTCAGACCACAGAAGACATTGTCCTCAGGCTTTTACAACTGATAGCTGCATGGCCTCAAAATGAAGTAAGGAACATGGAGGTTTTTGAGGAGATTCAATCCAGGGAAAGAACCATTCTTCATCTTAGACATTCTGCCACTGTTCAGAGCCAGGACAATCATGCTGGTGTGCAGCTTGTTTGGGGCCTAAGTCTTCACAAGCTCCAGGCTGCTGCACACCACCCTGTAGATCTTATTTGCCAAAGACATGTTTCTCCATTGACTGCAGCCTTTACTCACAGCTGGTATAGCTGTCTAATCTCTCATTCTTCCTCTTCCCACCTTGTATCCATTGATTTATTCCTCCATTTTCCCACATCTCCATTACACCATTACATATTCATTTGTTGTAGTGGCATTAGAAGCTGCATTGTGTTATACAGGATATATATATATATATATATATATATATATATATATATATAGAGAGAGAGAGAGAGAGAGAGAGACCAACAACTCATTGCAATGTAAAGCTACTTCACAGGTTCTAGCACATCAAAGATGGAGTAGATTTTAGGATGCAACTATTCAAAGTACTGGATGTGGTCCTGGACAGAAGCTTACTTGACTGGTGGGCTGGTGGGACTTGTTTATCTACCCCACACTGGGGTGGTGGGCCTTCTTCATTTTCTTGTTATTAGTTTTCTTACACACTGAATCTAATTGTGACTGCCCATGTATGAATGACTGTATGGCCATTCAATATAGCATGGACAACCTTGCAGGGGCCACTATTCTGAAGAGAAAAGATTATTCCTATCCCATTACCCATTAATTGGCAATAGTTTTTTTAGTAAGTTGTAGGCCCTCATGAATTCCTCCCATAACCGTGATGAAATATTGAATGGTTTGATGTTGTACAAACCTTCTGCATGCAATCATAACTACTAAAATTCTGGAGTTTAGTACACATGCCATGCTCAAAAGACACCTTTTCAAAAAAATTCTGTTAGCTCCTACAATATATCCATCTTCTCTTGTACAATATAAAATGAGTAGATGGAGTATGCTGTTGATGTTCCATTTGAGGAAAAGTCCTCCACATGTCACTTATTATCTATAATAATTAATAATTAATCCAATGTTAGGTATCTGAATGAGTTACATGAGGTGTACTCCCTTCCTCTAGAAGTTTCAGAGCCACACTTGAGACAAAAGACTCCACTTTTATTATCTTACATGTATATATTTCATTTCCCTATCATTTTTTATTTAAGAGGCTTTTCTCTAATTTGAATTTGCAATATTTGTCAACTTTCATGTGTGTGTAGGTATGTGATGTGGGATAGCTGAAGGTATTTGATTATAGTATACTGATCAACATGTCTATTTTTGTGCAGTTTTGATTTTTTTAACTGTAGATCTTTGGTATTATTTGAAAATCAGAACCTGTAATGCCTCTAGCACTAATATTTGTACTTGGTGCTATTTTATTGTTAGTTGTTTTGTTCATTATTGTGAAATTTAAGAATGTATTTTCAATTCTTAGAATAATGCCAGATTGTCATTGCACTGAAACTGCAGATTCCTTTTGGTATAATGAACAGTATCATATTTAATCTTAACTGTCAATTTCACATAGTCTAGAGTCATTTCATAAGGTAGGCTCCAATATGAGACTGACCTGATTGAACTGGCCTATGAGTATGTCTTTGTGGAATTTTCTCAATTGTTAATTGACATAAAAGAATATGGAATATGCTAGGCACCAGAGTTCCATGAGCAGGTGGACTTGGCCTATATATAAGGCTAACTAAACACAAACCTATAGCAAGCCAGGAAAGAGTATTCCTCCATGGTTTTTGATTCTAGTTTTTACTTGAGTCCCTCCTTTGACATTTCTAAAATGTCTTCTTTTTTTTCTATTTCTAAAATTATCTCATATAAAATAATGAAGAAAGACTTCACTATTTTAAATTATCATTATAAAGGTCTTTCACATACTGTACTGGGTTTATTTCAAGATTTGCATTTTTGTTTCTTTCTAGTCATAGGAAATGATTATTTCCTTGTTTTTATGTGCTTATGAAGCATGAGAATGTGATTTGTATTAAAATTATTGTGCAACATGGGGATTATAAAAGCTGTATTTTTATAAAATACCAAAATTCAATTAGTGTTGATAAAGATCAGTCTATGATTCCTAATTTATCTTGCTTTTCCTTTTATGGTACTCCATATAGTATCATATATGATTTTGCCTATGTGAGTTTTTAAAAAAACTTGTCTCTCACAAACATTGTAGTACATCTAGTGCTAGAAAGGGAACTCTGAACAAGTAAAAGCTGCATGGGAATGGGGCGACTCTGTCTCAGTGGAGAAAAGTAAATGTGCATGGGAGAAGGTGATGCTAAGTTTGACGTAGAAGGTTAGCATACGACATCTTCATGAAACCTTGCCAGGAGATGAACAAGAAGTACTCAAAGGCATCCCATCACATCTCAAATTCCTTATAAAGCTCTCAGAGCAGCAGAAGTTTACATTCACTACTGATCAGTGTACGCTTGAAAACATGCCAAAATATCCAAGACCTATTGTCAAAGAAAACAAATATATCTGGTAAATTGGAAATAAAGAGGAATTCAAAGGTTCAAAAGCATCTTAGGACTCCAGGTGCTTTTTTTCAGCCTCTTCTTGCTTTGTTAACATTATTACCCCCAAATCAAAGCAGAACACTCTGTCCTACCCATTTTTTATATTGCAAAGAACCTGGGGATTGTGTGAATAATAAGGCTTGATGAGAAGAACAGCCTTATGGAAGAAAGGTTTTTAAATACTAAAAGGATGTTCTCCCTGTTCTGAGTTAAAGATGACCCTGATGTGGCAAAAGGATTATCAAAGCAGAAAAAAGCAAGGTAATGAATGCATAGAAGAGGGCTGTATCAAACTTTGAGGATAAAGTCAGGTAAGATGTTCAAGCTTATATAAGAAATGATTCAGAAGGCTTCAGCTGAATATGTAAATGTTTCTGTATTTGGAGACTTTAGTCTTCTTTTGTCTCCTTTTGATCATATAAATTATTACAGTATTTTTATTCCCAGATAAGAAAGTAATAAGCTTTTGTCTCTATAACCAGCATGTTTATGATAAAATGAGTCAAAACTGAATCAAAGAATTTATCTTTAGCTGATTATCTGAAAATTAGAATGGTTGCTAACAAATTTGTATAGTCTCATTATAATTACAAAGTGTGGTTACAATCTGACTATTCACAATATCAGAGAAGCATCTCAAGTATTTCAGAAGTCAGTCATAAAGACTATTCTTTTATCTTTGGAGTAAGACTGTACATACTTTAACTATCATTTCATGAAATGGCAGTTCCAACAGTGAGAAACACTAAGAACATAAGTTTAACAAGTAAGCTGTGACTTTCTTGAAATACTATATCATCATATTAATTCCTTATTTGTTGATATTATTCCTAATGATTTCTATGAAATAACTGACTTTGAAAGTTTGTTCTATTGTCAAATTTGTCTTAAAATGAACCTCAAAGAAAACTTGAGCTCCTCTTTTACAATTTAATTAAGAATCTTTAAAAGTGATTTATGGTGCTAGAGAGATGACTCAAAGGCTCTTAAACTCTGTCCTTGTGTAACACCAAGTTTTAAGTCCCAGCATCCAATGTTGGCTCACAACTATCTGGAATATCTGTCTTAAGGATTTTTAGTACCCACTTCTGGCCTCTGTGGACATTGAACATATGTGGTCCACAAACATACATTCAGGCAAATATCCATACATATAAAATAAAAAATAATTCTATTTTATAGATATTTGTGAATTATTTATTAATCCTGGTTTATAACTTTCTCTTCTCATCTTTTTGAGTTGTTTTATTTTTAATTTTATTTTTTATTATTTATTAACTGACTGTTGATATAGATTAACCATACTGAGTTATATAAAGATATATAAAAAATTCTCATTTTTAAAGAGTATCATGGATCTTGAACATATTGATCCACTCACATCTTCTAAGCAAATGGCATGATTTAATTCTTTATCTAATTATCTGTTAGCAATACCCACTTTGATTCTATTACTTGGTTATTGTGAATATAATAGAAATAGGTAGCAATGCAAATATTTTTACTGTATGCTAACTTACAGTTCAATGCATGTATGTCCATAAGTGGTATACTTAGAGAATAGGACAGTTCTATTTTTAATCCATTAGGGAACCTCCATATTCTCTCCCACCATGTCTGAGCTTGTTTACATTCACAGTAGGTGTGTGTATCATTCATTTTTTCTTATATCCTCAGCAAAAACTATTATTATATTTTTTGTTAAAACTATATTTTATTATTAATAATAAAATATATTAATATATTATTAATGTTATATATATATATATATATATATAACAGAAGAAGGAGAGAAAGGAAGAGGAGAGAGAAGATAATGAAGAGAAAAGAATACAGAATTTTAAAACTATATATTTTATATATTTATTAAATACATTATATATATATATTTATAGGTTAATTTGACAATTTTTAAGATAGAGTTAAAATAGGCTTATTTTCTTAAGTTGTGGTTTTACAGTTTATAAGTAATATAGATTCATGAAAAGAACACACTTGAACTTTGTGCCTTGATATCAAGTATTCATTTTTTAAATCTATTTGTCCTTACAAAACACAGCCATCATTCATTAAAATTATATATCTATGTTATGGTATTTTCAGTAATTATTTAGACAATTGTGTGAACTTTTACACAAAAGTTTTTTCAAATCTAATTCTTTAAAATATAGTGCTTATAATTCTATACCCTTTTAAATGCATTATTTTTAGAACATAATTTTGATATGTAATTCCATGAGAAAACCTTAACTTCTCAATCTTGGTTGATGTTGATAAGCTAGATATGGTGAGGAGGGAAAGAGTAGGAAACCAGAAAGAAAAACAAAAAGGAGTGATTTTATGTCAATTCATTATTTTCAAATTTTTGAAAACCTTGAATTGCTCTTAGAAAAATGAGGGAGAAGAAAAGACTTTTCTTTGCTAAAGTCTGTATGCTTAAAATGAAAGACATAAATAGTGGGATTATCTGTTCTTATGTCTAACTTAAAACATGTAAGTTATCAATTAAGAATTCCATCTGGATGCAGTGAAGACACAGCGTCAGAGGCTTATCAATTTATTCTTCCCCCTACCCCACTTCTAATATCTCAATGACATTAATCAGCTTGAAGAAGTTAAAGAAGATTCAGCACCCCTATTCCCTGGGCTTGGGGACTAAGGTGGTTAATATTGGTCAGTCTTTCTAAAGAAAAGTAGTGGTTTTTTTTGGAACAGGGAGGATTAGCTAGGACTTATTACATAGCCATAACCTATTGGTAGAAATCTGTATAAATAATATCAAGATGAAGTTATATAATTTCTTAAATGGTACAAAATTTACTTTGATTTCAAATTTAATGTTTTCATTGGTATGAGCTTCTTATTGATATAAAAGTGAGATGAATATTGATACTCTCATGGGCATTGTGCCTGTATAACACATTTAGGAATACAAGGCTTAGACTCAGTCCTTCTTTAACTTTTTTAACTGATTTGGGACGGTTAGCCTATGAGTTAAGGGACTATAGCAAATTCATGGCTTTGCGTTTATTGTTAGGGTGTTTTCCATATTTTATTTAGAAATAGCTGAGAAGAGTTAACAGACAACAGTCCAGATTACTTTACATGGATAGTTGGTTTTCAAAACGTCAGAAGTTCACAGAATTGATGTGACAAACATATCTGTATTAATGTTCATTTTGATTAGAGACCTGTCTGCTCCTGACAGCTTCCTGTTGTGGATTCTAAGAAGAAATTGAGCATCCTTGGAGTTACTCCAGTTGTGCAGTGACAGCCACTAGGCAAGAATTGCCTCTTTCAATCTAAAGACAAATTACTGTCCAGAAAAGGACACACTTGCGGAATAGTCGACTGATTATATCTGCCTAGACAGAGTAATCAGCCCTTAATAATTCTGCATCACTAATGTCTGTCAGATGATTCTGGGCCAGAAGGCTGAAGATTTGATGCTCCAATGTTCGGTAGTATAGGGGCTTTCCAGGTGTTCAGCAGTCTCTATAAATTGGCTAAGTTTTAGAAGCTATGCTTAGTGTTTCCCATAATTTCAGTTAATTCCGTCATTCTGGATTTCTGACTGGGTTAAAGACCTATAGTCTCATAGCCAATCCTGGCTATTTACTTTGAGAGAAAAGATCTGAGTGGATGGTTTTCAGCGGACATTCATTCTAAAGCCAAGAAAAAAAGCCAGGTTTAAAGCTCAGTGCTTTAGTTAGGACAGATGACAGAGGTTCTGGTTAGTCAACAAAATGATGGACTGGGTATTAGGACTATCTTGTACCTCATTGGTACAATTAGGAATAACTGTGCTCTAAATGCATTTTGAGAGAAAAGTTTTATTTAACAGGAATGGTGAAGCTAGGTGATGAGAGAGAGAAAGACAGAGAAATAGGCAGGGGGGGGGGGGGCATGGAGGCAGATGTTCACATGTCTCCACCAGTCAAAGATAGTTTATATATCTAGGTTGGGTATTGGGTTACACTTCTGATTGAGCATTACCAAACTTATAAAGAATTTGATTAACATTTTTAAAAAATGTATAAAAGGAAAAAGGAAAAGGGGGCATGGGATAGGGGTTTTCTAGGGAGGGGAAATGGGGAAAGGGGATGGCATCTGAAATGTAAATAAAATATAAAAAAATAAATAAAAAAGAAAAAAAGAAGTCTCAATATTTTTATTATCAAATCTAAATTTTCCTACAGAAAATCTTTACAATCACTTGCTTTCATTATTATAGTAACATCTATTATTAAGGGCCATTTCCTATTTGTATATTTGTATAGTATGAGGGTAGGAGACAAAAGTTCACAAATAAAACACATACTAAAATTAACATGTTCTGCTTCTCCTATCTAAATTACTCAGACTATTGTTATCAAATTTATTCTAATGATTATATCCTTGTATTCCAATAATATGCATCACTACAATTGTATATAGTTGTTCCAGTTTTTCCACAGTATTTACAAACATTTGTCTTTAGCAATTATCATTTTAACTGCTGTATCATTCTGATCATTGTATTCAACTATCTCAACATTAATTTGAACTTTCAAATTCTTTCTTTGTTTTGTTTTAAATTTTTGTTCAATGAGCTTTGACATATGAGGAGTTTGACATTATTGATTGGCATTATTTCTGTGTTGCTGAAGATCTAGTCCAGGCCGAGAAATCTTTTTAAATTCTTAAACTTTTTTTGGTTTGTTTTTGCATTTTTTACTTTCATTTTTTTTAAAAAAAATATTTATTCCTTTAAAAAAACCCTCTAGATTTTATCCCCCTCCAGGTCCATCCTCTGACTGTTCCACATTCCATACCTTCTCCACTACCCCATGTCTCCCCCATGGAGACGGGGTGGAGACCCCCGTCTCCACCAGACCTCTAAACTCCTTGAGTCCCCATGTCTCTTGAGGGTTAAGTGCATCTTCTCTGAGCAAACCCAGACTTGGCAGTCCTCTGCTGTATATGTGTAGGGGACCTCATATCATCTGTTGTATGCTGCCTGTTTGGTGGTCCAGTGTCTGAGAGATCTCAGGGGTCCAAGTTAATTGAGACCGCTGGTCCTCCTATAGGGTTTACCTCCTCCTGAGCTTCTCCCAGCTTTTCTCTAATTCAACCTTAATCTATTAGTCAAACTATTTCTTGCCAGTATATTTAACAGAGAGAAAGATCTGTTCTATTATTTTCCTCACTTGTTTAGACATCAAAGTTTTCATTTTTCTGAATTTGAAAATTTTGCTCTTTATACATTGTTTTAGTCACTATTCCATTGCCCTGAAGAGACACCATGGGCAAGGCAACTCTTGTAAAATAAGGGCTTTCTTATGTTTTCATCAGGTTAGTCCATTATCATCATGGTGGGGAATATACCTGCAGGCACACAGGTTTGCATGCCAGTAGCTCAGGCCTTTCTCTTTCCCTCTTGATTTGCAGGCAGCTGGCAAAGAAAGAGAGAGAGAAAGAAAGAGAAAAAGAAAGAAAGAAAGAAAGAAAGAAAGAAAGAAAGAAAGAAAGAAAGAGAGAGAGGAG
Organism: Arvicanthis niloticus; assembly: GCF_011762505.2. NCBI lineage: Eukaryota > Metazoa > Chordata > Mammalia > Rodentia > Muridae > Arvicanthis > Arvicanthis niloticus. The sequence goes on along the minus strand of NC_047679.1, from coordinate 68,044,690 downwards.
GAGAGAGAGAGAGAGAGAGAGAGAGAGAGAGAGAGAGAGAGAGAGAGAGAGAGAGAAACTGGGTATAGACTATTGAAATCTCAAAGCCTACTACTCAGCAATATACATTCTTCAACAAGAAACCACCTACTTCAACAAGAACATATCTTTTAATCCTTCTAGACAGTTCATCAGCTGGGACTAAGTGTGCAAATATATGAGCCTATGGGGGCCACTTTTTATTCTAAGCACCATACACATTTATTTATGTCATTTGTCCTCCAGTTACTGAACTTTATTTTTTGTAATTGATTTTAGAATTTTTGTTTGTCTTTGTTAACAGATTCATTACAACCCTTTGTCACAGGCTGCACAAATAGTACAATAGTAATAGAACATTTACCTAGCATGCAGAGAGCCATGGGTTGATTAGAGCATTATTTTATAAAAGCCTACTACAATCATTCACTACACATATACATGTTATAAAAGTACTAGTAATCAGATATGCTTATATGCTAATACAAGGCAAAGACTTATCTATTATAGAATCACATTAATTTGAAAAGACAGAGCTTGAACTGAGAATGCTGCTGAAGCAACTAAATGCTCAAAGTCAACTTCCTGGAAAATTATTTTCCTAGGGTAAGCACACAAAGATTGATATAGCTTAGATTCAAAGGGGCCATGCTCTACTCTGGAAACATAATTTGACATTGTTTTTCAAGGTATAGTAATTTTTCAAACAAGAAAGTTGCAAGATTGAGGATGTCATGGAGGTTTTTATTATGCTTGCAAAGAATCATTGAGACAGGAAATATGTAGTAGAAAGAGTCCCTGCAAAAATGCTCTGACAAGGTATTTTACAAAACTGAAAACAGAAACCTAAGTTTCAATAACGTTTCCAAAACATTGTCAAGATTCCAATCATAAAATTTCTACTATGCCCACTACAGGCTTATAGTAGAGTTGGCCTATTGTCTTCATAACTTTCTAATTCCGTGATAAGACATAATCACTGAGATCTCTTATACAGTGTTTAATTTAAGCTCACATTTCCAGAGAATTACAGTTTTAAACAATGAGAGATTTTTGATTCAGACTACCACAACCATGGAGTTGTTTGAATGGGAACTGCCTCCTGTTTTCTCAGACCTATGAACACTTGGTACCAAGTTAGGAGCACTCTTTAGGAGAAGTTTAAGAGGTGTCATCTTGTTGAAGGAAATTTGTCACAAGAGACAGACTTTAAGACTAAAAGTCACATGCCATTTCCAGTTTACTTTCTCTGTGCTTACAGTCAAGATACAGGATCTCATATTCATATTTCTGTTTTTCTGCCTTCCATTTGTTACTATTTCTTAGCTCCACCATCAAGAACTTTGATCTCTCTGGAACCATAAGCCAAAATAAATAATCTCTTTCTTAATTTGCCTTTGGTCATAGTGATTAATCACACAAACAAAAGAACTAATGCATTACCAGAGAGAAGCTATGTTTGCCACAGGAAGCAGAAATAGAGAGGTTAACCTATTATAAGGCCCAGGTGCTAGAAATGGAGCTACTAAATTTTGGGATACTCCCTGCAATGTTGTCTCTCATTGGTACACTCTTTCCTTGCTAATATTTATACTATTGCATTGTGAATTATTTAATATTTTTCATGATTTTATAGGATCTAGAAGTTAGATATTGGACTAAGTATCAGAAGTGTCTTTGGAACATAGTTTAGAATTTTAAAGACTAGAACAACAGAAATTCATTCATTTTGTACTTTGTGTCAATCTGGGTTAAAGGTTGAAAGTTAAAGTAGATTGAATGCAAAATATCCACCCAAGTATTGTGTGACTCTGTACACTAGGTTATCAGTACATGAGACTATTTAATAAGGTAGAAAAAATTTTGGAGGAACAGTAAGGTTGGAGAAAATTAGTTACTGGGGAAAGTTTTAAGGTTTTATAATCTAGTACTTATTCCTTCTCTGTTTTCTGACTATGGATGTATTGAGACCAGATAACTTTCACAAATATCACCATACCTTCTACTGCATAATGGACTATATCCCCTAAAACATAAGTCAAAATAGTACATTCTTCATTACTTTGCTTCTTACTGGGTATTTTGTCGTAGTAATGAGAAAAGTAGCATATTGTAGGAAAATGATACAAAAGAAAAGGGAGCTAAGAAAGGATTGCTGAATATTTTGGGGCTCAATATTCTATATACTCTAGCAGTTCGTGAAGTTCAGCCAACCATTACCTTGATTTATTTTTACAAGACAAAAATTCATTCACTGATTTATTATCAAGGTGGCTGCATCATTGTAAGGAAAGTAAAAACAACTGCAATTTATTAAAAGAAAATAAAGTATGCAAGATATATTTTGTTGAATTTTAATTGTATATTAATACATTATACTTTTGAATTAAAGTATCTCAGATATTTATGAGTGTCTTTAATAGGATCCTCAAACTATACTATATCCTCAAGAGAGATAACCATATTTAGATTAAATTCATTTATGTAGTCTTAACATAATTATCAAAATTTTTATTCAAGGAGAATAGAATTTATTATTTCAGGTTAGTTTTGAGACCAGTTATCAATTTGCTCAAGGCTGCCCTTGAAGAAGGAGCAACATAGCCAAACATAATCTTAAACTCTTTATCATCTTGCTTTACCTTCCATATGTCTTCATTATAAGCCTGAACCAGCACATGTCCCTTTATGTTGTGATTTTAAGTCAGAATCTTACTGGACAGAATTGGATAAATTCAGACACAGCAATCCTCAGCCTGACAACTTCTGGGATTATACTCTTGAGCCACATCCTCTGTTTTAATATTCCTTTATTTTTATTTTTTTCATAAACAGTGTTAAATTTTATCAAACACACATAAATAAATAAATAAATAAATGTGATGACATTTAAAATAAAAAAGTACATATAATATAACATTAAACCTTTACGTCTAAGACAATGGGAGTATTCAAATGTTCTGAAATCATATTATATCAAATTATAAAACACATTTCTCACTGTAAAATAAGTTTAATATCCATTTAAAATTTAATTTTTGTTTCTTTTTCTCTCTTCCTTCTTTATTTAACCTGCTTCTTAGAGTTTAAACTGGTTTTATTCATCTAAATAAAATTACACATTATTTGATCTTATGTATAAACCTTGTTTTTTAATGGATAATTTCAATATTTATATTTCAAATGGTATTACTTTTCCCAGTTTTTCCTCCCCTAAAAACTCCCTATCCTCTCCCACCTCCCCCTGTTTCTATGAGGGTGTCCCCCCACCTACCCACCCATTCCACTTCCCCTCCCTTGATTTCCCCTGCACTAGGGCATAAGTCTTCACAGGACCAAGGGTCTCTCCTCCCATTGACGCTCAACAAGGACATCCTCTGCTACATATGCAGCTGGAGCCATGCATCCCTCCATGTGTATTCCTTGGATGGTGGTTTAGTCCCTGAGAGCTCTGAGGAGTCTGGTTGGTTGATATTATTGTTCTTTCTATGGGGTTGCAAAGCCCTTCAGCTCGTTCAGTCCTTTTTATAACTCCTCCATTGGGGACCTTGTGCTCAGGACAATTGGCTGCATGCATTCACCTCTGTAATTGTCAGTTTCTGGTATAGGCTCTGATATATATATATGTGTGTGTGTATGTGTGTGTGTGTGTGTGTATGTGTGTGTGTGTGTGTATACATATATATATCCTGTCAAGAAGCACTTCTTGGTATCCACAATAGTGTTTGGGTTTGGTGACTGTATATGGGATGCATCCCCAGGTAAGGCAGTCTATGAATGGCCTTTCCTTCAGGCTCTGTTCCATACTATGGTCTCCATATGTGCTTCCTTGAGTATTTTGTTCCCTTTTTAAAAGAAGGACTGAAGTAACCACACTTTGGTTTTTCTTCTTCATGAGCTTCATGTTGTCTGGGAATTGTATCTTGGGTATTTGAGCTTTTGATCTAATATCCAAATATCAGTGAGTCCATATAATGTGTGTTCTTTTGTGATTGGGTTGCCTCACTCAGGTTGACTTTTTCTAGTTCCAAACATTGACTAAGAATTTCTTGAAGTCATTGTTTTCAATAGCTGAGTGGTGCTCCATTGTGTAAATGTACCACATTTTCTGTATCCACTCCTCTGTTGAAGAACATCTGGGCTGTTTCCAGCTTCTATTTATTATAAATAAGGTTTCTATGAGTCCTGTAAGGAGCATGTGTCCTTGTTATTTGTTGAAGCATCTTCTGGGTATATGCCCAGGAGTGGTATAGCTGGGTCCTTAGGTAATATTATGTTCAATTTTCTGAGGAACTGCCAGACTGATTTCCAGAGTAGTTGCACCATTTTGCAATTCCACCAACAATGGAGGAGTGTTCCTCTTTCTCCACATCCTTGACAGCATCTGCTACCACCTGAGTTTTTGATCTTAGCCATTTTGACTAATATGAGGTAGAATCTCAGTATTGTTTTTATTTGAATTTGCCTGATGACTAAGAATCTTGAACATTTCTTTAGGTGCTTCTTGGCCATTTGATTTTTCTCAGTTAAAAATTATTTAGTTCTGAACTCCATTTTTAATAGGATTACTTGATTCTCTGTAGTCTAACTCTTGAGTTCTTTGTATATGTTAATATTAGCTTTCTATTGAAGAATTGCTAAAAATCTTTCTTGAATGTGTTTTTTGCCATTTTGTCCTATTGACAGTGGCCTTTGCCTTACAGAAGCTTTGCAATTTTATGAGGTACCATTTGTCAATACTTGATCTTAGAGCATAAGCCATTGGTGTCCTGTTCAGGAACTTTTCCCCTGTGCCCATGTGTTCCAGGGTCTTCCCCAACTTCTCTTCTATTAGTTTCAGTATATCTGGTTTCATGTGGAGGTCCTTGATCCACTTGGACTTGAGCTTTGTACAAGGAGATAAAAATGGCTCAATTTGCATTTTCCTACATGATGATCTTCAGTCCAACCAGTACCACTTGTTGAAAATGCTAGGTTTTTTTTTCCACTGTATAGTTATAGCTCCTTTGTCAAAGACCAAGTGACTATAGGTATATGGGTTCATTTCTAGGTCTTCTATTCCATAGATCTTCCTGCCTGTCTCTGTACCAATACCATGGAGTTTTTTTTTTTTTAATCACTACTGCTCTGTAGTAGAGTTTGAGGTCAGGGATGGTGACTCAGAAGTTTTTTTATTGTTGAGAATTGTTGAGACTAGTTCTTGCAATCCTAGTTTTTTGTTATACCAAATGAATTTGAGAATTGTTCTATCTCTGTGAAGAATTGATTTAGAATTTTGATGGAGATTGCATTAAATCTGTATATTGCTCTTTGCAAGATGGCCATTTTTACTATATTAATCTTGCCAATCCATGAGCATGGAAGATCTTTCCATCTTCTGAGATTTTCTTCGATTTCTTTCTTCAGTGACTTGAAGTTTTGTCATACAGATTTGTTGCTTGCTTGGTTAGATTCACATCAAGGTATTTTAAATAATTTTGACTATTGTTGTTGCTGCCCGAGCTGGCCCACGTTTGGGGGCTAAAAATGTCAAGAACCACTCTGCCCCATACTTGGGGGCCAAAATATCTTGGACTGCTCTGTCAGTGTTGGAACCTGCACTGCCAAAAGCCTTGGGGGCTAAACTGTTAGAGCCTGCACTGCCCCAAGCTGCTCCAGTCCACAGGGCGGGGTTCAGCAAGAGAGAAAGTGAGGACGATGAGAAGAATGGAGACCAGACAGAGTGTGATTCAATCCTGTTTATTCTTCAGTCTCTCTTCTTCTCTCCAAGTCCCTAGTTTCTAGTCCTTTAGTATCTTCAAGTTCCAAGTTCTAAGTGCTAAAAGTGCCTAATGCCTACTACCTAGTTCTTCCAAGTTCTCTAGTCCAAGTGTCTTCTACCTAATGCTTAATAACTAACTCCAAGTTGTACTGTAAGTTGTACTCTCTAACATAATTACAAGTTTTACTCTAAGTTGTACTGTCTAACCCAATTCCTAGTTCCATGTTGTACTCTTTCCAAGTCTCAAGTGTCTACTACTACTTCCAAGTTCTTTCTCCAAGTTGAACTGAACACTTCTGTCTGCCTCTCTCCTTTTATATGTCTTACGTCTAAGCCACACCTCTAAGTCACACCTTTAAGTCATGCCCATAGGCCTTGTCTCTAAATCTGATCTCTAAGTCATGCCCTTAAATCTTGGCTCTAAATCACAGCTTTAAGTCTCACATACCCAAGGGAAGATCCTAGGTATCTAAAGCAAGATGTTATCAGAGTGTGCTCAGCTGTTGTAGGCTGATGTAATCAAGTTTCTTGTCAGGGTATATGGCTCAAGATGGCTGCAAGGATGATAGCCACCTTCTGTTGGCTCCCCACATATTGTGAAGGATATTTTTCCCTAATTCCTTTCTCAGTCTGCTTATCTTTTGAGTAAAGAAAGGCCACTGATTTGTTTGAGTTAATTTTATATCTAGCCACCTTGCTGAAATTGTTTATGAGGTTTAGAAGTTTTCTGGTGGGAGTTTTTGGGTCACTTAATTATACTATCATATCATCTTCAAATAGTGATATTTTGACTTCTTTCTTTCCAATTTTTATCCCTTTGATCTCCTTTTGTTGTGTAATTGCTCAGGCTAGGACTTTGAGTACTATGTTGAATAGATGAGAGTGGGCAGCCTTGTCTAGTCCCTGATTTTACTGCGATTGCTTTAAGTTTCTCTTCATTTAGTTTGATGTTGGCTACTTGTTTGCTGTATATTGCTTTTACTATGTTTAGGTATGGGCCTTGAATTTCTGATGTTTCCAAAACCTTTGCCATGAAGGGGTGTTGAATTCTGTCAACTGTTTTTTCAGTATCTAATAAAATGACCATGTGTTTTTTTCTCTTTGAGTTTTTTCATGCATCCACTGTATCCCTGGGATGAAATCTACTTGGTCATAATGAATGATCATTTTGATGTGTTCTTGGATTTGGTTTGCAAGGATTTCTTTTAGTATTTTTGCATCAGTGCCATAAGGAAAATTGTTCTGAAGTTTTCTTTCTTTGTTGTGTCTTTGTGTGGGTTTGTTATCAGCATAACTGGGACTTCAAAGAATGAATTGAGTAGTGTTTCTTCTGTTTCTATGTTGTGGAACAGTTTCAAAAGTATGGGTATTAAGTCTTCCTTGAAGGTCTGGTATAATTCTGTATTAAACATTTCTGGTCCTGGGTTTCTTTGGTTGGGAGTATTTAATGACTGTTGTTATTTCTTTAGGGGTTATCGGACTGTTTAAGTGGGTTATCTGATCCTGATTTATTTTAGAACCTGCTATCAGTCTAGAAAATTGTCCATTTCATCAATATTTTCCAGCTTTGTTGAGTATAAGCTTTGTTGTAGGTTCTGATGATTTTTTGAATTTCCTCAGGTTCTGTTGTTATGTCTCCCTTTTCATTTCTAATTTGTTCAATTTGAATACTGTCTCTGTTCTCTTTGGTTAATCTGGCTAAGGGTTTATGTATCTTGTTAATTTTCTCAAAGAACCAGTACCTGGCTTTGTTGATTCTTTGTATAGTTCATTTTGTTTCTATTTGTTTGATTTCAGCCCCAAGTTTAATTATTTTCTGCTTTCTACTCTTCTTGCTTCTTTTTGTTCTAGAGCTTTCAAGTATACTGTTTAAGCTACTCATATATGCTCTCCAGTTTCATTTTGGAGGCACTCAGAGCTATGAGTTTTCCTCTTAGAACTGTCATTGTATCCCATAAGTTTGTGTATGTTGTGCTTTTATTTTCATTAAGTTCTAAAAAGTTTATAATTTCTTTCTTTATTTCTTACATGACTAAATTATCATTAAGTTGGGCATTGTTCAGCTTCCATGTGTATGTGGGACTTCTGCTGTTTTTTGTTGCTATTGAAGACCAGCCTTAGTCCACAGTGATCTTATAGGGTGCATGGGATTATTTCAATCTTCTTGTATCTGTTGAGGTCTGTTTTGTGACCAATTATATGGTCAGTTTTGGAGAAGGTACCATGAGGTGCTGAGAAGAAGGTGTATTCCTTTATTTAGAATCCTTTGTTCTGTAGATATCTGTTAAGTTCATTTGGTCCATTACTTCTTTTAGTTTTACTGTGTCTATGTTTAGTTTCTGTTTCCATGATCTGTCCATTGGTGAGAGAGTAGGGTGTTGTATTCTCTAATATTGTTTGATGTCCAATGTGTGCTTTAAGGTTTAGTAAGTTTTCTTTTATGAATGTGGGTGGGCTTGCATTTAGAACATAGATGTTTCAAATTGAGAATTCTTCTTGGTATATATTTTTCTTTGATGAGTATAAAGTGTTCTTCATTATCTTTTTAAAATAACTTTTGGTTGAAAGTTGATTTTATTCATTATTAGAATGGCTACTCCAGCTCATTCCTTGGGACCATTTACTTGGAAATTCTTTTTCAGCTCTTTACTCTGAGGTAGTATCTGTCTTTGACACTGACGTGTGTTTCTTGTATGCAGCAAAATGCTGTCTCCTGTTTATGTATCACATCTGTTAGTCTATGTGTTTTTATTGGGGAATTGATTCCACAAATGTTAAGAGATATTCAGGAGTAGTGATTGTTGCTTCCTGTTATTTTTTAAGTTATTTTTATGTTTGTGTGGCTATCTTCTTTTGGGCTTGTTGAAAGAAGATTAATTTCTTGCATTTTCCAGGGTGTAGTTTCCTTCCTTGTGTTGGCGTTTTCTATTTATTATCCTTTGTAGGGCTTGATTTGTGGAAAGATACTATGTAAATATGGTTTTGTCATTGAATAACATGGTTTCTCCATCTATAATAATTGAGTGTTTTGCTGTCGATTGTAGCCTGGGTTGGTATTTGTGTTCTCTTATGGTCTTTATGACATCTGACCAGGATTTTCTGGCTTCCATAGTGTCCGGTGAGAGGTGAGAAGTCTGGTGTAATTCTGATAGGTCTGCCTTTATATGTTACTTGACCTTTTTTCCTTACCGCTTTTAATATTCTTTCATTGTTTTGGGCATATAATATTTTGACTATATGTTATGGGAGGAATTTCTTTTCTGGTCTAATCTATTTGAAGCTTTATAGTCTTGTTGTATGTTTATGGGCATCACTTTCTTTAGGTTAGGGAAGTTTTCTCCTATAATTTTGTTGAAGATATTTATTGTCCATTTAAGTTGGGAATCTTCACTCTCTTCTATACCTATTACCCTTAGGCTTGGTCTTCTCATTGTGTCCTGGATTTTCTGGATGTTTTGAGTTAAGAGGTTTTTTTGCATTTTGTGTTTTCTTTGACTGTTGTGACACTGTTTCCTATAGTATCTTCTGCACCTGAGATTCTTTCTTCTATTGCTTATATTCTGTTGGTGATGCTTGTGTCTATGGCTCCTGATCTCTTTCCTTGGCTTTCTATCTCCAGGGTTGTCTCCCTTTGTGATTTCATTATTGTTTATATTTCTATTTTTTGATCTGTATCCCTTCACTTGTTTGATTGTGTTTTTCTGTAATTCATTAAGGGATTTCTGTGTTTCTTCTTTGAAGTCTTCTCCTGTATTTCTTTAAGGGACTTATATATGTCCTTCTTAAAGTCCTCTATCATCATCATGAGATGTATTTTTAAATCAGAGTCTTGTTCTTCTAATGTGCTGGGGTATCCATAACTAGCTGTGGTGGCAGAACTGGGTTTTGATGATGCCAGGTAGACTTGGTTTTTGTTGCTTATGTTCTTGCCCTTGCCTTTCACAACCTCGTTATCCCTGGTGTTATCTGGTTTTGCTGCCTCTGACTGTGACTTTTACCTCCTGCAAGCCTATGTGTCAGTACTTCTGGGAAACCAGTTCTCCCTGGGAGGAATTTGGATATGGAGTGCTGATGGAAAATGGAAGGATAATGTCTCCAGCTGTTACTTGGTTGCTTTGTACTGAAGGCTCTGAGCAGGTCCCTCTTGGGCCAGAAATTTGAGCAGAAGAGGTTGTCTTACCTGTGCTTGCAGGTACGTCTGCACTCCTTGGAGTCCAGCTCTCTCCCAAACATATTTGGGTATAAAGTAGTGTGGCACAGGATCAGATCTGGGCACAGACCCATGATTCTCTTTTTAAAAATGTATTTCATTCTATGTGTCTGTATAAATGCATTAATCCAATTCCTGTGGATGCAAGAAGAAAACATCAGCCCCTCTCAGAGTTAGATTTATATGCAGTTGTGAGCTACCCAATGTGGATATTGTTTCCAAAAACAGCTGAACCAGAAAAGAAATTTTGGGTGTCAAAAATCCTTGTTCTGCTTTCCTATTCTTGACTACAAAACTGTTCTCAGAACCTACAAAATGTTCTCTTGTAATCTTTAGACAGTGAGCTGCAGGGTTTGAAAGTAATGATGTGTCAGACAAATAAATGTTTGCCCTTGCTATACTGACAGTGAACTAAGTCTATTCTTTCATTGCCAACTACTGACATATTTCTTACCCACAGTCTATATTGAGTTTCTTATGATAAAACTATAGGGTACAAAAACTAGGTGACAATTAAAAAATATTTCTTGGGTTAATATACACTTATCAGTGAGTGCATACCACATGTGTTATTTTGTGACTATGTTACCTCACTCAGAATGATATTTTCTAGTTCCACCCTTTGCCTAAGAATTTCATGAATTCATTGTTTTTAATAGCTGAGTAGTACTCCATTGTGTAAATGTACCACATTTTCCGTATCCATTCCTCTGTTGAAGGACATCTGGGTTATTTCCAGCTTCTGGCTATTAAATATAAGGCTGCTATAAACATAGTGGAGCATTTGTCCGTGTTACATGTTGGAGCATATTTTGGGTATATGTCCAGGAGTGGTATGGCTGGGACCTCAGGTAGGTAGAACTATGTCCAATTTTCTGAGGAACCTCCAGAATGATTTCCAGAGTGGTTGTACCAGCTTATAATCCCACCAGCAGATGATGAGCATTCCTCTTTGTCCACATCCTTGACAGCATCTGTTGTCATATGAGCTTTAGTTCTTAGCCATTCTGACTGGTGTGAGATAGAATGTCAGGCACAGAATACCCAACATACAATTCAGAAATCACATGAAGCTCAAGAAGAAGGAAATCCAGAGCATGGATGTTTAAGTCCTTCTTAGAAGAGGCAACAAAATAGTCACAGGAGGAAATATACAGACTGAAGAAAAGGCTATCCAGAGACCAGCCTACCTGAGGATTCATGCATACACCAAATCCAGACACTATTGCAGATGCCAAGAAGTGCTTGCTGACAGAAACCTGATATAGCTGTCTCCTGAGAGGCTGTTTCATTGCTTAAAAAATACATATGCAAATGCTCACAGCCAACCATTGTACTGAGCATGGTGTCCCCAATGGAGAAGTTAGAGAAAGGACTAAAGGAGCTAAAGGGGTTTGCAACACCATAGATAGAACAATATTAACCATCCAGACCCCCCCCCCCCCAGAGTTCACAGGGACTAAACTACCAACCAAATAGTTCACACATAGAGCTTCCCATGACTCCAGCTAAATATGTAGCAGAGGATGTCCTTATCTGGCATTAATAGGAGGAGAGGCCCTTGGTCCTGTGAAGGCTCTATGTCACAGTGTAGGGAAATGCCAGGGTGGGGAGGAGGGAGTTTGTGGGCGGGGGAGCATCCTCATAGAAGCAGGTGGAGAGGGAATGAGATAGGTGGTTTCTAGAAGGGAAACTGGGAAGTTTTGAAATGTAAATAAATAAAATATCCAATAAAAATGTAAAAAAATTACTCTTCAGGTTAATAATTTTTTGTTAGTGTTGCAGTCAAAGGAGTCTTTTATACAGCTTTTAGTATATTTCGATTTACCTGAAACTAAATTGAAAATTTTTAATGTAATTTTATCAGCCAAACAGCCTAATAATGCTACTGTCAACTGTTTATTATTAGTGTTTCTTATGTAGATATACAATGACAAAGAGTAAAGGAGATAAAAAGAAATTTAAAATTTAGTTTGAGGAGAGAAAGAGCACTGAGAAATTTAGGGATTGAGCCACAGCTTTTGATTAAATAGATAAATAAATACCTAGAGAAAAAATGGTTATAAGGGAGTGATGTTCTCAGAGTAAGACCTTACCCAATGAATTTTGCAACTTGTGAAGAAAAAAAGCCTAGTGAGAATGTTGTCCTAAAATATAACAACAGATCAGAGCTTATGGAAATATAATTCAAGAAGGAAGCTAGTCTCCACCCTAAAGAGGCAACCAACTTGTCTGCTTCAGTCATGTAGCTTTGGGATTAGACTCCTCAATGGTGCAGGAGAAAGGGAGTTGTAAAATCTCCTCTATGGTTTTGAAAATCTGCTAAGGCCAGGTGTGTGGTAGATGAGGCTCTGAATAAAGAAAGAACAAATATGAAGCTGTGAAAGTTAAACCTGGTTGTGTTGGAGACCTCATGATGTTCTAAGTACCAGAGCTTTAGGTTGTCTGCCAAGGAAAGTTGTGTACAGGAACTAGAACCAGCCCCAGAGAGACAAGTGTATTAAGTCTTGAAGAGCCATCTAAGCCCATCTACAGGAGACATGGAATTACAAGCATTTGGAGATTTCCCTGCTGGGTTTCTATTTTATTTGTCTCACTATTTACTCACTATGCTTAGATTATTCCCTTTTGAAATGTTGATGTATATTCTCTGCTTGTACCGTATGTTAAAAGTATGCAATTTGCCTTTTTTATTTTTACAGTGGGTTATAGTTAAGATATTGTCTTGAATCTCAGAACAGATTTTGGACTTTAAATAGTTTTAAAAGTTTAAAAGATTATGGGGATATTTGAATTTGGACTAAACATATTTTGTATTATGATGTGGCCACAAGTCTATGAGGTCCAGGGAGTGGAATATTGTGGCTTCAATGATAAGGCCTCCCATAACTTATATACTTGAATGCTTGATCCCCAGTTAAGGGAACTCTGGGAAGGATGAGAAGGTATATTAAAATGAATGTTCAGGTGAAGATGATAAGGTTGGGAATCAAAGAAGTTAAATAAGATTTTGCAGTTGGATATACACTTGACAAGTTATTCTAGTCAGAGAAATTAAAAGTCTATGGAAAACAACACAGCCAATCTCATTAAACTCCTGCTAGTTCCTACAAAGCCCCTTCCAAAGAGATTTCACTGATATCTTTGCACCTTCCCCTAGTAAACCTCTCACACTTAAAAGTACAGTTTCATAAATATTCTTACTTCTAATGCTACCTAATTTTAGCATATTGAATTATATGTGAGGGTGGTAACCCACATCACTCTAGGGTAGAGCAAATAAGAGGAAAAATGGTCAAGCAAAAATTATAAATCCAGATACCAAGGTCTCCTTTTTCTGTTGCTGTTGATTGTGGTTCATTCTTTGGGCCAGAGGGTCAACATGCTTTGTACTTTTGCTTCATTACCTGCTTGAAAAAACAAAACAAAGCATACAACTACTTTTTTGATTGTTCTTTGCCCAAATATGAAACCTTTTCATTCCAAAGCACAAAACCAAGAATGTTGTCTTGGCTGATATTGGCGGGAAATTCAGGAAGAACCACTTCTCCTCAAGTATAGCATAAATAGTGACAAAAGAAATGAAAGTAGTATATTTAAATACCATCAAAGAAAAGAATGAACTGAATGGCATCATGGATGAGTTGTTAAATAATCAATAAATAACTCATAGCAATCCTTCTTAGTTGTTTCCAAAGTTGAAGAAATGGAACACTTCAACATTCTGAACACATCTTCTGAGAAAAACACAGATAATCAAATCATGAAAATATAAAACTCCAGGCTAAAGTTTATTTTAAAACATTCTTTAGTGAAGTAGTAACAAAAATAAGCTATATATTAGAAAGAACATGTGCTAAGACTTAAATTTGTCATCAGAATATCTGGTTTGGTCATCATTAACATGTCAGTCAATCAGAATATGTTAATCATGAAAGACATAGTAAAAAGCATTTGTCAACATTCAGTATCAATTCAGGTTTTTTAATCTCCAAGTAAAATATATAAAAGGAACTTTAACATTTCTCTTATTCTCTTTTTATATCTTCCAAATAACAATACTGAAGTCATTATGTATTTCGATTCTTTTTTTTTTTTTGTGTACTAAAATTTTGTACATTCAGCAGTTACATTCTTTAATTGACTAATGACATTTCTCAATCTCCTTGAAAAATTTTACCTCTAGGAAAAGAAATATATCTGCTTACTGTGACCACATGCTGGGCCCTTATCAATAGGTGATCTTGTAAGACTGGTAATACTGAATGTTCTGAACTGTAAAACACTACTCCATTTCATAGTTTGATTATATAGTAACTGCACCAACTCCATTCTACATTAGTCAATAGAAACATGAAATCAATAGATAAGCTCCAAGCCATTTTTCTTATCTTCTAGCAGCCTAACCAACTTCTGAGTTTAAAATCTTGAAATTTATTAGTTTTAGTAGAATGTGTGTATGTGTGTTTGAGGGAATTATTTATACTATATATCTCAGACTGGCTTTAAATCTGTGGGAATGCTCTTGCATAGGTTTCCAAGTGCTTTTTCCTACAATTTGAGGAGCAGAGCACTTTATAAGATGATTTTTCTCATTAATTATCTTATTTTATGTGTGCTCTACTAGTGTGTTAACTTTTATATTCTTTTTTCTAAAATAAAATAAAATGAAATAAAGTTTATCTGCTATTCAACAGTGTATACTACTTCATGATTCTTTATAAGTGGAAAGTCCATAAGCCTGTATTATATCATAGCTATTGTCTCTGAAAGATATCTTTCAGTAAGTTAGTCATTCAAGTCCAAGATTTTCTCACAACTACTCTAAGTTGGTTAAATTGTCACGCTTAATAAAAATTGTTTTCTCAAACAGTGTAATGTATGTAGTCTGAGTGACATCTCAGGGTCTCTTAGACCATATTTGGGTTCATCAATTTATTGGAAGGGGCACAATCATCTGTAAAAAGAACTACATTACAATTAATCAGGGAAGATTCCATATATGACATAGTAATTATTCTCAGAAAATTTAATCATTTGATATTGATGTGGGATAATATACACAGAATAATGCCAATAAGAACAACATACCCAAATTTGAGCACTACCCTAGAAGAATCAATATTACAATATTGCTCTCTGATGTCCATATATTCACTCTGAAAAGGACATACCAATACATACCCAACTTATATACATAAAATAACAATAAATGGGTTTATTTATTTTAAAAAGATTACATCTTTAAATATTTTTAAAATTGTTTTTAAAAGTGGTGGCCCACGCCTTTAATCCCAGCACTTGGGAGGCAGAGGCAGGTGAATTTCTGAGTTCGAGGCCAGCCTGGTCTACAGAGTGAGTTCCAGGACAGCCAGGGCTACACAGAGAAACCCTGTCTCAAAAAAACCAAAACCAAACCAAACCAAAACAAAAATCAAGATTATAGGTATCAACTGGCTGTCATCATCTATGCCTTCATTCCTAGCATTCTTGTGGAAAGGAGAAGGCAGATCATTTTGAGTTCTAGGCCATCCTATACAAAGCTATTTCCAGGACAGCCAGAGCGAGAACTGCATAGAGAAATCCTGTCTCTAAAAAACAAAACAAAACAAAATATAGCAACAACAATTTACAGCTATCATGTAATAGTGATACATACATTACTTGAGTTAAAAAATGTAAGAATTCACCTGTTCTCTGAGCTTCATCTTCTGGACCACTGCTCTGTCTGTATTCTCTGATTCCTGCCAGCACCATCAAAACAAGTACTCCTAAATCATACCCAACAACTGTAAAGTGAACCCTGTCCCCTGCACTCCATTTTTCAGCCTGTCTACATTCCTAGAGGCCTGCCATCACTATGGGCAACCAGATGCCTGAAGGTCAGCATAAAAACACAATCAACAAGAGCCAGTGCAATTCAGTATACCCAGCTATCCTATTACAGCAAGCCCTGGATATCCTAATAAAATTAATACACAAGAAAAGAATCATAAATCTAATGTTATAAAGATGAAGAAGACTTGAAAGAAAAAATGAATAAATCCCTTAGAGGGATACATGAAAATAACATCAAATAGGGGAAGGAAATGAAGAATACTCTTCAAAACTGGAAAAATGAAAATAGAAGCAATAAAGAAAACACAAACTGAGAAAATCCTGGAGATGAAAAACCTAGGGAAGAAAACAGGAACAACAGATGCAAGTATCACCAACAGAATAAAATAAATGAAAAGCAGAATTCCAGATGTAGAAGACATGATAGAAGAAAGTGATACATCAGTCAACGACAACATGAAATCTAAAAGGTTATGGACACAAAACATGAACAAAATCTTGGACACTATGAAAATACCAAACATAAGAATAATAAAAATAAAAGAAGATTCCCAACTCCATGACACAGAAAATATTTTAAACAAATTCATAGATGAAATTTTTCTCAACCTAAAGAAAGAGAGGACTATAAACATAGAAGATGATTACAGGGTATCAAATAGAGTGGATTAAAAAACAAAGGCTTTCCAACACATAATAATCAAAATGCTAACTATACAGAACAACAACAACAAAAGACTATTAGGAGTTGCAATTGAAAAGGGCATATAAACATATAAATGTAGATCTAGCAGAATTACACCAGACTTAACAGTGACTTGAAAACCCAGAAGGGTGTGGGCAGATGTCTTGTAGTTGCTAAGAGACAACAGATTCCAGTCTAGCCTAAATTCCCAGCAAAACGTTGCATCACCATAGAAGGAGAAAATAAGATATTCCATGACAAAACCAAATTTAAATAAATTCTATCCAGAAATTCAGCTGATCAGAAGTTATTAGTAGAGAAACTCCAACCCAAAGAGGTGAACTTCACCTAAGAAAACACAAGAAATAAATAATTCCACACCAGCAAAAGCCAATACACACACACACACACACACACACACACACACACACACACACACACACAGACTACCATCAACATCAATAAAAACAACCATGAGGATAACATCAAAATAGCAGTATTTAACAAACATTGGTCATTAAAAATTACATTCCATAATTAGATAGTGAAAAAACCTTTGACACAATCCAATAACCCTTCATGATAAAAGTGTGAAGAGATTGGGGATCCAAACCACATACCTAAACACAATAAAGGTAATGTACAGTAAGCTGATAGCCAATATCAAATTAATTGGAGAAAAGCTTAAATTAATTCTGCTAAAGCCATGGACAAGACAAGGCTGTCCACTTTCTTCAAATCTATTCAAAAAGTACTTGATGTTTTAATTGTAGAAATATGACAACTAAAGGAGATAAACAAGATATGCATTGGAAAAGAAGAATTAAAAGGGTTGTTGTTTGCAGATAATATGATATCATACATAAGTGACTATAAAAGTTCACTAGAGAACTCGTGTAGCTAATAAACATGGTCAGCAAAGTGGCTGGATACAAAATGAACTCAAGAAAAATCAGTAGAATTCATTTATACAAAGGATAAATGGGACTAGAAAAAAATTAGTGAAGGAATACTCTTTACCCTAGCCATAAGTAATGTAAAATATCTTGGTGTAACTCTAACCAAGCAAGTGAAAGATCTATACAAGAACTTCAAGTCTTTGAAGAAAAAAAATTGAAGAAGATATCAGAAGATGGAAAGATCTCCCATACTTATGGAAGAATACGATTAACATATTGAAAATGGTTATCTTACCAAATGCAATCTATAGATTCAATGCAATTCTTATCAAAATTGCAACATATTTTTGACAGACCATCAAAGAATAAAACTCATTTCAAATGAAATAATAGTAACCCAAGCTAGCTAAAACAATCCTGTACAATAAAAGAACTTCTGGAGGGATCATCATCCATGATTTCATGCTATACTACAGAGCAATATTTTTAAAAAAATCCACATGGTATTGGCACAAAACAGATAAGTTGATCAGTAGAACAAAACTGAAAACCTAGAAGTAACCCCACATACTTAAAGATATTTAATTTTTGACAGAGAAGCCAAATTATATAATGGACAAAAGAAAACATTTTCAATAAATGTTGCTGGTCTAATTGGATGTCTACATGTAGAACAATGCAAATGGAGCCACATCTGTCTCCCTGCATAAAATACAAGTCCAAGTGGATCAAAGACCTTAGCATTAAACCTGATACACTAAATCTTATTGAAGAGAAAATTGAGAATTGTTTTGAGTATGCTGACATAGGAAACAACATCATGGAGAACACCAACACTGCAGACATTATGATTAACAATTACTAAATGGGATGTCATGAAACTTAAAAGCTTCTGTAAGGCAAAGGATACCATAAATGGGACAAAATGGTATCCTAGAGAATATTAAAAGATCTTCACTAACCTTACATATAATAAAGGGCAGATATCTCAACTATATAAAGAATTTAAGAAGTTAGACATCAGCAAATCAAATAATGCCTTAATAAGGTACATATCTAAACAGAATTATCAACAAAGGTATCTCTAATAGTTGAAAAACACTTAAAAACATTCATCATTAGTCATATGGGAAAGGCAAATCAAAATGGCTGAAATTCTATATTATTCCCATAAGAATAGGTGCAATCAAAAAATCAAGAGAGAGGCCATACTGGGGAGACTATGGAACTAAGGAAACACTCCTCTATTGCTGGTGGTAGTGTAAACTTATACAACCACTTTGGAAAATAATCCTGTAGTTTCTTAGAAAATTGGAAATAGTTCTAACTCAAGAACCAGTCATACCAATCCTGAAGCTATACTCAAAAGATGCTCCACCATACTAAAAGGGTGCTTTTTCAACTATGTTCACAGTAGCTTTATTTATATTTGCTAGAAATTGAAAATAATCAAGACTTCCTTCAACTAAAGAATGGATAAGAAAAATGTGCTTTTACACTGTAGATTATTACTTAGCTATTAAAAATCATGGCATCATAAAATTTGCAGGCATGGAACTACAAAGATTATCTTGAGTGACATAACCCAGATCTAGAAAGACTAAGATGGTATGCACTCATTTATAAAAATTTTATTAGCCATACTATACTGGATAACCATACTAAGAGAAGCTAAGTAGCAAAGAGTGTCCACGAGAGGATGTTTAATATCATTGAGAAGAGCAAATAAAGTGGACATTGGGAGTTGATGGAGGGAGGAAGCACCATCAGAGAGGGGATGTGAACAGAACAGAAAAGAAAGATTCAAGGCTTGGGAGAATGGAGAGAAAGAGAACTGTGAGAGAGAACTGGAATTGAGGCATCAAGCATCTCTAGAATGAGCCAGAATCCTAGGACAATGAAAACTCCCAGAGATTTATGAGAGTGACCATAGCTAAGAATACTAGTAATAGAGGATATGGAACCTGAAATAGCCAATTTCTGTAACCAGTCAAGATTTCCAATTGAGACAATCCTGACACTGAACCATCCTCCATAAAACCTTAGACCCACGATTTGTCCTGTCTTTAAGGTGATGCTGAAATTGGGAAAATGGCCAACCAATGATTTGCCCAATATGAGACCGACACCATAACATTATTATGACATTATCGTGACATTATTATTGATATTTTGCTATAGTTGCAAACAGGATAAGTATAAACCAAAAACAATGCTTTATAAAAAAAAAAAGACTAAACTAAATATTGTCAGGAATAATTAATGTTTTATATATTAAAAGTAGTGCTTCCTAGAATAAACATGTAATATTGAAAAAACATATATATATTTTCAGGTGAGCTACTAAAATGCATTTAGGTGAATATTGAATTTTACGTCATTATACTCAAAATAGAAAACAATATAGAAGAGTAACCAGCCCCCAAATAAATACAACATACCAAGTAGTTTAGTTTAAATATGACCAAGGGCCAGATCTTACTAAAGTAAAAATACTTGGCAAGATGTATAATTCTATGCCTACCATATAGAAGTGTATTGAAGTGTATAAGTTTTTATTGTGGTTACCTTAGGTGTGTGGCACATATTTTATGTACAAGTTTTCTTTATGATAAAGCTTATATACATAAAAGAATTTACTATTAGAAATGATAGTGATACAAAGAAAAAAAATCAGTTACTTTTGTGAAGTATTCAACAAAAAATGGCCTGTGCAGTATCAAAGGAATTGCATTGCCTAGGAATAAGATTTAGAGGTTGGTTCTCCTGAGAGTTTATTCTGATTGAACAGTTATAATGGCAGGAATGTATCCTTAATAACAGTCTGTCCTCTAAGTATAAACTAACTTTAAACCCTACCAAATAGTCTGCTTGGCAATACAGTGAAAGAAGTGAATTACATAGAATTAATGTGATAACTTCAAGATCATTCTCTGGCGTGATGACTTGAGAAGTAATCACGAGCAATTTCAGAGCATACTGATGTAAAGGTTACTGAGCATGTTTTTACTGCATTTGCAAGATAAGAAAGCAAATATTCTAAGAAGCTAATTGACAGTCAGGCTTATTTATTTGATATAGTTGACATATTTAACCATTAAATCATTTCCAGGTAAGAAATGAAAAGAACATGTCTTTGATTGCAATTAAGATCAAAGGGCAAAAGAAGTTGGAAGCTTGAAACAATGTGAAATATCCAATAATAACAGTTCAGTCAGATAAGTGGAAATTGCATTTTAAAACTCTGCAATAAGAAAGAGAACTGTCCAACATTCAGAAATCTGCATATCCCTGAAAAAAATCACACACAGAAAGTATATTTTTCTTTCTATTGTACTTTAAGCAGACACTGGAAAAACAGAGAATGTAGGTGGAATTATGGATTGGTGAGGTTTATCAAGATAAAAATCGTTGCTTAGCAGGTTAGGCAATATTACTTAAACCACCAGTGAGAAAAATTCTACATTTTTAGTGACTTATATGGCTTTGGGACAAGCCAACATTAAATAGCCTGTGAAAAATAGAAATACCTGATGCGTGCGTGATCACCCCAAAACTAAAGATAAGATATAGGAAATTGTGGACAAATATTTCTTCAGGACACACATATCCTATTACTGATCAGTACACATTGTAATCATATACTGAAATGCTATACATTGACTCACTAGCATTTATAATTAATGAATATCAAGTAAAAATAAAAATATATTTAAAATCTTCTGTAGATTAAGATGCAATAATTTTTTGTTGGAGGTACATAGTGTTTTTAGTTAATATAAGAAACAATGATAAATAGAAATTCTATTCTCTAGTACCTTATTTTCACTAAGACAAACAAATGTTTTATGAAATCTACACCCTTGTGACAGGATGAGTTAAAAATAAAGCACAGAAGTCGAACTTCCCCCAGAGCTCCAGATAGAAGATATTGCCATTTGATCTGTGTAAATTTAAGATACATTAAAACATACAAAACCATAAATACCCAATTGAAGAAGAAATAAAGGTACCTGTTGGTCTTTGAATTAAACACTATTTCTGTTATTCACTTTAAAGAAATAACATATATTATCAGATACATTTCAAGAAAAAAAGTGCAAATATATTTTAAACTCCACTGAGAGAATTTGTGATTTATTTATTTATTTATTTACTTATTTAATTTTATTTAAACTTTATGTTTTACACTCCAGATTTTATCCTTCCTGTCCATCCTCTGACTGTTCCCCATCCAATACTTCCTCCCAACCTCCTCTCTCCACAAACATGTCCCCCACAAAACCAGACCTTTCCACTTTATGGGGACTCCAGTCTTTTGAGGGTTCCCTACTGTAATCTGGTCTGCAAGCACTTCTTGGCATCAGCCATAATCTCCGGGTTTAGGATCTGCAGATGGGTTAGATACCCAGGTAGGGCTGTCTCTGGATGGTCTTTCCTTCAGTCTCTGATCAGGTTCTTGTCCCTGCATTTCCTTTAGACACCAACAATTCTTGATTAAAAGATTTGAGATGGGTTAGAGGCCTCTTTCCTCAACTGAGGGCAATCCCTATCTACTGGGAGTAGTATTTTTAGGTTCTGTGTTCTGTTATTGGGTATTTCATCTAATGTTGGGTCCTAGGAGCATCCATGGCATCTAGGATTTTCTAGTGATTCCCAAGTTTCCCACTCTCCACTGCTATATATTTCTTATTAACTACCCTGGCCCTCTGGACTTCTCTCCTGTTTTTTTTTTTTCCCATAACTAAACCTGCCCCTGCCTTTTTTCCCTCCACTTCCCCTCTCCCACACAGGATCCCCCCTCCCTCTTCCCCCAGTGGTTAATTTGTTCCCCCCTTCAAGTGGAATTGACGCATCTACTTGTTGGCCTTCCTTCTTGTTAAGCTTGATTAGGCCTGTAAGTTATATTGTGGGTATTCTGAACTTTTGGGCTAATGTCCAATTATCATTGAGGTACATACCATGTATGTTTTTTTGGGTCTGAGTTACCTCATTCAGGATGATATTTTCTAGTTCCATCCATTTGCCTGAAAATTTTGACAAGTTTTAGTCATTTTTAATAGCTGTGTAAATGTACCATATTTTCTGTATCCATTCTTCTGTTGAGGGATATCTGAGTTGTTTCTACCTTCTGGCTATTATAAACAAGGCTGCTATGAACATAGTGGAGCATGTGTCCTTATTACAGGTTGGAGCTTCTTTTGGGTATATGGCCAGTAGTGGTACAGCTGGGTCTTGAGGTAGAACTATTTCCAATTTTCTAAGGAACTGCCAGATTGATTTCAGATTGGTAGTACCAGAGTGCCATCCCACCAGCAATGGAAGAGTGTTCCTCTGTCTCCACATCCTTACCAGCATCTGCTGTCAACTGAGATTTTTTTCTTAGCCATTTTGACTGCTGTAAGATGGAATTTCAGGGTCATTGTGATTTGCATTTCCCTGATGAAAATGGACGTGGAATGTTTCTTTAGATGCTTCATGGCCATTAGAGATTCTTCAGTTGGGAGTTCTGTTTAGGTCTTTACCCAATTTTAATTGGGTTATTTGGGTTTTTGGAGGTTAGGTTCTTGAAATCTTTATATATTTTAGATATTAGCCCTTTATCAGATGTGGAGTTGGTGAAGATTTTTTCCAAATCTTACTAATTTGTCCTATTGATTTTGTTGTTTGTGTTATAGAAGCTTTTCAGTTTCAGGAGGTCCCTTTTATTAATTGTTGATCTTAGAGTCTGGGCCATTGGAGTTCTGTTTAGGAAATTTCCCCCAGTGCCAATGAGCTCAAGGCTCTTTCCAACTTTCTCTTCTATTCAATTCAGTGTATCTGGTTGTCAGTTGAGGTCTTTGATCCACTTGGACTTGAGTTTTGTGCAAGGTAATAAATATGTATCTAGTTTTACTTTTCTAAATACAGATTGGCAGTTGGACCGACATCATTTATTAAAGATTCTTTTTTCCTTTGTATGTTTTTGCTTTGTCAGAGATCAAGTACCCATAAGTGTGTGGGCTTGTTTTGGGAACTTTAAATGTATCCCATTGATTGTCATGCTTATCTATGTACCAATACCATGCAGTTTTTATCACTGTTGTTCTCTAGTACAGTTTGAGGTCAGGAATGGTGATTTTTCCTGGAAGTTCTTTTATTGTTTAAGAATTGTTTTTGCTGTCCTGAGATTTTTGTTTTCCATATGAAATTGAGAATTGCTTTTGCAATGTCTGTGAAGAACTGTGTTGGAATCTTGATGTAGAGTGCATTGAACCTGTAGATTGCTTTTGGTAGAATGGCCATTTTTAATTGTGTTAATCCTAGCAATCCGTGATCATGGGAGATATTTTCATTTTCTGGGGTCCTCTTTGATTCTTTTTTTCCAGACATTTGAAGTTCTTGTTCTACAGATACTTTCTTTGCTTGGTAAGAGTTAGACCAAGATATTTTTTACTATTTGTGGCTATTGTGATGGTTGTTGTTTCCCTAATTTCTTTCTCATTTGTATAAAGGAAGGATACTGATAATTTTTAGATAATTTTATATCTAGCCCCATTGCTCAGGTTGTTTATCAGCTGTAGAAGTTTTCTGGTACCTTTTTAGGGGTCTCTTATATCTACTGTCATATCATCTGCATACAGAGATTCTTTGACTTCTTTGTTAATTTGTATCCATTTGATCTCTTTTTCTTATCATATTGCTCTATCTAGAACTTTGAGAACTATATTGAATAGATATAAAGAAAATGGACATCCTAATCTTGTTCCTGGTTTTAGTGGAATTGCTTCAAGTATCTCTACATCTACTTTAATATTGGCTGATAGTTTGCAGTATATTGCTTTCCTTATGTTTGGTGTGGACCTTGAGTTTCTGATATCTCCAATACTTTAAAGATGAAGGGGTGTTGTATTTTGTCAAATGCCTTTTCAGTGTGTAATGAGATAATCATGTGATTCTTTTTCTTTGAATTTGTTCATGTAGTGGATTACATTAATGGATTTTTTTAAATATTGAACCAACCGTGCATCCCTGTGACGAAGTCTACTTGATCGTGGTAAATGTTGGTTTTGCTGTGTTCTTGGATTTGGTTTGCTAGAATTTTATTAAGCACTTTTGCATCGATATTCATAAGTAAAACTGGTCTGAAGTGCTCTTTCATTGTTAAGTGTTTGTTTGGTTTAGATATCAGAGAAACTGTAGCTTCACATAATGAATTAGGTAGTGTTTCTTCTGTTTTTATTTTATCCAATATTTAGAGAAGTGTTGATAATAGCTGTTCTTTCAAGGTTTGGATACATTTTGTGCTAAAGCCATCTGGCCCTGGGCTTTTCTTGCTTGGGAGGTTTTTGATGAATTTTTCCATTTCCTTAAGGAATACGTGATTGTTTAGATTGTTTATATCCTCTTGCTTTATCTTTGGTACTTGGAATCTGTCTAGTAAATCATCCATTGCATCTAGATTTTACAGTTTTGTTGAATTCTGTTGTTATATCTACCTTTTCATTTCTGATTTTGTTACTTTGGATACTATCTCTGTCCCCTTTAGTTAGTTTAGCTATGGGTCTATTTTGTTGATTTTCTCAAAGAACCAGATTTTAGAGATGTTGATTCTTTGTATCTTTCTTTTGATTTCTAAATGGTTGATTTTTGCCTGGAATTTGACCATTTCATGCCTTCTACTCCTCTTGGGTGTGTTTACTTCTTTTTATTCTAGGGGTTTCAGGTGTGCTGTTAAATTGATAGTGTAGGATATTTCCAATCCTTTACAATGGCCCTTAGTGCTATGAATTTTCCTCTTAGCACTGCAGTCATCATGTTTCCTAAATTTGGGTATGCTGTATCTTCCTTTTCATTGATTTCTAGAAAGTCATTAACTTGTTTCTTCTTTTCCTCACTGACAAAGTTATCATTGGCTAGAGAGTTGTTCAGTTTCTATGAGTAGGTGAGTTTTCTGTTGTTTTTGTTGTTATTGGTGTCTAGCCTTAGTTCATGGTGATTTCAGAGAATGCATTCAATTATTCTAATTTTGTTGTATCTATTGAGGCTTGTTTTGTGACTGATTCTAAGGTCAGTTTTGGAGATGGTATCAAGGGGTGCTGAGGAAAAGGTATATTATTTTGTTTTAAAGTGAAATATTCTGTATATATCTGTTAAATTCATTTGGTTCATAATGTCTATTAGCTTCACCTTGTCTCTGTTTAGTTGCTGTTTCAATGACCTGTCCATTGGTTAGAGTTGGGTATTGAAGTCATTCCCTATTATTGTGTGAATTTCAATGTGTGTTTTGAGCTTAAATAAGTCTTCTTTTATTTCTTTTATGAATGTGGGTGCCCTTGCACTTGGTACATAGATATTCATCTAGGTGGATATTTCCTTTGATAAATATAAAGTGTCTTTTCCCATACTGTTTGATACTTTTGGTAGAAATTATATTTTACTGAATATTAGAAAGGCAAGTCCTGCTTGTTTCTTGGAACCATTTGCTTGAAAACCTTTTTTCCAACTTTTTCTTCTGAGATTGTTGCCTTTTTTTGTCATTGAGTTATGTTTCTTAAATGCAGCAAAATTCTTAGCCCTGCTTATGTATACAGTCTGTTAGCTTATGTCTTTTTTGGGGGGAGGGGGAATTGAGTGACTTGATATTGATAGATATTGTTAGTTTCTGCTCTGTTTGTTGTTGTTGGGATTATGTGTGTCTATATATGATTCTCTCCTTTTGGGTTTGTTGTGAGATGATTAATTTCTTGTTTTTTCTTTAGCAATTATATTCTCCTTATGTTGAGATTTTCCTTCTAGAATCATCTGTAGTGCTGTATACGTAGACTTATATTGTTTAAATTTGTTTTTGTTTTGTAATATTTTGGTTTCTCCATCTATAATGATTGAGATATTTGCTGGGTATAGTAGCCTGGGCTGGCTATTCTTGTGTTCTCTTATGTCTGAATGACATGTGTCCAAAATCTTCTGCTTTTTAAAATCACTGTTGAGAAGTCTGGTGTAGTTGTTGGGGGCCGACTTTTAGCAGAAAGCGGCTATCAGCTTTGCAGCCATCTTGAGTCATATACCCTAACATGTGATTTGGATTACAATAGCTTACAACAGCAGAGCACACTCCGATAATCTTGGTTTAGATACCTTGAGATTAAAGGTGCCTGAGATTAAAGGTGTGTGAGATTAAAGGTGTGTGACTTAAGAGTGTAATTTATAGATAAGATTTAGAGACAAGACATAAGGGCATAATTAAAGGTGTGACTTAGAGGCATGGCTTAGAAGTGAGACATATAAAAGGCAGAGACAGAACAGATTAGAATCAGACATATCTGACATTAGGGAGACACAGAAGACAGAACCAGACACAGCAGAGAGAAGACAGGTAGTAGGCACTTGGAAGAGAACTTGGAAGAAGTAACTTGGAACTTGGAGGGACTAGGAGCTAGGGACTAGGCACTAGGAAATCAAGACTTAGGACTTAGACTGAAGAATAAACGGGATTGAATTACACTCTGTCTGATCTGCATTCTTTGAGTCCGTCCTCACTCTCGCTCTTGCTGAACCCCGACCCTCGGACCGGAGCAGCAGCTTGGGCCGGGATACAGTGGCCACCCAATTGTGGGTCGGCCTGGGCCTCAACATTTTGCTTGGGCCGCGACATTTTTTGGCTGCCCCAACGTGGGGCTAGTGTGGACCCCAACAAATTCTGATAGGTCTACTTTTATATGTTACTTGATTTTCCCTTATAGCTTTTGATATTCTTTCTTTGTTCTTAATATTTAGTGTTTTTTTTTTTTTATTATGGGAGGGGAGGACTTTCTTTTCTGGTCCAATCTATGTGGTGTTCTGTAGGCTCCACGTACATTTATGGCCATCTGTTTATTTAGGTTGGGGAAGTTTTTTTCTATGATTCTGTTGAAGATACTTTCTTGCTCTTTTATTCCTACTATTCTTAGGTTGGTCTTTTTTATTGCATACTGGATTTCCAGGATGTTTTGGATTAGGATTTTTTATGCCTTGTATTTTCTTTGACAGTTGTGTCAATATTTTCTCTCTCTCTTTCTTTTTATTTTCTTTATTGGATTTTTAAAATTTACATTTTAAATGTTATCATCACCTTTCCCAGTACCCCCACCACATTCTTCCTTCCCTGCTTCTATGAATGTGTTTCTCCACCCACCAACTCCTGCCTCCCTGCCCTCAAATTCTCCTATGCTGGGGCATTGAGCCTTCAGAGGAACAAGGGCCTCTCATCCTATTGATGCCAGACAAGGCCATTCTGTCCTACATATGTGGATGGAGTCATGGGTCACAATCAATGTACTCCTTTGTTGACCATCTAGTCCCTGGGAGCTCTGGGGGGGGGTCTGGTTGGTTAATATTATTGTTTTTCCTATGGTGATACAAACCCCATCAGCTCCTTCAGTTCTTTCTGTAATTCTTCCATTGGGGACCCCATTGGGGACTCTGTGCTTATTCCAATGGTTAGCTGTGAGCATCCTCTCTTTATTTGTCAGGCTCTGACAGAGCTTCTCAGGAGACAGCTATATCAGGCTCCTGTCAGCATTCACTTCTTGGTATCCACAATAGTGTCTGGGTTTGGTAACTGTATATGGGATGGATCCCCAGGTTGGACAGTCTTTGGAAGGCCTTTCCTTCAGTCTCTGCTCCACACTTTGTCTATGAGTGCTTTGTTCCCCTTTCTAAGAAGGACTGAAGTAACCACACTTGGGTCTTCCTTCTTCTTGAGCTTTATTTGATCTGTGAATTGTATCTTGGGTATTCTGAGCATTTGGGGTAATATCCACTTATCAGTGAGTGCATACCATGTGTGTTCTTTTGTGATTAGATTACCTCACTTAAGTGTCAATATGTTTTATGGCATCTTCTATGCCTGAGGTTCTCTCTTCTATCTCTTGTATTCTGTTGTTTGCATCTATAGATCCTGACCTCTTTTCTAGATTTTTCATTTCCTCTCCCACCCATGCCCAAGGCCATCCTCCCCTAAGTATACAGCTGAAGTCATGGGTGCCTCCCTTTGTGCTTCCAGGCTGGTGGTTTAGACCCTGGGGAGCTCTGGTTGGCTAGCACTGTTGCTCTCCTCTTGGGGCCACCAACCCTTTCAGCTTTTTCAGTTCTCTAACTTCTTCATTGGGAACCCTTGATCAGATCAATAGGTAGCTGCGAGCATCCGCCTCTGGATATTTCAGACTCTGGCAGTCCTTCGAGAGAAAGAACCCAGATGTCCTTCAACAGAGGAATGGATAAAAAAAAATGTGGTACATTTACAAAATGGAATACTACTCAGCAATTAAAAATAATGAATTTGAGAAATTCTTAGGTAAATGGATGAAACTGTTTTGAAAGGTGTCCTTGGGGATCTGTATCCCTAAGTACAGCTGATCTCCCCCAGGCTACTTTCAGACTGATTCCCTGGCTTCAGCAGATCTCCTGGAATTCCTGTAGACTGACACTTTTGTTGCAACAGACCTCCTGGGAGTCCTGCAGATTGTATGGTGTTGAGAGGGGGGCAGGCTAGTATTCCCCCAAGATGTACAGACCAGTGAGGGATCATCAGTAATATTTTTTCAAAGTATAATGTGTAGAGGAATTTTAATCCAGTAACCTGGCTGATCTTTGGATGTGATCAAATCTAAAGACCTATGTGATTTAGCTGGAATGACATACCTTAAATCCCTATGGCTAGAACACAGACACACCCTTAGTACACACTTTAAGACCAATCAATAAATATAAAGCTAGTTGATGGAAGGAAGCAACCATGTTTGAAAGGAACATCTAATTTAAGGGCAGATAAAAAGATGTATCAGAGAATGATTTGACAGAATGAGTCAGAGATAGTACATGCTTAGCTCTCAGGAATACAGACAGGAAAGAGTGGCTAATTAAGAGCAGTGATGGAGAGGGTCAGTAAGTTCAGAAAGTTCAGTTTGGCTCAGTTCAGTTGAGCACACTTGATGTCAGGTCAGAGAAAAGCACTTGAGTTTGAAGCAGTTCAGTCCATTTCTTGGAGGTCAGAGGCAGTCTTTCCAAGTAGACCAATCCAGGGAGAAGCTGAGCAAAACAATTTGAATCAGTAAGCATGAGAGTACAGTTTGAGCCAGAACAGCTGAGTTAAACAGCTAGGCAGAGTTTAGAAAAATCTGGAAAGGGTGAGTTTATTCAGTTTAAGTCTAAGCCTAGGTTACCAGACAAAGGCTGGAAGCTGAAGCCTTCAAGATCTGGGCTTACAGAACATTAGATTGTAGGGAGGCTAGTTGCTTCCAGGCCCAGGACAAGGAAAAGTAAGATATACATGTTCTGGCAGGCTAAACTGTTTTTCTATTGCTTGTGTATGTCTCTCATCTGATCACTTCATTTGAGGAATTTACAATTGACATGAATTTACAATAATTACATCATTTTCTCCACCTCCTCTTTTCTTAAGACCTAACCCACCCAATTTGCCTTTTATGCTTTAAATCTATATATTATATTAAATGTATGAATATATAAATATGATTGCTGGATGTTTACTGTTGCATATATATGTGTATATATATACATACACATATATTTATATATACACATATATAAAACACACACACTATATATGTATATATATATATATATATATATATATATATATATATATATACACATATACATACATATGTACCAGGACTAATCACTTGATATTGAATACTTAGGAGGCATTTCCCTGGAGAAAACTAATACTCTATCTTTTAGGAGTTTTTAATTGCTTGTAGCTATTTTTACAATGTTGGGACCCAATGATATTTTCTCTTTTCACATTAGCTTGTCTACTATTGCTGTCATTATTCAGGTCTTCTTTAGGCTTCTATATTGTTGAGGTATCATAAGAATACCTTCTCAGCCTTAAGTATGTATAGGTGGTCTTTCTACTTTTGCTAGCAGGAAGTCAAAACATGTATAGCCTTCTGTGAGAGCAAAATTGTCCTGCTGTTATAACTCCAAAATTTGTTGCTGAGTCTTAAGTAGTTTCTCCATATATACAGTATTGCTGACACTGAAGAAAAGACTAAAAACCTACAGTTCTCCAGAGTTCTTTATGCACGTTTCTTAATTTCTGTATACTACATCTTATGTTCTCAACTCAGGGAGACTGTTAGCTTTTACGTAGGTTCTTATCTTCTCTGGGTAGGCTGGAAATGCTCTTTAAGCTGAAACTGGAGTTGCTAGAGGGCTCACTTTGTTTTTTTTCAAACAAGAATCTCTCTTCTGAATATTGTTCCATTTATGAAATGATCATTTTATATACTTCCTCTGGTTTTCTTAGTTATCGAAGGCAAGCAAAACCTGGTCATTGTCATTCTCATCATGAATGGAAAAGAAAGTTGGACTCACTTTTTTGTTGGATTATTTGGATTACAGTTTATAAGCAACTGTAATGAACCATACACACATGCATGCATGTGTACACACACACATACATACACATAACACAGACACCTAACACACATGCACACACACACACATGCACACATTAATTCCATCAGTTCTTTTTATTTAGAAATTTTTATCTAACACAGCAACACAGGATAAGGATAAGTAGCTAGAATCCAGTTAGGTGTTATACTGGCTTAGGTAACTGTCTGAAGTTCATTTTTATGACACACAATTTTCCTAAGCAGGATTTACAATGTAAGTTTCCAGTACTAGGCATGATTTCACTCCTGGTGAGTCTTAAGTCCACCTATACAGCTGCTGATTGCTACCATGATGTGAATGCCACTATTGCACATGTTCCAGGATATAAAATGATGATGCTGTGAGGGCTGTGATTCATAGGCACTCACTAAGAATAGTGATTGCTTTACTTCCTTGGAAACTAGAATAGCACTTTCAGGTACTATGGTAGCAAGTCTTCAACAATGAGGTTTCCAAATAAGATGTAGTTCCATTTCTCCAAACTCTGTATCTAAATTACATGGTGTCTTCAGCAATACTGACTTGCTATCTTCAGCCCTAGGATTGACTTTGTTTAATATGAAAATTTCACCTACTACTTTGTAAACTTTCTGTATTTTCTATGCTGCATTTTATTTCACAAAAATTTAAAATGATAAAATTTTATTTTTGCATAAAGTTTATTTATTGCTTGGTTGTACTTAATTTAATAATAATAAAAAAGATGTAGTCCTTTAACACCTATGGCTTCATACTAACAGTACTAACAGATGGCAAATGCCAATAATTTTGAAAATGTCAATTTTCCAAAATGTTATAAAAACTGGATTTATACCCCTTTTGCTCCACTGATCAGTGTTATGGAAAGAAAAGCCTCACAACTATGCTCAGCCTTATAGAGTATGACAATCTGAACAATTAAAATTTTTAATTCTATGAAAAGATAGTATTTGCACTGCTATAAGTATTATCTTGCTCTTTGCCTTTGAGTACAGAAATTATCCTTGATAAAAGTGTGGCATGAACAGTAGAAAGCCATTATCAGATGGTTTCTATGTCAGTGACTATTTGACATAAAATAACTACAGATAGTATAGGACATCTTTTGTGTGCTACACAAAAAGTAATGGCATCTGACATGAATGAAAATTAATGCAATGGGAAAATTTTGAAAAGGAATTATTAGATACATAGTCTGAGGACTTAAATGCTTCACGTACAAGCTATGCTTTATGTTTATACTTCTGAAGCACACTGACAAATGTCTGGTTGAAAGTGAATTGCTTAAAAATTAATGAAGAAGAATTTTTCTATAAACTTCACAATTGGGAACGTGGAGTATAGCATAGAAAAGGTAATATACAGGCTGTATTTATTTTATATATAAAGAATATAAAAATACTGAATGTTTATTCAGTCAAAAACATAAAAGAAAGATATAAATTATTTGCAGGTTTAGCTTCAAATCATTCAAAAAACAGAATGCTTTTAATCCATGCTCAAGCAATCTGATAAACATGTATTTGAAAACAATCTTTAGAACTTTCACAGAAAGTAAAAAAAATAATTTAAAGAAACATAATTTGTAAATGTAGAATGTGAGAAAGAAAAATATATATGCAACGATTTTAAATTTGCTGAAAATCTGTCCTTTATATTTTGAGCCATTGACTGTTTACTTGTCCCTCAAGTTGAGGAGCTGCATTTAATGATTTGAATTTGAGTCAGTTTTAAAGGCAGTTAGAATTCTGTTCTAACAGCATATAACCGAATAAAAATACACACATGTCAAATCAAGCTGTGTCTAAACTCCTCAAAAATGAATATTTAATCTAAAAATAATATATTGTTAAATATTTTCTAAACAATTTTTAAAAATAACTTTCAAAAGGATAGACTGAGAACAAGAGGCCTATTGAGGACATGGTATGGAAACCCTTTTGTTGTAAAGATTGAATTTGCAGAAGTCCTCTGTTTTTTGAAATGTCTTCTTTGAACATACTTGTATCATTACTACCTTTAGAAGAGTGGTTATTCCCTTCATATAACCTTATATTATAAAAATGTTTGTGGCTTTTGTATATCTCATAATTAAAAAATACATAGTTAAAATTAGTGATTCTTGTGGAACTCAGCATAATTTTTAAAATTCAGGCTTGAAATATGATGAAAGAGTTGACATACTAACTCAGTGGGAAATAAGAAAGTTAACACAACCAAGAAAAAATTATAAGTGTTTGAGAGTATGTTGTAACTATTATGTTACCTTCAGAATTATAATTATAAAAAAAGATATGCTGAAGATAAAAGTGAAAATGACTTATACTCCAGTGGGAACACAAACTGAGGATATATTGTTGAAGAATTAGACAAAAATTACCTGCTAAAATATGCTAGAAAACTCAGTAATAAGAAAACAATTAAAATATTATATATGTGTTTTGTGGAATGGTTCTTATCAAGTATCTCAATTTTATCTACTTTCATTGCTTCTTACTAGTAGTAATAAAGGATATTTAGGTTATATTTTTCATTGACTTCCATATGGTATCAAAATACTGTGTGTGTGTGTGTGTGTGTGTGTGTGTGCATATGTGTGTGTTTGTGTGTGTTTATGCAGTTGATATTTGCCTTCAGTTCCGGTCAGTAAGTAGCTTTCAATTTGTATCCTGTTCCTATATCTTTTAGGGAAAAAAGTACAAGAAAGACTTATGTTCTGACATGATTAGAGCTGTTGAAAGATTACTAAAAATCATGGTGTTTATGACCATTCCCAAAGCCATGGAAGATATTTTCTCCTATTTATTTTCCCTCTTCATACTCCCTCTCTCTTTTCTTTCTTTCTTTCTTTCTGTCTGTCTGTCTGTCTGTCTGTCTTTATTTTATTCTTTATTTCTTTTGTTCTTTCTTTCTTTCTTTCTTTCTTTCTTTCTTTCTTTCTGTCTGTCTGTCTGTCTGTCTGTCTGCCTGTCTTTCTTTTATTCTTTCTTTCTTTTGTTCTTTCTTTCTTTCTTTCTTTCTTTCTTTTTTCCTTTCTTTTTCTTTCTTTCTTTTTTAGTGCAAAGGAAAATAAACACAATTGCCTTCCAACACTACCCTGTAGCTTTATTAACTATTGCATAAATAAATATAGGTAGTCACACTATTAAAGATTTTCACCTTTCTTTGCAGCTTACTTATGATAAAAATGTCTTCCAGTGCCATTAATATGCAATAAAAACATTTATGACCCTTCAGAACTACCTGTATTTTTAATTCTCCTCCTCCTTTATAGAAAAAGATATGAATCCTCTGAATCATGTTGGACTAGTGCATAATTCCATTTTGTGCTTGCTTTGTCCATGGCTGTTAATTTGTATCTTCAATTAAATTGTCTTTCTTTAGTCAGTTCAATGAAACTTAAAACTAGAAACTAAATTACTCTCAGAACATGTATTTTAGCCTTCTTACTAGCAGATCTTATCACAACTCAATATTCATAACATGAAAATAACACATACTTTTCAGGAATATATTTAAAATGTAGTACTTTTTTTTTCTTGTGCCACCATTTTAATTTTGGAAATAATATAGATAATTCACGTTCAAATATATCTAACCTTGTTTAGTCTTCACATATATTAAAGCTTGCTGATGTGTATGTGACCAATAAAATATTAATATGAGAGCACATGATACTTGACGTTCCTAAAGGTAAGCCATAAAGGGTATTTAAGCTTCTGCATCCATTTCTTTGTAGAAAGAGACCTATAATTCCCCTAGAAAACAAAACTGGCCATGTAAAGCCATCTGCATAAAATGTACTAATGGAGTTCAAGATACAGCACCTTGACATTTGAGAAAACATTATGTATAAGCAGGAGGGTCATTCTCTCCTTTCTTTATCTTTCTTAGAGCAAGTTAAGAATCTTTTATACAGTTTGTGAATCACAGTTTTCTCCAGAATACCCACATGGTATATGTGTTACTGAATAACTACTTTTTTATTGGATAAATTTCTGTAAGGCCAAGTGAATGGCAATTTACTTAATAAGGTCCCCAACACATAAGAATAGTAATTCTGCTAATTCACATATACTAAATAATGAAAGAATCCCATTTTGGGAAAAAAGTACAGCATATTTAGTTTACATTTATAATACTATGACTGTTCTATTATGTGTATTGTTGGTAGTTCTGTATCACAGTTAATTTGTATATTATATAGTATTTTTACTGTATATACCAGAAAACAAACTACTTCATCATACACAGACACACACACACACAGACACATACAGACACACACACACAGACACACAGACACACACACACACACACACACACACACACACACATATATATATATATATATATATATATATATATATATATATATATGGGTGTTAAATTTCTCTATGCTGTGTTGATGGTTAATATCATATGTACCTATGAAATATACATTTTTATACTTAATATGCTGCCAAAAGAAAAACTTGAAATGTTGAAGCACACCAAAGTTACTTTTATGCTGTTGTGACCAAATACTGTAGTTAACAACACTTTAAACAAAAAAATACATTTAGTTTGGCTTATGGTTCCAGAGGGATACAGAGGTTTTTCTTGGCAAGGAAATCTATTCTATTGCTAGCTTCTCAACCTAGAACTGACGTTAATACTTGCATGTAATTAAAATGGTATAAAAGCAAAAAGAAGGAGGGGTTAGGGTAGGGGTTGTCTAGGGAAGGAAAATGGGGAAAGAGGATCTAAAATGTAAATAAATGAAATATCAAAAAAAATAAGATACCCTTCCCTTACCTGGATTTTCTGTCTGGGCCTTAGTGGGAGAGGAGATGCTTAAACTTGCTAGTACAAGATGTCTTTGCTACCCAAAGGGGGTTCCATTTCTTTGATGAGAAGGGGGAAGATATAATGGGAGGAAGGATTTGCAAGGGTTGGACTGGGAGGAAAGGTGAAAGGGAAGTCTGGGATTGGGATGTAATGTAAAAAACAATTCTGAAAAAAAAACAAGGAAGAAAAAAGTAAAACAACATTTTCCCATGAAAAAGAAAAGAGATTATTCCTTAGATTTGATTTATGTCTTTTTGTGCAGCTAGTATAAATGAGATAGATGTTCAAGTTACTATGTCATACAGTTTACCCTTGACATGAACCAACGCTGATGATTTTGCATGTGGGTTCATTTTTTTTATTATATTTATTTATTGTATGTGCATATGTGTGCCACAACATACAAGTAGAGAGTCAGAGTGAAATTTGTTGAAGTCAGTTCTAACTTTACACCACATGGGTGTCAGGTTTTAAACATGGGTGTCAGGTTTGTCTGGCTTGGCAGAAAGTGTTTTTACTCACTGAGACATCTTTCTGTCCCCTACTTGGTTGAATTTTTCCAATTTGTTCTAACAGGGACTTAGGAAGTGTAGGATTTGTTGAGAATTCTATAAATGTTATGACAACTGCAGTACACTTGACTTTTTTCATTTTTAGATGTCTTTTCTTCCTTTCTTCAAAATTTCTCTGAACAAAATTTTCAGCACTATGTTGAGTAACAATGCTAAAAGCACCATTTTTCTTCTAGATCTTTTTTTTTTTTTTTTTTTTTTTTTTTTGGTTTTACAAGACAGGGTTTCTCTGTGTAGCCCTGGCTGTCCTGGAACTCACTCTGTAGACCAGACTGGCCTCGAACTCAGAAATCTGCCTGCCTCTGCCTTCCAAGTGCTCAGATTAAAGGTGTGCACCACCACTGCCCAGCCTTTCTTCTAGGTCTTAGAGTTTTGAGTATTCCTCCATTCAATAAGATATTACCTGTTAACTTTTTATTGTTTTGTACATGCCTGTCCACTGAGAACTATATTTCTTTTAGTTCTTACTCAATTCTTCACTAATCTGATAAACACTAACAGAGAAGCCTAGAAATTACATAGTCAAGTTCTAAAGAAGAGCTGTAGTAAATAATAGGGAAAAAGTAATTTTCCTCAGTTATCCTTAATGGGGACTAATTTTATCAACCAAAAGTGTACATACAGAAGCAGGAACAAGTTTACAGAGATTTGAGACAGCATTGTGTGTGTATGCAGTAGGGGATTAGGTATACTGAATGTAATTGGGTATGCTTGGAGACCAGAAAAGGGCATCAGATTCCATGGGACTGGCATTGCATTACAGGTTGTGAATCACCTGGCATGGATTTACAACCAAACTTCAGTCTTCTGCAAGAGTAGTATGTTCTTGCAACCACTGACCCAAGTCCTAGTTTCCTGACATCCTCCCTCAATTCCTTTGTTTCTTGTTGTTTTGTGTGTATTATCTAAACCACTGGAAGGATCTATGCTATTATTCTTCCAGGTAAAGCTGGAGAGTCCACTAAATTGCATTAGTTATTGCCTGCTGCTTGGTCCATCTTTTTAAGTACTAGGCTACATATAAAGCAAATGCTACATGTGAGGTTCAGTGGCAGGTTCAGCAGCAGCAGAAGGCCTTACCAGGTTGGACATGTGATTGGAGGCCAGTTAACTTGTACCAGTTTGCTATAGATATCTGTGAATATTTACTGATTCTCACTTCAGTGTGCTTGTAGTGCGCTTGGGAAATTGTCAACTCCTTCCTTCAAGGAAGGACATACAGTGTGGGTTTGCTTTCTCCTCATTATTTATTCCTGGATATTTGTAGCATTTTCTAGGGTGAGGAATATTTCTGTTGTTTTTTTCTTCTTTCTTTTGATACAGTTTCTAAACCACTGATGATTTTATTCCTCAGTGACAACAAAATTTGTTCTTGTCATACTGCTTTGAAGTTTCTTTGAAGCTTTTTCTGTACCATCTTTCTTTTTTTCTCTCAGTTGACTTCTCCAAATGCTGTCTGTGACATGTACCATGGCCAAAGCTACAATTTTCAAAAAGCTTCTTTTCAAGCTCAATAATTATTCTGTATGATCTGTCTCACTATTGATTTTTTTAAAATCTCATTTTTAATTTCACTGAGGATATATTTTAGCTCAAGAATTTCCATGGTTGCTATTTTAATTTTTTTAATTAGAATGTTTAAACATTTTGTGTGTGTGTTTTCTTCAAGATATTGAATTTTTTAAACTTGAGCAATTTAAACTTCTATCATACTCTTCTATCATACTATCATACTTTATTAACCAGTGTTTTATATCATTATTTTACTTTTCATAGCTTCTTCAGTTATTGATTTCCTTAGGTTTATACTCTGTATACATCAAACAATCAGGAGCTTTTTTGATGCTCATTTTTTTCATAATTTCTAAGTAGAATTTTTATTTTGTCTGATCCTTTAATAATTTTTATTGTTTCCACACTTCATGTTTTCTGAGTCTAGATTTCCTATTTTCTTAATTTGTTGTCTGTTTCAGTATTTAAAGATATCCCCAACCCATGCTTATCCCAAACAATGACTCATATATTCATGAGAAATTATTAAGAGAGACTAATAAGAGTCTTAACCCATGACACCCCCAGAATTAAGGTAGAACTAGAGGTAAGTTCTTCATGAGTGGTAACTCACAAATATCTACTTTATAAAAGTAGCTAACAAAGCTTCTGAACTGTGCTGTATCCTGATCACATAGTCTACCGAGTCTAGTTCAATACTAGGTGAGACCACACACATAATAACATGGGCTCTGAGTTTGACTAGAACCAAGACATTTGCCACAAGTCACAGATCATGTTAGCTTTATAAAAGTATTACTGATGTAAACCACATATATTCTCAGATGCTTAAACAGTTCCAAAGGCATCTGCATAAAGGCACAGGAATGTGGGACATTAGTATCTTGTCAATGTTAGTGCTTTCCACCCTAATGCCATGTTTCTAGATAAAATCTTATTCTTATTGCTCTGTTCTATACTCAATCAATGGGTCTTTCACCATGTTATATTGCTCTAAGTTGGGTAGTGGTTTTAAAAGCAGACTTTTGGCCATTTTGGTTTATTATACGTTTGTTCATACCTGACTCTTACAGTCGTGATGTCATATACCAAGTCTAATTGAATAAGCAGCAGAAATGTAGAATGTTCCACTAAAGCATATGTCTATGTTATTACAAGAGCAGATCTAGATCCTTGGCTATGAATACTAGCTTCAAAATTTCAGTCT
This sequence comes from Arvicanthis niloticus, assembly GCF_011762505.2. Lineage (NCBI taxonomy): Eukaryota > Metazoa > Chordata > Mammalia > Rodentia > Muridae > Arvicanthis > Arvicanthis niloticus. The sequence goes on along the minus strand of NC_047679.1, from coordinate 68,005,733 downwards.
CCATGGTTAGGACGTGTGATATAAAGATGGACCCTTGGATCACAGAACTGCTGTTAAGCTGAGTTCCATCTGAATCACATGGCCAAAGGTATTGTCTTATGATAATGGGTTCACTCCTCATATAAAATTTACATAGCTAATATTCAGTTCTCTCTCACAGGCCTACAGATATTCAGATGGTAAACCTTATGTAGATGTTCTCTGTGAGGTCTAATCTGTATACAGGGCATTTCTGGCAAACAAAAATCCATAAAAGCTTTTATATCAAAATATTATTGTATTTTTCTTTGTTTTGTTGTATTTGTATTGTTGCTGTGATAAAATACTCTAACAAAAGCAATTTTAGGGAGAAAGGCTTATTCTAGTTCAAAATTCATGGGAGGATACAGTCTATTGTGGCAGGGAAGTCCAGGCAGCAGAAGCAGGAAACAATTAGTTGCTTTGCATCCACAATCAGGAAGCAGAGTAGTGAATGAATGAATGCTGGTTCCCTTCCTTCAATTTATACAGTCAAGAACCTTAACGAATGACAACAAATTTAATTAATGCAACCATGATAATTTCTCATAGGCAGGATAAAAATTCTTCTAGGTATTATAAATTTTTCCAGGTTGATAAATAACAATACCCGTCGTGTGTTCTTTACTGACTAGAGCTGGAGAGTGATTCTGTGAAGACAGAATCTTCGTTACTTGTCATAAAAAAGATTTAGAATCTTATTCCTAAGTATGTCTTGGTTGAAGGCATCATAGAGTTTTTCTCAGCACTAAGTCTTACCATGGGAATGTTTGCTACTGAGTTAAAACTATAACAACTGGACTTCTTTGATATTTTCCCACTTTGGGAGCATCAATCTTAGTGTTTGGCTTCTTTTAGTAGTAGATGATCATGGGATCCAGTTTCCTTGTTGTTTTGTGTATTTCATCAAATAATCTTTGGATTTTGCTATGAAAAAAAATCAGGTACTGCATTTCCTTGCCAATTGTCTTAGCTTACAATAATAGATTGGAGAATGAACATACTGGTGTTTCTGTGGGAAGAGAGAAAATCTTGTGTTTTGCTCTTATAATTTAATATTTATTTTTATTGTTATTTAAATATGTATACATAGAATTCTGTACCATGTACAGATTAGTTATTGATGCCTACATAATAGCAATATCTATAACCTACCTATTGTTTTTCTTCTTATCATTTGGCTGGAGGAAAGGACAGATAGGAAACTGTCTAGATGGCTTCATGGAAAAGGTGTTTCCTGTATAAGCACAAGGACCAAGTTGGGATCTCTAGAAGCTGCATAAACAGACAGGAATGTTAGCTCATGCCTGTGATTCTAGGTATTATTATGCAGAGGCAGGAATATTTGGAGGATTATTGTCTAGTTGATGGTAATAAACCTATTACTTTACAAACATGCACTTGTATAATAAAAACACATAAAGAGATAAAGGAGGTGCTGGGGATATGTTTCAGTGGATAACATGTTTTCTATGCAATCAGGAAGATTCCTAGAACTTATAAAAAACCCAGGTAGATAGTATATATCTATAACTCTAATACTAGGTTTGTCATTTTAGAAACAAGAAGATCCTGGAGTTTAGCTAGCCAGCCAGTACAACTAAAACAGTAAAATTCAGCTCTAGTGAGAGACCCTGTCTTAAAACATTTAAGGTGGAGAAAGATATAGAAAAACATCTAGTGCTGACCTCAGACTTCCACATGTGCAAGCATCAGTGAATGTACTCATAAGTATGTTTACCCACACACACCTATACAGTATTCAAACACAGATAACAATAATGTTGCATATTTTAAGAAAGGAAAAGTCAGATGAAAGAATGTATGTAAGTGGCCATTCTCTCTATAGATAATTGTTGGTGAAAAGAAAGTCTTTGCTCTTTATTTGCTGTGGGGAAAAAGAAGAGTTAAATTATCTTTATTAAAAAAAGAAAAAATGAAAACTGGAAATTTAATAGAAGCATTCCTGGTGTGTTGGGCAATTTTCTCTTACTGTAACAAGTATTTGAGTTAAATCAGCTATTAAAGAGAGATTTGGGGCTTATGGTTTAAAAGTTCTATCAAGGACTGTCTGCCTGATTGCATTTAGGCTTTAGTACATTAGGTGGCTCTTTATGGCAAAGGAAGATGCCCAACTTAATGGAGTCAAGGAAATGAACAAGGAAGAGAACATAGCCTGCCTGTGTCTTACTACTATCTTCAAGGACATATTCCAACAATGTAACTTCTTTCAGCTATACTCTGAGTCCTAAAGTTTTAATCACTTCCAGATTGCACCATGGACAGACAATGATATATTTAAACCATATTCTGGAGAACATATTGAAACTTTTAATACTTGGATTCTCATGTTAGACTTTTTGTTAGCAACATAAATACAACCTAGTTATTCATGTCACAGATTACCTTTATATAGAATATTCTCAGCATCATTATCTCTTGATACACAAGCATATACCTTCAGAGTCAGGGCAACCTCTCTGGCATTCTTTCATTGTTTATACAACTAAAAACTAACTTCTCAAGTTTTATTCTTTTGTAATCTCTTCATTTAGCAAATTTTATTTTACAATATCTGAAGTCTATACAAACACATACATACATTATATCTCTATCTCTATCTACCTTTACCTATATCTCTATCTCATCCCAATCTCTATAACTTTCTCTGTCTCTATCTCTATCTCATATCTCTATTGATATCTATCTCTATCTCTATCTCTATATCTCATCTATCTCTATCTCTATCTCTATATCTCATCTATCTCTATCTCTATCTCTATCTCTACCTCTATCTCTATCTATCTCTATCTCTTCACAATTCAACCTCCTTTGTGTTTCGGGCTTCTGGCAAAGTTTCCATACTATGCCACTCCATTGGTCTTTTCATTTTAATCTGACCAACAGGGAGTAAGACCAAATCTGTTCAATTTTCTCTTAAAGAACACTTACCCAGGAATTGCCAGCAATAAGATAAGGTCCCAGAAGGTTTTATGAGGTGAAGTCTGCAGTACTGTCTTAGATATAACCTCCAAGGATTTTAAGTCTATTCAGCTGAACAAATCTATTTAACCACAAATCCCAGTAGCTTTCTCATTAAATGTTTTTTTTTTTAACTTTTTCTAACTAATGTGAAGCATGCACCTAGGAACAGTATGCTATATCAATAATTCTCACTGATTTTACTTTAGCTCATAAAGAGGAAACTATAGATTACTTTCTTATCTACACAACTTGTGTCAAAGGTAAAACTGAGTATTGAATGCCTTCCAGACTGTGCTGGGGTCATGATGCACTTGCTATAAAGTCCAGAATTTAGTTCATGCTGTATCTCCTTTCTAGTGGAATAAGTTCCTTTGCAAAAAAAAAAAAATACCATAAAGTATGTTTCTGAATACTTAAATATTATTGCTATCTATAGGCATATATTTCAATATTCATATATATATATATATATATGATTTTTTGCTATCAGAACACACAAAAAGCATAACCTCAGGGACCAGTACAATAGTGAAAAACCAGTGCTGGAAACTATACACATACACTATTAAGGTTGCTTCCTTAAAACTTGCCTCATCCTCTTAGCATTCACCTTCATGGAGTCTAAAAGAAATTGAAGAAGATAGGCCTGGGGACCATGTGTAGACAGTGAACATGGGGGCCCTATACTTCAACAAGGACACAACACAGGGGGTGTTGGGAACACCTGCATGGTCCAGATTTTACACACTGATGTAGGGTGCTCAGAAATTTAAAAATGGATTTTGAAGCCAACTTCAAATACAAATTTAAGAGCTGGTGGGGGTATGCTGGAAACAGAATCACCACAGGCTGCAGAGCTATCTTGGCTAAGGATCCTTGGTATAATGCCAAGTGACATAGGCCATCCATGTGAACAAACCCTGAAATTGCTACACAGAAATGTAGAGTAAAATCAAGATAGTGGAAAAATGAACCGAGTCCATCCAGGATGTCAGAGATCATTTGGCCTTAGCTGGGGCCTGTTAGGAATTCCCTACTTAACACAGGCACACCAGAACACCCTTCAGTGCCTTTGGTCTTCTGTTAACCTTATCAAGCATGGCATGCCTCTGTCCTCTCATACTTTAAGCAAAAAATGCTTAAAGTGAGAAAGGTATGATATTCTGGAAATTGCAAGACATGCCACCAATGGATTTGATTTCCAGAAATATCTTTTATTTTCTTTCACCCTGATACCTGTTACTAAGAAATGAATAAAATGAAGTAATTTTCATATTAAAGTTTCTTTAAATATTAAAAAAAAACAAACATAGTCACAAAGGGCACCTGTCTGTTTATGGCTGTTGGGGACAGGACATATATTATAATACCAAGGAGCTCAAGTATTTGGTCAGAAAATCCACAATTCTCCAGGCTGGTCCCAGACAGGTTGCTGGTTAGTAAGTGTTTCATTTAGGTGATGTCTGCAATTGAGAAGATCCATCCAAAAGCACTTCATTTTATTCATCTTCCTTGCTCAACATACTAATTCATCAGTTCCCCAATTATTTCGGAGTCTCGTAATATTTTAAACAACATGACATTTATCCTAGGTCTTAAATTTTCAAATCAATTTTCAGATCACATAGTTTGATAGAGATTTTAATGTGTCTCTTTAGAGAGGAAGTTAGAGGATTGTAGTAGAGGTAAAGAGAGAAAATCTAAGTAGATTAAATCAATTATTTGTCAATATAAATGGAGCGCGATTTTACTTTAAATGTTTACTGGTGCACCAGAGACCATATTGTTGTCCTAAGAACGATTTTTTCAAACTAAATTGTCTCATAATCAACCTTTTCTGGCATTTTAGCAAGCTCATATATTATGCACCTCAGCACAAAAAGATCAAAGGCTATAAAATGGATTCACTTCCGTCAACATTTTTTGTTTAAATACATGCAATCTATAGATCCTTTATGTAGAAAAACAGGGAGTAGGAGCTGCCTCATGTATCTTGTGAGGAGCATTTAGGTCTGTAGTCAATTAAAATTCAAAGTACCCAGAAAGACACGGGAAGCAGGTAAGTGATTAATAAGAAAGCAAAGCAAACTTTGGAAGATTCTGCAGAGCTCCTAGTTGCATAGCACTGGTGTCAGTAATAAGAGAAATACTGTTTCCCTCTTTAAATTGTTGGTGCTGGGAATATTCCTCAGCTTTCTTTGCAGCCATGGTGTGAGACCCATGTCTCCAGATGAGTTTATGCCTAGATAAAGATGAAAGATATAAGACAAAGTTTCTTTAAGTGGCCTGCTTTTGTTTTGTTTTAACAAGCATTTTTCTTTTTTGTTTTTGAATGGAGTTTTAGATCAGATGAGCAGGGACTATGAAGAAAACAAAAGATTTATACATTTCTTCCTGGATCCCAAGAGTCTTTCTGGGGAAAGTGATTTTCCTGGATGTTTATATTATGCATGCTTACAAATATATACTTTTAAGAGAGTATATTGCTATTTAACATAGGCTGGTCTAGAACTAACTATGTAGCCCAAATGGGGCTCTACCTCCCGATTTGACAGATTATGTCTCCCAAGTACTTGGACTATATATGTGTCCAATCATGAGTAAATGATGCTCATATTTTAAAGAATTCTACTTTTAAAGACCTAGATTGTGAAAGTTGAAGAAGTAATAGGAATCAGAGAAGTGTTTACCACAATTTCTTTGTTGTTGACTGATCCACTTAGAGGTATCACAAATAAAATATCCTACATATCAGATACTTACATCATGATTCATACTAGTAACACAATTATAGCTATGAACTAGCAATAAAAATAATTTTTATATTTTGGGTTTACCATGACATGAGGAACTTTATTAAAATATTACAGCATTAGGAAAGTTGAGAACTGCTGAATAAAAGAATACGTTTTAAACTATGAGACTATGAGGCAGTAGAGCATCTTAAAAGGAAGGGCAAATAGAGTATAGTGTCATAAAGGTATTACATAGTAAATTGTACAGGAAAGATGAAAGTGAGTGGAGAATGGGATGTCAGGGTAGAGAAGGAAATATGAGGTGGGGTAACTAAAATCAAAGGTCTTCTGAAAAGACAAGAAAACCTATTATTCTTGAAGTTTCTTAAATATATACATATATGAGTGGGTTAAATGGAGTTACACTAGAAAGGGATGGCAATAATCCACCTAGACATCCTACACTATCAACTAACACTACTCCCTGGTACTAGGAGAAGGGTAATACCTTTTTAAATTGTTGGTACATAGGGTCACATACTACCACTACCAAGCATTATAAGCTATTACAGTACTATTGGCTACTTTTACAACTTAACTTTAAGACTCTGTTGCTGAAGATACGACATGGAGAAATCTACTTGCTACTCAATTGCAAGCTTTATTTCTACTGGATAGTGTAAATAGTGCTGGAAGGTGCTGTACATGTGACCAAATAGAAAAATAATTATAGTCCTCCTAAGCTATGAATTCTGCAAGCTATAATAATGACCTACCTAGGTAGATACTGATGTTCTAATAACACTAATGTTATGGGATTAAGCAACCTAACTTAGTTTGTCAATTTTTCAAATTGGATTTAAGCTATCCCAGATACATGAATGAGACAAAACCCACATATGTGTGAGTCAATGAGACCAAGAACCCAAGGATAGGTAGGTCTTAGACCCTAGGAGAAAACCTAGTACTATCATTCTGCTAAATAAACAAAGCAATAAAATGACTTATAATGATATAATACTACACTCATAAGTCAGTGCATTGTTCAACAAGCATTAGAGAAGTTTCTTCTTGCAGT